>NC_141695.1:1471211346-1472411346 GCF_964263255.1 Lissotriton vulgaris
GCTGTAGATTGAAGATTCTGCTGAGTGTCGCAAATGGTCTTTGTCGGAGCTTTGCGTTGGCAGTCAATGCAGTCTGTTGTTGCTGTACCGCAAACTGCAGATCTTCCTTTGACGATTGTCACTGGTAGTCACTGTAGCACAAAGAGTCGGGTTCACCAGAGTTTCATGTTGGTGGTCAGCATGGGATGCAAGATCTTGGCACCAACAGGCCCATTTGCAGTCATGAAGAGCCCAAAACTTCAGGATTTCTCCTTTTCTTCAAGGAGGAGCGCAACTGATGCCACACCAAGGGTCCAGTATCTACGAGTCACCTCTTGGGGATAAGGAATTCACTCCAGCAGTGGCCAGCAGGACTCAGACAGGTCCAGTTGCATATCCAGGCAGGTCCAGTGCAGCTGTCACAACCCCTTTCAGAGGGCCATGGGGCAAGCTGGGGCTACTGGCCCCAACCATGGTGGTTGAGATGTTTAACTTCTGATGTCCTGGGGCCCAACCAGTTACGGTTCCCACTTAACTGAGCCAAGTACCGTTTCTGCTCTTGACTCTCAGTAGTAGCAGTGGTTGAGCAGTCAAGGCTTCCTAGGGGTGCAGGGATGTACATACAGATGAGTGAACACGACTCATAAATCAAAATGCAAACACTACAAACAATAAATCAATCTCCACTCAAATACTTGCTTTTATAAGAAAATGTAACATGCTATTTCTAACTCTACACATGCAAAGAGATTCCACATTCAAATGCAATGACACAATCCCCCTTGAGGTCCAGGCTCTAGTAGTTATCAGGAAATCCCTGTCCCACCTTCCTCTGTGTAATGTGCTCGGGGTTATTCCTTATTCACTATTGGCCGCATCAGGCAATGCAAAGTGTTAGGCCCTACTCAAGAGTTCCATTTCGACTCTTCAGGATTTCAGTCAAAAGTGTCTATGGTGCTGCAGCACCTGTAGCAGTGAATCCCCCAGGGTCGCAAAGGCCCTAGTTCAAGTCTTACTCGCTCCTGCAGAAATGACGCATTGAGGGCTACTGCAAACGCCCTCAGAGCGGGCACTCAGGAGGTCCTATTCTTCCTGAAAAAGTCATGCTACTCACGGTACATGCGGTAGTGTCAGGCAGGCGCAGGCTCACTCTCCAGCGTGGCATGGGCGTTCTCCCTGGCAATCAGAGCTGCTTCTAACTTTCAACAATTCAGTAAGTCAAGTTCTCCCTGGCAGAGGAATTCAGTCCTTTGGCTCCCGATTGGAGTCCTGTGAGGGCGGTCGTCCTCTTTGGTATCCTCCTGGTCTACGAGGGTTAGTCAGTGCAGATCCTGAGATGCAGCTAGTCCTGCAGGTCACAACCTCACTTCAGTCCCTGGCAATAGCCCAAAGTCTTTGATGAGTTGGTCCCAAGAGAAGCTGTTGCCATATGGTTTTGCTGTGGTACATTCCAAATGCAACAGGCTCCTCGGGTTCAAACTCCTACACTGGTGGCACCTTCTGGCATATGGAGTCACCACAACAAGGCTGTGTTGGCTTGATGCCCTCCACACAGCGTTCAATACTTGGCACCGTCTACAGCGGCACTCTCATGGCATCCAGGGGTTGCCGAAAACAGTCTTGCATATGAGCTACGGTGTGACTGGTGCATAAACTAATCTTCACACCTTGCAAAGGGAATCCTCATGGTAGGATTCCCCACTGGACTTCATTCCTTTCAATGCTCTACTGTTCTTCATAGGGCACACTGGTCTTCGTTTCCCTGGGTGATGCCCCCTCACCCAGCAGGGAGACTAGAAGGCCTTGGCCCCCAGTCCTGGTCACAGTCAGATGTCTTGCAGAGCTTCCTCTTCTCACGCAGTCTGGCTGGCTGCTTGGCAGATTACACATATTTCTGGACTCAACCTCCACTTCTTGTAGTCCTTTTCCAGAAAACAAATTTGATTTAGGGTCTGGGTCTATGAAGTTTTATGTTGGGGTTCAGCTTCTTTTGAAGTAGGCATTTCTCCTTTTATCTTCCTTCATGAAAAATGTCTTTCACAGCAGGTAATATTCCAAAGTTGAATGTCCATAACACAATTGACGGGAGTTACCAGAGATCACACTTGGATGTCAGCCACAGTGATGTGCATCAAAAAGTTTATCCAGGTACTCAGTCTTACTCTTTGTGATTCTCTTAGCCCCATCACCATTCCTGAGAGGTGTCCAGGCCCCTTACTTGTGACCTATCACTGAATCAAGGAGCAGTCTTTTGAAATGTAAAGGGTGTCTCTTCCTTTTCTCTCCAGTGTGTCCCAACCCTGCTCACAGGAATGCAGCAATACACAAATCTGTCTGGGGCATTCCTCTCCTCCTCATGTCTTTACTAGGCAGGCCTGTGCTTCCCAAAATGGAACCCAGGGCCCTCCATACAGTGTACCATTTCAGGCACACTCACTCAGTGTCCAGTCATAGTACACTTTCAGTTCAGCACTAATATCTCTATGGATTGTACCCTAACACGTACATTCAGCACAAGTACTCAGTGTGCTCACACTGTTCAGCACTGAAGCTTTTCTACCTTTAACCAGATTATATTTATTTAAAACACATGCACTGCCAGCGCACACACACTCACTATGTGGATGTTGCACAAATCTTCAACCTTCATGTATTGCACTCCATGCAAGCACACTTATACTCAGTGCATGCTTTATTCACTCATGCACTGCACAGAACTATACCTCTCATGCAATCTATTCCTCTCTGCATACATACGCCCAGTACATGTACTAACCACACATGCACTGCACAGTTCTGTTCCATTCTTGTACTATACCCTTCCCAGACACATATTCAACCACCACAGTCAATACTCCTGCACCAAAGCACAGCACTCTACAACTTACCTAATGAAGGCAAAGGATCAGTCAAGAACACAGCATTGGAACGCTTAAAAAGTGAGTTAGCCTGTAGGCCTCACTCTCGTGACAGATGTTAAAATGGTCTTGTTCACTACTACCACCACTCACAAAATGGTATGCTGCAGTGGCGTCACTAGGGTTGGTGGCACCCAGTGTGGTAACTCATGGTGTCACCCCCTCACTACTTACCCCATGATGGACCTCCTAGTCCACCAGTGCCAAATAACAGGATGCATGCCTATAAATCTGAACCGGCTCTATTTATATAAATAATAATGATAATACCAAGGCGGTGCTATGTCCACATTATGCTTCCGCAGGTTTGTATTGGAAGGCGCACACTTTACATTTGCATGGTCCATGGTGCCTATCTGAAGACGGGCCAGCGCTGTAAAACTTCAAATACCCTCCACCCCTCGGCTATGCTACGTATGACCTAAGAATTGGCTAGCAACTGCTACAAGTACTGGGACCGTCGCAATGGAACACACCTATATACAGTCTGCAAAGCAGGCAATTTCAAGTGTCTTATTCCTTTTTAGCAATCTTAGCGGAGGGCCAATAAAGAATGTGAATTTGCGTCACAAACCCCTGAGCGATTTTAAAACTAATTGGTGGGAAAGGTGTGAAGAGTGAGACCACAGCATTGGACAGTGTGAGAAGTTCCAGCACCTACGTTGTTTTGTTCGCAGTCTGTCACCTTTCACACGCACTGAACTCCTGCCTTAAATAAGCGCCTAGAGACTTTCCACTTTTCAGTATGCGCTAAACAAGAATGCTATGGTACTTGCTGGCTCAGTTCAGACGCACCTCATATCTCCCCAGGCAGGGGAAGTGAGGGCGGTTAAATGCTGACAAAATGTCCTGTCTGGAAACAGATTCTGCTGAATTTAGTACTCCGCCTTCCTTTTCTACACCTACAAATATGCGAGTAACGGTGAAATACTTAAGTTTATTGCAGTGCTGGGAACGGCGTGGAGCATTCTGTGAGAGGTTTTTTGACAATTCAGTCCATCCCTCAGTGTGGGAAACCCCTTGCAAAGACGCCATTGGCTGCACCCGCCCCTCTCAGCTTTGTCCTTTTGCTCGACCAGTCGCTTGAGAGGACATACCATTCTTCGCATACCCAAGATGTACTCCACAATGTAGTCTCTTTTGGGAAAGGTGTCAAGACATCAAGGAGCTTTGGTTTACAACCTAAATTAGGTAAAGGCCTGCTTAATCACAGACCCCTCTCGAGTTCAGGGAAATATTGTTTGTAAGACAGGCTACTTCATATAGAACGGCCATACCAGCCCTAGGGATACATGTGGAACACGTTAAGGAAAAAAACGGAGCAGTGGGCTGGAGTAGTCTTCAACACTAACATATCCTTGCACAGACCTTGAATGAATGCATTCCTCCTCTCCTCCACCTTTGCTTCCTCTGCCCCAGCCCCGCCCACGCCCTCCGTCTCCCCCGCCAGCCAGCCTCTGCTCACATTCCTTTGGTTGACGTGAAGGTTAATGCAGTGAGGTCTGGGGAATCCTCTGCAGGATGTTGTGTGATTAAAGGCCGTAGTGAAGGCTCGCGTGACTGTGCCCCCTCTACCTGCTGCGGTGTCACCCCATGTGATGGTGTCACCCGGTGCGGTCCGCACCCCCCGCATCCCCCCAGTGAAACCACTGGTATGCTGTCACCACTGTGCTCATGCACCTTAACTCTTGGAGAAGGTAGTAGCCTTCTACCACTATAAGGTTAATGCTTTAGTCACTCTTCTGGTCCAATAAGACTGCACTCAGTGAGACAGGCCTATGTCATGGAGCACAGGCATGATATGTGTTTGCCTATGATACAATACTCAGCATTAGGGATCCAGACAACAGTACAGATGGGCACTTGGCAGGGTACATGTCTATTACTATATAGAGGACCTTCCTGTCCCAACAACAGCAGGCCAGCTGGGCAATTGCAGGAAGACCTGTAGAGCTTGTTGTCCCTGTAGCTCAAAACAGGAGGCCAGCAAACAAGCCCTTGGAGTCACTCAGGTAGCCTGGAATGAAGGGTGCAGGTTCAGTCTTCCTTCTCTGACAGCAGAGCAGGCTACAAGCATTAGGGCAGTGCTCTGGCAGCAAGGCAGTCCTTCTTTCGTAGTTTTTTTCCGCAGGTCCATGTACGGAAGAGTGAGTCTGAGGCTCTTTTTTTTATACTGATGACCTCTTGGAAGTGATAGACACTTCTGGAGTTCCTCCCCCATACAGAACTGTATGTAAATTCCTGCCTCTTTGCCCTGGTCCCAGTCTGTCTGCAGGCACAATAGGCTATTGTGAAATCCTTTGTGTAGGAGCTGAGGCAGTGTCTTTGTTGTGCAAGTGGGACAGGTGATAGCTTAGCCCTGCTCATAGGTCAACATGGCCAATCCTGCCAAACCCAGAACCTCTATTGAGTGGCTGTCTGGAAGAAATACACAAAGGCAAGAAAATGCCAACTTTCTATAGTGACAATGTCAGAATTGTGACCTAAAATCCAATTTACCAATAAAGACGGTTCCAAATTGCAATTCCTCAGATGCCAAACACGACATTCCTACCTAATCCCAAACAAAAGTTGTCATTTATTAAATGTAATAAGGCAACCCAGTGTTATCCTATGGGAGAGGATGTGTGTCACTACAACGCATACTATTACAACGCATGCTATTACAACGCATTTTTTACAATGCAAGTAGCATAACAACGACTGTTTTTACCATGCATACCATTACAACGCGAAATAGGAAAAGTAAAGGAAAAGTACCAATACAACGAAAACAAATACAACGCATACCATTACAACGCATATTTCAATAAAAAATATATATATATATTTTTTGTAAAATAACTCCTGGGACAGGATGCAGGGAAAATAGGGGTTTTGGGTGGGTAAGTGTATTAAAAATAGTGGAGTACTGAACGTATATTTTAAAAAGTAGCATGTTTTTAAAAATTATTACTCGAGTATTAAAAAAGTACTTGAGTAATTAAATAATTACTCGCGTATTAGACACATTTTAAATACTATAAAAATTTGTTGAAATCATTATCATTAATACCCCAAAAAATATTATTAATCAGAAGACCATGCAAATTATTTAAGAAAACAGCAAACACATAGCCGCCATTTTGAAGATAATGCCAAAAAAGAGTCCTACAACTATTTTCATGAAACAAACACAGAAGCACAGTAAACAAAATGGTGGTCAAAACGAGACACTGCACACAAAACACACACTTTTTAAATAGCATTTTAAATTACACGTTTTCACAGCAAATCAATACTTTTAAAAAACCAATCCAAACAATACTTTTCTTGTAAATTATGATGAGAATCATAAAAACCTATAAATACGATTAATACTCCATTTTGAATTCAGTAGTAATTCTACTACCAGAGAGAGCAGTCGCGACTTTCTGACCCTCTGACCTCTTGCCACAGTGAAGAACTCTATTTAAAAGATACAACTCCTATTGTACAACCAAGTACGTTTAAACACAAACCCAAGTAAAGATCTGTAATTTAAAAATGAAGTAATAACATATTATTAAAACAAAAACATTATTATGTTTCAGATTTTGACACAATTTTTGCATCACTGTAAAAAAAACTCTCTTCATTTTTACGAAGTGAGAAGAGATGAAAGTACGTGTATATTTTAGTAAAATATTATTTCAACGATTTTTTAAAGTGTCACATAATGAAAAGCTGTCGTTATGCATCTTTTAAATTAAAACATGATTATAATAAATCCCAAAACAAATCTAATGTGTTACAATCAAAAACATTAGAAATATTTAGTAAGCTTGACGTTGTTTAAATTCAATTTTTTCAGCTTACTGAAATTTTCTATGAGGACAAAACATCGCCATCCTTAAAAGATTAAAAGAAAAACGAACAGATTCTAAAATTTCTTCATAAACTAAGGTAACCAATTGAAAGTATTCACAATTAAATGATTTTTTTCCAAAAATGCTTATGCATATCTCCAAAAAGTAAAAAACTATGTTTAAAAATAAATAAATATGTTGAATAATATTTCTCAATTTCTAACACAATTTTAACTAAGTTCAGAATGTTTACAAAAACTACGAAATTTTTCACTCAAAATAGTAGGGTTTTTAAAGAACGAAAATAACCTCCATAAACTCGTTTTTACCTCACACAGATAACAGGAGTGTTTTATAGAGTTTGAAGAATAAAAAGGACCCTCATTTTCGAAGCCTACAAAGAGTCAACACAGCAACATCAAAAGGACTACTTGTAATCAGGTAATTTTTTTGTAAAAAGTACCATAAACCTGTTTTTATTAACGGCTTTTTAATCCACAAACAGTTTGTGAATGCTATTACACCACAGTAAAGTAAAAAAAACTTCAAATATATATTCTTTTTCAGATTGTGAAAACCCACCATTTTCAATCCATTTATAACCAGTAAATCCTAAGAAGCTATCAAGCCACCAAAACTTAACTTCCAAAGGTAAGAAACGTGAAGTAATATGTAAAAGCAATCCAATTTATAATCTTCTTTAAAAAAACAGACCTAGCAAAAAAACAATGCCTATAGGTTTTTTAAGTAAATGTTGTAAAACTCTTTTAAAAACAACTGCATATTCCGTGAACATAAATCAAAAGGAAAAAGAACATTAAAGTTAGTAAAGTCCAATACTTTTCTCAACATTATGTTAAGAATATTTTTTACAATGCAGCACATTAATTACATTTTGTAAATAACATTACAGACTGACCATCATTTGAAAAAAGAAGTGCAACCAATACCAAGAACAGAAACTACCTTTGCCAGCAAAGCGTCTACAAATCCATTCCAAAAAGTTAAAATTATCCATTTGAAATGTAAATGTGATTAAAAATCCTATGTAGTTTAACAGTGTCATATACTATTGTAACACCAGAAGAGTGCAGCAGTAGAGAAAGTGATGGACAGTGTAGGGGTATGATTTACTATTCTAACTCCAGTAAGGTGCAGCAGTAGGGAAAGTTTGGGATAGTGTTGGGATGTAATTTACTATTCTAACTCCAGCAAGGTGGAGCAGTAGGGAAAGTGAGGGATAGTGTAGGGGTGTAATTTACTATTCTAACTCCAAGAAGGTACAGCAGTAGGGAAAGTGAGGGATAGTGTAGGGGTGTAATTTACTTTTCTAACTCCAGGAAGGTGCAGCAGTAGGGAAAGTGAGGTATAGTGTAGGGGTGTAATTTACTATTCTAACTCCAGGAAGGTGCAGCAGTAGGGAAAGTGTTGGATAGTGTAGTGGTGTAATTTACTATTGTAACTCCAGGAAGGTGCAGCAGTAGGGAAAGTGAGGGATAGTGTAGGGGTGTAATTTACTATTCTAACTCTAGGAAGGTGCAGCAGTAGGGAAAGTGAGGGCTAGTGAGGGGTGTAATTTACTGTTCTAACTCCAGGAAGGTGTAACAGTAGGGTACAGCAAAGCGTCTACAAATCCATTCCAAAAAGTTACAATTATCCACTTGAAATGTAAATGTGATTAAAAATCCTTTGCAGTTTAACAGTGTCATATACTATTGTAACACCAGAAGAGTGCAGCATTAGAGAAAGTGATGGACAGTGTAGGGGTATGAATTACTATTCTAACTCCAGTAAGGTGCAGCAGTAGGGAAAGTTTGGGATAGTGTTGGGATGTAATTTACTATTCTAACTCCAAGAAGGTGCAGCAGTAGGGAAAGTTATGGATAGTGTAGGGGTGTAATTTACTATTCTAACTCCAGGTAGGTGCAGCAGTAGGGAAAGTGATGGATAGTGTAAGAGTATAATTTACTATTATAACTCCAGGAAGGTGCAGCAGTAGGGAAAGTGAGGGATAGTGAAGGGGTGTAATTTACTATTCTAACTCCAGGAAGGTGCAGCAGTAGGGAAAGTGAGGGATAGTGTAGGGGTGTAATTTACAATTCTAACTCCAGGAAGGTGCAGCATTAGGGAAAGTGAGGGCTAGTGAGGGGTGTAATTTACTGTTCTAACTCCAGGAAGGTGTAACAGTAGGGTAAGTGAGGGATAGTGTAAGGGTGTAATTTACTATTTTAACTGCAGGAAGGTGCGCAGTAGGGAAAGTGAGGGATAGTGTAAGGGTGTAATTTACTATTCTAACTCTAGGAAGGTGCAGCAGTAGGGAATGTTTTGGATAGTGTAGTGGTGTAATTCAATATTCTAACTCCAGGAAGGTGCAGCAGTAATGTAAAAACAAAGTTTATTTAGACAATAGTCTATAAACCAAACACAAGGCCATGGATCCACTTAGCAATAGAAAATGTTACATCATAGTTCTTTTTAACATTCTATACACATTTAAAACCATTAAAACATTAAATTTACATTTTCCATATTTTACATCTTAATATCTTAAAATTTCTCAACTTCCTTGGATGCCTCCGTTACAGCTTCTCTTGTTGCTTTTAAAAATTTCCCCAAAGCAATTGTGATATCTAAAAACGACATTTCTGTAAGGAGAACAACAGCCTCCGATCGTGTGTTCACCTTATACTTTAAAAATATTGGACGTAAAAACATTTTTCGCACTGTTAAAATCAATATACAGTCCAGTAGTATATGTAAAATATCATTCTTTACACCTAGGCCACATTTACAAATACCATCAGGTTGGATCAGGGCTACTTTTAGTTTACTATCAGTCTTCCATGGGTTTAATCCTACCCGAACCTTCATGATTTCGTACCTTAACCATTTATTGGGTAGTACATCCAAATATGGAAACCGGACCTCCTTTTCCCATTCATTCCTTACCCAGTTCACTGATTTTTTAGACTTCAGGAAGGTGCAGCAGTAGGGAAAGTGAGGGATAGTGTAGGGGTGTAATTTACTATTCTAACTCTAGGAAGGTGCAGCAGTAGGGAAAGTGAGGGCTAGTGAGGGGTGTAATTTACTGTTCTAACTCCAGGAAGGTGTAACAGTAGGGTACAGCAAAGCGTCTACAAATCCATTCCAAAAAGTTACAATTATCCACTTGAAATGTAAATGTGATTAAAAATCCTTTGCAGTTTAACAGTGTCATATACTATTGTAACACCAGAAGAGTGCAGCATTAGAGAAAGTGATGGACAGTGTAGGGGTATGAATTACTATTCTAACTCCAGTAAGGTGCAGCAGTAGGGAAAGTTTGGGATAGTGTTGGGATGTAATTTACTATTCTAACTCCAAGAAGGTGCAGCAGTAGGGAAAGTTATGGATAGTGTAGGGGTGTAATTTACTATTCCAACTCCAGGTAGGTGCAGCAGTAGGGAAAGTGATGGATAGTGAGGGGTGTAATTTACTGTTCTAACTCCAGGAAGGTGTAACAGTAGGGTAAGTGAGGGATAGTGTAAGGGTGTAATTTACTATTTTAACTGCAGGAAGGTGCGCAGTAGGGAAAGTGAGGGATAGTGTAAGGGTGTAATTTACTATTCTAACTCTAGGAAGGTGCAGCAGTAGGGAATGTTTTGGATAGTGTAGTGGTGTAATTCAATATTCTAACTCCAGGAAGGTGCAGCAGTAGGAAAAGTGATGGATAGTATAGGGGTGAAAATTTTGAAATGTTTAAATATTTACTAGAGAAATAAACATTTTATCACAAAATCTTTTTCTTTCTCTTCACAGATAATGTCCTCTGACAAAACAGCAAGATACATCAAATCCAATAAAGGAAACAGACTACTGCAACATGCAGGATATATATATATATTGTAAGGAGAGAATAAGTGAACCACAAAGGCATTGGAGGTGCGTGCAATATTACTCAAGCCATTGCAAAGACAGAGCTGTTGCTCTTGATGAAACAATCATAAGTAGAACTGAGCGTAACCACTCTGCCTCTGCAATGGACATTGAAATTAGAGAAACTATAAATGAGATGAAAGATATTGCAAGCACCTCCAATGACTCTTCAGGTTCTATTTTAAGGGAGGTTGCTCAGCATGTCCCCAGTCATATAGCTAGTAGTATGCCTATAATTCCAAATCTGAAAAGAATAATTCAACGACAAAAGCAGGCAAGTAACACAAATACAACCACTCCACATACCTTTTCTGACATTAACATTCCACAAGAACTCACTATTTCTTTTTCTAATGAACCTTTCCTCCTGCACAACAACCAAAACCCTCAATAACGTATACTTATCTTTAGTACTCCCCGTAACCTTGTCAAATTAGAGAGTAGTGAAATTTGGATGATGGATGGGACGTTTAAAAGCACGCCCCATCCATTCACTCAAATTTACACTATTCATGCTAAAATTAACTACAATGTAATCCCCTTAGTCTACAGTTTGCTACCTGACAAACAATCTACAACCTACACTGAGCTTTTATCAGTGAATAAAAGCAAAACCTCCAACAAAAGTCCTAGGAAAATCATTATTGATTTTGAATTTGCAATGATCAATGTGATCACCAAAACGTACACGGACACCCAAATTCAGGGATGTTTTTTCCATTTTTCCCAGGCATTTTGGCGTAAATTACAAAAAACATCCATGGTTGTAGATTATTTTAAGGATAGCAAACTACAATACGAACTAAAAAAACTAACTGCTCTTTGCTTTGTTCCTCCTGAAAGTGTAGACGAGTACTACACTGCAATTACAGAATCTGAATTTTTTACTGAAAATGAAGACAAATTGGCACCTTTACTAAATTATTTTGAGGACACATGAATTCGGCATCTAAGCAGGTCGGGTCGCAGGAGGAATCCATGTTTCCATGTGGAGTGGTGGAACTGCTACACAAGCTGTTTAGAAGGAGAAGCAAAGACAAACAATGCCATGGAGGAATGGCATAACTCCTTCAACCATACAATTGGAAAACCTCACCCAGTTGTCTATAATTTTTTGGAAACTTTGAAGAAGGAGCAAAGTTTCCAAGAAATGAGAATCGCCCAAACATTAACAGATAGTCTAAATCCACGAATCTCAAAAGATCAAAAGAAATGTCTGAGAGACTATTGGCTATTTTACAACAATTTTCGTTGTATGTGGCTTTAGACTACCTTGATAATGTTGCTAACATACTACATTTCTAACAAAAATAAAAACATTACTTTCCTGCTTTGCCCTAAATTTCTATACCATTTCAATATAATTGGCATTTTTCTGAAAAAAAAAATCTAAATATTAATGTTGGGTCACCTTACCTGAAGATGTCTTCTATCTTCATTTTTGTCTTCTTTTTCTCCCCAAAATATATCCATAGAAAAGTGTAATCCAACAAGAAAACCACTCCATATTTCCTTAAAGTCGATTTGCAAAAAAATGCCCATGTTCTGTGTTCTTCAATCCGTTCTCCATAGATGAGTACTGCATTCCATATGTGTTAAAAAAAGGCATTCCAGGATCGAATTCCATTTTTAGAAATTATAAATAAAATCCATTATGTTTTTGAAGTCTTCTTTCTTCCAAAACCATCTCCTGAATAGGAAAAAAATCCATCTCCAATCCTTCGAAAAAAAAATGAAAAAAATCTTCTTTTTCAAAATGATCTCCGAATTCAGAAAATAATCCATCTCCAATCTTTCGAAAAACAAATCCAAAAGGAATCTTTTTTTCCAAATCGATCTCCAAATTTGAAAAAAAACCATATCCAATCCTTTGAAAAACAAATCCAAAATCCATCCCGATTCAGCCAAATAAATCTTTGCAAACAATCTTCTTATAATTGGTTTTATCCAAAAAGAATAATCCTTCAGCAATGTCCATTAAAAATAACTCCAAAACATTCCAAATCCACGAATACGACCTTCTTGCCTTTTTTTTGTACGCAAGTAAATTTCACCGTAAACATTACATTTCGTTATATAAAGTATACTTTAAACTTTTTTTTACAACAATAATTAACGTTATTTAACAATTCAAACTCTAAACAGGAGACCCGACAAAGGCATACTCTAGCTAAATGTACGGCGACATACTGAAATAGTAAGCATAACATAAAACCTAACATTTGCAACCTCCCCTTATTCTCTTCTTACAATATATATAGTTCTAATAAATAAACTGTTTATAAATAAAGTTTTAAATATTTCCTACCTGATCGCAGATCTGCTTGCTGCTGCATTGTCCATCGACGCTTTTTACAATGGACGCGTCCATGCACGTTTACGCATCAATGTCATCTTTTGCAACTAACAGAAAAAAGGACAATTTATTATTAATATGTATTATTAAACATTAAACTGGAATTAAACATTTATTTTATTATTAAAAATACTTTTTATTTTTTGCAAATGTTCCAATAAAATTATTTAAAATAATTTTCAAACTAAATATATTTTTGTTAATAAAAATATTGTTAAATAATTAATTTGTTTGTGCTTTAATATAATTTTTACGATATATACTATTTTTAAAATGCTAATACTAATTCCATAATTACTATTAAACTGTTCTTACCTCTTTACTTGATCAATTTGGTTCTGCTCTGTCCCGCAAGTAGCTTCAAATGAACTTAGTAAACTGCTCTCCGGAATACATACAAGCGGCTATAAAAATAAATGAAGGACATAACTTTCCATTAAACTCTATGATAAAGCGTGGGAACTTTTTCATTATAATATATATTATTTTTACAAATTCTAATAAACTGTATAATTTCTTTACTTTTAAACATAGATTCAGTTTTTTGTGTAATACTTTCTTTTATTATTATTTTTTTTTCATTAACATTTTAACTATGTTTAATTATATTCCATCTTTTTAAAAAAAAATATTAATAATTTATATATTTACTGGTTATTTTTTAACATATATTAAACAAGAATATTAATACTTTAGTATTTTTTTTATTTAACTCGATTTTATTTCTTTTTAATTTTAATTTATTTCATAATTTACTTATCAAATATATAAATTCATTAAACTAAAGAATTAATACTTCAATATTTTTTGTTATAATTAATTTTTCTTTTTTTTCCTTTACCATACTTATTAATATTTATTAATACATTTGTATTTTTTTAATTTCTCAATTTAAACACAAAATACATTATTTAAAATGTAATATAATAATAAAATTATTAAATTAAAAAACAATAATACTTACGTTGTAATGGTATGCATTGTAATAGCCTCTGCATTGTAATAGCATGCGTTGTAATGGCCTGCGTTGTAAAGGCATCTGCATTGTAAAGGATGCGTTGTAAAGGTACTGCGTGATAATAGTTGCGTTGTAAAGAATGTTCCCCATGGGAGAGGTAGGTCTTGCAGTAGTGAAAAACACATTTGAGAGTTTTCACTACCAAGACATGAAAAACTTAAAAATGCATGTCCAAATGTTTAAATTCACTGCACCTTGAGTTGTGGGCTATTTAGGGCCTACACTAGTAGTGAGTTATATGCATTAAAAAGGAAGGTTTAGGCCTGGTAAAAGGTTCCTTTTCCCCAGTCAAAATAGCAGTTTTAAAACTGCACACACAGGCTGCAATGACAGGCTGAGACATGTATTAAGGGGCTACTTAAGTGGGAAGCACAATGAGTACTGCAGGACCACCAGTACCAATGTTTTACCAACCCTGAGTCTACGTTATACTAATTTACTAGGGAATTATAAGTAAATTAAACATGCCAATCAGGTGTAATACTATTTTATCATATTTTAGAGAGTGAGTACAAGCACTTTATCACTGTGTGGTAGTCCTAAGGGCAACAAAAACAAAATCAGCAAAACAGGAAGGGAGAAGGCAAAAGTTTTGGGGAGGGACCGCCCTAAGGATGCAGGCCTAACTCCCATCAACCTGTCTGTTTCACCACAACAGGTTGAATTTTACCAGTTACCAAGCAGGCAGCAGTGTAATATGTCTGGCCCATATTTACTAACACTTTGCACCAGAAATGAATCACAAAAGTGATGCAAACTAGTGCAAAGTCTTGTGATGAGATGTACATTCCATCACAAATCATGATTTAAGTTGGAAAGCTGCTTAAAATAACACAAAGCTATTTGCGCTACTTGATAAGGGGACGTACTATGGGTGATACATAGGTGTTCCCATGCTACCCCCATTGGCGTTGATACAAGTTCCTTTCCAATAAGATTTGTAGAGAGGGATTTGCACCAAAATATATGCCTCCTCAAGGCAAGCATAACAATGCAAAACTTTTAAAAGTCTCTGCATTGTTCCAATTTAGCATGTTTGTTGCACTGTCCAGCACACAAACAAAGTGGGCAAAGTATTAGAGGGTTGTTGTTGGCCCCCACCACTACAAAACCTGCACTCAACAGAATGCACACTCCTTTGCATTATTGTGCAAGGGCTGTTCATTGGTGCAATGAAGCATAAGGTGCACCAGTGCTAAAGGCGAGAAAAACAGTGCACTATCTTAGTAGCTATGCCGCTAATTTCACAGTGCATCAGCTTTTGGTTGCTGCACTGCGCCAAAACTTAGTAAATTTGCCCCACTGTGCTGAGTGGTCCTGCAAGTCCTGCCAATACTAAAACCTCAGTCAAACCCCATCACACATTACCAGTGGTGTAGCTTTACCTGGGCGCCCAGAACGCTGCTGCCAGACTCCTAACCGGAACCAAATCAAGATGCTCGGCTAAACCAGCACTTAAAAGCCTACACTGGCTCCCGGTCAAAGAAAGGATTACCTTTAAGACCCTATGCATCTCGCACAAAATAATGCAAGGAAGAGGCCCTCCGATCCTGATACCCTTCGTCAAACCCCACCATTCCATCAAGCAACTCAGGTCAGACTCCCTCTCCCTCGCCAGCGTCCCCAGAATTAAAAAGTCCCACTCAGGGGGGCGCTTGTTCTCCTACAATGCCCCAAAACTGTGGAACGCCCTCCCACTCGCCATGCGGAGAGAACATAACCACCTGGCCTTTCGAAGGCAACTAAAAACCTGGCTCTTCCCATAAACCTGTAAATTCTTCTACTCTCCCCTCTGGAATTTAGGTCAAGATAGCGCTGGGACGCCCTAGGGTAGCTACGCGCTTTACAAATCCCAACTCAACTCAACTCAACCCTGCATTTTCAGCCCCGTGGCTCTGTGTAAGAAGAAGGGGGGGGGGGGTGCTGCAGTCTCCACAGCCGCCCTGTAACGACCGCAGGTTAGAGCGGGGGGAAGCCGCAACCCAGGACAGACACCCCCCCGCCGCTATGCCACTGCACATTACAAACATCAAACTCCTTGGTCTAAGCACTGATCTCACTGTTCTATGATGTGCATCCTGAGCAGTAGGGATTGCAAAGGTCCATGTTAAAACTTTACCTTACACTACTACTCCAATGATTTATTTGTCCTGCACAGCCACTGCAGCTCCCCCCACAAAGAACCCATCCAAGGGGTGAGCTAAAGGCTTAGCTGCTGCCCGTAAAAAACACTACCTGTATTGCACAGTGCAGGCTGCAGAAGCCGGAGCGTGGGTGCAGTTCCAAGGCAGGAGATGCTTTACTTGCCCTGTGGCAGGACAAGGTAGAAACGGCGTGTGAAGTCAGACCATTTGTATTCTATCGAGATAGCATTAAAAAACATGTTTTCTGTTGTTAATCTAATTTTAATGTATTATGATAGTTCTCTTTCCACCCGGTTATTTGCTGCACAGGTGTTATAAAACTCCAAGGGCTCGAAACTCGGGAAAAACAGAATAGTACTAAAGTCAAAAGAGCAAAGTTCAAATTCAGCAACATCTGAAAAAGTAGAGCAAAGGAAAAGTGAATCAGTGACTGTGAGGTTGGGAGGTCGATAAATCACGAAGGCCACGTGGGCTTGTTCGGCTATTTGCTATGTCGCCATGCTCAGAAATGCAGTGTAATGTTGCAGGAGTTGTAAGTACAGTGCTTAATTGCGTCTAATAAAACTGTATTTGAGGGCAACCAGATAAACAAGAAAGTGATAAGAAATTGCAGAAAGCAAATGTGTCAGATTCGGCGGCGTATTGTAAATATGGATAAATCAGGTTTGAAATTGCAGAATTAAGTATGGACTGAGGCCATAAAACTCAATATTTGCCAAAGGAGTCAGAATACTGACATTTTTAGACTTTGCTGTAGTTTTTTTGGTATTTGGAAATCTCAATTAAATGGAGGGGGTGGGGCTAACTATTAACAGGCCTGCTCCTGATTTTCTAAATTTCGGAATTAGAGTTCAAAGGCTGAAACTGTGCATATCTCGAGATTCTATTTATTTAATCGGTTTCACATAGCACCAAGCACTGCCAATTGACGCCCTCACACAAACGATGCATGAATGAAGCTGGGTCTTTTCATACTAATAATAATAATTCTGAGTGATCACTTCAGCAGTTCAAGCCCTTAAGTTAATAAATTGGATTAGATATGTCTGATAAACAACAGACTGTATGCAATTTTTGGCTCCAAATTAAGATTTAACATTGATACATGTCTTTTTTTAGAAAATTATGATGCAAACATGAAAGTTTTCATAGAAGGCATATTGATGACCCTCAATGGCTACCGACATGGACGTTTCAAAGTCCGATTTTGTTAAATATCTTTCAGTGTCGCTCCAAATCGGAAACCTATGACTCAAAAATGCCCTGACAACCTTATGAAAACTCTTCCTTTGCATCCCACTGTGAAATGTGATTGTCGCCATATGGCACTTTACCATGTATGATGGCTGGAAAGTGGTCCAATGTCATGCTTGACAGTCGCTTGATGAGGTTATTTACTATTAGATCCTCAACTCCAATACTTCCCTTCCTGCCCTTAACATTGTAAAAAAAATATCAAAACTGGGGGTGGGTGAAGAATTCTGCTCTGCTCCAGAGTTCTCAAAGTTTTGCCCACTCCGCAGGGGGTTCGGCAAAACTTCACATAGTGACGCAGAGTGGAGTTTTTTCTCTTGTGTGAGTCAAGGTTAAGTTGCTGAGCGCCCCCAAGAAAAAATGTGCCCAGATCTCCTCCTGGCAAGATTTCACAACGCGGGCAGTTGTGGCAGGTCGCGACCACTCGGGTTGAGAAATCTTCCGCTCCCGTTGAGTAAGCTGATGCTCGAGTACAATGTTTACACCCCATAAGCAGCAGGGGAGTGCTGTTTATGCTGTTTTTGCTGATTTTACAGTGCGGGACACTCTTAACCACTTCGCAGCAGGGGTTTTTACCTCCTGTGTGGGGTGAGGAGGGCCGCGTGCAGCGCCCCCATGCTGCTGACAAGCTCAGCTCGTCATGGAGTACAGCGGAGCTGTCCTCATGACGAGCTGATCTTGTCACGGCCGCACCCGTTTTTGTAACGTTCAGCCCAGCACAGCGGAGAAATTAGCCCCACGTGCGAACGTTCCAACGGCCGTGACGAGCTCAGCTTGTCATTAGTGCAGCTCCACTGTACTCCATGACGAGCTGAGCTCGTCAGCAGCATGGATGGAGTTAAAATGAATGCGAGCAGTGTGATTTAATAGACTCTGCGCTGGCAGAACTCTGCGGAGAGTGGCAGAGTTTTTGCGGCACTTAGCAGCCTAATCAAAACCAATAGCTCCTATGCTTCCATCCAATCTACACCAGGCTACTGAAGACACAATGTTGTGAGCACTTTTTTTGAATTAAATTGGATTGTTACTCTGCTTGTAGCTAAGCTTCTCCATACCATAAAGAAATTTGACACTAGGGATCCACACATTTTTTGTGGGAGATTAGGCAACTACTGTGTCTTCCAGGCTGCATCAAAGGCTGACCTGGCCACTACATACATTATTATTATTATTAAATGGGATTTATAAAGCGCACTGACACCGTGGGTTTCCTGGCGCTGTGAGACATCAAATTCCAGAACTGAGGGTTAGTGCAGGGTTAGCAGGGTGGGGGGAAGAGAAAAGTTTTTAGCAGCTTCCTAAAATGGAGGAGGGAGCTGCTAGATTTGATGCACAGGGGAAGGGAGTTCCAGAATTTTGGGGCCAAGAATGCGAACCTTCGTCCGCCGAATTTATTGGTTCTGGTTTTAGGTATGCTGAGTGATTTGAGATGGGTAGAGCGGAGGTTGCGATTTGGACAGTAGGGGGTGATCAGAGAAACCAGGAAGGCAGGACTGGGGCAATTGAGGGCTTTGTACGTGAGACAGCCCAGCTTAAAGGCCACCCTTTGTTCGATGGGTAGCCAGTGCAGTTTGTGTATCATGGGTCTGGCAGATTGCCATTTGGGAAGTTTGAAGATGATCCGGGCTGCCTGATTTTGAACCACCTGGAGACGGTGGAGGAGAGTTTTGGGGAGTCCATGGTAGATGCTATTAGAGAAGTCCAAACGGGAGAGCACAAGAGAAATGATGACCTGTGTCAGGGCCGGCGTGGGAAGGAGATGGCAGACCTTCCGGATCTTCCTAAGCTGGAAGGAACAGGATGAGATCACGGAACTAATGTGGGGTCGGAGGGAGAGCTCGGCGTCAATTATAACGCCGAGGCTTTTGACAGAGGTGGAAGGGGACGGCGGGGGGCCCAATTCGGACGGCCAGAAGTGAGTGCCCCAGGCAGAGAGACTGGCGCCTGGGAGGAGGAGCTCAGTTTTCCCGGGGTTCAGCTTCAGTTGGTTGGAGTTCATCCACTCTAGTATGTGGCGCATAGCAGAGTGGAAGTTGTCTATTGCATTGGGGGAGTTGAGTGGAAAGATGATCTGCAGATCATCTGCATAGTTAAAAACTGTAATGTCCCACTTGCGAAGTGAATGGAGTAGGGGACAGAGGTATAAGTTGAACAGCAGGGGTGATAGAGAGGAGCCCTGAGGGACTCCACAGGTTGTGGGGGTCATAGGTGCAGAATAGGGGCCCAGGCGGACAGCTTGGGATCTGTCAGTCAAGAAGGAACGGATCCAGCTGAGAGCAGAGTCGTGGATGCCAGCCTGTTCGACACGGTTAAGCAGGATGTTGTGGTCAACCGTGTCGAATGCGGCCGAGAGGTCTAGGAGGACGAGAGCCTGGGGGGTTCCTGAGTCGGCATTTCTTCTCAGCGTGTCGAGTACAGCCAGAATGACAGTTTCGGTAGAAAAAGAGGGTCTGAACCCGGCCTGATTAGGCTCCAGATAGCATGAAGACTCAATGAAGTTGGAGAGGCACCTGGTGACATGTGCTTCAAGGAGTTTAGAGAAGTAAGGCAGGAGCGAGATAGGGCGGTAATTGGACAATTCCGCTGGGTCTGCGCCAGGTTTCTTCAGTAGCGGGACGAGGACTGCTTTTTTGAAGGAACTCGGGACAGTGCCTGTGCTGAGTGAGCAGTTCAGGAGGGGTAGAATGCATTCCGGTAAAGAATGACAGACTCTTCGCAAGACTGATGGAGGACAGCCGTCAAGCGGGGATCCAGATTTTATCCGGGAGGCAAGCTGTACTAGGGAGGTAACATTGATGGGGGGAAGTTCAGTGAGCGTAGAAGTGTTGTTAGATGGGGTTTCCAGAGTGATGAATTGAGGGACCGTGGGAATGGATGCCTTGATTTTATTGATTTTTTCGGTGAGAAAAAGGTTGATGGCGTCACAGGATTCTCGGGTGGGAGTCTGGCCTGGGAGTGTTCTGTCGTCAGATGTTAGTTCGTTCATGATTTTAAAGATTTCTTTTGATTTGTTATCTGAGGAGGAGATTCTATCCGAGAAATGGGTCGATTTGGCAGAGACTATGGCTATTTTATACTATTACATACAATCACAACTTTGTAATAGTCAAGCATAGTGTCAATGAGCTCACAACAGTAGTTGCTCAAAATGAAAGTACTGGTGTTGAGAATAAAGTATTAGCAGGGAGGTCTTTATCCAGATGGTGGCTTCTGACCCATAGGTTTAGATGCTTTACAGACCAGCAAGAGTGGGCAAATGTTCCTTATATGCCACAGTGAAACCACTATAAGTGGACAGGAATATTGTTGAAAAACGGCCTTGGGAGTAATGCCAGCAGTGTGGGAATTTGAATGTTCACTGGGGTAGAGAAATCCTTCATCTCATCCAGTATCAAGGGCCATAGTTGCTCATCCACTTTCCTCCTACAATTCACTTCTAAAAGTATCTGAGTTTAGAAGGGAAGAAGGACATAAATAGATACAAGTGTTATAGCTATTAGATTCTGCAAGCTCTCATCTTCTGAGCATAGATGGCTAAAATGCATAATTAAAACGCTTAAATCAATACTATGCGATTGAGAGGACATATCTGAAAACAAAGGCTGAAGAGATAAAATGCCTTTTTTATTTCCACTTTTATTTAGTGACTTTAAGGCAGTAGACATAGTGAAGTGCACTAAATGGGTACTGACATCACACAAACCTATTTTATATGTCAGTCATTCAATCAATCAATCAGGGGCTTGTATTGCGCACCTACTCACCCGTGAGGGACTCAAGGCGCTGGAGGGGGGGGGGGTGCGCTCCGTAGGGTGCTGTGGAGAAGCGTGGCTCAATGGTTAGAGCGGCAGACCCAGATGCAGAGGTATGGCCCGGGACCAGGGTTCAATTCCCGTCTCGGCGGCACTTGGACACAATTTCCCCGGACCTGATAATTCTCGCCTCGGTGCCTATTCTAATCATGGGTCCCACTCTGTGACTCTGGGCAATAGCTTGCTTAATCTCCACAATGGCCCCAGTAGCGCTTGGATGCCTGGCTTCACCTTGGGGGTGCCCAGGAGTGGACATTTCACAGGAAAGCCAGGAAGGGTTCCACAGTGGTATGAATACAGCGCTACGAGACCTCTGGGTAGAAGGCACTATATAAATACAAAAACATTTACATCTGAAGAGCCTCCTTAATTGGGGCAGAGTAGGGCTTTTACGGAGGCGGAGCGGGAGGTCGTTCCAGGTCTTGGCTGCGAGGTAGGAGAAGGACTTTCCACCCATTCTGGTCTTGCAGATGCGTGGCATGGTGGCCAGAGAGAGGTCGGCTGATCGGAGATTTCCCTTGGGTGAGTGGAAGGAGAGGCTGTTGTTTAGGTATGCTGATCCGATGTTGTGGAGGGCCTTGTATGCTGGTAAATTAATGGTGAGTTCAAAGTACTTGGCTGAGGAAACACAAATCAGGTCATGGTCGTGTGCCAATATTCTTGCCACATTACCTCTCCCTGTGGCTCAGCTGATCAAACTATCTTGAACATTTGAGACACTTCTAATCTGTGTGCCCTATATTCCACAGTGTACCCTTTTATGCATGCATGGGTCATGAAACCCCACTACACTTACATACACAGCACTTTATAAATAACAGCATCCTCCCATGCCCAATCTTTTAGTCCTCACAAAGAGGTTATACACTCATTTAGATAGTGTTGCATGTGACGATGCCATCTTTTTTCACACCAGCTCCAATGTACAGTGTCCTAAAAGTATAAGCCTTGGAAAGGTTGAAATACATCTTTTAAAAACCCAATGGCGGCTGCTGCCAATACAATGTGGTGGGGCAGTGCAGGGGAAAAATAATGAAAAAAAGAATAAATGTACACATACCTTCGGCTACCTGCCCCTGCCTCGGTGATCCTCTGCTCCCGCACCGTGCCTCGGTGGTCCTCTGCTGATGGCACTACAGTGCCCATGGGCACAGGCTCCTTGACTCCCCACCCAATCCTATTATCCAGCATGAGAGAAGCGCCAGGATTGGTCTGAGCGGGCTGGTATAGTGCTCATTTAGAGCCTGGGAGCCTGTGCCTGTCTCCACCTGGCTGTGAAACACATCTCGGGTTGGAGACTTGTAAGAGTGCATCCTGGTTTGGCCGTTCTAAGATGGCCGGCTAAACCCACAATGCGCACAGTGCCCACCCCTCCTCCTCCATGGCAGATGCTGATATTGGATGGCCTTTCCCCACCCTAGACTCAACGGACTCGACTGAATCATTGACAAATACAATGATAATAAAAAAAAAATATTATCCATTTATTTTTCGTCTGCTGCCTTTCAGTAGTGAGGCAACGCTCCTCCGCCATAACGGAAGAGCAACACCTGAAAAAACACGAGGCACGTGGCCACTGACAGGCCCCCACAAATTCCGTAATGCAAATCACACATTCAAGGGCAACATTCTCTCAGTGTATTCCAATCAGTGACGTTTTAATCTGACACTTCCTGCATGTCTCGAAGAAACCATCAAAACAATGGTGGCCGACCATTTCACTGGAGCACATGTTCAACTATGGGCTAACCCAGCCGCATCCAGGGTGGCAACAACTTCAGAGATCCAAATCAGCCGAAGCCCAGCATGAATGTTCGTTGATTAAAAATACAAAAATAACAAGCGAGCACATCATGATGTTGAAGGCTTGATAATAAAACCACATCCACCAGCTGATTTTTGCCCTGAAGCTATTTCCTCACAATAATTATATTTTATTTTTGGCTTAGTGGAAATGCTTTGCAGCAGCATGTTTTGCAAATTATTACCACATGTCTTCTTAATACATAAAAGCCCTTATAATTGCCGTCCAGACTGTGGAAAGGTTAATCCAGTCCAGTTATTCTGTAATGATTGCTGCAGGCCAGGGAAGATGTCAGCGGCCAACGGTCAACCGCTCAGGTCATTACTTTGTCGCATCAGCTTTATGAATGATGGCCTAGTAGAAGCCAGCAGGCTTTGCACATTCACTGTGGATTGTGATCCCAAGTGCAAAGCAGTATTCAGTTCCAAGATCTCTGCACCTGTAAATGTAAAATGTAAATTGATACTTATATAGCGCACTACTCACCTGCAAGGGTCTCAAGGCGCTTGTACGAATACCGCTGTGGAACCCATCCTGGCTTTCCCTGTGAGGCGTCCACTCCTGGGCACCCCCAAGGTGGAGGCCAGGCATCCTTAGCATTGTGGGGGCCGTTGTGGAGATTAAGCAAGCTATTGCCCAGAGTTGCAGAGTGGGACACCATGATTGGAATAGGCACTGAGGCGAGATTTATCAGGTCCGTGGAATTTTGAGCCCAAGACCCGCCGAGGCGGGCAATTGAACCCTGGTCCCGGGCCAGACCTCTGCATCAGGGTCTGCCGCTCTAACCATTGAGCCACACCTCACCAAACTCTTCACACCAACGCAGAAACAGGACTGGGGTTGCTGGGTGATATTGGAGGCTGAATGTAGCCTGGACCTGTCGTCCAGACTGCTCCTTTTGGCAGGGGCATGATAGGTTTTAAGATGATGGACCTTCTTTCGGCTTGTGTCTCGAATGTAAGCAGGTGAGCGTAAAAAATATATATGGTGTGGCGTATACTAGTGCCTCTTTGTCAAAGCACCTCATGCCCATGACACGGCCCTACACGTCACCAGTATCCTACATATCATATGGCATACATTCCCATCACCAAATTTCAATGTTGAATTGTGTATTTACAGGCTTTTTCTGTTGCAACCGGATCAAGCCATTTACACACTGGTAGTACAGGACCATAGATTTGTGGATCAAGAAGGGTTTGTGGTTTGACACAAGGCTACAGAAGTCTTATAACTCCAGGAAGTATATTTCCAAAGAGTTCATGTAGTGCAGCGTAGCACAGCAAGTGAAGTTGCTGTGCTGTATTGCGTGAATGGGAGAGAGGATAACTGTACCGTATTTTCAAAGAAATTGTGCAGTTCTGCAATCCATGTGCTGGCGCATTTGTGGCATCCTAGGGCCAATGCAAGCACCCAAAAAGCAGGGTCGGACTGAAAGAGAAAATTGGCCCAGGCACCAAAATAAAAGTAGCCCTATTAGTTAAATAGGTAGGCTCTCTCTCAGCAGTGGATGGACGGATGATCCCATTTCTGCTTTCTACCTCTCCTGGGGCCTGGGGCTTTGCCTTGCTCGACTCAGGCTGCCCTCATAGCCCCCATAGCCCTCGCTAATCCTCACTGTTGGTATTCTCATTTTTATTTTCCCAGAAGTTAAACTAGTTCCCTTGAGACATATACAGGATAAGCTAAAACTTAGCTTTAAAACCACCAAAGATACTATCATGAACTCATACAATTCTAAACATGAGGTACACATAAATTTATTAAAGAAACAGAAATAAAAACAGTTTACATTTATACATTATACAATTTCTAGGTAACAATTAAAATTTGAACTGTATATCATGTTGATATACAAACTTGTGGCTATAAAACTAGGGAGTGATGAAATTATAATATTGAATGTACCACTTGTATTTTACAATTTTTTATGTTTTACAACATATTTTTGTCTGTCTGTTGTATTGTGCAGGTCACAATAAATTGTATTATTAGTTCAAATTTTAATTGTTACCTAGAAATTGTATAATGTATCAATGTAAACTGTTTTTATTCCTGTTTCTTTAATAAATGTATGTGTACCTCATGTTTAGAATTGTATGAGTTCATGATAGTATCTTTGGTGGTTTTAAAGCTAAGATTTAGCTTATCCTGTATATGTCTCAAGGGAATTGGTTTAACTTCTGGGTCCGATACCCCACTTCCCTTGATCAATTCAAGGGGTTCCTCTACTTCTTACAATTTTTATTTTCCCGCCATTGTCATAAGATGGGAGGTGCCGTAAGGATGGGAGCCTGTGACCAGATTTGCCAGCCACCCAGTGAAGGAGCCGGAATTGATCTCTATGGCGCCAGGCACGACAACCACAGCGTCATCCAGCATTGCTGCAGCATCACCAAGGGCCATTGCAGCAGACCCAGGTAGCTTGGGCATGATTTTTATGTCTTTAAGCGCATTGTAGAGGAGGCCCAGAGAAGGCAGGTGAGGCGCAATAGCAGCAACAGCATTAGGCTGTGGTGCTTTACGTTCCACGGAGGAGTACAGCACTAGGTCAGTAAAGCTTGTGCACATTGCGGTGTTCACGCATCCCACGCCCTGTCACTGCCACTGCCTCTTCCATCATGTACCCTGGAGTCTCACTGTGTTCATTGTGCACTGAGTTTTCTGGACTTTTACACTCTTCTACTCTACACTACTACTCTAAGCTTTCCTGTTTTTACTTATGAAGATCCTGCTTTCTACCTCATTATTCGTTAATTCTACCACTCTGTTTACTTATTTCCTTCACTGTCATCAGAAATAAGAACTGTGACTCAGGGTTACTGGGTCACTGGCTCCCTGTGCATGTGTGCTTTTTCATATGCTTCAGCATTTGGGTTTGGTGCTTTAATTTTGACAGAAGCAGGCTTGTGGTGTCTTCTTGTGGTGATGACACTGAAGATATTTTGCTGTAGACGAGTGATTTCTTCTACTTTAAGTCAAAAATCGAAAAAACCTGCCAGGAGAAGCTGAGGTTCTCAGCAGCACCTGTTCTACAAGTGTTTTTCAGCTACTTCAGGCTTTTTAAAAACAAAAGATAAAGCTATATCAAATGAGGCTGAGGAAGCTTTAGCTTCATCTTTGACAATATCCTCTCCACCTCTGGCCCAGGCAACAGTTTGCAAGCCTTTTGCTCCTCTTCAGCAATAGATGAGTCCCCTCGTCTAGCCATAATGGAGAAAATAAGGAAGAAGGTTAATTCACCTTGGATGCCAATGGATACAGGCGAACTTGCAGGATTGGTTAAGAAAACCTTGGAGAAGATGTCAGTGCCTGTATCCCCAATTCTATCACTGGGAATCACGTTTGATCATCGAGGCGATGGAGAGAGTTCTATCGCGTTCTTCCAAGAAAGTCAGAAATGAGATCTCCATCAAGGTCTGGAAGCTCCTTATGAATCAATACTGTCATTGTTGGCTATGAGGAGGTGTAATGGTGGAGGACTTCACCTTGCCTTATGGTAATTAGAAAGCATAAAAAGCGGCCCATTTTTCTAATTGGGGCAGTTTTGAACTTGTAAAGGCACACCATATAAGGTATGGAAGACGGCATGGATTTGAGCTAACTGCAGGAAATGTTTGTATTAAAATCACAGAAATGAACAGTAAAATCCAGCCCAGCAGACCATAAAACAGGCCCTTAAACATTAAAAAAACGGCCCACACACTGGCCTGTCAGACCAGCCCATTGGGCACTGCCTGATCTCCCTGTAGGCCAGTCTGACCCATAAGTCAAGGGTTCCTGCATTAAAGTCAGGATATTTTTTGTGCAGGAAGGGGTACCTTCCTGCACAAAAGCTATTGTTTGAGGCTATTTCCTCATTGTAATTGTGCTGCAGAATGTAGCACACATGGAAAGAGGAAATAACAAGGACAAATAAAGATAATTCTCCTAGTTGAGCCAGCCTCAGACAGGCACACCATTGGGCAGAAATCCATGTCTACAAGTCTTTGCAATTATGGGTTTTCTGTCAAAACTCATGGGTGGATGCATGGAAATGACCATGCACCAGCCATGGAACGCCCACCCGAAGCTAACTAACGGAAGGCAGCGCAATGCTCTGTCTTGCATTACTTTTTTTTACAAAGCAACACAAATAACCATTTATGTTGATTTGTAAATGACACAACGGATTTTGATTAAAGTCTGCATCAAAAAAGTGATGCGAAATCTTTGAAAATCTTGGCCCAGGTTTCTAATCTCTCTTTGGTTAGGTAGCCAAAAGATGTTTCTAAAATGGATGATTATCTGAAATTAGATAATCAAGTTCGTCCAACTCTCAGAGATCTAGTGCCTAGATCATTTACATTATTTGGAATCTTATCCAATCTAGCACAACCTCCCTTCTGAGCATGTTGACTCGTTGTTAAGTGCCTGGGAGACAAACAAATGTACTCGAGATTTCATTAGTCCTGATTCACAAAGCTATTTCAGCTCATGCGGTCATTTCAAAAAGAATTTATACAGACTAAGGTTTTACTGCCATAAATCCTCTAAGGTGGGATGAGCAGGAATCTACTGGAAGTTAGTGATCACTCACAAAAGACTATTTAATGGGTAACGACAAACTTGTCTTCCAACACCTCACATCATGAAAAGTGTTGGAGAGTTACTCCTGACAAGGACAGAAATAAATGCAACCACCTTACACTCTATCTACCAGTATGATGCCGTCTTTACAGGCCCTCAAATCAGTATGAAGTATATAATTCCTAAATTTTAAAAATATAATTACATATGATTTCATGAACTCCTGTCACAATTGCCCATGATCAAATTTTCTCCTTTCCTAAACCCTCAAGGCTATATTGGGTTGCTCATTGTGTTATATAACAATTGCCCACGAGTCATTAAACATACACAATAAAAAGTCAATGGTTGAGTGCAAAAAAATTAAACTGCAACAAAAATTGCGAATGTCACCTCTCTTTGTGTGGATTACATAAGTGGCCTCCTGACTACTTTGATGATGGTTGAATGCACAGAGAAATCTAGGCTAGCACTTACTATGCAATTGTGAGATGTTTGGTTGCTCCATGATATCTTCATAGGACACTTGATGGAGTCTACAGTTTACAACCCTCTGCCCTCGCACCCCACCAGCGCCGTACACCCAGCGTACATGGGGTACGCACCGTACCCCATGTACGCTGGGTGTACGGCGCGTACCTCATGTACGCTGGGTGTACGGTGCGTACCCCACATGATCACAGGGGTACGACGCGTACCCCGGCGATCATGGGGGGTACGCGCCGTACGGTGTGTATGTGATTGTGCGCTTTTCCGTACGAATCGCCCTTACCTGACGCGGACCGTACGAATAGCGTCCTGATCACCCGGTCCGGATCGTACTCACCGGGTGTGTTTATGAGTCGGACGGAAACGGCTACGAATACGAATCGTACGGGGGATTTTTTTTACCGGATCGGAATCGACGCCATAATAGTGTGAAAATGGTCTGTAATAGTGCTGTGCACACACAGATTTCCTTTGATGCAAGGAGTAAGTCAACAGGCCCTATATTCTTATGAATAAAACAGGGTAACACTATTTATAAAGACCTGGTGGCCCAATTGGAAAACACCTTTGAGTACTGGTTACAAAAAACAGATTTAAAACGTTAGACATTTAACCACATACGTTTGCTCCTACATTTTAATTTAGTTTCATTATTTTTCTTTCGGAATCCATAAAATCTCCTTGTAGCCTTGGAAAATCAAAGAAAAAATACTTGTTAAAGCCCACAAATCTATGGATTTGTGGGTGTTTCATGCAATGTACTGTTGCATACATTGCAACTCTGGCATAGTTCTTTAAGGTTTTCTTTCCCAACCATGGGTGACACAGGTGAACTTAGTTTAATGCACCAGCGCTGAAAGTGAAAGATATGTTGTAGTTCGATGGAACCCCCCTCTATACAAAGCTGAATTGAAATCATTGCTTTTGGGTTACTAACAATCCATGGAAAGCGACTAGGGGTATTGTGGTAACAGTAAACCTATTTCGCTCCTCACAGTATCACACACACACATCACTAAGAAGAACAGACACTTTTAACTTAAAGCTTTTAATACAATAGGGTGAACCTGTTTCTTAGTACGTCAAAAATATTCACACAGGATATGATAACAACAGCAACAATAAAACAGAAGATGGCTTATCTGGTAGAGATTCTATCTAGCTGCACATTCCTTACTAGCCCTCCCATCCTCCCCTGTTCTGCAAATTGATTGTAGTGTAAGGGACACCCATCTCAGGGCCTTATGGACTGATTACGAGTTTGGTGGAGAAGGCCGCCATGCCAGCGCCCAGCTTCCACATCGCCAAACTCGTCTGCCGACCATCAGCCAGATTAGGAGTTCTTCTCCTGGTCTGGCGGGTGGTGCTTTGGCGGTCCCAGGCAGCGAGTCTCAGAAGGTTCCGCAATGGGAACCCCAAAGCAAATCCCTGCATGGCATGGACTGTTAAGTCCATGCTGTGCAGAAATTTGGGGTGCAGTATTACAGAGGGCACACCATGTGCCCCCCTGCATGCATTCTCATGGCCCTGAGGCAACAGGGGGCCCTGTAGAGCCCCCTTAGTTTCCTCACTGCCACACTCTTCATGGCAGGCTCACCACCATGAAAACTGTGGTGATGAGGAAACTTGTAAAATGCTTGGCAGTGCTGCAGCTGCACCGCCAGCCTATTGCAGGCCTAAGACTACTGCAAGACCATCAGGAATTGTGCATCCCTGGAGGTAGCAGAGGTCCCATTGCAGTACGACCGCCCAACTCTTAATTGGGCGTTTGGACCGCCAGTGTGCCAATAGCTGCACCACCACCGTAGGTTTAGCGGTCCATCGGACCGCCAAACTAGATGCATTTTGTATGCACCTGAAACGCAGTTCAGCAGACAACTATTATGCATATGAGCCCTATGATGTTTGGCATTAAAATCAAGTTTGCCTAAATGTGTACAGTGATGTACTGATTGGAGGTTAGCAAATGACTGCTACCAAGAGCTCCACTACAACTGTAAAATTATCTGACTTGTCCATCTTCTATTTGGTATCATGATATGAGGTGAGGTGTCTGTCTACAACAGAGGCACTGTCGTCCTGGGTTAAAAGGTGTGGCTGAGCAGAGAAAGGTTTAGCAGTGGGAAAGATTAGCTTTATGTCTGCTTCACAGACTTAAAAGTTGCGTTTATCATTGAAACTCACGGAACTTGTATGGAAATAATTAATTTCTGGAAATCACTGAAGAAGGCGGTAATATTACTGAACTTGTAAACTAAGCTCCCTTTCAGATGGATGTTAGCTGACAGACTACACACATAGGCGTCGATTCCGATCCGGTAAAATGCGCTCCGAATCGTCGTACGGAGCAATTTTCCCCGTACGAATTGTACCCGTAAACGTCCCCGTACGTACGACGAAGTACGATTCGTACCAGGAGCCAAAGACCGTACGAGTCGTACAGGACTCCGTACGACTAAAACATCCGTACGAGTCTCACTCGGAGCCCGCTGTACGTGACATCGCTACGGTTCGCGGCTGGTTTTTACGACCCAGCAAGTACGATTCGTGTCGGGTACGCACCGTACGACCCTTTTTTTTACGGGAGCTGGAAACAGCCGTAAACGCATAGTTCGCGCCGAAACAAGTAAGGAACGCCCCCCCCCGGGGACGCCACGTACCCCCCATGATCGCCGGGGTACGTGACGTACCCCTGCGATCATGGGGGGTACGCGCCGTACACCCAGCGTACATGGGGTACGCACCGTACCCCATGTACGCTGGGTGTACGGCGCGTACCTCATGTACGCTGGGTGTACGGTGCGTACCCCACATGATCACAGGGGTACGACGCGTACCCCGGCGATCATGGGGGGTACGCGCCGTACGGTGTGTATGTGATTGTGCGCTTTTCCGTACGAATCGCCCTTACCTGACGCGGACCGTACGAATAGCGTCCTGATCACCCGGTCCGGATCGTACTCACCGGGTGTGTTTATGAGTCGGACGGAAACGGCTACGAATACGAATCGTACGGGGGATTTTTTTTACCGGATCGGAATCGACGCCATAATAGTGTGAAAATGGTCTGTAATAGTGCTGTGCACACACAGATTTCCTTTGATGCAAGGAGTAAGTCAACAGGCCCTATATTCTTATGAATAAAACAGGGTAACACTATTTATAAAGACCTGGTGGCCCAATTGGAAAAAACCTTTGAGTACTGGTTACAAAAAACAGATTTAAAACGTTAGACATTTAACCACATACGTTTGCTCCTACATTTTAATTTAGTTTCATTATTTTTCTTTCGGAATCCATAAAATCTCCTTGTAGCCTTGGAAAATCAAAGAAAAAATACTTGTTAAAGCCCACAAATCTATGGATTTGTGGGTGTTTCATGCAATGTACTGTTGCATACATTGCAACTCTGGCATAGTTCTTTAAGGTTTTCTTTCCCAACCATGGGTGACACAGGTGAACTTAGTTTAATGCACCAGCGCTGAAAGTGAAAGATATGTTGTAGTTCGATGGAACCCCCCTCTATACAAAGCTGAATTGAAATCATTGCTTTTGGGTTACTAACAATCCATGGAAAGCGACTAGGGGTATTGTGGTAACAGTAAACCTATTTCGCTCCTCACAGTATCACACACACACATCACTAAGAAGAACAGACACTTTTAACTTAAAGCTTTTAATACAATAGGGTGAACCTGTTTCTTAGTACGTCAAAAATATTCACACAGGATATGATAACAACAGCAACAATAAAACAGAAGATGGCTTATCTGGTAGAGATTCTATCTAGCTGCACATTCCTTACTAGCCCTCCCATCCTCCCCTGTTCTGCAAATTGATTGTAGTGTAAGGGACACCCATCTCAGGGCCTTATGGACTGATTACGAGTTTGGTGGAGAAGGCCGCCATGCCAGCGCCCAGCTTCCACATCGCCAAACTCGTCTGCCGACCATCAGCCAGATTAGGAGTTCTTCTCCTGGTCTGGCGGGTGGTGCTTTGGCGGTCCCAGGCAGCGAGTCTCAGAAGGTTCCGCAATGGGAACCCCAAAGCAAATCCCTGCATGGCATGGACTGTTAAGTCCATGCTGTGCAGAAATTTGGGGTGCAGTATTACAGAGGGCACACCATGTGCCCCCCTGCATGCATTCTCATGGCCCTGAGGCAACAGGGGGCCCTGTAGAGCCCCCTTAGTTTCCTCACTGCCACACTCTTCATGGCAGGCTCACCACCATGAAAACTGTGGTGATGAGGAAACTTGTAAAATGCTTGGCAGTGCTGCAGCTGCACCGCCAGCCTATTGCAGGCCTAAGACTACTGCAAGACCATCAGGAATTGTGCATCCCTGGAGGTAGCAGAGGTCCCATTGCAGTACGACCGCCCAACTCTTAATTGGGCGTTTGGACCGCCAGTGTGCCAATAGCTGCACCACCACCGTAGGTTTAGCGGTCCATCGGACCGCCAAACTCATAATCAGGCTCTTAGTTTTTTACACCAGTGGTCAATTCACCGTGTGGCTCCACACTCCTCACATAGCAAGTTGAGAAAGTAACTGATGTCACCCCGGCAGGGCGGCACCTATATAGGTATGGCACAAGTCATTTCAAGTGAAGATGATGCTGAAGTGGAGCCGAACAATGCCACACACTGGTGCGCATGGGTCTGCTCAAAAACGTCCAGATCCAGTCTGATGCCTGAGAAATATTCTAAAGTTTCGAATCTTTGGCTAAATAGAGTCTCTACCAGATAAGGCATTACCAAAGGTAAGTAACTTGTTCTTTGGTTTATTAGGTAGAAAAATGTAAGATATTGATACCTCTTAATCTTAAAAACCACGATTCCACAATATAATTAGACATGCAAAAGGTTGTGTGGAAGAAGCATTATATGATATAGAGTTTGTTTACAAAAATATCCGTCAATTGTGTGTAAAGTTTCTGTTATTAGCTCCAATTTGGTGATATTTTTGTAAACAATATTTATGACACACTACTTATGTTAGGTGCTATTCCAACCGTGATTTTCTGGTACCACACTGTGTAAACTATAATATTAACTTGTTCTGTTTTATCCTAATAAGAGCTTTAAGTGCTCATTTGTACATCAAGTACCCCAAACTCTCAAAGCTAAAAGATGCCAGTATTTTCTTGCAGGAGCATCGACTGGACAAAAGAACATCAAGTGTCAGTCAGTCAGTCAAAATACTTTATTTCGATAAATCAATGTCATAAAAAGACAATAGCACTATACAAATATTCACACAATCAAAGATACATAATTAATACAGAATAAAATCATGATTAATATACACAGTCTATATATTTACAAAAAAGTATAAAAATATTTTCCTTTATAAATACATGTTAAAATATTAAAATACTATAAAACGAGGTCAGTTAGGTAGGGCAACATAATCACATACATATTACATTTACACATATCGATTTCATAAAGTAAGCATTCCCTATAATATAAACAATATTTAGTTTCATCCGCTAAAGAACCATATTAGAAGAATTATTGGACATCTTACTCTTCTTGATCCTAACAGCCCCCACTAGGAAACTGGCAACATGGAACATAATCCTAGGGGTCTGCAATAACTGTAAAAACAGGAGTGCTGGCTATACCTGGATGAACCCTGCCTCCTTTAAAATAGGGATCAGGTATTTCGTCCTTACTGCCGTGTAGTGACCACAGAACATCAAGAAATGCAATGTATTCTGGGTAGAGAAATTATCACAAGTACACGGCATTGCATTATCGGGGGTACACCAGGTTGGAAAATGTCAGAGGTTCAAGTGAATCAAATTGAACCGAAATCGGGTTAAAAGAAAACGGTGATAAGGTTGATTCACAGTAGTTAAATACAATTCAGGGCCTACTTGGGTGCTCATAATAATGCTAGCCCTCACAGTTGGTTTCTCTAGTTCCATTTGTTCTCTCTCCAGACTTAGCAGCTCTCCCATCATACCTTTAATCAAGGCGATGTCCTTTGTTGTTATGGAGGCCGGGGAAAAGAAGAGCTCCGGTCTCCCTAACTTAACAAGGCTGTCTTTGATGTAAGCTAGCCACGGGATTTTATTTACTCTATCTAGCTGCAAACAGTCTTTTAGAATACTGTGGTTAAGGGGGATTTCTTGATTCAACCAGGTCTTCAGCCAAGCTAGAACAGGGGCCACTTTAATCAAGTCTGTGATGTATCCTACTCCTAGTTCAGTATGGATTGAGTAGGTTGGAGTGGACTGTGGGACTGAGAGGACAGCTCTTAAAAATTTATTCTCGGTAATCTGAATACTGTCCGGAGAACAGTATCCCCAAATTGCACTACCATATGTGGCCACTGCCAGACATTTTGCTTTATATATTTTTATTAATGTTGCTATCGGCCTAGCTCCTAATTTTTTCGTAAAACCCTGAAGTGCAGAGGATGATCTAGCAAGGGAAATGTTTCTGTTTTTTAACTGGGAACCCCAGGTGCCTCTCTCATCAAAAGTGATCCCCAGGTATGGAAAAGTGGCTACTCTACATAGCTCTTGTTTGCCCCATGTAAATGTTTTTAAAAACGTTTTCTTTTTACCCTTGACCATTATCATAATTTGAGACTTCTTTACATTTATCTTTAAGTCCAGAGAACCCATGAAGTCTTCAAAGGCGTCCAGGAGGTGTTGGAGACCGACACCAGTCTGTGAAAGCAAGACGGCGTCATCCGCGTATAGAAGAACTGGGATTCCAAGTTCTCCTATACGTGGGACGTCAAGGGATGCCTCTTTTAAAGCTGGTTCCAGAGCATTTATATAGATGGTAAATAGGAGGGGTGCCAGTATGCACCCCTGCCTGACACCCCTTTCAGAGTTAAAGTGACTTGTGCAACGACCCTCCGAGGTAACTCTAACCGATGCTATAAGGTCGGTATGCAAGTCCGCTAAAAGATTAACAAGGGCCCTGTCTAGACCCATATCAATTAGGATTTGCCACAATTTTGAGCGATTTACGAGGTCAAAAGCAGACGAGAGGTCCATGAACCCCAGGTACATGGACCCCTCCTTTGCCCTAGTGTATTTATCCACCAGTAGGTGCAGGTTAAGACCTTGATCTATTGTACTCCTTTTTGGTCTAAAACCGTACTGAACGTTTGATAGGACCCCTTTCTCGTTCAACCAGTCATTCAGTTTGGATAAAATAACCCAGCCCAATATTTTCACCATTGAATCAATCAATGAAATGGGTCTGTAACAGGAGGGGTCTTGCCTGTTACCCTTTTTAAAGACCAGTATAATGATAGATTTTTTCAAAGAGGCCGGGATGTTATCCTGTTTGACAGCGTTAAAAACATTACATAAAACTTTATTCCAAAATTTCGGGGCACATTTGAAAACATCCCCTGGTACCCCATCGGGGCCCGGTGCTTTGTTTTTCAAAGTCAGGTCTATTGCCCTTTCCACTTCTGCTGCCTCAAAAGTGGTGACAGGGACCTCTGCATTACAAAATTCCACTTCCACTGCTTCAAGGGTTACAACAGGTGTGTCTGCGCTGCTAATTTCTGAGTATATCTGTCTAAAGTGTTGGATCCAACCCTCGTCTGGAATATTTGCCTCAAGGGGAGCATTCTCATCACCAGAAAATAATGGCTGATTTATGATTTTCCAAAATACGCCACTATTTTTTAGTGTTTCGGGGTCGAGAAGTTGAGCCCATGCTATATCTTTCAAGTCCCTTTCCCTTTCTAAAATAGCTTTTTTGTATACAGTCCTTACACTAGCTATATCTGCACGATTTTTAGGTGTGGCTTTTAATGCTTTGAATAGCTCCCCATGTGCCTTCGTACATTTTTTGTCAAAACATCTTTTGCCTAAAAGCTGCTTATGCCTAGATTCAATCTGTAGACTATGGTTAATTTCTATGCAGATATTATCAAACGCCATTATAACCTCTTTATTTTGTGTTCGATTCGCTAAGCATATTGCAACTTCATCCTCTACCTTAGACAGAACCTCTTGAAGGAACGTTTCAGGGACTATTTTTGTCCATTTTAACCTGCGCTTCTGATCTTTAACGGCGATGTTTAATCTCCCTCTATGTTTCACTGTTTTTAAAGAAAGTAAATCTGTCTGCTTCACTTCCAGTAGAACAGAATTATGGTCACTAAAAACTGATACCTCTGTAAAATAATTTATCACAGTGTTCAACAAAAAAGAAGACATAAAAATATAATCTATAATAGTACCATCATCTTTTCCTTTAAAAGTAGGGGACCTACTTTTACCCTCCCCGCAGCCTGACTCATATAAGTTCCATCTCGCAAGAAAAGTTTCAAGATGCTCTCCTCGCCTAGTGTGTTCCTGGTGGGTAAATGAGGAGAGGGGAGGACTAATACATGGTAGGGTGCATGGGTTAATATTAAAGTCCCCTAAGAATATGAATTCAAAAGTATTTACATTTGCACTATAGACTGACAGAAATGTATCCAGTACTTCCAAATTTTGACTGGTACATTCATTTGCGTTTGAATTATAAAAGTTAACAAAAAGAATCTTGGCCTTATCCTGGGTGGAAAGTTCAACAATCAAACAGTTTTCACAACCAGAAATACACTGGACTAATTTACCGTTTACATCCAGTTTAAATAGGGTTAATAAACCTCCCTTGGCTCTTCCTGCAGTGCTACTGATAGCAGGATTGCAAAAGTGGCTGTAGCCATCCAAAGAGAAACTATTCTATTGGTCCCATGTCTCTTGTAGGGCAATAATGTCAAAGGATTTTAGTGTCTTTAGCCAATCAGCATTTCCGATTTTATTCTTTATACAAGCAACGTTCCATGTAGCAATTTTGAGAGACAGTGCTGCTGGAAGGACAGAGCTCCTCAAGGCAGATGGCAGTCAATCGTTTTCCTCAAGTGAGGATAAAGCAGTATAACGATTGTGTAATGGTAGGGTGTAATCAAACTGCCTATTTGCTAGCTGATAACAATATGTTTCCCCATTGTTTTGATGTTGAAGGGCATTTGGAACACAACCAGCCACCCCCCTTCTGTGCCCATTAGCTGGATACCTATGTTGATGTGGTGGTGGATATTGAGTGTTATCCAAGTGATTGTAGAAGAAACCAAGGGGTCTAGCACATACAGAATTTTCCTCAATTGGTAAAGAGGCTGCTCTGAGGAGGACTGTTGCCACATGTTGTTGAAGTTTACAATAATACAATCCCCTCTCGAACTCTTTCTGGCATTGCCAATCCAATCCAGCTGACTCTACGAGTGGATATTATATCATTTGAAAAAGCAAACGGAAAACCACAATTCCTGTTTAGCCATGCAAGTGTTTTATTTTTTAAAGCAGCATGTGTTTCTAGTCTGGAATCAGTTAAACAGGAGTCAACCTCTGGAACATTTGTTAATACCACAGTGTATGGGACACACTCCGGTGGAAGGTTGACAGAATTCTTCCTCCTAGGCCTACTTCTCCCACCATTTTCTCCCACTGCTGTGGTGTTCTGGCTAACAGTATGTAATGTGGTTAGTTGTATTGATGATTGTACTATTGAGGTTCCCCCAGATGGTAAAATAGAGGGTGGGGTTTTCTGTGATCGTGAAACTGATGAGTTCTGTGCAGTGACCACTGAACCTATATCCCTAGTACTGGCAGATACAGATGCTACGGCCCCGGCTATGGAGTTACCAGAAGAACTAGAAGGACCAGAAGGGGGGCTAGTATGTGTGTGAGGCCGAGTCATATGGAAATCTAGGAGGCCCCCTAGTCTAGAGACCTCTAGAGCGACCTGCTCTAACTTTGCCACCAGTGGTCTAATCATTGCTTCTAGTTTTGACTCAAAGATAGTTGCCAGAAGCTCTATATGGGCAGGATGCAAAGTGTTTGCCTCAGCATTATTTATGGGTTCTAGTGTACTTCCACTGCTGGTTGCTGTGGTACCTGACTTTTTTCACTTCCGACTCACCACCCTTTTTACAGGGGCCTTCCTACATGCCCGCACCATTCTCCGAGCAGGTGAATAGGTTGGTGAGGGCCTTGGGAAGGGTGTCGGGCTCTGACTGGGGATAGAATCAGTTATAATTTCCCGCTCTTCTGGTGTCACCATGATGGATACATCATTGGTGACAGTGACGTTAGGGTCATCCACGCAGCTATCTGAATGAGGCAACGGAGTAGTAGGCGAACTCAGCCTTGTGGGTGGAATATCTGGGCTTTCCCTATTTAGTGATAATCGCCTTTCTTTGTTAATTTTATTAACTACCTTGACAAGCTAGTTGTCCATTGCCCTTGTATCATTAGCGGCCGCTGGTTTGGTTGTTCTAAGCTTTGACATGTTAGGACCAAAAATACTATACACAGATAAGGATGATCAACAATGTCTCACCCAGTCAATATAGAAATCTATATTGTTGAAGAAGGCCAAGAAACAAAAAAGCAGTTAAAATCAAAAGTTAATATTATATCTTACACTTAGTCCAGAATCCAGGGAGTGAGAACCAAAGTCCGTGGCCCAGCCCAGCCTGTTCTGGCCTCTGACGGCCGCAGACGGCCCCGCCCTTGTCCCGGGCTTAGCCCGGCGTGTTCCGCGCGCGTCCCGAGGGACGAGGGACTGGCGTTGCCTTTATGCGCCTCCTGGCGCTGTTGATGCGTCACTGGTGGTGGTGGGAGGAGCCCGACGGAGCCAAGCCCGCCGGGAAGCAGGCGGAGCAAGGCCCGGCCTTTTGCTGTTGGTGCTGCGGCATTGCGGCGGAGAGGAGCCCGGCCGTGCAGAAACAGGTATCAATCACCCCCACAGGACTCGGCCCTGGCGCTGCCTTTATGCGCCTCCTTGCGCTGTTGATGCGTCACTGGTGGTGGTGGGAGGAGCCCGGCGGAGCCAAGCCCGGCCGGGAAGCAGGCGGAGCAAGGCCCGGCCCTTTGCTGTTGGTGCTGCGGCATTGCGGCGGAGCGGAGCCCGGCCGTGCAGAAACAGGTATCAATCACCCCCACAGGACTCGGCCCTGGCGCTGCCTTTATGCGCCTCCTGGCGCTGTTGATGCGTCACTGGTGGTGGTGGGAGGAGCCCGGCGGAGCCAAGCCCGGCCGGGAAGCAGGCGGAGCAAGGCCCGGCCCTCTGCTGTTGGTGCTGCAGCGTTGCGGCGGAGCGGAGCCCGGCCGTGCAGAATCAGGTATCAATCACCATCAAGTGAAAAAAAGTCTGTGTCCCACATGTACATGTTTGACAAATGACTGTTTCTTGTGAAATACCTTTCTTTCTCAATTTTATTATGAAGGCTGATATTATAAGAATCTCAAGTTGAACTTCAAGTATAAACTTGCCCACATACACACTTGTCCCAAATAAGGTTCCCAGTGATTGGTGCACTTTGTTTCCATTATCATTGAACTGTCACAATTTTTTTGAATCGTCTTATCACTCACTCATTCCCAGTTACATTCCCAGAAAGCTTTTTTCACTTACTCCTTACGACCTGCTTTTATATTTTTGGCTCCAAATGAAGGAATCTCTCAATTGGTTTGTCATCTACTTCTAATCAAGGAATCATAATGCATTTTTCCAATAGCAATATATCTGACAGGTTTTACCATTATGATTTCCACCTAGTAGCTATCAACACTTGACCTTTGTTTACCTAATAAATCTTATACATTTCGCATATGCTAAACAGCTTTCAATGGTTTCAATCTCAAATAATAATTATTTTGCAGAATTAACTTTAGGTATGTGACAATTTAAAAAGAGTTGTCATAATTAAGTTGTTTCAGTGAATGAGCAAGGAGAAATCGGCAACACATGTAGTCCATGGTCAAATTAATTAATATTACAATAGCAAATTTTCTTTGCTGGTATTTTTAAAGGTGTTCCTTAACAGGCCTAGTTTGAAGTAAATGTATCTGGGCTTCAACAATATGCAATAACACAATAAGCACTCTACATCTTTGGGTCCCTCCACACCATGACCTGGCATGCATCGGTCCACAGTGGGCTCACAAAGAGGTCTTAGGGCAGAGATAGTGCCAATTGTATTCAGTCACAGAATATGTAGTTCAGCTAAATATTTTAACTCAATTTGGAAGATGTGAATACATAGGCTCTTCACTGATTTAAACTCCTAAGGACTAAATTAAAAATATGTTCAGAGGGCCCGATTCACAGAACTAACCTAAGACAAAATCCTAAACTTACTACTTTTGATATTCACAAAAGGTATTTAGTAGTAGTAAAGTTAGGATTTTGTCCTAAGTCTGTCTTAAGTCTGTCTTAAGTCTGTCCTAAGTTTGTCTTAAGATTGTCTTAAGTCTGTCCTAAGTCTGACTTAAGTCTGTCGTAAGTCTGTCTTCAACAGAGGCACTCTGTTGCAGGCACGATAGTTTTTGTGCAGGAAGGGGCACCTACCTGCACAAAATCAATTGTACAAGGCATTTTCCTCTTTCTATGCTTGATGCAGAATGCAGCGCACATGGAAAGAGGTAACAAGGAGGAGAAAGGAACATATTTCTTCTTGTTACGCCTCAACTTGAGGGAGTGTACGGATTTGATGCTTTCCTGGGTCTACATCACTTGGTAAATCTGAGCAGCATCAACTTCCATAGGTGTTGAGTGGGAAACCCTGCCACAATGCACATGGAATGCCTCTCTGGTGCAGAGTAAGGTGACGCAGTGATTTGCGCTGTGCCGTCTTATGAATTATGAGGAAACTCAAAGCCACGCAAGGTGACTGTGCCCAGCTTCATAAATCTATATGAGAACCCTGGGTCATGCATGTACTACTTTATGTGGTGCAAAAGTCTCAGGGCCCTCATAAATAAGCCCCTTAGTGCTTAGTAGACAAAAACACACCTTAATGAGCCTGAGGTGCCGAGTGAGCTTAATGGAGGTACTGAGGGATGTACGTGAGACTCCAGGGGCATGCAGGGCATACAGGATAAGGGCGAGGTGGTGAATGGTGCATGTGGGGGGAACATTGTAGATAATACAGAATCTCTAACCATATCAGTCTCAATCAAAACCGCCCCCGGAGTTAGGGACCCAGTTTCTACATCTCTGGAGGCAATGTTGGGGAACTTAACCACTGAAATCAGGAGCGGTTTCTCAGTATCGGAGGCTAATCAGTGGGAAACTCGGGGGTTCTGCAAAAATCTGGAAAATAAATTAGACACGTTATCAGACAGGACAGAAGCCCTTGAAAGTACAGTGGAGGATCTAAAAAAAGACCTCACCAGAAGGAGAGCGGAAATCCAGGTGCTCCGTAAGGATGAACAGGGTTTACAAGAAAAAGTTGAACAATTTGAGAATAATTGTAGGAAGAATAATCTGAGACTTTGAATGTGCCTGAAGGTAAAGAAAAGGAGGATTTAAGAGCATTTGTGGTGGCCCTTATAAAAGCGGTATTTGACATAGAGGAAAGCGAAGACGTCATCGCTAAAGACATCCAAAGAGTACACAGGGACCCTTTAGGAAAAATCCAGGAAGAACGAAACCGAGAAAAATTCTCATAAACTTTCAGACATACGCAATTAAAGAAAAAATGTTGTTATCTGCACTGAAATTTAAGTTCTTAAAAGGCTCAGATTTTTCTTTTGAAATACGGTTTGATTAAAATGACGTACTTCCCTAAACTACTGTACTTCTTCCGCAGTATACCCCTAGAATTCACCAAAAATCACCTACTTAAATTCCAACAAATTTTTACTCAATTCATCTGGGCATACGCTCAACCCAGACGTGCCCTTAAACATCTTACTTTGTCAAAAGAAAGAGGTGGCTGGGCCCTTCCTAACATCATCCTCTATTACTGGGCATCAGTCGCGCAGTATAGCTCAGAACTGGTTATGGAATCTACTCTCTCTACAGTCGGTCTGCCCTCACCCTTCCAGATCCTACTGGGGGATCAACATTGGGGATGCCTACTTCGAGAAACAACTTACGGCTACTACAACTGGGTCAAATTTAAGACCTTATTAAATTCCTTCAAAGTATTCCGTAACATCCGAAGAATATATGGGATAGGCAGATTTAATTTTTACTCACCCATAGTTAACAATAATAATTTACCAGCTATCTTTGACACATCATACTTTTCAGAGTGGTATCGGGCCGGAATAGTTAAACTTGGGGACCTGATTACCACCGAGGGAATCAAACCTTTTTCAAACCTACAAGCCAAATTCAATCTGAGAAACCAAGACTCCTTCAAATATCTGTCTATCCATGCCTTTCTTTCCAATAAAGTCGGAGGAACCTCGGGCTTCTCAGAAGTTGAATTTTTAAATACACTTCGAAACACTATCACTCCCCGCATTGGTTCTCTGTACAACATACTTAATAGACAAACCCCCGATGACCTAGAGGCCATTGCTGCAAAATGGCACCTCAAACTTAACTCACCAGAAAGTATCTTTTACAACTCCCTCGCAGTATCACAACAGATTTTAATATCTGCCAAGCTGCAAGCACAACACTTCAAAACTATCTTCTTTTTATACATGACACCTAGTAGGATCATCAAATGGGGGACTGGTAAAGGAACATTATGCCCACGCTGCTCTGAAATTGGGGCTGACTCTGTACACATCTTTGCGACATGTTTAACTATAGCTCCGACGCTACTTAAAATACAAAATACACTTAGCGAAATAGTGAAACATCCAGTCTCCTTAAACCCTACAATTATTCTCCTTGGTACACAATCCGACTCACCAAGAATAAAGGAAGAAGGGCTGGTATTTATCGCTATGGCAATTTGGAGACTATGTATCTCCTCAAGTTGGTTAGACACAGACTCACCCTCCCACGCGCAATGGCTGGCTAGGCTGGCTGCCACCTTCCACTTAGAAAAAGCAATCTATGCCAGGAAAGGAAGAAGGAAAAAGAAGATAGGGTTGGAAATATGGGAAAGATTCTCCTCCTGGACAGAGCAACGGGGGCAATCAGGCTCAGCAAATCTATAGGAGAATGTTACATGTAAAACTTGTTTGAAACTCGTATGGCTCTTATCCTTTTCTTAATTCTTCAATTCTTCACCTCTTTTCTGCTATCAATAACTACTTCCATACATTATCTTGTACATACATAACACAATGTTTTTTTGTTTTTTTTTTTTTGTTTTTTTTTCTTTGTTGTTTTTTGATTTTTTGTTTTTTTTTTACTCTTTGATTAATCGGGGAACAATTAGAACCGAAGGAATACCGGGCTCCCAGGGGTGGGCGGGGGGGGGGGGGGTAATTAAAATGAAAGGCTTCCTGATGTTAAGATTATCTGTAACGGCAAAATAAAAAAATAAAAATAAAAAATGAAACTTGAATAACAACTTTGATGGTCCTTAATAATGAACGTTTTTTTTAGCTTTTATCTGCTAGTATTGCAAATGAGTTGTTCAAAACATAGTGACAATCAAGGTGTTACATAAAAAATGATAGAAAAGCTATATTTAATCATTTAATATGGGGCCTGGCCGCAAATGAAACAGCATGTTTTCAAAAACTGACATACGAGATTTTCCAGATTTTATGTCAAGACTCAAGAGTATATTATATCCTCATTTTTTAGCTGTGCCTACCGTGGAGCACCTAATGCCAAAAATTGTTTTAAAAAGTACAATACTTAGGCTTCAGGCTAGTCCAAGGAGTATCTCCTGAGCCACTGGTAGATCTCCTGTGTGCATACCAGCCTTTCAAATTGGAACCTTCTGCCTGTTTGAATTAAAATATGTATGACAACATTGTGTATTTCAAGTCATAAATGTGTGTATTTTCCGAACTCAAAAGCTGATGTTTGGAGAAAAATGGCTAAATTTCCAAAATCTATTTCAGGCAGATTTTTGAGTGATAAATCAAACGGGGAGATTTATTGCTATTATGATTTATTTTATGCGAGGAGCACAGCAGTTGTGGCATATATTGCCTATGTATTGGTATTCCAAATTTACAAAGCCTTTTTGCAGTAGTGCTGGCAACCATCCTGCTGCATTGAAGTGATCACTTCTGGGAATCTTACATATGGTGGGCACTAATGTAATCTTTTCAGTAAAAAGAAGAAAAAAAATGAAATACGGTTTGCTCTATCGAGAGCAACGTTAGATAGATGATGGGAGCTTGGGAAACGCATGGACGATTTTAAGTAAGTCGGGGCCAATGTACAATTAAAGTTCCCGGCGACACTACGCATTATGCATAATAACAAAATGTTAACGGGCAGAAGTATAAAAGAGGCAGACGATCTTTTGGAGAGCATAAAAGGCGTTAGGGGATGCTAAAGAAAGTGTTTTTTTCGTTTAGAAGAATAGGTGGACATTCATTTGACATGCATTGGACAACATATGTATTATTTAAAAATGTTAGAAATGGGGCAGAGAGTATTCAGAGCCAAGCCTAACTTGGACTAACACTGTGTCCAAGGAGAAGAAGCAGGGGTGGGTTCTCTGGGGTAAGAAGGATGGGGGAGGGGGAATGAGGGGCACAGGGTGGAGAGCATTTGGGAAAAAATCTAAAAAAATCCTCAAAATCCTCAGTTTTAGTGAGTGTAAAAAAGAAATGGCTATTCAGATCTTAACCTGGAATGTCAATGGTCTACGAGTAAAGAGGCGAAGAGATACATTATTCCAATACCTAAAAGACTCCCCGGCACACATCTCAGTTTTGCAGGAGACTCATCTGTTAAAAGAGGAATGTGTAGACCTTTTTGAAAAACGTTGAGTAGGACAAGTTTTTTGTACAGAGTTGTAATATGAGGAGTATCAGTAATAGTGAAAAAACATGCAAAAATATGGATAACAGAAACTAGAGTAGATAAAGGGGGAAGATGGAATATAGCAAAATTCAAGATAAATGACAGACCATTGACACTGGTTGGCTACTGCAGCCCAAATTACGACGATTGCAAGCCCCTAACAAATCTTTTTGCTAACCTTTTGGATTTCCCTGACCAGATAATTATGGGAGGGGATTTTAATGTCGTACTAAACCTTAATTTAGATAAATATAGGAAATCTAGAACAACTCCAACCCCTAAATCTCGTAATCTGTTAAAAGAGATGATGGCCCAACATAGATTGTGCGACCTTTGGAGAGAAAGGGCAGGTACCACTCAGGGCATGTCTTTTCACAATAAGAAAATGGGAGTAGGTCCAGAATCTACTATTTTCTGGTTGATTGGTGTTTTAGAGAACATATTCTGAATATAGAATATAAGGCAGCTCATCTATCTGACCATTCAGCAGTTCTGCTAACATTAAAAAGGTGCAGAGAGAAGATGGACACTAGAGCGCACGATTCTAACTGATAGCGAAATAATGGAAAATCTTAAAAAAGAGGTCATACAATTTATCGAGATTAATATAGATACAGCCTCGAATGGAACAGTGTGGGATGCTTTAAAGGCTTTTATAAGGGGCAAGATCACATCGAAAACCTGTTATAGAAACAGAGTATATAAAAAAGAAATATCGCAAATAGAGGAGGAGTTGAGGAGTTGAGGAGAATAGATAAGGAAATTAAAAGTATAGACTTAGGAGAGAAAAAAATAGAGTTAGAAAAAGAGCAGGTACTAATGAAGAACCAACTATCAGAGACCCTCCAAGTACGGATTAAAAAAAAGTGGTATGCTAGTAAACTAGCACATTTTGAATATGGGGAGGGAGCTGGCAAACTTCTTGCCTGGAAAGTGAAGACAGAGAGAACAAAGAATAGAATTAAAGAAGTCAGAGAAGCTCAATCTGGCGATCTATTGAGTAGTGAAGCAGAGATCAATGAGGCCTTTAAAGAATTCTTTGGTGATTTATATAAGGAGGGAAAAGATGAATTAGTAAATGATGAGATATAGGGCTAGCTCTCAGAATGCTCAAAGCCTATAGATGCCAATCAACGAAATAGCCTCAATCAAGAAATTACACAGGAGGAAGTTGTTAATGCCATCTTAACCAGCAAAAGTGGTAAAGCGGCCAGTCCAGACGGTATGCCAACGGATCTATATAAATCTTAGTAGAGGCAGTGTCTCCCTTGTTGACAGTGGTGATGAGTGAAATATTAGGCCAGGGTAAAAAATTACCGAAGTCATGGAGTGAGGCTACAGTCGCCCTTATTTTAAAACAAGGGAAAAGATGCAACAATATGTGAGCCGTATAGACAATCTCTCTTTTAAACGCTGATTACAAAATTTTCACAAAAATGGTCTTATCTATTCGCAGTACTAGAGAGATACAATTTGGGTGATAATTTTTGCAGAGCAATTAGGTTAATCTACGAAGAACCGGTCGCAAGCATCTTAGTAAACGAAAGATTATATGCGCCGTTTAAAATTTTTAGAGGTACAAGACAAGGCTGCTCTCTCTCCCCCCTATTCTTTCATTTTTATATGGAGCCTTTTGCTTTTAAAATTAGACATACAATTGATATTCCACCATTTCAGCAGGGAAACTGGGTTAGGAAAGTTGCGCTATAGGCGGATGACCTTGTGGTCTACTCTTCTGATTTGGATAGAGCCTTACCAGCAAATTTAAGTATAGCAACAACATTTGAGAAATGTCAGGGTATTCAGTGAATGAAAGCAAGACAGAAGTGATGGTATGGAACCATGCAGGAAATAGTTCCTTAATAAAAAAAGAGATTAGATATCTAGGTATTAGGATATCTCAAGATATTAATTCATTTGCAAAGAATAATTTAAAAAGAATGGTTAAGGAAGCTGCTAAACTAATGAAGAGTTGGATATATCTGTCATTAACCATTTTAGGCAGAGTTAGTTTAGTTAAGATGTCTATTCTACCTAAATTCATCTTTTTATTTGATTCCATTCCTCTCCATTTTGAAAAAAACAACCATACAAAAAATACAACAAGATATAAATGAATTTATCTGGACTAATAAAGGGGTTAGAATCTCTAGGAAAAAATTGCGGAAGAGAAAGGAAAAGGGAGGCTTAGCCCTGCCTGACATCCAATACTATGCTTGGGCCTTCCAATTAAAGAATTCTAGAATGCTTATAAAAAATCCGGATATGTCCATGGTAGGTCGAATGTATACAGCCATGCTAAAGGGGTGCCAGATAGGTTCAGAAGGTTTTCTTTTTAAGTTTGGGTATCCCAAATAAAATAAAAAGGTAAATTGAGAGTGCTACAGTCAATGGCAAGAATATGGCATCAGATTAGGCGTCTTATGAAATTGGATGTTTACTCATATTTTGCCTACATCTGGGAATCTCCAGGTACCCTAGAATGTCTCAAGGATAAAATGGCAACACCAATTAAACTCGCTGATGTTAAAATCTGGGGCGACTTGACACTAGAAGGTAAATTATTATCTTGGCACGACTTAAATGAGATAATAGCGGGGACTCTCTCTAAATTCAAATACCTGCAATTGAAAAGCTGGGAGCAAAGCAAAAACTCGCCATTAGGAATGGAAAATTTCCTGGAAGATCAATTGGTAACTAAATCACCCGGAAAAAAGGAAGTAGCACCATGGTACTGGCATCTACAGGATATTATGGATGGACAGTTCACTTTTGCCGAAGACCTGTGGGGAGATCACTTGCCTCGAGAGAAGCTGCAAAACATCTGACAAGTATCTATGCGCACACTTTACTAAATAGTAAAACCTGTGTTTTTAAGAATGAACCATCTGTTTTCACTCCACAGGGTGTATATATCACCGGAGAAGTTATCAAAGATGAAGAAAGGAAGTCGATCCAGCTGTGCCAAATGCGGGCTTTAAGATGCATCGGATGTGCATATGTTCTATCAATGTCCCGCAATTGGTGATTTTTGGACTAGAGTGGAAACAACAATATCAGGTCATTTGTGTCGGCACATAAAGGTAAGCCTCTTCCTGGTTATTTTTGGTGTTATGGAGGAATACACGAGCAGTATTAGAGATATGTTATTTTATGTAATACTCTTAGCCAGGAGAAAGGTTTGCCGAAAGTGGGTGAGCACTGTACCCCATCCACATGCAGAATGGTTGGAGTCTCTCATGTATATGTCCAGGATGGATCTATCTCGAAAAAAGTTAAAAAAGAAAGCATTCTGGAATTTATTACAGACATGGTTGGAACCCACAGAAGGGTTGCAATAAGTACTTTTTACTAATACCTTAAGCTATGCAAATAAGATCTCAATAATGTCCAATGATTACACCAGCAAATAAAACTCTTAGGCTGCCATAGGGTCTGGTTACACGTTACTTTTATTAAGGAAGCTCTGGTGTTTACACTGGGCAAGATAAAAAGCTGCAGACGGGTGGGTGTCTATTACAGTATGCCCATTAAGGATCAGTATGAGGAAATATAAATTTTATGATCAATTGTGTCCCCTATCTTAGACCCCAACGACTCCGTGTACGCGCTACAGGTACATGTATGTTCCCTCCACTTCCAGCTATGAAGACGCAAATACATTTGCGTCCAACGTTAACATGTCCTCTTCCAGATCCACCATGAATGGGTCGAATATTCCGTTCCTAAGTATGCCTTGCCAACGTCTTTATGTGGTGTACTTTACACGTCTTTCAGCCCTGGCGAAGTAGGCCCTGAATTCTGCCATCGAGCTTTTTCCTGCCTTCTGACTCTGAAAACCTCAGCCTGGGCCTGCATCTGTACCCGTGACCTCTGCCTTACTCCCTGCGCGGCTAACGGCGCTTGGCTCAGCCTGTTGCCTGCCAAGACTGTATTCAGCCTTCGAATTATCTGCTCCGCTCCTCAAAAATACATTCTTGACTAGTAGTTCAAGTAAACATCCTTCCAGCTGCAGAGCAGAGGGCCCGGCCTCACTGTCTCCGTGCAAATAATTCATAGCTCCTGTTACCATGGTAGGCCCATGCCCCCTCGCATCTCATGCAGACACGTAGACGCTTATACACGCACTCACAGTTAGTATAGAATAGCCTCTGCCCGAGAGACCTTTCCTTCCAGATAATATAGTTCCTTAAACATGAGATATTAGATACAGTTTGGGATTAGGTTGATCTGACATCCCAGACTTCTGTCTCCACATGTCTCCACATGTAGGGCTAAATGTCAAGTCCCCCTTCACCCTCCAGTTACACGTCAATCACACGTCATGCTGCTGCGCGCGCATCTCTGCCATGTATTTCTGCTGACACCGCAGTATTCTCAGATGGATCCACCTACTTGTGACATCATGTTAATGACGTTTCTAATGACGTTTCTAGTTCACGCCTTCATGCACGCCTATTGTAACGCCTTTTTATTACGTATGTGTATTCTTATCTCTCCTCCCAGCTGTTACGCCTTCTGCAATATGTCATTACTGTAATGCATTGACTATATATATGAATGATTGTCAATAAAGTATTGTCTGTCAGTCCCTTCCCGAACCTACGTGGTGACGGAATGGTATGCCACCTTGGCTCGAGCCAAATACCCAATTCCTTTTTAAGGAATAAAACCCCTTTTGAAAACCTCAATTATCACGGATTTTGCCTCTTATTTTCATGAGTTATTCTTATTGAACTTTACCGCATAAATTAAGTATAGGTAATTTAATTTTACCACATAATTGGCGCCCGAATAGGGACCCCTCCCCCACCTCACGCGCCGGAGGTGCGTTGCAGGCCTGGCCCCCTGCCACAGCCGGACGGACAACTACACGTACCCGCAGGATTTCCTGTATCTCCCTCAGGCCAACGGAGGTGACTGAGGCTGCGATCAACACCCAGACGAGGAGGTGAGGAGTGCGGAGGATCCCGACCAGAGCCTAGCTGAGAGAGCAAGATCCGAGGTATACGGAGGCCCACCAGGTTCCGAAGTTCCGAAGTATCTGCGTCACGAGTCGAGTCCGAATCCAGTCCGGTCCAGTCCAGTCCAGAGTTTCCGAGGCCTTCTGTTCCGTGCTTCCCGGTGAGTACCGTTGCTGGGGACGCATCTAGACGTGCGCATTAGTTTGTGCCGGTCAAGACGGATTTGGGTACACAGACCTGGCCTGCACCGTTTAGCGGTGTATCTGTACTGTTTAGCAGTACATCCAGTATCATGCAGTTAGCTAGTTTTATTCTAATCATTGTTGTTCGTTTTAAAATGTTTTAATGTGTTCTCAAAATGTCGTGGTATGAGTGATTGTTCGATCTTTATTATTGTGATTTTTGTGTTCAGTGTGTTCGTATCTGAGTAAGGATCAAGTAGCCTGATTTTAAGATGCCGTTATTCTCTAAATTAAGACAGATAAAAACTAGAAAAGGGATACTAGAGGAAGCTGTTCCCATTCCACCTAGGGACACTCCAGGGTACTTTATGTACCACAAACACGGCCTAGATGCCGTTTTATATCTCGATTTATGGGTAGACTACACCAAGGATCTAGCAGAGAATCAGAGATGGCCCGCTGCTGGGACATGGGATGCAGATTGCATCATGAGAGTAGAAGAAGCATTATGGAAAAAGAAAGCCAGACAGTCACAGAAGGATGCCATTGAATTATGGCGTAAAGAATCGCATAGGCGTACAGAAAAAGCACACAGAAAAGAAGAGAAAAGGAAAGAGGATTCAGACAAGGCCCGAGAAAATGTATTAGTTGAGGAAGGTATCCGAGTAAAAATAGAACAAGTAGATAGACAACGAAACACCCTTATGAATGGTATGTATCCTCTTTTAACTGAAGGTTTACCTAAGGCCACCCCGGAAGTACCAAAAGATCTACCACCTCCAATGCTCCCGACTAAAGTGCATCACAAGACCGCAAAGGACATTTTCCTTTCTTCCTATCTAGACGATGTAGCCCCCGAATATGTTAATACCGCACCGCCACGTACACCCCCTACTGGCGGCGCTCGACCTCGAGATAGTCAGCCCCCACCTCCGCGACAAGCTACTCCTCCTCCCGTTCCTCCCGTCCCGAATGTTCCTCCTGGTCTTCCAGCCGTTCTTCCACCTCTTCCTGCAACTAATCTTCCTACTTTGCACCCAACGAATCCCTTCGGAGCCGGCGCCTCAGGAGGCGCGTCCGGAGGGGCGACAGGTTTCCAGACAGGTTTCCAGACACCGCCACCAACACATAGGTGGACTTATAGAGACCTAGCACTACAACGTACACCTCAAGCAGCCGATTTTGACATATATAAAGAACGTCTTGGGGACTGCAGATATGATCCAGTACCCGGTAGAAATGACGATAGACTAATACTCGCATCAGTGCGCCTAAGACGGGTTACCAACTTTCTATTGACACTTCCCGGAATGATTGATCATCTAGACAGAATATATCATTTTGTTCAAACAGGGGAAGGCCCTGAAAGTATTGGCCAGGCCATGGCTCACCAGAAGGTTGACACTCAAGCCAAGATATTACGGTTTTTTATAAACTGCCTAATAAGAGAACAAGATAGGCCGGGTGTAGACCCGGAGGAAATGAAAGCACTTCATAGATGGGGTCAGAATATAGCAGACGGGAACCACGATAAACAGAATTGTATAAAAAACATGTATCAAAGAATCAGAAGCGCAGTAATAAAAATACATGAAAAAAGACAGTCAGAACCCGAAATAGAATCAGACAAGCTTGAATCCTCAGGGGAGGAAGACCCACCAGAAACGGCGACAGGACAAGCACAATTACCAGTTAGAGAAACGATAGCGTATGTAGGTAAAGGAAGACCCTTTAATAATTCAATGCGTCCAGTACGTCCAGAAAGTAAAAGAATTTTTCAGGAAGCCATGTGTAATCCGAGAACTCCTGAACACTTATTCCAAGCACTGATAACAGACTTCGAGAACGAATGGGGTACCATGTACTCGATTCTATGGATGAACAAGAACTAGCTAGGTCAGCAGTACAATGGGCTGACAATCCTGAGAAATATAGTGATGATGCGTTAGCACACACATTTTTGAACATGACAGCAAGCGAACAGCGTTTAGCTGGTACATACATGATACAACACCTACTCCTATTGTATAGAAGCCAACATTCCGATCCAGGTCCTCTGCCTGACATATTAGCAGAACTGCTCATGAACAAATGGAGAGGTCTAGGTACCGATCTAATTAAAGTAATCCTAGAACATCGGCACAGATATAGTGCCTTCCTGTGTCCACAATCTGATTCAGCACACTCCATGGAAAGAAAAATGTATTACATAGACAGACAGAATCCGTTACGAGAAGTGCACCCAGTTCAGAATGCTGATAATACGCTTAGACGTGTGTTTGTGTACACACCCATAACTAAAATAGAATTATTGGAAATGAAAAAACTAGTACCTAGCCATGACAAAGATCCCGCAGGTTTTCACCGTGAAATAAAAGACATGTTACTCATGGGTGATTACACTTATCCTGACCTTATGAAAATATTGAAAGTACTACTGCCTGCCGGCATTTACGAGAAACTCAAAGAAAAAGAATGGGAAGTAGGAAATGCAAAGATTGATTGGACTGCATTAGAAAACGAGGAAAATACTCGAGTCCCAGGCCTAGGGCTTGGGGACAAAGTTAAAGCGTTACCGGGATTGTTAGTACAAGTGTTGCCACGTTTATTAAGTACGAAAAAGGAAGACTGGGGTGCAATCTCAGCCTGCAAACAGAAACCCGATGAAGACACTAGTGATTTTTATACCCGATTTGAAAAATGTTTTGGTATTAACAGCGGCCTGAAAGCAAGTAGCGAATCATATCCACATCTTTTTGTAACGAAATTAGTCGAGAATTCCCTGCCCCAGGTTAAGAATAGAGTACTGAAAGTCGAAAGTACTTGGCAAGCTAACACCCCTTCACAAATGTTACAAATGTTACAGTATCACCAGAATAGAATTAGAGAAGAACAAGAACACGAACAAAGACGTATGAAAGACACGAAAATGAAAATGTTAGTTGCCCAGTCAGTTCCTACTGACGGTCACAAAAAGGGTGTGACCCAGCCCAGTAATTCGACGGCTCCTGTTAAAGGGACATGTAACTATTGCAAACAGCCAGGTCATTATATAAACGATTGTGCAGTTCTGAAACACAATATCTCCACGGGTAAAACCAAGGAGAGACCGCGTCCACCTAGACAAGATCAGGCCCAACAACAAGTACCTCAGAATATACAACATATTCCGCCTATGCCAGCTTCACAACAGACTGTAGTAGTACCACAGCAACAGCCCATTACCGCAACACAAAATACGACACAACAGATGTACCAGTATGCACAAAATGACTACCCCGATTATCAGCGATACACATGAAACAGCCTAGAGAGGGAGGTTGGCTTGCCTCTTATTGAAGTTCCTTATGTACACTGTCAAGTATTAGGGAAAGACAGAAAGTTTCTAATTGACACAGGGGCAAGCAGAACCACGATAAGTCACGATGAGGTTCCAGGGGCACCCCTCTCAGGCTCACAGAATGTTTCCCTTGGATTTTCAGGAAAGCCTATTATTAATGAAGTATCACAACCTCTTCCTCTTGCAGTTGGTCCTTTGACACGGACTACCGATTTATTGCTTACAAAATCATGCCCAGAAAACTTGCTAGGTATAAAGACACTGAAAGCTCTAGGAGCTATAATATGCTGTTCTCCGGAAGGAGTACGATTATTCTTACGAGATTTTAAAGGTCACTATGTATTAAGAGACATGGATCACCGGTTACAGAATGTCCCTGCACATTTGTGGGCGCAAGGCCCCACTGATGTAGGTTGTATGCACATTACACCATATCGAGTCACACTCAAAGCAGGAGTGGTATTACCACGAATTCGACAATACAAGTTACCCCCAGATGCTGTAGTGGCTTTACTGAAAATCATTGACGAGCTCATTGCACAAGGAGTGGTTGTGGAAACAGACTCCAATGTATGTAATTCTCCTATCATTCCAGTTCTTAAACGTACCGATCCAAAAGCACCACCTGTTTATCGATTAGTTATTGATCTGCGCGAATTGAATAAATGTATTATACCACAGTATCCTGTGGTTCCAGATATCTCTTCATTACTGACAGCCATTGATTCAGAAGCGACGTTCTTTACTGTAATTGACCTTAAGAACGCCTTCTTTAGCGTCCCAATCGATCCGGAAAGCCAATACTTGTTCGGATTCAGTTTAAATGGACGAAGTTTCAAATTTGCACGCGCACCTCAAGGATTCACAGAAAGCCCCAGCATCTATAGCCAAGCACTGAAAAGACAACTTGACAGTATCTACATGCCTGTTAACACCGCTCTGCTTCAGTATGTCGATGATCTGCTGATCACCGCCCGAAGCGAACCCGAATGTGAAAAAGCATCACTGACGGTTTTAAATTTTCTGGCTGACAAGGGGCACAAGGTATCCCCTTCGAAGCTGCAATTCTGTGTTCAGCAAGTTGTGTACCTGGGTCACTTGCTGTCCAAAGTGGGGAGACAGCTCACTCCTGATCGCATTCAGCTAATTGTAAACATGTCACCGCCAAAGACACAAAAGGAGGTGCGGGCTTTTATAGGCCTCACTTCGTACTGCAGACAATGGATTCCCCAATATGCATTTCTAGCAAAACCACTCATTCAGTTGACAACTCAGGAGGCAGCGACATCGTCTGTCCTCCCTTGGACTCAAGAACATACACAAGCTTTTGAAGACTTAAAGAAAGCCTTATGTCAAGCACCTGTTTTAGCAACACCATGTTATAGTAAGCCTTTTACACTTTTTGTCACAGAACGTGAAGGTACTGCCTTGTCAGTACTCACTCAGGAACAAGCAGGTTCACACAAACCGTGTGCTTACTTTTCTAGCACATTAGATCCAGTAGCCCAGGCTCTGCCTGCGTGCTTGAAATCAGTTGCAGCGACAGCTTTAGCAATCAGACAAAGTGATTCCATAGTATTAGGACACCAATTGACAGTACAAGTTCCACATTCCGTGGAAGTTCTTTTAAATCGTACACAGACCCAACACTTGACCATAGCAAGACTGACAGGTTATGAATTGACATTGTTTCAACCACACATAGAAATCAGACGCTGTAGCACATTAAATCCTGCCACACTTTTGCCATTAAATGGTGTAGACCCATTGAAACATGATTGTATTGAAGTCATTACTATTACGACGAAACCCAGACAAGACTTGACAGATGTTCCATTACCAGATCCAGACCTGACACTTTACGTGGATGGTTCATGCATGAGAACCGGTACAGGTGAATTAGTGGCCGCCTACGCAGTCACGACAGACACCGAAGTTATAGAAACCAATTGTATCGACACCCTGTCAGCTCAAGCAGCAGAGCTCATCGCTCTGACACAAGCCTGTATTCAAGCCAAAAATAAAAGAGTTAACATATACACTGATTCACGTTATGCATTCGGAGTCGTTCACGACTTCGGAGTCCTCTGGCGAGAGAGAGGTTACTTAACTTCTCACGGTGCCAACATTCAACACGGTCCCCTCATTCAAGCTCTGTTAGATGCAATACATCTACCTACTGCGATATCTATTATGAAGTGTAAGGCACATACAAAAGTCACCGATACTATCTCCCAGGGTAACGACCTGGCAGACCGAACAGCTAAGCAAACTGCTCAAAATCGGATTCATGTAACTGACTTGACAAAGACAACAGTTCCGACAGCAACACATTGCATGACAGTCAGGGATCCCGCACATGATGTAATTGACATACAGACACATGCTACACCAGACGAAATCAAGAAGTGGACTGAACTAGGAGGGATCCAAACAGATCAAGGATGGATGACGAAGGGAAAATCTACATGGTTTCTCCCCGACTCTATGGTTCAAGTTATCATTAACACAGTACATAGTCCAGCACACCTAGGAGAAAAGGCCATGCTAGACAGTATTCAACACATATGGTTCAATAAAAACTTACGAGCAGCAGCCAAACAAAAAGTGCGTACTTGCATGATTTGTTGTCAGTTCAATCCAGGCAAAAGCATTCCCGTAGAGCAAGGTGGATTTCAGCCTCCCGATCATCCTTTTGAAGTCCTCCAGATGGATTATATCCAGATGGAACGTTGTCGAGGTTTCAAATATGTCCTAGTAGTCGTATGTGCACTTTCCCGATGGTTAGAAGCATATCCAGTCCCAGATTACACTGCTCCGACCACTGCCAAGCAGCTGGTTCGCGAATTCTTCCCACGGTATGGTTTGCCCCGTATCGTATACTCAGATAACGGTCAGCCATTCTCATCCGAGCTTGTAAAACATATTACACTCTTGTTAGGCTATCAGTGGAAATTCCACTGTGTCCGGCATCCCGAGGCAGCAGGTCTCGTGGAGCGCCATAATCAGACTCTGAAAATCCGACTTTCAAAAATATGCAGAGAGAAAAGCGTTGACTGGATAGTAGCTTTGCCAGTTGCCCTTTTTTATATGAGGATGGTAGCACATTCTCGAACCGGGCTATCCCCGTATGAAGTGGTCTTTGGTAGGCCACCAAATATGTGGGGGACGCCTATACCTCGTAAAATCACAGATGTTGACTGTATTATGCTGACAGATTACCTTGCCTCCTTGATGTCTGCACTACAATCTTGTCGTTCACAGGTAGCTGCAGCCTTTCCCAACAACACCGAGGTGAAGCCCCATGAAGTGGTCCCTGGCGACTTTGTCTTCGTTCGTAACTTCGACCGGAGAAGTCCACTGGAACCCCGCTGGCAAACCCCGAAGTTGGTTCTTCTGACGACGAGGACCGCCGTTAAAGTGGAGGGCAGAAAAGGGTGGCTGCACTCGAGCCACGTTAAAAAGTTTCACGGACTCCCTTCGGACTTGGACTCTAAGCCCTGCCCTCCTCCTCCACAGACTGATTCAAAACTCCCCCTGGTTGAGAAAACCGCCTCCGAAGAATATAGACTAAAATTACGGTCTAGCAAGTCAGACAGTTTAATTGTTTAAGTCCTCCCCTAGGTGAATCGGTTAAATTAGTTTCTGACATGTATCCCCTAGACCGAGATAGAGAGAGAGATAGACAGAGACAACTCAAGAAACGTGCATATTGTAAATCACTTCGTAGTCACTGTATAGTGACATTATTGATCATGTTTTTTCTAAGTCTTCTGATTATTGCTGCCAGCATATTACTGCATATATATTACCCTATTTTCAAGCGTGCACAATCTGCTTACAATGTCACTGCCGAACATTCTTTTAGCGAATTACCTCCGCATGAATTGTCTTATAGACTTGCGCTGCGCAACAACACATTCATTAGTATGTTACATCACTCCCACCTGACCAATAACGCTACAAATTGTTGGATATGTGGCCGACTCCCTCCCTACCAGAAATACAAGGGAGTTCTGCCCCTCTTTCCGTACCCGTTCACTCACAACGGCTCATGTGGTGCGTGGTTTAGAATGATTAATTCTTTAGATTCTGATACTGTGGTTTATGACGGGAATTGGGTTTGGGGAAATCTAAACTTAGTCCTGCTCAAAGTCTGTTACCCTGACAAGAAGGGACTCCCCACTAGGACAGGAACTGATCTAGAAAACGAAGTATATGGATTAGGTAACTATACAATTAACCTCCTGATTCTAACTGTTGAATCCGAAGTTGCACCAGTATTACCTGCTATGTCAGTATTACCAGTCAAAGGTGAATTATGTATTAGAAAGAATGGTTCAGTACACTTAGGTCATAGTAAATGTACTACCATAGTCGAATTCAATGATCAAGGCAAGTCTACATTCAGAGCTACGCGACACTCCTACTTCGTGTGTGGTCATACAGCATACATACGCTTACCTTTAGATTGGGATGGTACCTGTTACATTGCATTCCTTCTGCCACCTGTTTTCCTAGCTCCTCCTGATTATCACAGAAATACCAATCTAGTGAACAATAGACTTCGAAGAGATCTCCCGATTGTCGATTACACTGAAACGGCATGGGAGCAATACACAGACTTCAATAAAGGTTTCTTTCCCTATTTAGGTGCTGTCTTTAATAGTAAACTGACACGCAAATTAACTAGAACACTCGAAGCAGTAGTGAATGAAACTACTTCTGCTCTAGGCAACTTAACAGAGGAACAATCTGCTATGCGGGTTGTTGTTCTTCAAAATCGTCTTGTCATTGACGTCATCCTAGCAGATAGGGGCGGAGCCTGTAAGGTCATCGGGTCGAGTTGCTGTGTTTTCATTCCAGAAAACGCGCCAACAGTATATAAAGCTATAACACGTCTTCATAAGATTGCAAGTTTGATACATCAAAATCCAGGCACCTGGACTTGGTCCGGTTGGTTCTGGACTACGTTGACCGCTTGGGGATGGAAGATTCTATCCTTCCTAGGCATTGCCCTTCTCATAGTATTCAGTTGCTGCCTGTGTTTACAATGTGGACCAGCGATTTGCGGCTTGTGCGCCACATCATGTATTCCTCATTCAAGTTCCCATTCAAAACGCCATAAGAAGAAAGAAGAGCAAATGATGTTACGCGAACAGATTGATCGATTTATGAGGATCGATATATCATGAAGGGTCCGTAGGGGACAAGGAGGGAATGAGGAAATATAAATTTTATGATCAATTGTGTCCCCTATCTTAGACCCCAACGACTCCGTGTACGCGCTACAGGTACATGTATGTTCCCTCCACTTCCAGCTATGAAGACGCAAATACATTTGCGTCCAACGTTAACATGTCCTCTTCCAGATCCACCATGAATGGGTCGAATATTCCGTTCCTAAGTATGCCTTGCCAACGTCTTTATGTGGTGTACTTTACACGTCTTTCAGCCCTGGCGAAGTAGGCCCTGAATTCTGCCATCGAGCTTTTTCCTGCCTTCTGACTCTGAAAACCTCAGCCTGGGCCTGCATCTGTACCCGTGACCTCTGCCTTACTCCCTGCGCGGCTAACGGCGCTTGGCTCAGCCTGTTGCCTGCCAAGACTGTATTCAGCCTTCGAATTATCTGCTCCGCTCCTCAAAAATACATTCTTGACTAGTAGTTCAAGTAAACATCCTTCCAGCTGCAGAGCAGAGGGCCCGGCCTCACTGTCTCCGTGCAAATAATTCATAGCTCCTGTTACCATGGTAGGCCCATGCCCCCTCGCATCTCATGCAGACACGTAGACGCTTATACACGCACTCACAGTTAGTATAGAATAGCCTCTGCCCGAGAGACCTTTCCTTCCAGATAATATAGTTCCTTAAACATGAGATATTAGATACAGTTTGGGATTAGGTTGATCTGACATCCCAGACTTCTGTCTCCACATGTCTCCACATGTAGGGCTAAATGTCAGGTCCCCCTTCACCCTCCAGTTACACGTCAATCACACGTCATGCTGCTGCGCGCGCATCTCTGCCATGTATTTCTGCTGACACCGCAGTATTCTCAGATGGATCCACCTACTTGTGACATCATGTTAATGACGTTTCTAATGACGTTTCTAGTTCACGCCTTCATGCACGCCTATTGTAACGCCTTTTTATTACGTATGTGTATTCTTATCTCTCCTCTCAGCTGTTACGCCTTCTGCAATATGTCATTACTGTAATGCATTGACTATATATATGAATGATTGTCAATAAAGTATTGTCTGTCAGTCCCTTCCCGAACCTACGTGGTGACGGAATGGTATGCCACCTTGGCTCGAGCCAAATACCCAATTCCTTTTTAAGGAATAAAACCCCTTTTGAAAACCTCAATTATCACGGATTTTGCCTCTTATTTTCATGAGTTATTCTTATTGAACTTTACCGCATAAATTAAGTATAGGTAATTTAATTTTACCACAAGTATTCCATCTCGTAAATAAGGGCAGAAATAATTGACGCCCTATTATCTTCCTTTCTGAGATGAATGAGGACTAGAAAAAAAAACTCAGTCAAAAAAGGAAAGTAAAAATTCTTATTTCGACTGATGGCCGCTACATCTGTAAATAGTGCTGAGCATAGAAGACTCCACAGTTAATGGCAAACACAGCTCTGAAAGGTTCATGTGCCACTATGGTACATATAATACAATTCAACATGAACAGTAGAACAAGGAGTAAAGAGACCTATCTAAACAATAAGAACACTAACTAATACTTAACACTAAGGCTAAACAATGAAGGCAACTGCTCTGCAACCCGTAGGAGAATTAGTGGACAAAACAACACAGGGAGACACAAAGGAACGTTCAGCAAATAGAGTGCATACTATGTGTAGCTGGCATATTTGAGTGACATAAGGAAACAACGTGTGCTAAAAGAGAAGGGTACAGAGAGTATGGCTGGATTACTAGGAGTTAATCAAGGCATTGAAATGTGCAGTTTCAAAAAGAGGAAAGCAGACCATTGGGTTGCTGCACAGGAAACTGAGAAGCTCAGTGCTGCTTTCACCACCCATGGGCCAGTAGCGCTACAGAAATTAACCCTGCAATCATGCAGTTTTTCAAAGATTAGGTTTAAAGTAATCTGACTCCTAGCGTGTCACTGGACATGAGGACAGCAGAGAGATCCCATATGCAAAGAGTACAAGAACCTGCTCGAACAGAGAACCTAAGGAACCATCATTCTCCTGCATGAGGTTCAGCACTGGTTTCATTTACCTACGATAATGTGAAGTCTGAAGTATAAACTCTCAACATTGCTTTTAAACACTAGCTTTAACTTCAGATTTAACAAGCACATAAGAACATGTGTGATCTAAGCTGAGAGGGAGGGGCTCTTTCCTCAAGTCATGGGTCTAACTGGGTGTTGCTTAAGCCTGAATCTGGAGGTTTTTGAAAGTGTATCTACATTAGTACCATGCAACTAGGAAGCTGTAGCTTTTAATTGCATGGTCTCAAAATCAGGGAGGATGACTGTGGTGGGTTCCAGCTCCATAATCAATAACAGCTCAGTGCAATATGGTTTGGTAGCTGTAGTTACTGTCCACATGTTTTCAGCATCTGAAAGATGAAGATGAGCAAAATCTGAGCCTAGGCCTTCAAATGGGCTTGATCAATAACTTGTGAGTGGGTAACTGGGGTGGCAGAGTGGGCTAAAGAACGGTGATGGATTAAACCCAGATCCTTTGACTGGGTGTGAGTGTTTGATTTATTCAGATGCTCCGTCCATCACCACCCCCTTTTGTACCGCCTTTGGCCACCATAAGTGTGGCAGGGTATGCTCAGGCGTGTGTCCCTTGCTCACTTTGCCACTGGATTCAAGCAAGCCGGGCTGGAGACGGCTGGAATGCCAGAAACCAGTCCTCGGAAGCTTGTTTCCGGTCCAGGGAAGACATGGTTTGGCAGTTCGGGCTGGACTGTTCCCATGAGGCACAGGGTCTGACTGATTTGCATATAGCCGTGTCTGAACTGGGGTGGCAGAGTGGGCTAAAGAACGGTGATGGATTAAACGCAGATTCTTTGACTGGGTGTGAGTGTTTGATTTATTCAGATGCTCTGTCCATCACCACCCCCTTTTGTACCGAAATGGAGTTGGGGCGCTGTGTTTAGAAATAACTTAATATCTAAAATCACCTGCTGCAGAGGTCTTTGGGCGTTCAACTTTGAGGCAGCAATACAAATGTCCCTTTAACTCTTGTCATTAATGTTCCTGCTAGAGAGAGAGATTGGAGTTATTTTTTGGTGGCAGTTTTGACACACCATGAAGTCGCGCATGGGGCCAATATGCATGCTGCAAAGAATAGATCTCTAAACCTAGAGGGGTTGGGCCTGTATTAACGTCCGAACTAGGCAACTAAAATTTTGAATACACAAAGGATGGTTGGACGTATATTTATAGTCAGCAAATTTTGAATAAACTACCTTGATGTCTAAAGCAGTTTTGGTGTTTTAATTTCACCTTTTCCTTAATTCATTATTTTAAGAACCAACACAAAAAAACACTAACTCAGAAAGGACAATGAAGACATACAAAATATTGAAAATTCTATATACAACATTTTTTTACAATTTTAAGGAAAAAGACAATAATGACATAACATAACAACACATAACAGAACCCAGGTCCCTGGGTGATCCATTTATGTTATGCTAATACATTTTATCCAGCACTTGTACTCAAAACCTTTTTGTGCTATTGGGTCTCATCAAATGAAAGGAAATACTATGCACAAATGACGGTGGGAACAACCAGGCTTTCAACATATTTGCGACTGAGAGTAACTTGCCTTCAGCATAAATGGCCAGCAACGTGCTTTGCAACTTGTTCACTACTGCACTGATGAACCTTCCACATACCTTACATGGTTATGCCATGCATCAACTAGGAAGCTCTAAGAGGCCATGGTTCGGGTCTCAGTGGCATACGTTTTAAATGTCATCAATAAGAAGTTAGGGTACATACAATATTTATTTGGATGCACTATTACACATGCTTTTTACTAAGCCATGCAAAGCCACCTAGTGTGTCTCTGCATGGCTTAGTAAATCCAGAGTAACGCAATATAGCGCAAAACGCTGCCCTGTGTTACTCTGTGTTGGAAAGGCATTCCATAGGTGAAGTATAGGCATTCTCATGCATCCCCCTATGGATTTTGATGCAATCCCAGATTTGCTAAGGTTAGTAAACCTGGAACTGCGGCAAAATGGTACTCCTTCCCAACAAAGATGTACTGAGGAAAAATGTCTTTATTTCTTCTCGATATTTCCTTTTTCTATCTGTCGTCCATTCTGCAGCACACGCAGAAAGGGGAAAATGCATCTAAGGATTGTTTTTCTGCAAGAAGGTGTCCTTTCCTGCACAACAACAACCCTACCTGTTATGCAGGCACCCTTGCACCATGGAGCAAGGGTGCTTGCATTGGCTCTATGCTGCACACAGTGCACCGGCACAGGGAGAGAGCGGAAATGCGCCATATCTCTCTCCCTGTCGCACAGCGCAGCGCAGCAAGTTGTCTTGCTGCATTGCGTTTCATGACATTTTGATAAAGCTGCCCCCAGCTGTTTCTATACTGGTAGCCAAAAGAACTTGTAGTGACATCTGGATATGTTGTCATGGCTAGACAGCACTATCAGAAAACTGGCAGCAATCTTTTGAATTCGCGCTATCTAGTCTCTATCTTGTCTTTGGGCTCATGATAGTTCTATCAGGAGCCCCGAGGTAGCCACTTTTCCTATAGACATGATTGCACCAGAACCTTTATCTCTGTGGTGAGCATCAGGGAATCAAAAAAATCGTATGAAAACATTAAAATGATAAAAGCACATGTCCAAGAGCACTGTTACCTGTTTTTAAAGGGTCACCTTTCCATCTATGATCAGACCCAATTTATTTGACTCCTCCCTCCCCTGCCCCCAGGGGAGTAGGACGTTGACCCATTGATGTGAGTCATAAGGTTCTGGCCCACCGGCATGACTTGAAAGAAGGAACACAGTTTTGAAGAATTTCCATTTAAGATATTCAAACAACCACCATCTTATCATAGCCAAGCAGTTATACATATCAGGAATACCCACCTCCTTCAAATGCTTCATCTGAAGTCCGGATTGACAGTTTAAATACACACTGGGCATCACCTATATACATGTAGAATTTGGTACCCTTCATGTGCAGCAGATCACAAAAATGATATATTTTGGAAAGAAAGGAGCAACATTCATCCTTGTGGAATGCCCCAGTCCAACATGTGGTTCTGTGAGCTGTAAGCAGGAGATAATAATGCGAGAAGTTGGATAAATATGACCTAAATTATCCCAGGACTGTTCCTTTAATTCTTGCCAAGTGCATTCTGTTGATGAGAAGGCCATAGTCAATGATGTCCAAAGATGCAGATAACGTGATCAGTATCAATGCTCTGACACCACGACAATCAACTTTTTTCCTTAAATTGTCCAGTACGGAGAGAACCACCAGTGCTGTGACCTTTCTTGACCACAAACCATTTTGGATGAGATCAAGCACTGTGTTTTCCTTGCCAAACCGTTCGAATTGGGGCATAGCTACCTTCTCTGACAGTTTAACAGCATATGAGAGGAGTGATATTGGCTGAAAGTTAAAGTGATCACAGATCTAATGATCCTTAATAAGTTCTCACACCGTGAGCTTATCGATATCTGGCGAAATCCAGAGGCCAGGGAACAGCTGAGGAGATGTATAACCATCTAGAGTATTGTAAAATTCCCTTATTTGGTGATCTTGGCTATAGAGGGACCTGGAAGAGCACCTGATGGATAGTACGTTTGGGTGATTTTTACCTGCTTAAAGTCTGGAAGTGGCTCAAAATCTGCAAGCTTTTCTATCTTCTTGATGACATAAAAAAAGACAGACAGTAAATTACTCACAATTTTCTCTCTGATATTTGTTACTTTGACTAAAAATGCTGAATAGATCTATAAAAAGCTCTTTAGGTGGGATAAGAAGTTCCTGCAGTGCCTAAGGATTGTTCAGCTCCCATACTATCTTAAACAGGAATTTGGGAATGTTAGCAACTGTGATGACTTGATCTGAAAAATAATTCATCTTTCCTACTTTTTTTGCTTTTTTTAAATTGTTTCAATTTGGAGAAGTAATTTGATTTGTTATAACTGATGCAACTGCATCTTCCTATACTCTCTATTCTAACAAAATTCTGTCTTACAGCTGGTGAAAGCTGGGGAGCATTGTTTTAATTTTTCATGACATTGAATCACTCTCTGTAAGCGTTTACTGGGAATGGTACCATCATAGCACCTCATCAAATGATCACTGAAGTGTATTAATTGAGTCCCCTCCTTCAGTGCTTTTGAGAGATACCAATCGATCTTTCAGGGCATCCATATTGGTTTTGATTAAAGGGGACCTTCAAAGGTAAAAAGGCCGGCCAACCTTGTCTTCTTGTAATGCTGACAGTGGCTGAAGTACCGCCATTTAAATATTCCAGTTCAAAGTCTTTCTTTAGACTACGATCATGCATCATAGGAGATGCAATGCTTATGTCTTTTGAATATCAAATGTCATTGATAAGTGACAAACAACTGTTAAGAGCAATTTCCTTGACTTGCCAGCCATAGATTGCGGACTAATTTGTCCCTCTGTAGGATCAGATCACGGATCCTGGCACCAACCATTGGCCAAAGAAGGTTTCAGAATTGATCAAATTTGATCCAACTCTAATAAAATGCGGTGTTCCTTTGAGACAGTGCATTTTGTTATACTTTTACACTAGTGTTCCTGCCAAATTGGTGGCAAAGCTCATACTAACTTAGATGATACCCACTAGATCATTAAACTGACTTGATCGCTCCATGATGACACAGTCCATATTCGGCACCCTTTTGGACACACTCTGAACAGGATGAACGTTTCGTAGACTAGCCTAAAAGACTCAAAAACTAGTACCTGCTCTCTGTTCCGAAGAAAGCTAAAACAATGTATCCTTCCATAAACATATGTAGCGTAGTGATTCCAACAGTGACTGAGGTGAAGATGTTGAAACGTATCTTTTACTCATCTCTGTCTAATTAGCAGCACAAACATTATATCTAGGCACTGACATATTAAGCGCCTACTGGGTTTTGCCATGGTTACAGGGCCCAATAGCTCCCCAAGCGATCTCTGGGGGGCCACCCTACACATCATCGAACTGATCAGGGACCAACAACGCACCCCCAGAGTCACACATCGCATTTAAAGGCTGGTCTGTGCATCACTCAGTCGCCACCATAGTTGTTTCATGGTTGGGTTAAGAGTGGGGGGGGATACACTTGAGTAGGGGTTATAATGACATAAGATTTAAGATATTCAAAGCATTTGATAGGTAGGCAGGGCAAGTAACCGAAAATGTGTTTGTGCTACACGTAAATATTCTGAACACTCTTTGGATTGCATTGGGATTGTGAGGAATTTTTTAATAAATGTAATGCCTCCTTGCATAATGCTTATACTCAATAAAAATAATTTTGATTAAAAAAGAAGGACTGGTGCATTTGACCAATTCCACCAAAATATATTCCTAATGTAGTAGATGTATTAACAGGAAGGGAAAAGCTTTATGATTACTGACGCGTGACATCCAAGCCATGATTTTGTACCTTTTCTGGGAGTGCCACCAATGAATTGCGACTGCAAGGTAACTCCACTAAGGTGAATATATTACTGCATCTCCTTTAAGGAGACTAGGGATAACTACCTCTGACGAAATATGCATGCCCAAACTCAAAGGGGGAGGATACCTCGGCACTGGAAGCCGAAAAAATATCTTAATTGCACCCTCACACTGCTGCTTTCAATTTTAGGTCTCTGCAGCCGAATAATCCAGGGTGTCTGCTTGCTTTCATTGTACGTGTATAATAATTTCACGAGGTATGATTTAGGTAAGCTGCCTCCACACCGCTCGTTAAGGAAACACCTCATTGACGTAGGTGAGCAAGTGCTAGCAAGCCGTGGGAGATTACACATGAGCGAATGTGTCGTGGCAAATGACTCCGGCCAGGTTTGCTTTGGAAATTAGATGTATGCACACCGATGTGACCTACATACAAGTGGCATTTAACTGCGTGTATTTATGCAGCCACAGTAGGGAAGAGCGCTGTCCCCACAAGTATGTGTGCAAACGATATGTGTTTAGAGGTGTACATGTCTCTCTAAAGGACTCTGTCTAATAATGGACTTAATCAGTATATGAGCAAGTTAATGAACCAAGGGGCATATTTATGAGGCCCTTGCGCCACGTTTACGCCGCTGTTGCGTCACGCAAGGCGGCGTAAACGTGGCGCATCCCTACGAACGATTTACAACGTGACGCATCTAGACAGATGCGTCATGTTGTAAAGCCCTGCGCCGCTTGTGGGCGTTCCGGCGCAGGGTGGGCGTTCCGGGGCAGGTGCGCCTCGCAAAAGTGGCTGAGTGAAATCTATGAGATTTCACTCAGTCACTTTTAAGCCAATGCTGCGTCAAAAGCCTGCGCCTGCTTGAAGCAGGCGTAGGTCTTGACGCAGCATTGTTAAAATGGGGCACCCCCGAGCCTTGCTGGAGCTGCGTCGTGCTTGCGACGCAACTCCAGCAATGCGCCACATTTCCGCCACAGATGCGTCACGCATCTGTGCCGTTTTTGCACCATAGCTGGCGGAGCTGTGGCGCACTGTGGCGCATGTTAACTGGCGCATCCCTGGGGATGCGCCAGTTAACATAAATCTGCCCCCAAGGCTCTCTATGGAGCCTCAAATATCTTAATGCTACTCCATGGCACCTAAAAAGGAAAGGTGCAAATCTTGGAATTTGCAGCCGAAATTATTCCTTAAGGAGTGAGGTGATATGCAAAGGAAGCCTTTGAAGTTAGTCTGATGTGATTGAATGCCACGAAAGTGCTTCGGTCTGAAGGTGGTGCTACACGTATAGGAAGAGAGCGCTCCCCAAAATAATGCGCATAGGTCTTCAGTCTTACAATATTTCCCTTCCAAGAGAGACTCCTGGGAGGGTTAAAAATGCACACCACACACTCTTTCCTCAAACTAGATATCTAAAATATGGAAAGGAAATAATTGCAGCAAATCATGACAGTTAGGTAGCATTCAACCCCAGATTTGGGTCTATAAAGTAAATCATGTGCAAAACCATAGTATGGTGGCTACCTCACAGCATGTGAGTACAGGCACAGTTTCCAGTCCTAGGCTGTTGTGTGACAACGTAATGCATTCTGGTTGTTGTAGTTTTGTTTTCGTTGCATTTAATGTATTAGACTAACACAGGTGATTGCAATGATTTTAAGGATAGTCATTCACCATTCACTGTCCTTAATGTCCTGGGGCCTTATTTATGGAGGACTTGCGCCGCTGCTGCGCCACTTTTTCCCATTTTAAAAGTGACGCAGTGGTGGCGCAAAGCCTTCATAAATAAGGCCCCTGGAGTGAGGTGATCACTCTAAATGATAAGCACATTTACTCCAAATTAGGGGTCTGCGGACTCTACTAACTGTAATTCTTGCAACTAATAATGAATATAATAAAAAGTCAGCAAGGATTTTGCATGTTGATTTTCACATTTAAATCTGGACTTTTCAGTTTTAAAGTCCCAAGTAAAAAAGTGCTAAAGTTAACTCGACAAAAAGACCATCTTTGTTCAGCACCAACTAGAAACTGTGAGGAAATATTAACACTCACGAGGAAATACTACCTGATGTTCAGTAAAAGCTGTTCAAGCAGGTCGACATAGAAAAAGTTTTAGCTCTGACAGGTATCACGTGCTTGTTGTCCGGAAGTGTTTAGCTTTTTAAGTTTTTTTCGTGCTAACAGCTTAACGCATTGTAATTTGTAACGGCAAAACATAGGTAAAATACAGGATCTTGCCGTGTACCTCCAACACGTCTCAAGTTTCTGACACTCCGAAAAAGGTAAGTGTTTGTGACAGGAGATCCCTATGAAGTTAATGGAGGTGAACTTATTTTGGCTTGTGAGGGAAGTTTGTTATGTGGGTTGCGATCGGAGTATATTGATTTTCCACCTGAAGCTTTTTTTAAGCCATATTGCTGGCTTCATACCGCCATCCATACCCATAACTATGTCCCATGACCCCGCCATCGTCCCGCAAGTACCTTTATTTGACGGTAGAAACTGGAGCAGGTCTGGGAGGCTGGGGGAGGACAGTGGTTAGTGGTGCTAAGTGCGGGAGAAGTCTGAGGAGGCCCTATACTGATAGGGACCCCGCCCCACTGAGCGCTGCCCTGCCCGCGCCTCTCGCTGACAGAAACCCTGAGGGCCTCATTTATGAGGTTTTACCATAGGACAGCGCAGCAGGCCTTCCAGCTGCTCTGCCCTATGGTAAAAGAAAAAGGCAGGAATGTGCTGTATCGATCGGATATGGCGCATTCCTGCCCTTTTCCCCTGTGCCAGCACACAATGAGCTGCCGTTCGCCAACGCAGGCACCTTCGCACCATGGTGCAAGGGTGCCTACGTTGCGGGATGATTATTTTTGTGCAGGAAAGAAAACCTTCCTGCATAGAAACATTCAGAAGAGGCTTTTTCCTCATGTGTGCTGCAGAATGCAGCACACATAGAAAAAGGAAAAACTAGGAGAAATAAAGATATTTCTCCTCCTTGTGCCTCCCTTACGCCTCCCCTGGGGAGGCATACATTTTTGGCGCTGCCTCAGATTTAAGATTTCTCATAAATCTGGGGCAGTTTCAAAAAGCCATTGATGTTGCTGGGAACGCCCCAGCAACACCCATTGCACGCCACTTTAACGCCGAAAACTGCGTTAAAAGGGAGCCATATTTACGAGGTAGCATTAAACCAAAAAAGTGGCTTAGTGCTGCCACTTATATATGGAGCAGGCTCCTGTGCGACGGAACGTCACAAAAAGTGATGTTCCGGTGGCAAATTTTCTGCTCCAGCCCCAGTCTCAGCCTCCTCCCCTGCTATGAGGTGATGTCCAGGATGCAGCACTGTACAGCTTGGCTCGGAGAAGTTGGTGAAGGTGTCTTGACCAGCTAGTGAGTGATTGCTAAGCAGCTACGGATACACATCGTGAGGAGAATTTTTCGCAAATCTCAAAGGGAGGAAAACATTGCGCAAAGCTAGAAATTAAATAAAAAAGAGCAAGCTTAGTAGTTGTCCCCGGCTTTAGTTCAGCAAAGTTGCAGAACAACAAAATTATCACTGCACCAGAGGCAGAACTAAATGAAAACAACAGCAAGAGCAGGGCTTAATTTGTGCCGGTGCTTTCCGGTGCTTAGCACCGGCACTTATTTGTCAGGGCCGGGTCTATACCAGATTGCCACTGCTAACTAGCATCAACAGCGTGCATCAAAAAATGAATAAAATCAAATGTTCCGTGTTCATTAGATCCGCACTCTCTCTCCCCGTGAAGAGCTGAGCCATTTCCCATTTAAAAGTCCATGTCTTCACTTTTGTTGCGGAGGGTGGGGGCCTCTGATTGCCTTGGATTTGGTTATTTGTGGGTGGCTGCGACAGGCGGGGCGCCAGCGTGCGTGCGTAACCTGTTTTAAATTCCCCCGCCACGCCGCCAGCCTGCCTTATCAGGAAGAAGCACACACGCAACAGCACTATTATTTGAAGCAGGAGGAGCGTGTTGTGAAGTGTGCAGCACCAGATTCAGGTAGGGATTTTGCAATCGGTGTCTAGTTTTACTGATAGACACACATTTTGTGTGCCAGATGCTTTCTCCGCAGCAACGTTTAATTACGGCAATTAACTTAAAGATTTAGAGTGGACCCGACTTTCACAGCTCGACAGTTGAGCTCTCCCAGCAGGCCCCACAGGCTGCAGACCTCGCTCTGCAACTCCCACATTGCCTGCTGTGCCCTGGAAACTTGCTCGGTTCAGGACTTCTGTCTCTGTGCGCGCGCACTCAGCCATCTCTGTGCCATGGACTGGTGGGTTTCTTGTAAGTTTGTTGTTGGTTCTAGACTGCACGGAGGCATATATGTTTCATTGTTGTTCTGAATTGATGCCCGTTTGACTGTTTTCACACACATCAGGCAGTACGTTTATGTGTAAATGTGGGCATTTTTGTTGTTGGTCTGTGTTCATGGTTTAAAAATGCCTCCACACATCTTGCTTGGGAGGGATGAAGGGGGGCAATCAAGACCGACTACCATTTTGTGTGTGTAAAAGGCCGCTTTATTTGAAACAGGTGCACATCACATATATAAAAACTGGAACCACCTCACAAAACTAACACCTCTCTAAACATCGAGTTACCTGACCCCTTAGGTTTTGTCTCCCCCCACCCCTACGATCCCCACATGATACAATCCCCCCACCCTGCATATACAAATATACAATTCCATTACATCCTCATGTATCCACTTTTCTCCCCTACATCCTAACTCCAAAACCTATCGATACCTACAGACCTATCTGCCTTATTGCAACTGTAACTAAGCCCTTCTAATGTAACTCCAAAACTGTTTACCCTTTCCCCGCTCCCGTTCCCCAAATCCCCAACATAATGATAAAGACCCGAACTCCAGCCAAACTTGGCCAACATCAACCCAAACTCCGCCTGCACCTGCTCAAAGCGACAAATACATACAGAAATCCCCCCTGTGCACCTGTCCCAAACGCCGCCACCTAGAAAACATGACCGCCAATACATCCCCCCCCCAACAACCCCATCGTAAGGGTGGGAGGGTGGGACAAGCTGCTAATTACGGTCCCAGCCACCAGGTTTCAATACCTAAAATGGTGGCTGGGCGGAAGTGTAAACCCCCTATATGGCCCCTTTGGGCTTGTTTAGTATTATTTGGGCTGCCTTTGGGCTATCCCAGGCAGCCCAAACAGCGACAAAATGGCCGCCTCCATGATTCCCACTTCCCCCTCCCAAACCTGCCCGGGGGGCAGACCTCGCGGCTCGGCTGCCCCCCAAGTCCCCCTTGGGAGGGATGAAGGGGGGCAATCAAGACCGACTACCATTTTGTGTGTGTAAAAGGCCGCTTTATTTGAAACAGGTGCACATCACATATATAAAAACTGGAACCACCTCACAAAACTAACACCTCTCTAAACATCGAGTTACCTGACCCCTTAGGTTTTGTCTCCCCCCACCCCTACGATCCCCACATGATACAATCCCCCCACCCTGCATATACAAATATACAATTCCATTACATCCTCATGTATCCACTTTTCTCCCCTACATCCTAACTCCAAAACCTATCGATACCTACAGACCTATCTGCCTTATTGCAACTGTAACTAAGCCCTTCTAATGTAACTCCAAAACTGTTTACCCTTTCCCCGCTCCCGTTCCCCAAATCCCCAACATAATGATAAAGACCCGAACTCCAGCCAAACTTGGCCAACATCAACCCAAACTCCGCCACCCAGGGAAAGTGGGGTAGGCGAGTACACCTCGCCTCCCCCCTTTTCCTGCCCCCCCCCCAAACCCCCCTTTGTTGATGCAGAAATTGAGACGCCACCGCCTGCCCCCACTCACAGTGCACCCCCCCAACAAACGGGCCTCCCTGACCCATGCAACCTGAAACCATTCAGGATTGAGACCAGCTTACCACCAAATAAGCTATCCCGTGCTTGCCACTCGGCCCCCTTTACAACGAGTACTCCGCCATCCAAATCCACAACGCCCCGAGCTAAGAAACCATTCCCGGCCTCAAGAGCAACACTTGCCAATAACTATGCCCCCTCATCGACCCCTTGCACGTTCCAAAGCCTCCGCTGCGCCCTTAACGCCGATCCACTGTAGATCATCGCCACCGACGTGTAATGTCCCCGCGCCATGCCGTCCCCCTGTCTTTGAAATTCCAACACTGTCACTCTGTGCCATGCCTCAATCACCTTGAGCCGCTCAACAATATAGCCAGGTGTATCCCTTCCCCCGTGTGAAGGGATAACCCTATTCACTAGAACAAAAAGAAACGTGTTCTTGAAATGTGTAACGTAACTGATTCTATGTAAAGTGCCCTGATAACATGTAACGGAACTGGTGCTATGTAAAGCGCTTGGATAACCTAATCGGTTCAAGTTCCTGAACTGTGTAACGTAACTGATTCTATGTAAACTGCTGTGATAACATGTAACGGAACTGGTGCTACGTAAAGCGCTCTAATAACCTAATCGGTTCAAGTTTGCGCTATAGAAAACTCTAAAAATAAATAAATAAATAAATAAATAAACATCCGCCGCTGCTTGCCTGCCGGCAACCGTACTTCCAGTAAACACCGATACCAGCTCAATCCCAGAATTGACCGCGCCGTGCCTGGCCCCACCGTCTTTCGACGTTCCAACCTTGACACCTCGTGCCTCGCCCCCCTCCCCTCGAGACGCCTCAACATCCACCGCCGCTCGTCTGCCCGCAACCGTGTCTCCAGCGACACCAAGCCCCAGCTCCATACCCAAATTTGACAGCACCATGCCGTCCCCCATGTCTTTTTACTTTCCAACACCGGCACTTTGTGCCTTGCTTCTCTCACCTCCAGTAAGCACCGAGACCCGCTCAAAATCCAACATTGACAGCGCCGTGCCTGGCCCCACTTGTCATTTGAAGTTTCAACACTGGCACCTTGTTCCTTGCTTCCCTCACCCCTATCCGCCTCCCCATCCGCTGTTGCCTGTCTGCCGGCAAACGTGTCTCCAGCAACACCGAGCCCAGCTCAATACCCAAAAATTGACAGCGCCGTGCCTGGCCCCACTTGTCTTTTGAATTTCCCCACACTAGCCCTTTGTGGTTTGGCTCCATCACCTTGAGCCGCCCACAACCTCGCTGCTCGCTTGCCGGCAACCGCGCCTCCAGCAACATCGAGACCAGCTTCTTACACAAAGGTGACAGCGCCGTGCGTGGCCCCCCACTGCCTCGTCCGACACCAATGGCACCCCAAGGACCTCCGTGATCTCCTGAAACCTGTCCAGGCCACCTGGCAGTTCGTGGAGTCCGGGGCCCCGCCCCGAAAAAGAGTCATCCAGGTAGGGTTGAAACTCCCCAGTGACCCGCTCGTTCTGTACAACCATTGCTGGAACCTACGAAACCTTCAACAACGCACCGGACCTCGCGCACCCATCGGCAATCCGTGTCCACCTACCTAAGGAACAGACATATGGCAAGACAATATTCCCCAGGAACTGGGCCTAGTCAAAGACCATAATATAAAGTGGTCCTTAGGGAATTATTTTAAAGTTAATTTTCTCCTTCAACTGTGGCACCATAGTGAACAACATTCCACAACGCTCCAGGTATTATTATCAAATCAAATCATTGCAGTCTGCATAAGATGCCTACGAGCATATCTGTGGCCCCTAGTGAACAACATTCCATACCGCCCCCCTTGATTATTATCAATCAAATTGTTGCAGTTTCCATAAGCTACCTAAGAGCCTATCTTACGTACATCCCCATGTGAAGCCATGTTTCATTCATGTCTGGCGACTCAAATATCCACAGCTGCCCAGGTTTACCATGTACGGTGTTGTTCGACCCTTTCTCCCACACAATATGGTCAATAAGTGCACATCGCCATATAACATTATTCCTCCCTTGTATACCTAATCCCAATGCCATGCTCAGTATTCTTGTATATGGAAGAGTGTCATAGCGTTGCCGGTTCGGTCCCACACACCATTATCTCCGATAACCTTGTCAGGACAAGTGTTGCACCATGAATCTATTGTAAAATCACACATGTACCACCACACATCTGTACGACCAATCCCCTAAGAACATGTATATGTATCGTCTGCCCACCCAAACGTAATGCCCCCAAGAGCATAATCACAATGTCCCTGCACCTCTTCCACTCCCAACGTGCCCGCGTGTACGAAAACCCCACCACACCATCAGATATTCGTGGAGTCAAACGTAAACAGGTCTCAAACGGCTGTCCAATCAGTGGTGCCGCACCATCCTACTATGTGAAATGCCCACTCCACCAACATCCATGTTAGCTCCTCAGTACTCACCATCACGGCCGGCAACCAAGACCTAATTGTCCGTTCTCAAAAAGGAACCAAAGTCCCCACCGCAACCACCTGAAGTTATACATATCCTCCTACTGCTGTGTAACCAGCACTAATCCGATTATCCTACCTCCCGCCACTCTTCGAGCCGAAACTAAAATTGAACACATGTACTCCACAGTACCGATATTCAATCATGTTATGAGACCGTAGCGCCCCCATGAACGAATCCAACTGCACTTACATCCCCTGTACTTTGCCCGTGCAACCTCGCAAGGAAACGTAACGTGACAAACTAAAGTAATGCCCGAGTTCCGTGCATAGCGCTGTACAACCCAACAAAAACACCCAGCCACAGTGAAACATACCGACCCAGTGTTGCCTAACTCAGTCCCGCCCTCACTAAACTCGCTTCAACAGTCCAGTCTTCGCTGATGGGTGCAGCTACGCTATGGTCGCTCCTGCGATCACGTGACCAACTGCACAGCAAACATGTCGGCCATAATGGTATGGAGTCTAATGCCTGACTTTGCCTCCAACCAAAACGGGCGCGTGGCTAATAGCCCCCATATTCCCACTTCTCCGCAACCACTGTGGACCACCCTAAAGGCATAGAATTGTTGCCTCTCTGCCCGCTCATGTCTCCCTTCCCACCCGCAATAGAGATCTCTTATGTGGCTACATGACCCAACCTCGCCCAAGCGAGTAACACACACTCCTGCCCGACCTTGCGAGCCACCACCACGGAATAACAACCTACCCACTGCTACCCCTCAGGGGTACTCCTGATCCCCAAAAACCCCTTTTTCTGTCCCTTAATGGCCGCTTGTCCGAAAAAGAACCCTAACCAGAACGCCGCGTCCTTCATCCGTAGATCTGGCGATATCTTATTCTTGTATATATTGGAACTAATGTGTTGGGAAAGAAATATACCACAAACTCGTGTCTAATGTATTTCAACCTCCACAAACTTCTGTCCAATGATTCCAACATCCGACCATAGCGTTTGCATAACCACAGGACTCCTCCACTGTTTCCACAACTATACACATATTGTCCCACTAACACCACCTCCTCGTTCTATCTAAGAGAGACTTAAGCTTACCCATGCTGCCTGCGTAAGGACCACCCCATCCTCCCAGTAGACTGCTTGTTGCAGGTTGCCTATCTATCCTACCCTACTGGCCGAATACGTTGAGGACCCAGAAAACCTGATGTGGTAATGACGAACTCCTATGGTAGAGATAGCACAAGTGTGACTAAGCGTGTATAATGAAAAGCACATGAAAGGCACATGACAATGAAATTAATATCCTTGGCCCAAAGGACGTGTAAAGTTTGCCCGCGAGCATTCCACAATTGTAGCCCCCCAATGTCATCCGCATTGTCTTATAAAAGGAAGCGAAGCTCTCACCAAGTCCCCAGCTGAGTTGATTGGTAAACGTGCAAAGATTGCACTTGCGGACCACTATTTTATCTTTGAATACCAAGTCTAGTCAAGTAGTCCTCCGTGCCGTTGCTCCATGGCCGCTGGCGAACCCCAAGCCGCTGGGGCTCTGTGGGTGAGAGGGACTGGCGAGCCCGCCTGGGGCCTTCGTAATCCCCAAGCCGCTGGAGGCCCTGTGGGTGGAGGGACTGGCGAGCCCGCCTGGGGCCTTCGTAACCAGCCGCGTCGAGACCCTCGCGTACTCCGGGCCTGCTGCAGGAAGCACAGCCCTCCCTTCTCCTTGGTGCCACCGGGCCGCCCCAAGCCATACCAAGTCCGGAGCCCCACGCCGGCCGACCCCCTGCCAAAGAAAAGGTACTGCTGGTGTACTGGGACCCTGCACCGCATGCCCCCCTCCCCCGCCCCCCTTCATCCCCCCGACCTCCTCGTACCCCCTCCATATTAACCCCCCTACTCCCGTTCCCCTCCCCCGGCCAGCTCCCCTCCCGCCTACCCACCCCCTCCACCGGCACCCCATGACTCGAAACCTCTAAACCCTTACCGCTCCCTTTCCCTGCCCTATTGGGCCTTACCAAAGCCGCAATGCTGGTGAGAACCCCCCCCCGCATGCCCCCCATTACCGCCCTTCGGTACCCCCCTACCTTGCGCCCCCTTCAGCACCCTCCCTGCCAGCCCCCCTGTCCCCTTCTCTTGCCAGGCAGGTGAAGCGCTCTCCTGGCTCCCCTTCTGTGGTGGGCTTCCTCCCCTTGTCGACATCCCCTTTTTCCCCCCTCTCCGCCCGAGTTCCCTGCACGCTCTCCCCCCCGCCCCCCTCCCCCCGATCCTGAGGCGCGCGCTTCCATCCCTCCCGCCCCCTTTCCCGCCCGGTGCACCAAACGCCTGGGAGGCCCCGCTCACCGGCATAGCCTCCGCGACCTCGCCAGCCGCGCCAGGGCGGCCGCAACACCCCTCCGCCTCGCTACCCGCCCACGGTCTCCTGCCGCCCCGCCCTCCCCACCGATTCCATTCTGAAGGACGGCGAGGCGCCACTAGCAGCGCGCCTCGTCCGCCCTCCCTGCATCGTTGTTTTATCCCCACACCGCCCGTCACACAACAGGGCCGCGCTCCTGGTATCTGCGCAGCCCTGACCCCTACCTGGAAACGCGCAAACTTCTGTGGCGGCGCGCAGGCGATGGCCGCCGCCGCCACGCCGCGAAAGCCCGCCCCGCCGGGCGCCCGCCTCGCCACATCCGGGTAGTGCCTCGAGGACTCGCCCCTCGCCAAGCCCCCCGCCCTAAAACTAGCGAAAGCTGCCCCAGAAAAGCCTAACAAAAAGCTCCTGACTAAAACTTTCCTGACAAGCTGCTAATTACGGTCCCAGCCACCAGGTTTCAATACCTAAAATGGTGGCTGGGCGGAAGTGTAAACCCCCTATATGGCCCCTTTGGGCTTGTTTAGTATTATTTGGGCTGCCTTTGGGCTATCCCAGGCAGCCCAAACAGCGACAAAATGGCCGCCTCCATGATTCCCACTTCCCCCTCCCAAACCTGCCCGGGGGGCAGACCTCGCGGCTCGGCTGCCCCCCAAGTCCCCCTTCTCTTCCGGCCAGGCCCTGAGAGGACCTGGTTGTGTAATGCCAAATTACCTATGATCGGAACATCATCTCTCCCTCCCCCCCACCCTAAAAAAAAAAGTCAAGCACTCATCTCCTTCAACTGCCGTTCCACGCCCAACTCAGAGTGGTGTAAAGGAAATTAACAGACAGGAGCCTCAAACTTTACTATATGTTCGGGCCTCAGTTCAGACGAAGACCAATGAATATTTATTTACAAATATTCATTGGTCATTGGCTGAACTAACACAGGTTTATTATACTCTGTTCCGCCCTCACACACCAGCGCCACTTCTATGTTTCACACAGAGCGTTCCCTCCATTTCTCTCTGCCCGCCTCCCTGCATTGACGTGGTTATTAGCATCTATCGAGGGCACAGATTACAGGTTGCTTGTGCATAGCGCTGGCAAAGCTGATGTGAAGTGACGACAGCATTGTCGACACACAAGAAGTAGCCAGCATAGCTGGGAGCAACCATTACAGGGGCCAGAGCCTGGAGCTTTGCTGAGTATCAGCAGTGCACAGAGACGTCACTGAAAGAGAGGATCTGTACATTACAGGCAGCAGCCGAGCAGGACTGGCAAAAACGTAGGAAAGTAAAGTCACATACAGCATGCATGCAGAAATAAATGCACTAAGACAAATGCATGTGCACAGGACATACATGAAAAGAAGCATAGACTCCCATGGACTCACAAACAAAATAGAGCCGGCCGTGTCTGCACACCTAGACAGAAAAGCAGCTGTAAATGCCACGTGCACCAATTCAACACACATGCAGGCACAAATTGGCAGCACATGCAGGCACACATACATTCTGCACCCATAGAAATACCGCATACCAGCGCACATACATACACAAAAAGCACCACCGACATTAGGGTGTTGTGGTGGGGGGGGGAGAAAAAAACGGTGGGTGAAACAATTTATTTCTCACATTGTTGAGAGGAAGGGGTAAACTGCTAGAGACAGTAGAGAGAAATCAAGAGACAGACACAGAGTGAAAGAGGATGCAAAGAAGACAGACAGACCTAAAGAAATAGGAATGTAGATAGAGATAAAACGACAGAAAGAGATACAGGCACAAAAAGAGAAAAAACAGATACTTGGAGATAAAGTCAATGGAAAGCAAAGAGAAAAAAGACACAGGATGCACCTGTAAACCAAAATGTCATGCTTGGTGTGTAATGGAACTAACCTGAATGTAATTGACAACATAAGAGAGAGAATATATTGATAAATAAAGCAAGAGAGATGAAGCAAAATTGAAAGAAAGATGACGAGCCAGAATGAGTGAAAGAGAGAAGCGATGGGTGGTTAGAGAGAACTAGCGAGATGGAGCTAAGCAGAGCCAGAATGAGAGTGTGGCTGAAAGAGAGCGGGGTGTAACTAGTATGTTGAGCTAGAGAGAGAAAAAGAGGGACATAGAAATTAAGACAGATCTAAGTATGAGTACGTACACAGTTATCTCTACTATAACACTGGAACAGACTATTGAATGTTGGAATGTAAAATCTTGTCCCGCTTTGGGGTAACTTAAAATTTTGTCTGCTACAGGAATTTTTAAATATGAGAGAATGTTAATTTGCTTTGGCAAGTCATGCATTGTAGATTGCACGTAGCCCACATGAAATGACACGTGGGAGGCCTGCTTTGGCAGTGAATTGGATCTTTAATTTCTGAGTTTGAGTTGCATCATGGTCAATATTTATGTGTCACTTTCATAGTTATTTAGACTGTTTCTTTTTATACTGTTTCTGCCAATATGTAACCTTGAGCCACAACTTTGGTTGATTTTGATTGCAGTGGCTCAGTTTATTTGGTGATTCACAATTCCAATCATGTGTAAAACATGGCTTGTTGAACATAGATGGGATGTAATTGCAAATTGTTGGATTGCATATTGCATTTAGGTTTTCAATTTGACCAATCTTTTGACTTCATACCAACGAAATATGAGTGTCTTCCTGGTTGAGGACCACACTGCTTTTTCTATTATCTGTCTTGTATCAAGACCCTGCTGGGCTATGAGGTGAAAGAAAGCTTGAATACACAGCAGCCTATGTTATATGACATCTCTTTATTAATGTAATAGCTTCACTTTCACAATTGCTTTATTAACCTTCCAGCTTTCTCAAATTTGCTTGAAAACGCACCATTTGTCCACTCTTTTTTCAAAAATTTCTCGGAGAGAACCCCCCCGAACCCACCTTAGGTTCTTCGGCACTCTCGCGGTGCACTATGGCACTCATTTTACACCTCACCAATTTCATCAGCCGCCACTGCTCTTTTGTAATCTGTCTTGTCTGTGATACAAAACTGCATTTGGAAATGCCAGTTTAGTTCTATATTTTTTACTATTTTGAATTTTAATAAATGCACATATATTGCTCCGGGAGTAAGTAATAGTAACAAGCACAACTGGTAAATTAATTGCATTCACAGAATACTCAACTATTTATTATCCAAACCCCTTTGGCCACTGGAAGTGATAAATGGCTCATTCAAGTGTACTATATGATTATTCGCAGGGCGGGGTAAACTCGTATCAAAACCATACTTGAGCAAGGCTCTCTTGCTGAAATTCAGATCCAGTATTACATCTGGCATTCAGCAGTGCCAGTTGAGTTTGTGGGTGGAGACAATAGACCAAGTGGGCGGGGCCAGCGGAGTAGTGGGTGGAGTCGGCAAAGTGGGTGTGGTCTCCGGAAAAAAATTTGAGCACCTGCACTTCATTTTTTACAAATTAAGCACTGAGCAAGAGCCAACTAAAGGTCAAAGTCTTTTCGCAATTTGTTAAAACACTAGCAGTACCAACTGGGTGAATGCCCAACCCTGAATCTGTTATCACTGAGGATGCTATAGCTAGGCCACCACCTCATGAAGTTGCAAACTCCCCTACGGAGCTAATCCTGTGAGACAAACAGCACAAGGAGTTGGACCAACTACAACAAAAAACCTGTCCAATAATGTTGGGAGCTCTGAGCCCTCAATATTTAATTAGGATGCACACCAACACAGCCTAACAATTCGCAAGGTTAACACTAACACCAGGGCATCATGACACATAATAGATCCCTCTAGCACCCAGCCAGAAATATCTAATGAATCGGGAGATATCATGATAGTTAGGACAATATCCAATCCTTTTTGCCTAACATCCGGTAAAACCTTTCAAACAGTGTTTACCCAGGCAGATCATTCGAGAGTGAGGCATGACAACCTCACCCAGGGTAACATCTTAAAACTATTCCGGTCCGTCCCTTCGTAGAAAACATAACCACGGTAGACATCGAATCCATCAAATTTCTGGCATCAACTGACAACAAACTGTAAGAATCTACTCTTGTGAACTGGATTGGAAACTCGCCTGCAAAGATGGTCCTCCAGGAAAAAGAGCACTTATTTGCCTGGGGTTTTTAAATCAGCATGCCTCCTCCTGCAGCCCATCCAGGACCGTTTGTTCCCCCAAAGGCAAACTTAAACTAACATGACCTGAAAGATATCAAACAAATATATTCTGCTCTTATAAACCGTGATGGGAAATCGCCCATAATGGCTTGTTCAGCCCACAATCCCTCGTCTGCAAAATAGCAAAATACAGCTGAACTTAGGCTGCTCTTCGAACATCAATGGCATACAGACCAAAACTCAAGAAAAGAACCTTCCAGATCTGAGAAGAAATCACATCATAAGCCTGAAAGATGGGCTCTCCAACAGTTCTCATTAGACGGCTAAATGGCTATTTTGGCCCTGTGCTCAAAACAAACAAGTCTGGACGCCCAAAAGGGGGCCTGTCCACCTTTACAGATGTAGCACTGCAGTCCCAAAGTGAATTTGTGCAATCAGATGATCATAACATCTTAATAATCAAACTCTTGAAGTGGCATCAAGAAATTGAGAATCCTCTCCTACTGATTCATCTCTATATGCATCCAGACCCAGAATATAGGACTTCAATTGTATCTAAACGTTCAAGCATTTTATTAGCCAGCCTACAAGATCAATTATCCCCAGATATCCTAGTTACGGGAAACTTCAACATGAGTCTAGTGTGCCCATTTGCTAGAGACGATCAAATAACCCAACAGGATTATCTCTGGTCTGGCCCAGCTCAGTCTCTGAGGGATACAAGTAGGAAACCCCGGGATGCCAAGCCTGTGGCATTAGTGAAAGACCTAGAATCCCTAGGGCTAAGAGTGCTGAACAGCAAATAACAGCAAGACACTCCACCAGAATGTTCTTACTATTCCTCAGGCTTGCATTCCACAATAGACTACACAGCCATCACCCTCCCTTTACTTCGCCTAGTTACATCATTCAAGATCAACTAAACAGCCAACAATGATCATGGGCACCAAAAGGAAAAAATGTATGTGCAAAATCCTCTCTATCAAAAGGCATCTTCCTTACAGGGACAGCTAGGCACAACAAACTATCAGAAGCTTTGCTGGCCAGAAAATACAATAGGACCAATTGGTGACACAGCCCTAGCACTTGCAAATTACTCCTTTAGTAAGGATCACCTTAATTTGATTACCAAATGGTCACTTTTTACTGATAATTTGAAGGGAAACCGAGGTCTTCCAAGCGGCCCATGATCACTTTGAAACAATGGATATACAAAAGAACAAAAAGAATCTAAGTATTTGCTGTTTATCGTGCAGTTAGGAATGAATGTAACCGGATTAGAGACAGACTAAGAAACACCCGGGAAACCTAGAAATTCACAGGACCCTGAAGAATTTAAATAAAACCTATTGGAAGATGAAGTGGCAAGAGAAAACAACAAAAAAAAAAGCAGTGCACCTTTCCAAAAAGAAAAATGTAAGGGATTTCTGGTACATGGTTAATAGTTTGAACTGAGCGTCCACTAAAGCCACCAGCTCTAATTTAACAGATGCCAGTTGGGTCACGTTCTTGACGAACACTTTAAATGCTCCACTGAGGTGACCTTACTGCCTCTTTACAAACAGGCCCCTTCTACTATACTTACACTCCCGAGTCCAGGAGCTGTTATGTACACCTTCTTAAAGGAACAAATACGTTATACAATTCAAAGGTGCAGGCAGGATGGGGCCCAGGAGCAAATGGTCTACCACAAGCACTGTACAAATCATATCCAACTTACTGGGCTGCGACCCTAAAAATAGTATTTAACAGCGCCTTGCAACAACAAAATACTCCAGATTCTTGGAAGGGCTCCATAATTGATCCAATCTTCAAGTATGGTGATCATAATCGGCCAGAAAATTATCCCTTGATCACCCACTTAGACATCAAGGCAAAAAACATTTTGCTGGTCTGCTACTTACAGATCTGATGCTGTGAGCAGAAGATAACCAAATTATCTTCCCCTGCCCGAATCAAACAGGGTATACCCAAGGGGCAGGTACATCAACCAACGTTCTGACACTATCGCTAATAATGGACAAGCTCAAGCCAAAAAAGCAACCAATGTGTCTCTGCTATATAGATTATAAGGCCGCATTCGACTGAGTGCAACACAACCTTCTTTAGAAATAGCTGTCATCCAGGGGCATCCCGGCTCACCTCTTAAAATACATACAGCTGGTATAATCAAATACCTGGGCAAGGGTGAGAATCGGAGCTGGCTCCACTTTATCCAGGAAAAAAAAACTTTTCAAGGCTTAAAGCAAGGTTGAGTCCTGGCCCCATATTTTTTTTATCTTTTTTTTTCGATTTATCTTTTACCCTGGATTCAGTGAACTTGCATGTCCCCAAATTAGGTTCCATGTACATTTCGAATTTGTTATTTGAGGATGATGTGATCCAACTCAGCCAGACAAAAATTGGTCTACAGGATCTTATAGGCAAACTATTCTTAGATTCCTCAGCTAACCTCCTGACAATACATTTGAAGAAAACTAAGATTATGGAAGTCAACAGCAGGCTTCAGAAAAAGTACAAATGGTCATTGCATGGTCAACAACTGGAGTTGGTAAGCACCTATAGATACTTAGGAGTACTTTTCGATGAAAGAGACATCTTTCAACAGCATAGGAATGACCTACTGAGGACAGGTAACACCCTGATCCTTTCCTTCTGCACCCTACAAAGAGCCCTTGCTGGACCAAGCTTTTTGCCTCTGCTAAAAATAATAAGAGTAAAACTCATCCCAAGCACCTCTTATGGAAGCGAGGCCCTCTGTGGTAGAGATGCAGCAAACATGAACTCAATCTTTTCTAAAACATACAGGGGCTTATTTATTAGCCCTTGAGTCACTTTTGCACCGCCGGTGAGTCACTTTTTGTGATGCACCAGCGGCGTAAAAAATTTGCTTTGTTCACCATATTTACAAAGTGGCGCATCTAGGTAAATGCATCACTTTATAAACCACTGTGCCACATTATACCTGCGCCAGGTATAATGTATGCAGGGGCGTTCCGACGCAAGTAAGGGTCGTAGAAGTGACACAGTGAAATCTGTAAAATTACACGGTGCCACTTCTAGTGTGCAAATGCATCGATATCTTATGCCTGCCTCATGGCAGGCGTAAGACTGACGCAGGCACATTTCACATGGGACTTGCTCATGTGTAATGACCCATTGCTGGAGTTGCGTCACTTTTGTGACACACTCCAGCAATGCGTTATTTTTGCGCCTACAGATACGTCAGAAATATTGATATATCTGTAACTTCTTGCGACATGATGCGTCATACTGTAAATATGACACATCATTGGTGCCACAAGGAGGGTGCAATGAAATGTGACGCATCGCTGTTATCTCGCATCGATGCGCCACTTTTCATAAATGAGGCCCATTGATTGTTGTTTCACCTCCCTTCAATTGCTTTGATAGACCTGGTAAGGCTGTAGTTTGACTACTAAATCAGTTAATTGCAAAAAAAGGGGGCTTTCGTAAAAACCTGTAAGAGAACCAGGGGACATATTAGCAAGGAGTAGCGATATTTATCGCTAAATGCGCTTAGCGCATTTTTTTTATCGCTGCCTATCGCCGGAGATTATCGGAGAGATAACAAGCTATTAGCAACGTTTATCTCCAATGCAATAAAATATCCGGGAATAGTGGCTCAATGCGAGAATATCACTGGAAATCCAGCGATATTCTCACATTGACGCCAATGGGGGCTTAATGTGATAATCCACCCCCATTGACTATACAGATAAGCCAACCTCTTAGCAGGCATTGGATTCTAGCGATAATCGAGCTTAGCAAGATTTTTTTTATCGCTTCCCCTGCCTTGCTAATAGGCGATAGCTGTGTTAGCAACGCTTTTCAGTCGCTAATAGTTTGGGTACGCCCACTTTGCATGTCATGAGCAATAAATATCGCTGACATGCAAAGGGGGCCCCAAACCTGTAGCTATCGCCTAAAAGCTGTCGCGCTTTAGCGGGAAAAAGTCCAGCTAAAGCGGCGATATCGCCCTTGCTAATATGCCCCCAGGTCCTTCTCAGAAAATCAACTGTGTCAAGCGCTCTGGCAGGAACTACAAACAAACGAAGCTACTCCAGCCCCCTGTTAGCTAGACCTGCTATCAAAGACCTAGGGATCCACTCAAAATGGAAAACTCCCCATCTCTCGCTTCCTTTAAAAATGTGGTCAACGGCATCATGAAAAAAATATCTGTACTTAAAGATATAGAGACTTTATCCTCCTGATCGCACGCCTGGATAATCCTCAATGAGTACAAGATACTTAAGCTACAATTTTAATCAGAGGCCGGGTGGTCAAGATATTTAAAAATCGATTTCATCGCCATGGCCTTCTTCCTGGTGAAGCACACAGAATGTCGTGGAAAAGGGCTACTGCAAAGGAGTGGTGTAGACTGTGTAATTCCAGTGAAGAGAATAATATACATATTACATGTCAATGCCCTGCTTTACTGTAAGAAAGGAGGCTACTGCTGAAAACCCCTTTTAATCAATGTAGTATCTGGACCTGCAGGCAGGCAGTAACCACAAGCAAAAAAGCTACAGACTTTATTTTGAACTAGCGGTTCACAAATTTCTAGAGCTTGCTGAAAAAAAAGTTGCTCACCACTAATTTCATGCAGTCTTAAAAACCAATTCCACTACCTCTCTACATTAGGCACTTTCTTAGGAAGCACTTTATTTGACGCCAAATGATTTAACAAATGGGTTACACAAAAATTGTGCAACACCTGGCACTATAACTTGCTGGGATAGACATAGTATATTTTTTATACTAATCCAATATGTATGAACTTGCACCTTTGCCCGAAGGCTAAATTAAGCTGAAATATGAATTACTTAAAATGCTGCTTTTTAAATTGCTGTTACCTTCCCTATTATATTTTATATAAGTTTATCTCAAATTATAATGGAATCGAAATTTTAATCTAAATCGTATGATTTTAAAAGGAAAATGTTTAAACCTTTAAGAACTTTGGGGCATATTACCAAGCAGTAGCGATAATTATCGCTATTGCTTGGTTAGAGACAAAAATTTACCGCTGAGCTGCGGCGATATTACCGCAAATAAACCTTGGTATTACCAAGGTTTATCGCAAATGCGATAAAAATCGTCGCAATGCATGAATATCGCTGAAAAGTCCGCGATATTCATGCATTACCGAGCTAATGCTCTTAGCCATGTTATCCACCTCCCATTGGATAACATGGCTAAGAACTGCTCAGGGCAGGTGTCAGCTTTTGGAGATATTCGCGCTTAGCGCGAATATCTCCAAAAGTTGGTAATAGGAGATAGCGATGTTAGCGACTGTTTTCAGTCTCTAACATCTTGGCACGCCCACTTTGCATGTCATTAGTGATAAATATCACTGACATGCAAAGTGGGGCCCAAGATGGTCGCTATCTCCTACTATCTGTCGCTAACTGGTGTTAGCGACAGCTAGGTAATAGGGAGATGATTTTATCTCCGCTTTCTTGGCTTTTAAAGCCAAAAAAGCGGAGATAAACCCCCTTGATAATATGCCCCTTTGTTGTTAAGGTTTTAATTAACTGTACAATAAAAACTGACTTGACGACATACAAAATGTGAAAAACTGCACGATCCATTGGTAGGCCAAATAGGGCTTTGGGAGGGGCGGCCGACCAGCGGGTGGCCTGCTGCTCCCGGGGGGTTTTGACCCGGGGTGGGGGAGGGCAGCCAGCACCTCAGTTGGGCTGGTTGGGCTTTGTGGGCTCCTTTTGGGCTAGGTGGGCTGGCTTTGGGCTAATTTTGGGCTTGGAACATATTTAACCGGACATTTTGGGGAACTACCCACCATTTTGGCGGTAGTGACCCAGCAGCCGGTTGTAGGCTTCGTGATCGTGACTGCTATTTTTGCTGTAGGCCTCCTACGGGAGCAGTAGCGGTTGTGCCTGGAGCCTTTGTCTAGCGGTGCGGCTTGTGGTAGCGGTCGGCGAGCGCGGAGTACCTGGTATCGCATGTGGCTCCTTGTGCAGAATGGCGGGGTTGGAGGATCCTAGAGTATTGGAGGCCCTCCGCTTCCTTGAAGAAGCGGGCCGCAGGGATATTATGCGGCCCTGTGTGAAGGTAAGGCCGTCGCCGCGCGCGGGAGAGGCAGCGCCATGGGTATGGTGGCGGGGCGCAGCACACGGCCCCAGCTGCAGTTTGTGGTAGGGGCATCGGGAGGCTCATTGCCGCAGGGGCGGTGCTCAGCAGACACAGGAGCGGGAGCAGGTGGGGGGAGGCCCCCATGCAGGAGAGAGATGGGGGGCATCCCCTCTATTGATTGACAGCTCGGAGGAAGAAGTGGAGGAGGGGGTAGGGGCAGGAGGGGCTGTGGAGGGTGCCGGAGGTGCACAGGGGTGGCTGGGCATTCGGAGGGGTGAGTAGGCAGCGGTCCCCTGGGGTGGGGGCGGGTGGCAGTGAGTGCGGTTCTTGATGCGAGGGGCACGGTGAGAAGATTTGGCAGGGGGCGTGGCGGTTCTGGGCTGGGGGAGCACAGGGCATGGGCCGGTACACACTGTGGGGTCCTCGTGTGGGTGGGGGAGGGTTGGGGCAGCCGGGGGTCAGTGGGGGAGGATAGGGGGCAAAGGGGAAGGGCGACTGGGGTGGACGGGGTTACAGGGCTTCGGGGGAAAGGTGGGAGGGGTGTCTGTGCGGTGGGAGTTGGAGTCGCTGGTGTGGAGCGAGGGGGAGGAGGAGTGGGGCGGCAGGGGGATGAGTAGGGGGCAGCTGGGGTGAAGGACTGGGTTCTTTGGACCCAGCGGTGCCAGGGCACAACACCTGAAACCTTCGTGGGTAACCTGCTCCGGCGTACAAGTCACAGAGACACGGGACACTTCCTTCGGCGTCAAAGAGTCAAGGTTTATTTACTGCAGGGAACACAGAAGTCACAGGAAGTACATCGAGTGTAGTTCGGGGAGACTGCTTCAAATTGTATTTGTGGATCGCTCCTTTTATACAGTTTTTACCCATAGGATAACATGATACACAATAGTTTACAACCTGGTTCCCACAAGTCGCTCTCAGAGGGGTCGCTTAGATCACTTTGAAACACACAAGATCCGGAACATAAGTGCGGAAACATTTGGCGGTTCCCAACTGTAAAAACCCATCTTCCCACCATTAGCAAATTCCAATCAGCAGTAAAGTAGATCGAAATAGGAACGAAGACAGGTGCAGAGGAAGACGGAGACAGTAGGGAGATCGGAAAGGGTGTAAAAGGGGAGTGTCGAGAAGCACGAGATACAGGCATCAAAGGGACGTGCCTAATGAGATGCACGACTGAGACAATAAGCCCGTGCGGCAAGATGAGCCTCGAGCGGCGCCATCTGCCTTACAGTAGCATCCCCCTCGTCATAAAGACACTTACAAAGAACATGCGTCTTCCGCCATATCTTGGGAGTCCCAGGGTCGCGAAGCGGACAGCGTCCGTTCGCTGGCTACTTGAGGGCAAGAGACAAAATGGATGCCGTATCTAAGATGGAACCCGTGGGTACAGATGACAAACCCACATAACAAACGAACGGTTTAAGTTAGCACAGCGAAACTGCGCACACTTACAAAACTCGTCATTTGCGGTTCATAGATACTAGACTCGACCATATTCGTGCGAGTTAAAAACACCACTTACAATTGTCACGGAACCTCAGACGCTCCTTTTGCCCTCATGTAGGCAAGCACTAGTCGGAATCATACTCGATATTCATCAGACCATCAAGATGTCGTTGTAGCATAGCTCTGTCCAACCGAGTCCCCTTGGTAACAGATGGTTGTCTCATACACGTTGTAGCACAGAGGCCACATAAGGCAGGACCACACTGCACACAAAGGCAACACGTGAACAGGAACACTACCACAACCCCGATGATCGTCAGAATCTTCCAACCCCAAGTCGACACCAGGCCCCAAAACCAACCAAGTAGCGTCCAATCCCCTACATCCACGTGTATGGATTCGGAGATCTTGTGCAACTTCGAGATGGCTTGATAGACAGTAGGAGCATTATCTGGAATGAAAATGCAACAGCTCGAATGGATCACTTTACATACCCCACCGCGATCTGCTAAGACAACATCTAAAACCATACGGTTTTGTAATGTCATAAGTCTCTCCGCCTGAAGTTCTGTGGTGATATTACCAAGGGCACTGGCAGTAATGTTAGCTGTCGATTCTACCACTCGAGTCAAATGTCTCAGGTTCCTACTATTAACCATAGGTCCCCAAAACGGGAGGAAACCCTTGAAAAAGTCTCCTGCCTCTTGACCGGCAGTATCCTCTTCGCTAATTACGCCTCGTACAACTCTAGTCTTATGGTAATCGGCATCTACAGTAAACGTCGGAGGCAACAGATTTGCAACAAAACATGAGCCCATGAAGTCTGCGGGCAACCATGTATATGCACGATCATGACAGATGAAGTATGTACCCTTGGCAGCCAGAAACACAGGGGACGGGGACATTGGCAGAACGTAACTTTCAGTGCAAGCACTTACTCCAAGTGAGGCTTGCAAACCACGACCCACAAGACAAAGATTACCAGTGTGGGGTACGACCCATATTGGAGACGAGCTTTTAAGCTGCTTTTCATTAATGAACATACTATATTCCCCTCTATTCGGTGCCCTATAGGCTTGTACCTCTGCCTTAGGGATGAGAAAAGCATCATAGATCTCATCTTCTAAATCCTGTATTGCCATCGATACCACCCACTGATACGAGGTAGGACCTGGTTTGGGGGAACGTTCTGGAGTGGGGTGGAAACCTAGTGCGCTTCGAAGCATTGTTTGGTATGCTCGAGCTGACCCTTGGGAACTATACGGTAACACCAGATATGGAATTCCCTTACCCGTAGTATGTGGCATCAACCCACACACCCAACAATTAGTAGTGTTAACCACTAACTGATGCTGATGGAGGAGCTGGATAAAGGAATTGTTGCGGAATTCTACACGTCTAGCCTGTTCGTGTTCTGGTAACATATGAAAGGTATGAGGAGAAGCAGTAGAAGTAATGTTAGGGTAAGGAGTAGGAGTAGGGGTAGGAAGTAAGAAGTAAGACATAGTGTAATACACCCCACCCGCCAAAAATGCAGAAGCAGTTAAAAACAAAACAAACAACTGGGATACAAAACATTTCGTACGACTAAGTTTCTGCAGCTTGACTCTATATGCCTGAGCTCCTTCCAAATCATTCAGCTTCGAAAATGCCATTTCCCTACGACCGTCCGCAACGTTTCTTGACGCACTTCGTTCTGTGCAGCAATAGTCAATCCCCAGGAGTTCCTAGGAACCGACGGTCTTTAACCTAGTGTCAAGACCTACTGTCCAGAAGGAAGTACGCGCGCGGCCCTACGGCCCTCAATACACAATATGTATATATTAGCACAATATTTCTCAGCTGTGGACAAGGAAGAAGCTTGATATATATATATATACAAAACAATTTTCAATGATACGAATGTTCAAAGTTGGTCATGGGAAACGAAGATATTGCAGTTATCAATTTCAGCAAAGCAAGCAAATTTTTATTTGTCCTTAGTGTGAGATCGCAAAGAATATCGATGTTTCCTGGGACGTGTCTGCACGTCGAACAAAGGATCTGTCGAAGAGACAGCGTCCTGCTGATCAGTTCGTTGGTCTGGTCTTGAGTCTCTTGCTGACAAATGTTCAACAGTGGCTTTCTGCTGCGCTGAGGGTTCTCCAACAAGCTGTGCGTCGCTAAAAGGTACAAACGCCGGCAATGTTTCTGTTTCTGTTGACGCAATGCCTTTCCTTACCCACGGGTCTGCCGACAAAGGAATAGGGACTCGCTTACAATGGGTAGCATGTACCCAATTTTTCCGCCCCTCAAGACGAACGGCAGTCCTCGTGGCCAGGAGCACCTGGTAAGGTCCGGTGAAGCGAGGGTCCAGATTGTTTTTTCGTGAAAAATTTCGGGTAACCACCCAATCTCCGGGCTGGAGCTGGTGGCCTGGACCCTCCGTCTGCGTCGGCAAGGCGTCGTAAACCTGTTGATGAATTAACCTCAGTTTAGCAGTCAAGTCATGTAAGTAATCAATCAACATCGGAAACTCAAGATCAGAGAATATTCCTGGCCTAGGAACCCCCACACATTCGCAGGACGGCCGAACACTATTTCATAGGGACTGAGCCCTATTCGGGAGTGTACAGTCGCCCTAGTTGACAGTAATGCTAGAGGCAAAGCATCAGGCCACGAAAGTCCAGTCGTAGCTTGAATCTTCGCTAATTTTAGTTTAAGGGTGCCATTGTACCCTTCAACCAATCCAGCTGACTGGGGATGATTGGCGCTATGGAATTTCTGATTTATTCCAAGGCCCTTACACACACTCTTCATCACACTTCCAACAAACTCACTTCCGTTATCTGACCACACGACTCTAGGCATTCCATACCGAGGAAAGTATTCCTTCAGTAGGATTTTCGCAGTAGACAAAGCAGTATTGTCTTTGAGGGGATAGGCCTCGATCCATCGGGAGAATGCGCAAACCACAACCAAAACGTATTTCAGGTTATTGCATCGCTCCATATGGATGAAGTCCAATTGGATCACCTCAAAGGGATACAAAGGAGGAGCAAAACTGCCAGGGGGAGTTGGGGTTCCTTTGCCAGGATTGTACATTATACACACCATACAATTCTTCACCAAACGTTCAGCACACTTAGTAATTCCATCATTCTTCCACACATCAGCCAACAACTTGCAAATACCTTTCGCGCTAATATGTGCTAACCCATGTGCCATTTGCACAACGGCCAGTACATACGCATCAGGCAACATCCATCTTTTCTGATATGACAAATCAATCCAGCAACCATTCACATCCAACCTTCCCGTACTTTCTTTCCACTTCATCTTTTCAGTGTCGGTGGCCTCATTCTGAATTGCTTTCACACTCTCTATAGTATTCTCACACATACTTGATTCTGTAGGCCACCTAACCGAATTCGTCACATACATTCGAGTGCTAAGGTTCCGGGCAGTCTCCTTAGCAATCTCATCTGCAAACGCATTACCACGACCAACATCATCCGTCACTTTACGATGCGCACTACATTTAACAATTGCAACTTGAGCAGGCAAAGTCAATGCATCCAAAAGATCGTTCACAAGCTGGCCATGCTGTATTTTCGTGCCATGTGACGTCAAGAAACCACGTTCTCGCCACAATCGTCCGAAACTATGCGCTACACCGAAAGCATACTGACTATCGGTGTACACATTCACACGTTTACCTTTTGCTAATACACATGCTCTAGTAAGAGCGATCAGCTCTGCAGCTTGGGCAGAATTCTGATTCAATCTCGCAGTCTCAACAACAGTATTCAATGTCACCACAGCATAAGCAGTAGTCACATCACCATTCGGCAATTTAAAACATGACCCATCCACATACAGGATGCCATCCGGGTCTTCCAATGGGGTGTTTTTAAGGTCCACACGACCTTTTGTTTCCTCCTCTGTCCGCAAGTAACAGTCATGTTCTGTTACTGCATCTGACTCTGCACTAATTGGTAACAAAGTTGCCGGATTTAGGACATTACAACGTTTTATCTGAATGTGGCTTGCCAAGAGCGTCAATTCGTACCCAGATAACCTCGCACTCGTCAAGTGCTGAGTTTTCGTACGGTTCAAAAGAGTATCGACTGCATGCGGAACCATCACCGTAAGCATATTATCCATGACCAATCCTGCTGATTGTCGGATGGAGACCGCAGCTGCCGCAGTTGCTCTCAAACAACTCGGCAATGCTCTAGCTACTGGGTCTAAGGTCGAGGAAAAATATGCACATGGACGTTGCTTACCACCAAAAGGTTGCGTTAAGACGCTTAAAGCACAACCTTCCCTCTCGTGAACATATAACGTGAACGGTTTACTGTAATCAGGGGTACCTAACACAGGAGCCGAACACAATGAATCACGTAATTCAGAAAAACTTTTCTGACATTCTTCCGTCCATGGTAAAGGAGTCGAAACATCCTTGCACGTAAGAGCCACCAATGGTTTCGCTAGCAATGAAAAATTAGGAATCCACTGCCTGCAGTACGATGTGATACCTAGAAAGGCACGCACATCTCTTTGGGTTTGTGGCACAGCCATGCGCGCAATCGCTGCAATTCTCTCTGGGGTCAATCTCCTTCCCTCCTTTGACAATAAGTGACCTAGGTAGGTTACTTCTTGACAACAATATTGGAGTTTAGAAGGTGACACCTTGTGATTTAACTCACAGAGATGTTGCAGCAACGACACTGTAGCAATTTTGCAAATGTCCTGAGTATCAGCAGCCACCAATAAGTCGTCGACGTATTGGATTAAAGCCGCACCAACCGGCAACCTAAACGCATCTAGTTGACCCTTCAAAGCTTGACTGTAAATCGATGGACTTTCACAGTAGCCCTGAGGAGCGCGTTTGAACCGGAAGCTACGTCCACCAAGAGAGAAACCGAAAAGGTCCCTGCTCTCTTCGGCAATCGGGATGCTGAAAAACGCATTTTTCAAATCAATCACCGAAAACCATGAAGCTGTAGCTGGAATCAGAGTCAGTAGCGCCGTAATGTCAGGCACAACAGGGAATTGAGGAACCACAATTTTATTCACCTCCCGTAAATCGATAACAAAACGATAAACAGGCGGTTTGGTAGGATCAGTACGTTTAAGAATGGGCAGTACAGGACTATTGCACACGTTTCCCCGAGTTTCTTCAATGACATCTTTCTCGATCAAATCATAGATGATCGCTAACAAAGCTCGTTCACCATCAAGGGAGATACGATATTGGGGAATACGTGGCAATCGCACATTCGATTTCAACTGAACAACATAAGGGGAGATATCAAGTAGGCCCACGTCATTTGGACCCGTCGCCCACAAAGATGCAGGAAGAGAACTCAATTCCGGTGGAAGCTTATCGAGGGACAAGTACATGGGAGAGACTACCCTCTCTCCTAACGTAAGCTTTACACCCGCAGGAGAACAATACACAGTCGCATACAAGCGTTTAAGCAAATCCAGACCCAAAAGATTTTCGCCACAACCAGTAGACAAAATCAATGGAGCTTCGAGCTCACGTGGCCCAATTTTAAGGGGCAAAGGGCGCGAAACTGGATTGCTAACGGGGGCGCCAGAGAATCCAACGGAAACATTTGTTAAGCCAGACAAAGGTGCGCCAGGGAGTTTCGAATGCATGATAGAACTTTTCGCTGCACCAGTGTCCAACAGAAAAGGCTCAACGACGCCCGATGTAGCAACTGCGACGTAAGGCCCTCTCTGATCAACCGGAACTGATACCACTCCCTCTCCTTGTCTTCGGCTGTCCTAGTAATTACTATCGTCAGTTCCCTGATCGACGTAATAATCGTCTACATTGTACTGCGCAGATCGTCCTTGCGATGATCCACGTTGATCAAAACAGTTATTAGAATTTGATGAATGGTCAGAGCGATCATTCTGAGCACCACGACCTCTACCACGTGATGCGTGCTGTGCACCACCACGACCTCCTCTAGACGAATTACCACCACTACGGTCATTTAAAGCAGGACAATTGAATTTAATGTGTCCCTCCTGTCTACAATAAGCACATTGATTGTACCCTAATGAAGATCTCTGAAAAGATGAATCATTACGCGGCTGCGATCGATTCGATTGCGACTGCGATCTATTCTGCTGAGGCGCATTCTGATTAGAACGCGGCGGATATGCTTGTTGTAACAACACTTTAGTTTTCAGCTCTTTCGTCTTTTTATCGGCACGGTCATTTTCCTCTTTTTCTCTATTTTCGTAATATTGTGCCGTAGCCAATATCTGAGCTGAGGTAGAAACGGCCCATGAACTTTCTGAATTTTTCAATTTATGGCTCAAGTCGGGCAATAAGTTCGATACGAATTTATCCACAAACAACCTCTGTCCACCCTCAGTACCCATATCCTGCCCACTATGATCGACGAATGTTTCCTCGAACCTCGTAAAGAAGTCTGAAACACTCTCATCTTTCTTCTGCTTACAGGCTGACAACTTGTCCCAATTTACCCTCATAGCTGGCATAAGCGTTTTCATTAATGTAATGATTCGCTGGGGAAGAAGTTCAATCAACTGATCGGGTTTAGTAGCAGCCACTTGTCCAGCGTCTGCCGCTGTAATGGCAGCCCAATCACCACCTAATTCATTCGCGTGATCTTGGTGACGAATCTTGGCCCATACCGGTTGCGGTACGACATTGCCAAACAACATGTCGATATCGGCCAGATTCATTATCGTAGCGTCTACGAGCTGCGATAATTCTTTGTAATACCCCGCAGGATTTTTGCGAGGATCAGGCAAAGTTTGTTTCACCTGAAGCACTTCCGATCGTTTCCAAGGGAGGTGTATCCACACTCTCTGGAAATGTGCTGGTATTGGAGCATTAGCATTAGTATTATCAGCGGGTACCCAAACTGGCGGAACTTCACGCATAGGATATTGGCCAGACCCATCTCGTTGTTCAATGTCCTCAACGAACAATGCATGAGGAATAGGAGCGGGACGAAGAGATAGCAACCGCTCAATAGCACGTCGGACATTAGTGTCGACTATCAGTCCAGTTGCGAACTGAAGCCGGAGTTCAGACAGGGCGGTCAGCACCTCGTCAGGCGCATTGGCCGCTATCTGATCATGTAAGAACTTGCACATTTCATCAAACACATATCTCTGAGTAGGTATGTTGAATTGATCAAACGTTTCGAGGACAACACGAGGTGGATTTCTAACAGGGTTTATCATCCAACCCATCGCCATATTGTATAGCGCAACACGTTCTCTATTACCAGGAAGCTGGCTACGTCTCTGTGGACCATCAGAACCTGCAGACCCAAAAACAGGTCCGAGCGACTGAAAGAAGTTTGTCGCAAGGGGAGAATCACGATTACGAGTAGAGGGAGAAGAGTAAGACACAGGACTAACAAGAGAAGGAGTAGAGACGTTAGCAGCAACAGGGGTTAACAACACAGGAGCAGTAGCGTGAGCAGTAGCGGGAACAGGAGTATGTGGAAGCGGAGGAGCAGTAGGAATAGAAATAGGCAAAGGAGCAGGAACAGTCGGAAGAGCAGGTGCAGGTTGAGGAACTGGTGGAGGAATAACAGGTGGAAGAACAGGTACGGCAGGGACCACAGGAGCTGCGGTACCCTGTACGTACGGAGGTGGCGACTTCATAAGATAGGACATTAAAGAATCCTCAACTGCCTCTTCCTTCTTATCCGACTCCGTAGGCAAAACAGGATAGCATTTGTCTATGGACATACGCTGTAATCTCTCAAACACTTCCTTATCCTTATCCTCCTTATCACGCTGAAACTGCTCAGCTTTCTTCACTATAGTAGCAACAGTATCTCGCTGACTACGTTTATTTTGTCTGATCTCTTTCTGTCGGGCTTCTTTGCGCCAGAACCGAAAGGCATCAAACATGGCCGGCCTTGATTTACGTTCGAACAACTTTATTTCCAAATTATCTAAGATCGACGCTTCGAAGCTACCGTGAGGTGGCCAACGAAGATCGCCGTCTTTCTTTGTATATTTGATCCAATAATCGTTAAAAGCAATCGGGCCTAGCCCATGTTTGCTATATAAGTCATATGTAGGAGTTCCAACCGGAGGTATCGGACACGAGTCCTCCAGCAGGGAATCCGCACCACAAGGTCTAAAGCAACTGAACAAAGTACTGCGACCAGGCATCTTGCACACTAGCCGAGTTTCACAAACTTCAAGGGTTACGGGATTTCGGGATTTACCAAGTCCCAGCAAAGAACTAAACCCTCGGTCTTTGGCGGCTGCAGTCGTCAAACAAATACAACAACAACAAAGTACGCTAGCAAAGTGTCACCGACAAAAACACTCACACAGCGTGTACAACAAAGACACCCGCTAAAGTGTCTACAACAAAAACACTCGCTAAAGTGTTTACAACAAAGACACTCGCTAAAGTGTCTACAACCAAGAACTCTGGGAGCGACCCACAAATACTTAACTCAAAGATCAATGGCGTCCTCAGGAAGGCCCGTCAATCGTCTCGCTATACCAAGGTCTACGCCAGGCGCCAAAACAGGTCTACAGTCAGGGCAGCAGTCCGTCGCAGCCGTTAGGAGGCGGGAATCTTCGCGGGAAAAGTCTTCGGGCCACTTATTTCGACAACAGGATCGATGAAGCGGGGTGCACCTTCCCTCGGAGATTTCACACGAAGTTCCTCACGATCGTCGGGCTTGGACCGGTACCACTGATGCAGCCCCACGTTGGGCGCCAACTGAAGGACTGGGTTCTTTGGACCCAGCGGTGCCAGGGCACAACACCTGAAACCTTCGTGGGTAACCTGCTCCGGCGTACAAGTCACAGAGACACGGGACACTTCCTTCGGCGTCAAAGAGTCAAGGTTTATTTACTGCAGGGAACACAGAAGTCACAGGAAGTACATCGAGTGTAGTTCGGGGAGACTGCTTCAAATTGTATTTGTGGATCGCTCCTTTTATACAGTTTTTACCCATAGGATAACATGATACACAATAGTTTACAACCTGGTTCCCACAAGTCGCTCTCAGAGGGGTCGCTTAGATCACTTTGAAACACACAAGATCCGGAACATAAGTGCGGAAACATTTGGCGGTTCCCAACTGTAAAAACCCATCTTCCCACCATTAGCAAATTCCAATCAGCAGTAAAGTAGATCGAAATAGGAACGAAGACAGGTGCAGAGGAAGACGGAGACAGTAGGGAGATCGGAAAGGGTGTAAAAGGGGAGTGTCGAGAAGCACGAGATACAGGCATCAAAGGGACGTGCCTAATGAGATGCACGACTGAGACAATAAGCCCGTGCGGCAAGATGAGCCTCGAGCGGCGCCATCTGCCTTACAGTAGCATCCCCCTCGTCATAAAGACACTTACAAAGAACATGCGTCTTCCGCCATATCTTGGGAGTCCCAGGGTCGCGAAGCGGACAGCGTCCGTTCGCTGGCTACTTGAGGGCAAGAGACAAAATGGATGCCGTATCTAAGATGGAACCCGTGGGTACAGATGACAAACCCACATAACAAACGAACGGTTTAAGTTAGCACAGCGAAACTGCGCACACTTACAAAACTCGTCATTTGCGGTTCATAGATACTAGACTCGACCATATTCGTGCGAGTTAAAAACACCACTTACAATTGTCACGGAACCTCAGGGGGGACGCAGGTGGGGCTGGTGGGGCGCTGGAAGGGAGCAGGGGCATGGCAGGATACCCTGGACCATCAGAGGTCATTCGGCGGGGGTGGGGAGGGGTGCCGGAGGGGTTTGGGGGGACGCAGGTGACTCTGGTAGGATGTGGGGACTTTTTAGCCCTGTCATGCTGGACTCCACCTATGTTTCTCGACGGCTCCAACCCGCCGAGAGTATGGTCAGGCACTGGCGGGCGGTTGCGCTTCCACGAGGGACCGGACAATAGCGTCCTACGGGAGGCGGGCAGTAGGTCCCCGCCAGCCCCACCCCAAAGGGTCAAGACAGCCGCTTGGGGATGGGGGCGGATGTCCGTCAGTGGTGATCGGGACCCGAGGTGGAGCAGGAAGAGAGAAGAAGGGAGATTGTGGACTTGGGTGAACTGTTGCGTAATTGTATGGAGAAGACAGGTCTTAACCGGCTGGAGCCCATGGAGGGCAGCCGATGGCAGTACATGGATCTGGAGGGGCCTCAGCTGGATTATGACGAGGACAGAATGGAGGAGGGAGAGATTCAGGAGGGACTGGGCTGGGCGGGACGGGACGGGGTGAACAGAGTAATGTTGTTCCTAGTGTTTTGCAGGCCCAAAGGAGGTGCAGATCGGAGAGAGTGGCGGCCCCCCTGCTCAACTGGCTAGGCGGTGGGATCCGGTGCGGACGCCGACCTTGACGCCAGGTAAGGAAGGTTACGGAGCAGGGAGCGGGTCGGGTGGGGCCCACCGGGGTACGGTGTCAGTGGGGACTGACGCAAAAGGATGGGAAGAAGGAGTGGGTCTTAATAAAGGAACTTACGTGAGGTACACAGCGGTGAACCCGGATGCGGTGGGCGGCGGCGGTGCCGGGGATGCTAAGCCAGATGGGGGAAGCAAGGGGGTAGCGGCCGGAAGGAGAGGCACAACATACCGGTGCTCAAGCTGCCGTATATGGGCATCACAAAACCCCTGGGGCGCACCCGGCCCTGGCCACCAAAGAGAAGATTTGGAAAGGGGATTCTGTGGATATTTTGAAGCTCTTACATCGTGAGCTGACGGTGAAGGAGGAGTCGAAGGAGGAGGAACAGGAACTGGCTAAGCGGCCGAAGGTTCCAATGACTATAGAAAACTGGTCGTCGGGGTTTTTGATCTTCGCCAGCGTGTACTGTGAGAAGTACCCTGGGGGCGGTCCGCAAGGTCAGCAGCCTGCGACCGCAGTGGCACAGACCGGGAGCAGGGGAGGAAAAGGGGGGTTGGGGCACTGGGAAAAGGCTCATACGCCGGTTAAGCTGGATCGGCTGGAGACCCTACTAGCGTCTTATCCACGGACCAAAGACGCAGGTGTGTTACGCCGGGGGTTCTGGGAGGATTTTGGTTTGGGGTACGAAGGTCTGAGGATTGCCAGGTGGGCTGAGAATTTGAAATCGGTCAAGGCACACAAGGCAGTGGTGGGGGACAAGTTGTTCAAGGAGTTGCAGGAGGGACGGATGGCGGGCCCCTTTCGGGAGGCACCCATCCAGGATTTGATTATCTCTCCTATCGGCGTGGTGCCGAAGAAGGAGCCGGGGCAATTTCACCTGATTCAGCATCTGTCTCGGCTGGAAGGGACGTCGGTGAACGATTACATATCGACCGAGCTGTCCTTGGTGTCATACTCATCCGTGGATGTGGCACTGCTGCTAGTGGTGTCGGTAGGGGTGGGAGCCCTCATGGCAAAATGCAACATTAAGTCAGCATTCAGGCTGCTGCCGGTGCATCCAGAAGATCACCAGTTGTTGTGGATCCAGTTTGACGGGGACATATTCGTGGATAAGGTGTTGCCCATGGGGTGTTCGATCTCGGGGGCATTATGTGAGCGCTTCAGTACCTTCTTGCAGTGGGCTTTTTCCTGGCACACCGGTAATGAGACGGTGACGCACTACCTGGATGACTTCTTCCTGGTGGGACAGCCTGGTTTGGCGGACTGCCAGAAACAGCTGGACGGTTTTAGGGAACTCATGCCTTACCTGGGTGTGCCCCTGGCACCAGAGAAGATGCAGGGTCCCAGAACAGTGCTGTAATTTCTGGGAATAGAGCTTGACTCCGTGGCCATGGAAGCACGCCTGCCGGAGGACAAGAAGGTGCATATGATGGCATTGGTGGACAGCATCTTGAGGAAACAGAAGGTGACGGTTCGGGAGGTCCAGGTTCTGTTGGGGCATTTGAATTTTCCGTGCGGTGTCATTCGGGCGGGCCGTACATTTTGCAGACGGCTAGGTCTGGCGCTGTCCGAACTAACGTTGCCAAATTATCACCCCCAATTGTCAGCGGGGAGGAAGGAGGACCTGCGCATGTGGCAGGCTTTTTTGGAGCACTTCAATGGTGTGCCCATAGTGCCCCCTGAGGACTAGGAATGGGACGTAACCATCTTGTCGGATCCTGCGGGGTGGGCGGTTTCGGTTTGTACTGGCAGGGGAGGTGGTGTGCGGAGGAATGGCCGCCACATTGGCAGGGCAGGTGATGAGGGGGTATTGGGTTCTTCCTGCTGGTGGTAGCAGTGATGGTGTGGGCGCGAGAGCTGGCAAACAAGCGGGTGATTTTCAAAGTGTACAACATGGCGGTAGTGTAGGTCGTTAAGAGACAGTCCGCCAGGGACCCATAGGTGCTCAAGTTGATGAGGTTATTTATTCTGAGATGTTTGGAACATGACATTTTGTTTCAAGCCCGGCATCTGCCAGGGGTGGACAATAACATTGCGGATGCTTTGTCTCGTTCACAGTGGCAGAGGTTCCATGGGCTAGCCATGGAGGAGGACGAACACAAGACACTAGTGCCGTTGGGGCTGTGGTAAGTGGGAGAGACCGGGTTGTACAGCTGGTAAGAGTGTCGGTGGCCGTTTCTACCTGAAGAGCGTACGAACAGGCATGGTGGGAATTTTCGGAAGCTGGGGCAGTGCAGCAGGACGATCGCTGGCTATGGGGCAAGTGTAGTCTATGCTGCGGATGATGGACAGGTTGATGTTGAAGGTGACGATTGCCAGCAAGTTGGCCGCAGTCGCCTTCATGGGCAAGTTGTGGTGGGGTTACGCGCCGTCTGCGGGCGAACTGGGAGCGCGTCTGTTGGAGGGTTGGGCACAGGAGCGGGGTGCCAGGGTTTGTCAGCACGGGCCCATCACTGCAGGTGCCGTCAATTTGCCAAAACCGAGAGGAGACCGTTCTGTTTTCCACGCTCATGTTGTGAATGTATTTTGGGGCTTTTCGTTCCGCATAGGGGCGGCGACAGATGCAGCAAGACAGGGTTGGGGGAGGGATGTGCTCATGCGCTTGGGGCGTTGGAGGTCGGACTGCTATAAGACGTATATCAAGTTGAGGGGGGTTGGGATGGAGAACCAAGCTTGATGGCGTCTTTTCCTGTGGCTTACATATGTGTCTTTACAGGTGCGGTGGCAGGGCCAGACGAGGCTGTCCTGTCTATTCTCATTTTGGGACATTCATTCATGAAACGGGCGGAACTTGCAGAGTGGGATGAGAACCGGAGTTTGAATCTGGGATTGGATCAGGGGTTGTTTGTTTGTCAGTGGCAAGGAAAAGGGGGCATAAGGTGACATGAGCTGTTGCCAGCGTTCAATAAGGTGGTCAGGAAGGGAGTGTGTCCGGATGTGTTAGTCATCCACCTGGGGGAGAACAATTTAGTTCAGTGCAAGGGCCTGGCGTTAGTGAAGCAGATGAAGAGGGATTTGTTGGAGGTACGGCACCAGTGGTCAGGCTGCCATGTCATATGGTCAGAATTTATACCGAGGCGGATTTGGAGAGGAGCAGAGCGGCCGGCGGCCATAGACAGGGCGTGCAGGAAGATCAACAGGGAGATGAGGTGTTTTTGCGAGAAGGAAGGTTTGGGTAGGATGGAACATCCGGAACTGAGCTTGGGGCAGTGTACTTTTTTAGGGAGGACGGGATCCTCCTCTCTCGGTATGGAGTTGTACTTTGTGCAATTGAAAGAGGTGCTGGATAAGGCCATAGGGGTACGCAGATATCCAAAGAGACAGGATGCCTAACGGGGGGGGGTCGAAAGCCGTCAGGACGACTTTTGAGTGGCGTTTTTTCCTAAAAGTACAGTGGGGAAGTTATGATGTCTGGTTTACAGTTGGGGTAGATATAAGAAGTTGTATAGTTAGGTAGGTAGGAAAGTTGGAAATTGCAAATTAGTGTTTATAATTGTTGCAGGGGGGGTCCATATTTAGGGGAGGGGGTGTGGGTATGTTAGGAAGTATATATTTAGTGAGGTTTCGTTTTGTACGGCACAGGCAAAGGATATGTATTTGCAAGGTGCACCTGTTTCCAATAAAGCAGCATTTTACACACCAACAAGCAGGTCTGTGGTATGTGCTGCCCCCCACCCCATTATGGGCCCAATAGGGCTTTGGGAGGGGCGGCCGACCAGCGGGAGGCCTGCTCTTCCTGGGGGGTTTGGCCCGGGAGGAGGGCAGCCTGCACCTCAGTTGGGCTGGTTGGGCTTTGTGGACTCCTTTTGGGCTGGGTGGGCTGGTTTTGGGCTAATTGTGGGCTTGGGACATATTTAACCAGACATTTTGGGGAACTACTCACCATTTTGGTGGTAGTGACCCAGCAGCCGGGTGTAGGTGACCTGGGGGCTTCTTTATTTTCCCTCCCGCCCGCCTCTGCTTTCCTTCACTTCTGAGGGGTTGTACTTGGTAGTGGGGTTTGCAAGCAGATGCTTGACGAGGTGGTCTTGTTTGGAACGGGTGCATCAGGGGGTACATTGTATGGGGTTTTTGTCGCTGGAGCAGGTGCTGGTGTGTTTCTGCAGGCCTTTGTGGTGGCGTTTTTTCCTAAAAGTACAGGGGGGAAGTTATGAGGTCTGGTTTACAGTTGAGGTATATATAAGAAATTATATAGTTAGAGAGGTAGGAAAGTTGGAAATTGCAAGTTGGTGTTTATAATTGTTGCAGGGGTGATCCATATTTATGGGAGGGGGTGCGGGTATGTTAGAAAGTATATGTTTAGTGAAGTTTAGTTTTCTACGGCACAGGCCAAGGGTATGTATTTGTAAGGTGCACCTGTTTCCAATAAAGCGGCCTTTTACACACCAACAAGATGGTCTGTGGTATGTGCTGCCCCCCACCCCATTACGGGGACAAAATTAGCTTGCATAATACAACTATACACTTTCCAAATAGGAAAACCACAGAATGGTAAGTGTCACATAAAGTCGCAAGTCCTCACAGCCCTACAGAGTTCTAGTGAAATGCCGGCCACTTCATCATAACCAAGGAATAATCCTTGCATATTAAGGGTTGTTATCTCACTGGGGCTGCCAGATGGGACCCGAGCTCCACCACTAATCTCTCAAACTACATTCTATATGAACTGCTGAACTAAAGAAAGGCTGAATTGCCTCATCTTCCCCTGATCTTTCTCCTTTTATCTTCTGCAGACAGGTAGGCCCCAAAACGTGGAAAGTTGGAGCACTGTGAAATCATGCCATTTTACCGCCAGCACATCACCACCTCCTCCACCATGAAATAATCACAAACGTCTTCTGACTCCGAATAAAGCTAACAAAAAACAATGAAACTATCAACATTCAAAACATCAAAAACAGCATTCATTGGCCTTCTACTCAACTCAAGATCTGCCTCCAAAAATGCACTTAACCATTCACGGCTCAGTAAAGGAATCCAGGCCACATCTCCTAGGCCTACATGGAAACATGATTCATAAGGCAGTGCAAACTCTAATATAAAGAACCTTATATCAGTGACTTCTCATGAACAAGGTGTAAATCAAAAGCAGGTGGCTGAAGGGACATCACATACCTTGATCGCTCTTCCTACAAGGAAGTACAAAAAACATTTCACTCCTTTCCACACATTTTGTGAAATATAATTAACTCATTTGTTATCACAAAGTCATACAACTCCTACAACAAAGTTCTTCAGCAACTTTCTGTATTAAGCATTCACACATGATGCCAACCCTGAGATATATATTTAGAATGTGTGTGCATAATTATAAGAGAAATTATGCTATCCAAATGTAACCAATTTTGAATGATTTTCACATTCTTACCCAACACATCATTGTAACTGTGAAACAGTTGCCATGACACTGATATGTGAACAGATCATGTCTCTAAACCAGGCTGGCAGAGATAACAGGGACAATCTAAACTTCAGGACACCAAATGTCTCCCAAATGTCTCTGGAGGCCATAGCTTCAACCACTTTTCTCTAGAATATTGAAAATATAGTTGTAACCCTTCTCGGTGCCTCTCCTGATCCAGTTACCATTCGCATAATCTTCATAATCAGTAAAAAAAATTGAATTAAGCCCAAACTGAAATATGAAAGAGCAGAAAAGTAAAGAGAGTTCACTTATTTTCTCTCAGTGAATTTGCATCATTATTATTTTTGTACAAGTTCTCATGACTGTGCAAACTCACTGTTTACATCCATATGGAAATCCTTACCTGGCTGGAAAGAAATGTGGAGAGCCCCTCAGAAGACTAATACAACCAAATTAGATATCACGAAGGTGCAAATACTGGTGCACTGTAGGCCTTCACTTATAAAAATGAAAGTGCACAGCCCTTGAATGATGGACAGAGAGTGGCACTCTCTCACCAGTGCAAGCAAACACAGATAATTCAGTGACAAACTCGTTACAGCCATCTTATCATTAATGTGTATAATACCTTCAATTTTTGCATTTCAAAATACTTTATTCAGACAATCAGGTCTAAAAAAAGTGCAACAGTGCCAGCTGCCCTTAAAATACTGATCAGTACCTCATAATTTTTACAGTAATGTAAACTATTACACAGAAAGACCGTAGAAGTTCAAACGGGCTCCTACAATGATGGTACTGTTAATAATATAAAATACATTTAAATAAATAGCTTACAGTTTAATAAAATGGTATTTGGATTAAAATTATGCGGTAATATGTCCAAAATACAAAAATGCAAAATGTAAAAGTCTTCAACATCATCCCATATACAAACTTGCAGTTTCTATCTAGACTATCCATAACTCCTTCAAAGAATTTTGAATCTGCAATCTGCAAGTGGGCAGAAAGCAAGTGTAGACTACTCCTACTTCCTATCACGAACTCTGTGTGCTTCTGTAGGTTAGGGTACACCATATCTCGATTCTGGAGCTAATAAGTGCATAGATGGAACCACCCAGATCTGTGCTAGCTAGACTTGAAAAACCCAAGCAGCAGTGTAGAGATGACGCCCAAATCTTCATGAAGGGTGACGCCCTGGAAGACATCTGTCTGCTGAAGCCGTTTCTGATGGCCTTTGAAACTATTAAAAGGCATTTTCCCACTGAGGGTAAAGCTTATGACTCACCTGGGAAATCTTTGAGCTCTTGTGTGTCACAGAAATTCCTAGAAATTAACCTGAACTGACAGCTTACTTTATAAGCTTTCACAATTAACCTAAGTAATTCAGTCTTTTGCCACCCTATCCCTTCAAGAGTTTTATATGTATTATTGTATCAAGCACTATAGGTGGATTGGGCAGAAGTTAGCCTTGGTGTGCATTTGCAGTGGTAATTCCCTGCTCCTTGATATACTTAACATTTCTGTATCATCCCATGATCCAATCTGCACTCTGTGGCCAACTTGTCTTGAGGAACTAAGAAATCAGACCAAGTCACTCGTCCTCCCTACTCACTTAATTGACTCCGTCGTGGCTTTCATGTGACCCGCAACATTGCATATATTACCCTACAATTGCCTCAAGATTTATTATGGCGGAGCCAAGCAGCAAAAAAGATAGTTGAAGGAAATCTGAATATTTTCAAGGTCCTCCAAGAGGCATCAGATTGAAAGAGTTCTGTCTTTTTTTTATTGAGTCAAAAACACACAAAAGCCAAAATATAAGTAGAAGTGCTTCACTGTTACAGAAGCTGAATGTGATGACTACTTCTATGTAAACATGTTTCATCCTAGACACAGTAAAACTGCCAAAGTTCCGTGTTACAATATCAGGAATCTTCATGGCTCTCCTTACAGTGATGCTAGGTAACAGACGCCCTACTAAAGCTGCCAAAAATATATACATGAAGTGACGTTGTAGCTCTCAGCTTGCATCCCTGATTTCAGATAAACTGACTACTGAACGAGTCCAGTCAGTTTAATTGCACTTAGATGAATCCTCTATGCAATCTTCAAAATCTTGCATGGACCAGCCTGCCCCTCCTTGACCTAGATTGAATGTCCCAAGGATATAAAGTTACCTACACATGCGGAAGTAGAATGGCTTCACTAAAAAATCACATCACTGGAACGTTTTAGGGGCAGATTTACAAGCCCCTTGCGCCACTTTTGCGTCACTTTTAACTTGGGAAAAGTGACGCACTACGGGGCAGATTTACAAGACCCTTGCGCCACTTTTGCGTCATTTTTCCAATGTTAAAATTGACGCAAAGGTGGCGCAGAAGGCTTGTAAATCTGCCCCAAGGTGCGCAAGGGCCTTGTAAATCTGCCCCTTAGAGTGAGAAATTGACAAAAATCTTTGTATTGCCCCAAAAAGCCTAACATGGAGGTGCAGGCAATCGAACACTTGAAAGGGAACACAAAGCCCAAGGAGACGTGGATCTTAGCTATGTCTCCTTTGGACACGACTCGCCTGCAGACCGTCTTGTAATTTTAGGGAGGGATCTGAATACAACTCCTAATATTCAGCGAAATAAGAAGCGCCGGTTTCTGCGCACAGTAATCTCCGTCATGGGCAGAGACGGCTGAGGGCTACGGAGCCGGGAACGGCCGATCTGTCACCGAGCAGCAGAAACGCTGCTTAAAACAAGCACTAATAAGGAAAATGAAAGTGAGTGATTGAGAAGTAGTGGGCGAAGTGACAGGCAGAAAAGCTCCTTGCATGTTGATGAGACAAACCATTATACTGATTTTGTTATTCCCTTAGTCTCACTACAGAATAGGTAACCGATTAAAAAAAAGAAGGCATTTCTTTTTCGCAGGGAGGGTCATGCGGCATTTTGTGTGTATGCCCCTAATTGCCCATGGCCTCTTGTTTTCTCGTGAAAGAGGTAAAACAGTAGCCAAAAACTGCAAATAGATGTAAAAATTAATTTTAAAAATTGGTGCTCTAGTGAGTAGTGGAATCCCAGCAAAACTGCACTTGCAGATTAAAAAAAAAAATAGATGTGAAATAAATAATAACTCATTTGTTACTTGATGGTCTATTGGGGCCTCACCTACTTATTTTAATACACTAAATATTCCCTGTTATTTATCTTTCCTGTCACTTGTGGTCCATGGAAAGCCCTGTTTTAGGCATTCGCGGCATACCTCATCCGTTTGATATATGTGGGAAACCAATGATGGAGCACATGGAAGAAGGAACATTGAACCTTACTCTAATAAAAATGTAAACCGATGGCGAGAGTGCGAGTGAGAATATATAACAGCTAATGCAGCTAAAGTGGGTAGCAATATCAACACACATTTTATGAAAACAGCCTTAGTTTCCAATAATTCTTGATAGCAAATATAACGTGATGGCCGTTGCAAAATTCTATGTTAGCATTACTCCGACAAAACGCGCTTCTTTTCAGACTTACTCGAACAAAAGACGATTTTGCACAGCTCTGTTTCATCCATACTGTCCTCTCCATTCGCCTTCTATGTTTTGCTCTTCTACTTAGAGCTAACACCTTCACTTTATTACGCTAAAAAATTATTCTAACGAGACCTATTACTGTCTTACAGCTGGAACTATTTGCCTCTTGCGCGCAGCATTTTATCTAATGTTGAAACATCATGTACATCAACGCATAGAGACAAGCACAACACGTTAATTTATTTAAAAAAATCTGCAATTGCTGGAAGTTTCAAATAGAATATGGAGATTAAAGGACGAGTTTAAGTGTGAAGGAAGCCAGAATTGGCGTCAAACGAGTGGATGTAGCGCCTCGACCACAGTCTCTTGAAGGTGAGGGGACCGAAGCTTTCCGACAGTAGGGCCTCGCCCGCAGCTGGCTCTAGTGGGAACCTCTTTGCGGCAGCCCCTCCCCCACGCCGCCACTAGCGTCAGAACGTCTGAAAGCGCGCACTTTAAGGTGGGTTGTTTCATTTCCTGTCCATGTCTGATGTTCAAATTCAAAACGAGCTTTATTCGATTTTAAGCATTAAAATCATAAAAGCAGACATAAAAACAAATATGTTATCATATGTTACCTTAAAAGAAAATTCATTAATACAAAATTGGCACTCGAAGAGTTCTAGTAAATACATAATAAGATTGTGAACATATACACTACCTTAATGTAAACATTCTAATATACATTTTCCCAGGGTTCAGTTGTTAGCTGCTTTTCTTACCCTCAATACATTCTTTAGAAAACCCGTCATAGACCCAACACAGTAATAGTTATCCAGCATCTGCTGGTATACAAATGCAGGGCGGCATTGCCTTCATCGTCCCTGCTTTAATAATGGTTTTAACCATCGTAACCTCTCACTAGTATAAAATTTGCAAAATAGGACAACATGAATAGTGCTTTGTCGTGAAACTTTGTTGCAGGGGAAAGGGCAGAGTTCCTTTGACCAATCATTTATTGTTGGGTACGTGATTAGATGATGAAAGGTCCCAAACCTAAATCTGGTCAACAACTATCTGACGTATCTGCCACAAACATGTTGCAAATATGGCTGGATGTTGAGCGTGGTAATGATCAGCTGATAGTAGACCACCATTGGTTTGTTCAGCTCAAGAGTTAGCCTATTTTCTTCTAGGTGCGCCATAACAACTATTTTAAACTCTTTTCGTTTAATGTGATTCATAGTGCCAGGAAGGGTAAAATATTCTGGGTAACGGATGTCCTGTATAAAATTTTCCACAAATGTAAGCCATAAAATGTTACGGGTATTATCTAATTTCATTGCATCCTTCAATATTTCTCTATTTAAACCAGCGCTCTCCGTGGTCCGATTCTGTGCCATAACAATACTGGCTGGGCCTTGATCAAATCAGAAATGTATGGAACTCCCAGCTCAGCATGGCAATTAAAAACAGGTGACCTAGTTGGAACGCCTAAAAGGGACCTCAAAAAGACATTTTCCGTGCGCTGAATTAAGGAGCAATCTTGGAATCCCCAGATCCCCGCCCCGTAAATTGCAATGCTCACGCATTTGGCATGGTATATCTTTAATAAAATTTCTGGTGGCCTTTTCCCCAGTTTTTTACAAAAATGAAAGAGAGCAGCAATGGATTTCATGAAAAGTAATGACCTAGCCTTAACCGCTGGGGCCCAAGAACCATATTTGTCGAAAAGCACACCAAGGTAGCTAAATGAGGCAGTGGTTTCAACCTTGCTTCACCCAGCCTGATAGCTTCTATCCTTATCATGTTTTTTCCCACAGACCATGAAAAAACTTTTGTTGGCATTCAATTTTAAGCCGAGCCAATCCATAAAAACAGTATAAAAGGAGAGAGCCCTTTGTAAGTCCAATTGGGTTAGGGCCATGAGTACAGCATCGTCGGCGTAAAGGAGAGATGCGATTGGACGGGTATTTACCAGTGGCCGGTCCCTTGTATGTGTCACCAACTCCTGTTCCAGCGTATTAGTATATAGTGAGAACAGGAGCGGAGCCAATACGCACCCCTGCCTTATGCCTTGTTCTATTTTAAATGAGGCGGTACACTCGCCCTCGATGCCATAACAAACCTTTGCCATGGCTCCCGTATATAACTCTCTTAAAAACTGGATTAAAACAGGGTCTGCTTACAGTTCATTAAGAACACCCCACAACTTTTCATGGACCACACAATTGAAAGCTGCAGAAAGGTCTACGAATGCCAGATAGAGCTTCCCTGCTTTAGCCTTACAGTATTTTACCAATTAAAATGCTTAGATTCAAAATCTGCTCGTTGGTTCCCAGACCAGCTCCAAAACCATACTGAACGTCGATTAAAATTCCTTTTCCTTCAGTCCATCCCTGTAACCGATCTAGGACTATCCTGTCTGCCACCTTCATCAATGGGTCCAACAGAGATATTGGGCAGTAGCAGAAAGGGTTCTCTCGATCAACATTTTTGAAGATAGGGACTATAATAGATTCGGACCAAGTATTAATAAAACCTCTTTCACAGCATGCCTGTAAATCCCTAGTTAAAATGGGACCCCATACGTCCAAATTTGACTTGTACAGATCAATTGGTATCCCATCAGGGCCCGAAGCCTTGCCACTCTTACTGGCTATAACTGCAGCATTGACATCCTGGAGAGAGATATCAAGTTAAATGGGCGTCAATGACTGAGCTGCACGTCCTATATCGTGTCTTTGGGGAACTTCCTCATCGGGCTTCTGGGTAGTATATACTTTGGAAAAGAAGTCAACCCAGGTTTGTTCTGCTATGGCCTGCTCAATAGTTGGTTCGTCTATTTTGTTATTTAGAAAAGGTGCATTTCCGGCTGCCCAAAATTTCGAAGTATCTTTTGACTCAGCAGCCTCAACAAGGTCCTTCCAGGCATTTTATAGTATGTTGGAAATGGGATGGAGGGTCGTCACTATCCAAAGTTAAACCACACTTTGCTGATCCTGCCATAGGACACAGACTAGTGTTAAAATCCCCGCCCCAAATAGGTATATTTCGATGTTGGCACTTGATACTGAATTAACAATATCTCTACTGAGCTTCTCTAATAGTGCACTCAAATGGCCTGTTTCAATATTATTATAAAAATTTACAAAGAGCAGTGCATTTTTACGATCCGCCTGTGCTAAAACCATTTGGTAATGAATGTCAGAACCGACCATTACACTCTTATATGTGGGCATCAAATTCGAAGTGTAAATACACAATCCTCCTTTTGGCCTGCCACTCCGTGACTGAATTGCATGGGTGTGGTATGTTTTGTACCCATTTATATGTATATCTTCAATAGCCCAGGTCTCCTGCAGACATAATACATCATAGTTATTGATAAAGGTCAACCAGGTTGGGTCATTCACCTTATTCTTTAGACCAGCCACATTCTAGAATAGGATTCTACATAACCCCCTTTGGTTGCCAATTTGATTTGTAGGGCCATCTCCTGGTACTTTTGTACTACTGAAAGTGCTTTCTGGCACAGGCCCTTGTTCTTTAGGCACTAGATGCTGCAAGGATATGACCTCCAAGTTCTCAGTTTGTGGTGTAACCTCGTAAACCTGCTGGCCCCTATCAGTTGGCTGTCAATCATTCTCTTCTAGTGTGGTGAGAGGACCAAATCTATTTGTCACAGCCACTTAGTAGCGTGGTCCTTCTTGTCTCCAACCTTGATTGCTGTGTTTAACTGGGAGTTTTACAATAGGTGGAGGATAGAAGAAACCCAGGGGGTGCACTTGAATGCTGGTTTTTGATGTATTTAATTTATACATTCTAGTCAAGACTTCCCTAACTAGGGTCGTTGCGCCTAATGAGAGAACTATGCAGTCACCTTCATAAAGTTTATTACATTGACCTACCCAGGCCACCCTCCTCACCATCTTAAATTCCTTAAAAGGAGAGGTGTGGCTCACTGGTTAGAGGCGGCAGACCCGGAGGCTGAGAACGGCCCGGGACCAGGGTTCGATTCCCGACGCGGCAGGGTCGAGGACCAGGGTCAGCGGACTGATAATTCTCGCCTCGGTGCCCACTTTGGTCAGTGATCACACTCGGTAACTCTGGGCATTAAGCTTGCCTCATCTCTACAACGGCCCCCCACAGACGCCGGGGATGCCTGGCTTCACCTTGGAGATACCCAGCATGGGACCATCTCACAGGGAAAGCCAGGACGGGTTCCCCAGCGGTCATTCGCGCCAGGATACTCCGGTAGTAATTGAGCGCGCTATAAAACACCTTACATTTACATTTACATTTAAAAAGGGCATTGGTTAGACCTGTCCAGTTGCCCAACCAATTGATGGATTTATTTCTAAAGGCAGGCCAGTTTTCTACAGTTCCTAATGCAAGTTGGGGAACATCAACTGAAATAATAGTATATGGTGTTGCAGCCGGTGGGAGGTTATGTGTTTGTGCATTGTACCTATCACCTGGGCCGTAGTTTGCCCCTTTCTTAATGTTTACTCCAACCTTTTGTTCTGTCCTTGATCTTCTAACTTCCCCTCCTGTAGTTTAGGTCTTGTTTCCACTTTGTCTAGCATATGGCTGTTATCAGGGAATGTGGATACCTTCTCTCGGTCACCATGGCACTTGCTCTGCTTACTGGCAGCTACATTTTTCTTGTTTTGCGTAAAGTTCATTGTGGTGCTGGGCCTAGGAGATTGAGCCATTTTATCTGCAGGATTCAAATTTGCTACATCATTACATGTTACGTTATTCTGGTTAAACCTTAACATTTTGTCTAAACCAATTTCTATTTTTTCTACTCTTGCTCCAAGGGAATTAACGGATTGTGATACAAATTCTTTTAATTCCTTTATGGCTATGCAGAGTTCCGCTACCTCACTTAAGGTTCCTGACACCATTTTTCCCCCTCGTGGTAACCTGGTCCCTTTGTGTTTTAATTCTTCCACCCTGTATTTTCCCGGGTTGCCTTTTTGATTGAGGTTTGGGAGAACTGAGGGAGTTACTAGGAATCGGGTGGGTTAATACTGCATCTCCAGCGATATTCTTAATTTTCAGTGGTTTGGACAGGTCACAATGTTCTCTCTGCTTAGATAATGGTTGGATACAATCAGCAGAATAATTTAGGATGTCATCAGGAATAACCTGAACACATCCGTTAGTATAATTTACACAGGTGGCATTATCAGGTGTCTCTTTTCCTCCCACCTCTGTGCCAGTTGTATCACCTATCAGTATATTAGTCGTATCATCCTGCGGTAGGTGGGGTGGGGTTACCGATTTGCTATTTATTGTTTCCTCTACTGATGTAATCTGTCTTTAGATGTCACCAACTGCCCCTTTTAAATAATTTAGCAACATCATGTTAACTTTTTATGTTTGCTTGGGATTTTAGAAACATCACTCGAAGCCTGCTTCCTTTTCCCCATTTTGATTTTTCCCTGAGAAGTCTAATTCACAGGGCTTCAAGTTGGGTACTCACAGCACCTTTATACCAGCCAAGTTGCTATGTGCCCACTTGGTAGGAAGTGCTTCAGCGTAAAAAATCCCCTAACACGACAGTTACAGCAAAGGTTTCAAAACAGTTAAACTCAATATATAATTAAAAGAATACCATTAGACTCGCAAGGCGCCAAGCAAAATCATGCAAAAGAGTGCGAGAGAAGTGCAAAGTGCGGAATCCCTGTTAGTTCATAATTGATTTGTTACCTAAGTCCACATGAGGTACAGATTGTAGTTCAGATCCAGGCTTCAAAGAGTGACCACTGGTATCAAAACATTCTATCAATTGGAGTACCAAAAATATTTGCAGTGTCACAGTACCTTACTCATAAGTCGCCAATGTGACACCAAGATCGAAAGCTTAAGGGGGTGGCCCAGCCTGGCCTCAACCGGCCTCAGACGGGCTCAGACGGGCCCGTCCTTGGCCTGCATGCGTCCCGCGCCGTGGGATGGAAGCGGCGGTTTTAAAGTCCTCAGGGCACACCTCTCTCTCAGCTGCAAGTGGTTAGACTCCCGCGGTGCACTCTGGGACTGGTAGTCCCACCAGTGTTTGGCCCAGCCTTGTGGGTGACGGTATGATCAGAGGAGACACCCAAGGGACAGTAGATGTAAGCGGGAGCAGGAGGGGCCCCACAGACCCCCCTCAAATAGCCAGCAATACTCCAGTGAAAATTTGCCCACAACGTTGTGAGCGTCCCCAATGTCTGAGGTACTTTGATAAAGAAACTGCCCCAGCAGCTGGGATTTAACTCAACAGATATAATTTGCTTTTTATGTCACAGAAAGAAACCTCCACTTTGGCGTAATGAGCTGGCCACTCTGACAAGGTAGTCTGCACAGCATTACCTGCTCCAGCCATTTCTTCTGGAGAGCTGCCAAAATTTGGTTACAAGTAAAAGCTGGGTTGGTGGAGGTGCGCTATCTGCCATCTTAGATGTGTGTTGGTCCATCAACCAAAATTATAATGACACAAAGAACTATGTCCCAGATTTACATAGAGGTCACGTATAGCATGCAAACAAAGCAAACACAAGGAGATGATGGACGGAGCATTGAAACTTTTCAGACAAACACCCCCAGTCACAGATCTGGGTTGAATCCATCATCGTTGTTCAGCTCAATTTGCCACCCTAGTTCATACCCAGCCATATGCAAATCAGTCTTGACCCTGTTCCTCATGGTAACAGTCCAGCTCGAACTGCCAAGCCAGGTCTTCCCTGGACCGGAAACAAGCATCCTGGGACCGTTTTCGGGGTAACAGCCCTCATCGGCCAGGCTAGCTTGAATCCAGTGGCAAAATGAGCATGTGACCCACGTCTTGGCATTCCCTGCCAACTTAGGGCAAACAAAGCAAACGCAAGGAAAGGATGGACGGAGCACTGAAACTTTTCAGACACTCACCCCAAGTCACAGATTTAGGTTGAATCCATCATCATTCTATGCACCGTATAGCATGGCAGCATGTAAAGTGGCTGTGCATTATTGCATGAAAGTCAGAGAACAGAACAGCATCATATCAACTAAGATGTGGAGCTGCCCTTTCTCCTTGCACTGGTGCACTTTTGACAGCAGTGCGTCAATGCAGACACCCTTGTGCCATACTGCAAAGGCGTCTGTATTGTGGGTAGGATAGGTGTTGTGCTGTAAGGGGTCTCTTCGGATAAAAAAACTATCCTTTAAGGCATTTCTAACTTTGGATAGGTGTTATACAATGCAGCACACACACAAAGTGGGAAAATGAATAGAAATTCAAGCATTTGTACTCATTATGCCTGCCTCAATGGGGTGCAGAGTTTTGGCACAAACATATTCTACAGTTCTTTGTAGATAGTGATTTGCGTCAAAACTCATGATGCAAAGTAAAGCATGGCAGTTCATTGCACAGCTTAGGTTTACTTTGGGTTTCAACCGAAAGCAAATTGTGATTTGCATTGAATTGTAAAAAACACTACACCACTACATCAGGTTTGCATTAAAAAAGAATGCAAACCGGACATAAAGTGCCATCTTTATCAATATTTGATGCAACGCTGCACTGCTTAAAAGGCCAGAGGGAAGAAATTCACCATATCTATCAAGATATGGTGCATTCCTGCTCTCTGCCTGCGCTGGACAACAAACTTCTATCTACTGCAACGCAGGCACCCTTGCACCATGGTGCAAGTGTTCCTGCGTCAGAGGCTGGATTGTTTTTTGTGCAGGAAGGGACACCAATCCTCTGAGGTGTATTCCTCTTTCTTCATGTGCTCAAGAGTAAAAAAGTAAGAAGAATAAAGATTTTTCTCCTCATTGCGCCTCCTCTGGCAAGGCTTAGCATTCTGGCGCATTCTAAGGTCTGTATTGACAGGAGATAGCCCCACAGAACATGGGGACAGGGCTCAATAACACACTCTAGTTATCTCTTTCACGAGCAATTCAATCACTTATGTGCTTTACCATCACTCCTCAATCGTTCCAGAAGCCATGTCCAGTACCTCAGCACTATAGTTGGAGTACAAATATTTATGGTCTAATTACGAGTACGGCGGTCCTCAGGACCACTGTACTCCTGGTGGTGGTCTGACCACAGCCACCACTGCTGGTCTGCCCACAGTATTCTGAGTGTGGCGGTCGGACTGCCACAAGACCAACAGCTCCCCCGGGATCAAGGATACTGCTACGCCGGCGGTCTGCAACCGGCCTCAGTATGCTAAAGGAGCATATTATAAGATGGCTTTCCACTGCCCATCTCATGGTGGTGAGCCTGGTATTAAAAGGGTGGTGGAGATCCAACGCCCCCTGCTGCTTTTGGGCCTGGAGGTGCATGCAGGGGGACACATGTTGTGCCCCACTGGAATTGTACCCCTGTTTCTGCATGGTGTGGCATGCATGCTAAACATGCAGGAACATGCTGCAGGTGCTGTCACAGCGGTGGTCTGCTCTTAAAGCTCTACCATGAGCCATATGCAGCCGCCGCCATTAGACACTCGTAATCTGGCAGCCACACTACAGGCTTGTCAGTCCTCCTGTTGGTGCGGAAGTGGCGGGGAGAGAGGAGGACCGCCAAACTCGTAATAAGGCCCTTAATGTTGTCTCTCTTTAAAATACATTACAATATATTTGCACCCAAAATTTGAGCAATCATCACAATTACCATACCTTCGTATTTGAAGGTTACAAAAGAGTTTTTATCCATTGAAAACATTGTTTTTAAATTGTACTTACATTTTTGGTATGATAATTCTGATGTTTGTTCAAACTTTGGGTGCATATGTATTGTAATGTATTTTAAAGAGAGACAACATTACATTTTTTGGACTCCTAAAAAAAAAATGAAAAAAGACGCCACCTATAACACTGAATCTGTGATAACTGGGGACTTGGTAGATGGTAATGTGGCCACCACATGATTGATCAGATTAGTTTTTAAATGTAGACACTTTTATCTGTTTGGTGTTTTTCTCCCTGTCTTTTTTCAATTTCACATATTTTGCATTTTCTTTGTTGTTGTTTTAAACTATGTGGTACCATGCTATGAAGATTACACAACAGTTTTTAACCATTAAGAAATTTGTTTTTAAATTGTTGGTATGATAATTGTGATGATTCCTCAAAATTTGGGTGCATATATATTGCAATGAATTTTAAAAAGAGACAACATTAGGTGCCTTATTACAAGTTTGGCCATCCCATGGACCGCCGACTCAGTAGTGGCGGTCCGAGCGCGGTGAGCTCAGTGGTTCGACCGCCTCATAACGAGTTGGGCGATTGGCTTTGAGAAGACCGCTGCTGGACCACCGAGACAGCCAGCAGAGTGCCAACCACCGATTTCTCAATCGGGGAAAGGCAGCCGCTATAGGGCGGTTCAGAGGAGCTGCACCGCTGTGCTCATTACGAGTTGTCTGTTCCATGAGCGGACTATGGCGGTCCAAACACCTGCTTTATGGTGGTGATGATGAAGGATTTGGGGTGTGTATTCACCCCTCTATTCTTCTCCAAGGCAGATTCCAATGTGAATTCCTTTCTCCAGGGTACCCCTTCACAGCAGGATCTTCACCCAGAGGATTACAACACTGTGTGTTGATCTACAGGTGAGTCCTTTACGTATCATATACCCATTGCCAGGACTACCCACATATGGGCCGAAAACCAGGAATGGGTATAAAGTATTGTCACACATATATCATGCATATGTGTGCACCCGACACATATGCAGTCTAAACTCACACATAGGTATCAATATATTAGGCAATAGTTCTCACTACCACTGCAAGATCCCTGCCTTCACGCCACCAGCCCATGGATGACTCGTAATGCAGCAGTCTTTGGACTGCCAGCGCTGTGGGCTGCTGGCGGGGCGGACGTGGTCTTACAGCCATCTCCCAAACTCGTAATAACGCCTTACATATATTGTACCTATCTATAGTGTTGTGGTACTGGATTTGGTTTTTGGAACAAATGAGGAGTGATGGTACAGTATATAAGTGATTGAATTGCTTGTTAAAGGGGAAACTACATTTCAGTCTGCATCCCAGGTCTACCAGTATTGGTAAATCTGGGATTGCTTCAGAATGCATGGGTGGAAACTCCACCCTGGAGCAGAGTAACACAAAGCAGTGAGTTGCTCTGCCATATGTTGCTTCAGTTTTACGAAACCGCACAGAGGCAGGCAAGGACACTGCCAAACCCTAGATGTATATTCCCCAAAGTGTTCATAAATAGGGGAGGAAAGAGTTTGATTTAATTTTTTTCAGAGCATTATTCATTAAAAATATGTGGAAACCACCAAATAAGACATTTGTAGGTATTCATCAACATTTCCTATATGTTGGTCACCCTCAAAATACACGGAATTGTATTCCCATAACAGGTTCCATCAAAAGGGTTTTCAGGGTATCATCATACCTATGTAGGGAAAACCATCTCTCTACAGGGAAAACATTTCCTATGAAGGAAAAAACAAGCTTAAAAACATTACAACATATTGTAACCATTCACCTAAGGAGGATCCGCATGGAAAACTGTTAGGAGGAGCTCTCCTTTAAATTAAAAAGGCTAAACTATTTCCAATATTTACCCTTGCGACCTGTGTCAGCAGTCAGACTCAGCAGCGAGAAACCTGAGCTAGAGTGGGCCCAAGCTGACACCTGCTGCTATTCTTCACTGTTTCTTTTAATCAGGCCCAATGTGATTATTTTGTAATCGTAAAACATTTATTGGAAATTAAGAGTACCTTTACATCATCTGTTCTTTGAGTGTCTGGGGAACCATTAAACCTTAAATTCCACCTTAGATTTCATTCCCTATTCCCGCAGCCCGATTGCTCTATCCATTACAGTTTGCTGTCCACTGAAATGAGTGTAATACGTATTTATCAAGAGCATGATATGTTACAGAGAGCTCGGGTTAGATAGTAACAAACATGCAACGGAAAAATAAGATTGTTGAACGAATACCCCCCCTGCTAAATATATTCTTTCTTTATTGTTTTAGCATCAGTTCCTAAGTGTTCACTTACTCATGTTGATGCTCAATGACGTTGCTGCATCATACCTGCTGCAGGCCCTTGCCTTAATGTGTTACCACAAGCTGCCACAAGGAAGCATCAGAGTGCAACAAATGGCTTCATAACTTGTCTTATCGCTAGGAGAGGGGAACTCCCAAATGGTATAAAATAATTTACCCTAAAAGTCTGAAACTCGTTGCACTGAAACTATTTATGCTAGATCCATAGAATATTTTTTATGTATACGTCGCTCTCAAACTATTAATATTTCACAAAAAATGCAACTCGAGGCTTCATGTTTCTACAGTTCAATTTTTTACCATCAACATTATACTCAAAAGTACAGGTTATTATTTTGTATAACTTGTTATATCCAGTGCCAACATAAATGTTATTGATTATAGCTGCTGTCAATTGAACTCAACAGTGTTACGGGTAAAAATAACCTAAAAACCCACACAAAACCATATCCATCAATAATACGATTCATTACTCAGAAAACATCCTCTTAGAAATATTACATTAATAAAACAAAAGCAAATCAGAAGTGATGTCAAATCATCATATTTCTCAGGTCTTGTATACTTTTAAGTAAGCATCTTGAGGTAATACATTTTCCTGTAAACAGCTGATGCCTCAGTTTCATTAATGTGTGTGCAATCTCCTTTCAACTGCACAGAAAAAGCGGGATTTGATATCAACTCGCTCTTTCATATACATGGGCCAAAATAAAATATAAAGTTAAAGTGTGTGAGAAGTGCACGTGCCAATATAACTCTCCTTTTATTGTTTGCGACTTACATCAGGGCCCTTGACACCCATAGAATGTGATGCACGTGCTCTTATGAGGTCTGTAATGGTACATCTAGGATTATTATGAGCATTTGCGGGTAATAGCAGTTAAAATGTCTTTCACATTATATTTATCAATTTCCGAAATAAGTGTGGGTTGAGAAAATGGGGACCATTTACAAGCTGTTGGTAAAAATATGATTAACGCCCGGCAAGCCATCCTCTCAGTTTCTATTGTTATTCAGAAATGGGGAAAGTGTTCTGTTTCAGTAGCGGCTCGTGGAGGTAGCGCTGCGGGTAGGTGGGCGGGGAGGGGGTGGGGGTAGTAAACCACACCTGCTTCCTGAGGGAAAGAGGCACGACACACTCTGGGATTTTTCAAGGCTTTATTGCTGATTACAATGCGCAGTGTTGGCAGTCCATGAAACGCAGTGGAATACGTGTTTCAGCATTAAGTTGCCTTCATCAGTGCCAGTTTCACGGGTTCCATGCTGTGTCAGGGGGTCAAAACAGGGTAAAGCTGATGTTCGTTCCGTCCCTGCCTAAATGCTCTCCACGCCCATCCTCCAAATAAAGGTGTACTCACACCGCTCTAACACCTCCACGAGCAGAGACATGCTGGTACTTGCAGTCCGGTTGGAAGACTGTACAGTGACAGGAGCGCACCAAACATACAGTGATGCTCCAACATTAGTGGGCACGGCCCACACACCAACTCGAGTGCCCGGGGAGGTGAGAAAAACAAAGTCTTCTGCAGATTCCTACTTTAGGCAAACGTGTTGCCTCCTCTCTACTCATACAGTCCATACAACCATTGGCAATATGCCTGCTGGGGGGGCTCCGTGTTTCTGCCAACAAAGCAAGTCCCCACAATGCTGGTTTGCTATGGTGCTCCTGATCGAGAGGGTGTGCCGTATGTCAGCGACCAGCCTGCTGACTACACACTAAATCACACCTGCTTTCCGAGGGAAAGAGGCACGACACATTCCGGGATCGTTCAAGGCTTTATTGCTGATTACAATGCGTGGTGTTGGCAGTCCATGAAACGCAGTGGCATACATGTTTCAGCATTAAGTTGCCTTCATCAGTGCTGGTTTCATGGGTTCCACACTGTGTCAGAGGGTCAAAACAGGGTACAGCTGATGTTCGTTCCGTCCCTGCTTAAATGCTCTCCATGCCCCTCCTCTAAATAAAGATGTACTCACACCACGCTATCACCTCCATGAGCAGAGGCATGCTGGTACTTGCAGTCCGGGTGGGCGACTGTACAGTGACAGGAACGCGCCAAATCTAATTCCCAATTTAAGATTAACAAGCCTCTCCCTGGTCTCAGAAAGAAAAGACTATTTTATAGTTTACTTAGCTAGGGACACCGCTATGTAACTGGAAGGTCCTGTTTATCATCTTCTAGGTGTTCTCTTTCCAGTTTACGGCGGTTTTCTAAAATGGTGGCCGCCATCGGGAATATTTCAAGTCAGCGCACTACTGTTTCCCCCAAAGCAGGAAAATAGTGTACTTCGCACGCGTGCCTTAGTTCAGTAGTTGCTGAGAAATAAAAATATATATATATATATCTGAGCATCGAGGAAGATTCGAGAACCCCCCCCCGGCACGAACTTCACTTTGATTGGCTGCCAACACTCTAAACCAGAATGTGTTGGCAGCCATCTTGTGACTCGGTAACCGAGTCCCAAGAAAAAGGTAAAACAAAGGTAAAAAAAGGCAAAATAGGGTAAGGTAGAAACACCCTGACCCCTAGGCCAGCTCAGGGGGTCCCTCAAGGACCCTCAGGGCCAAAAAAGCATTAAAAAAAAATCAGCTGAATTCACGCTGGGTGCGCAAATCCAGCCGAAACTAAAAGAAAACGAAGCGTGGCCTCCGCGCTTTGTTTATTTCAAGCCCCTGGTTGGGCCAGGTCCCGGGGTCCATGGCAAGTTAATTAGCAGGATCCCCTGCAGCCCAAGGACCTACACCTCCCCGGGGCTCAAAATAAATTAAAGTGTGGGGGGCTTCTGGCCCTCCCCACACTACCCCAGGGACTACCACATCTCCAGGGCAAACATTTTATTTAATGGCGGGGGGCCTCGTGGGCCCCCCCAAACCCCGGGGACTGCCACCTCCCCGGGGCTTCAATACTTAAAATTTGTGTGGGCGGGCTCCTGCCCCTCTGCACACTGCCCCAGGAACCACCACCTCCCCGGGGTACAGTAAACTTTAATTACTGGTGGGGTCCACTGTGGACCCCCGGGGACCACTACCTCCCTGGGGCTTTGTACTAGTTTGGAAGAGGACCGTGTGGCCCCCTCCTGGAGCCCTCGATGGCCCTGGAGACCGCCATCTCCCAGGGCCAGCTCCTGCACTGTCCCAGGTGCCCAGACCCGGGACTTTGCTGTGCGCCTCCCTCACGGTCATTGCAAACACTACTTTGCTTCTTGGAAGCGAGAGCAGGAAACCTTCTCTCACTTCCAAGAAGCAAAACAGTATTGCTTTTGGGAAAGGGAAGCACCATCTTAGCAGCTCCCCTTGCCCAAAAGCAATGCCGGCTCCCACAGGAGACAGGGAGCCGGCAGGGACTGTGGGGGCATTGGGGCTCCCCCCATGGGTTCCATCAAAGAGGCCAGGCCTGGGGTCCCCAGGGAGATTCTTGGCCTGAGGAGGGGGGCCACACGGTCCCCCTCTCTATTTTTTTTAAATGGCGGCAAGCCCGGGGAGATGGGGTCCCCGGGGCCAATACAAAATAATGGAAGTCAGTTTTTTTTTTCCTTTCGAGTTTGGAGGCTCGATTCCAACGCGGCTCTCAGCGCCCCCCCGTGTAACATTACGTTGGATTCACGAATTCACCTTCAATAAATAATTAGGTAGTATATAATTTAGAAGGTAGTGTTGTATTTGTGAAGTTGTTTTAAAGAAGTACTGTGATTGAAGTTAATGACAAGATTACAATTGATAGGGTTGTTAAAAATATATAAAATGACATATTAATAGTTAAACTTGAAAAGTGTGTTGTGTTGTAGCGCATTGAATTTGTGCTTTTGTCTTGTGAATTCGCAAAAGGTTCGGGAATCTGAACTAAAAAAAAAATGTGCATGTGTAAAAAAATTTTATAATCAGTATTATGTTATAGGGTGGCTCTAAAAAGAGCCCTTGTTTTTATTGTGAGTTTGTTGTAGCTACATGTAAGTGCTGATGCAGAGCTTAAGGTGTTGTTGAGAAAGACTCTGTTTCCTTAATCTGTGAAGTGCACTCCATCACTTCTGTAGATGTCATCCATATCAAAACATAGGGGGTCATTATGATGATGGACGAACCTGCGTCCGTCCGCCACCCTATAGTTGGAGGGACCGTCTCCAGGGGCAGCGGTGGTCCCTCCGTGCGAATTAGGATGTGACTGCCACCCTGGCGGTCACATCCTGTATTTTTAACATTGCGGCGGGTGCTGCTTAAAGCAGCACCCACCGTAATGTTAAAACTGCATGCAGTGCATTTGCATGCACAAAGTGGCAGGCACTGCGCGGTGCCTGCCGCTATGTGCAAGTAAATGCAGAGGGGTACCATAGGTACCCCCCATGTGCATCCCCACCCCCCTTCACCCTGGGAGCCCGCAACGGGCCCCCAAAGAAAAGACTGTATGCCTTTTTGTGGCGGCATTGCCGCAGTGGAAAGGCATGTCCCAAGGCTAATCCTAATATGGCTGGCGGTGTCTGACAGACACCGCCACCATAGTAGAGCTATTCCGCCGCGGGACCGTGGCGGAAAACTGCGGACAGTCTTCCCAACCCCCCTGCCATTTTAATCTGGCGGGGGGTCTTTTCTATCACCGCAGCGGTGAATCCGCATCCTCCGGGCCGGCTGTGGCTTCCGCCGGCCTGGAGGATGCGGATTCACCGCAATTCTAATCGGCCCCCTAGATTGTTGTTATATATGGAGCTCATCCGATGATCTGTGAGGTAAGCAAAAACAGTTTTATTGACATTCTTTTTAATCTGTGGACAGAATTGATTTTACCACTTCCATTTCTGTCTTAGGCATATGTTAGAGTATATAAAGACAGTTTGACATAAACGATTCAGAAAAGGGGGTGGTGATGAACAGAGTGTCTGAATTAAGCAGACAACTCTTACCCAGTCCAAAGATCAGGGCTTGATCCATCACCGTTATTTAGCTCACTGCACCATCCCAGCTCAGAACCTGGCTATATGCAAATCAGTCTGTCCCTGGCCCAGTGTATCATGGGAACAGGGCAGACTAAACTACCAAGCCAATTCTTCACCAGAAAGGAGACAAGCTACCGGGGACCGGTTTCTGGCATTTCAGCCGTCGTCGGCCCGGCTTGCTTGAATCCTGATGGTGCAGTGAGCAAGGGACTCATGTCTGAGTATACCCTGCCACACCTATAGTGGCGAAAAACGATTCAGAAAAGGGGGTGGTGATGAACAGAGTGTCTGAATTAAGCAGACCACTCTTACCCAGTCCAAAGATCAGGGCTTGATCCATCACCGTTATTTAGCTCAATGCACCATCCCAGCTCAGAACCTGGCTATATGCAAATCAGTCTGTCCCTGGCCCAGTGTATCATGGGAACAGGGCAGACTAAACTACCAAGCCAATTCTTCACCAGAAAGGAGACAAGCTACCGGCGGTTTCTGGCATTTCAGCCGTCGTCGGCCCGGCTTGCTTGAATCCTGATGGTGCAGTGAGCAAGGGACTCATGTCTGAGTATACCCTGCCACACCTATAGTGGCCAAAAATGATTCAGAAAAGGGGGTGGTGATGAACAGAGTGTCTGAATTAAGCAGACCACTCTTACCCAGTCCAAAGATCAGGGCTTGATCCATCACCGTTATTTAGCTCACTGCACCATCCCAGCTCAGAACCTGGCTATATGCAAATCAGTCTGTCCCTGGCCCAGTGTATCATGGGAACAGGGCAGACTAAACTACCAAGCCAATTCTTCACCAGAAAGGAGACAAGCTACCGGGGACCGGTTTCTGGCATTTCAGCCATCGTCGGCCCGGCTTGCTTGAATCCTGATGGTGCAGTGAGCAAGGGACTCATGTCTGAGTATACCCTGCCACACCTATAGTGGCCAAAAACGATTCAGAAAAGGGGGTGGTGATGAAGAGAGTGTCTGAATTAAGCAGACCACTCTTACCCAGTCCAAAGATCAGAGCTTTATCCATCACCGTTATGTAGCTTGTTTCCTTCCCAGTATAAGAATTGGCTTGGTAGTTTGGTTTGCCCTGTTCCCATCATGCACTGGGACAGGAACAGACTAATTTGCACGTAGCCAGGTTCTGAGCTGGGATGGTGCAGTGAGCTAAAAAACGGTGATGGATCAAGCCGTGATCTTTGGACTGGGTAAGAGTGGTCTGCTTAATTCAGACACTGTTCATCACCACCCCCCTTTTCTGAATCAGTTTGACATAAAAGCAACATCAATTGTGCAAAGGTGTCCTTCATTAGCATTTCCAGACCTACCCCCAGTCAATGTGCTTAGGTCATTGCCACCAAAGTGCACAATCATGAGGTCAGGGGGTTGGACCAATGGCATCAATTTGTGTCACGTTAATCCCCTGTGTGAAATCCATTTAATATCCACATTTTGCAAACCTAGGTCTTTGTCAATAGCTCTGCATTCAGCATACCATTTGCACCAGCAAACATAGCTGTTTCCAACAATCCACACTTTAAGTATCTTGAAGAGATGTCTGTAAGTATTGAAAAGATGTTTGTAGCTGAGGTAGTCAGTTGGTAGAATGAAAGGTATGTAAAATGGCGGACAAGATGCTGTTTTAAGAAAAGTAGAGAATTGATTGGCTGCTTAGGAAAATTTTACATTGAAAAATAGGGTGCATTTTACTTTTTTTAAAAGCATGTTTCTTGTTGGTTAGTAAAAAATGTTTGAAAGGTATAGTAGATATGATAAGCTTATATTTTGGAAATGTCAACCACACCTACTGTTTGCATTTGTAACATTGTGTGGTGAACTTGAAAATATGGTGAACTTGTGACCTGTGAATGTTCTCCGAACTGTTACTATGGAAGCTGACATTAAGCAGAATGGGGGAAGGGTTGAAACCTAAATGTGGGTTTAAAATATGAAATTGTAATTTATATATAAGTGAAATATTATTAAAGTAAAGTTTCGCGAATCAGTAGTATGTTTAGAAGTGGTATGTTCTTAAACAATATTGGCATTTTTACTTGCAATATAATTCTGAACTCCTGTATGGATTCACAGCTCCATCGCGTTGTTGCACAGTGGAGTCACGCCTCTAAACAATTCCAGAAACAGTTTGGGCACTTTCAGAAGTCAGTTGTTAAGGGTTCATATGTCTAACCAACAGAAATGTGTTTTATAATTTGAAATAATATAGGAAGGTATGTGATTTGTTACTTACATGTATTTGTGTGGCGAAAGAGAGGGAAACTTTGCCATTACTGGTTTTACCTTGCTGAGACTGGTGCATTACAGTGATTGTGTGCATAAGAAAATCATTTATGAGTTTGTGTTATTTTAAATTCTAGAAATCTATTTGGAAGGTGAGTTATACATTTGTGAGGTGTATTATGTATTGTTTTTTAAACATTTTTAAAATAATTTAAAAACAGATTTTTTAAATATAATATTAAATGTACTGATTTGTATTGTAGTTTGTTTTATTGAAGTTAAATGTTGTTTGAAATAGATTCCGTATAGTGATATGTGTATATTGGAAGATGAATTAATGAGTATGGTAGTTTGTTTTAGTGTGTGTATATGTACATTTGTAGTATACTGCATTATTTTAGCTCTTGCTTTAAGTTTGGAGGTGGAGTCTGTCAAGCTTTAAGGTGTGCATGGACTTCTGTCTCAAGTATGTTTTGACTTGTACATCTATTTGCATATGTCATACATTTGAAGGTGCATGATGTATAACATAGAGATGTTGTTGCTTTTTATGTGGTGGGCTCAAGACTGTGAGTACTAGTAGAATGGTGATGATGCAGCACACAAGTATGGTTTAAAATATGCTGACATAGTGTGTTATTGATTAGGCTTCTTTTGTTAAGTTTCTAGAGAGGTACAGTTGAAATATGCTGCATAATTTGTGATGTTTGCTTGAAATTGAAAGTTTGTTCTGTGAATTTTTAAGGTCTGGATAGTGTTATGGTAGAGACCGAGAATCAATAGGAGAGAAAGGGCTAGAGTAGACACTCCTATACCCCAAGTAATCTTTCGTAAACAACTAAGGAGTGACTAGGTGTAAAAAAATAAAATATCAAAAACCACCTTAATTTAAATAGTTATTACTAATATCCCATTAACCAAAACAAGTGAAACCAAAAATTGGGACATCAGCTACTGGGAGCAACCTAAGCCCAGTTAAGCCGATAAGGGAAGAGAAGGAACTCTTTCCTTATAAAAAGGACCCTCACTCACCACTAGTTGGCGACATGCTTCATCATCGGGTCCCCAGTGGGGTGGCCGAGTGCCTCCCCAGCGTGCTACAACGCCTGAATTACAGCAGAGCAGGATGGTGTTGAGTGTAACAGTGCTCAAACAAAAAAGTGTATTTATATGTGAGTGCTAATTAAAAAATACAAAGTTAAAACCCAAATTTTTTTTAATTAGGGTCAACCCATAAAGATTAAAAACAGTGTGGATGGACAGACTAGGTTCTGTGTTAGGAAACCTGCGTCCTTTAATGAAGATAGACAGTCAACATGTTTCTGCTGTTATTGATGCTATTACGCTCAGCATTCGTCAGGACCAAGATATAGATAAAAGACAGGCCTCCGGTGGTGTGCGCGCGCTAAGGCGCACCCTACCGTGGGGCACTAAGTGTGAAAAATTAGATAAACTCAAGGTTACTGCCCGTGACCACTCACTGAATTTCACAGGAGCAGAGAAAACCTGTGGGAAATGGGAAAAAGAGAGACAAGACACAATAACATATAGTGACATACACACATATAGTTGGTAATTATCAATGTTACTGTAATTACACATTATATCATAGTCGGTAAATGTGTAATATTGGTCTTCTGTCCAATCTCCAATAAGCCATTAATGGAGAAGTAAGTATATTTACTGTGTGGAAATCTTATTCTCCACCTTTAGGGAATTATTCCCTTAACATTTTAATCCCAAAAGGAATCTTTTTGGAATAATTTATCTAGACAGTATTTCATACGATTTGGCCATACTAATCACATTCTGTAACTGCCTTCTTTTTATAGAATTTTTTTTTTTAAATAAGTAGCAGAGGCTTTTAGGTCTGTTAGGTAATAGTGCGTTCCTTAAAGCGTTAAAAAAACTAATAGCGCCTTAGTTTTAAGAGCTTGGATCAGCAGGAGTAAATCGACACACTCACATTAGTAGAGGGAGAGAATTTCTCCTTCGGATCTGACGATGCGGGAAAACTTCACGCGGTGTCAGGTCTAATCGGAAGGGAAAGAAAGTGCTGTTAAGCTCTCACCTTATAAAATGCCACGAGAGGGCCGTGCGATTAAATGCGCAATAGTTGTAAACTTACTCAAACACTCGACTCCCCGCTAGGTACCTACACTCTCGGTTACCATCAGTCCGGAAGTGCAAGCCAAAGGTCGGGGGAGCGTATATCTACTGGTTAAGCTGCCAGTCATGTGTTTGCCGTAGGACTCCGTCATTGCCCGGCTCTTAAAGGGATACAAACTGATTTTCTTCATGACTACCAGAGTTCGAATCCCGTTAGGGAAATTGCGGTAGTCAGAGAGCACTACAATTTTTTACCATTAAGGGTAGAAAAAGCAGGGGGAAGAAAGTGATGACATTAATTCGAAACTGTAATTAAAAAGGAGCCCACTAAGAGGAACGTAAATTTTAAGTGAGCATTCCTCTCTTATGGCATTACTCAGAAGAAAAACTAGTTGGTCTAGGTTAAAATGCCGGTCACGTGTTCGGCTTAAACTCCCCCATAACCAAGCTCAAGTGGGGTTTGAATCCCACCTGGGGACTTGCAATGGTTTTGACGGGAAATTGCAGGGGATGTTCAAATCTAGTTTGTTTACAACACAATGACCAAAATATGATCAGAAATTTTCGATGGTAATGTTTCTAAAGGAGAGCAAATTAATTTTAAAAAAAGGAGAGCCCGGTAAAGGAACAGTGATATCAGGTAAAGGCATTCCTTTTTTGCCCAACATTATGCAGAATGAACAGCAGGTTAATCTGGAAATTCTAATTCAGAGAAGAGTGTAGAGCACCAGATTTCAAGAATGTTTAGGGTACCGATTTATTGGCGTCGTAGGACAAGCCCCATGGAATTTCATCATTCAGCCCTGTGGTGTTAGTGGCTAACCGATAAACCCAGCATTGCTCTTTTTCAAATAACACTGTCTCGGAGGTTGAATCCACATGTTCAAGAATAGTCCAATGTAGATCATTGGAGGTGTGATTCTTCTCCACAAAGTGACCTGACATTTTTGTTGCAGTTCTATGACAACGGACATTACTACGATGTTCACATATCCTTGTTTTGATACGTCTAGTAGTCAAAATTGAAGTGTACTCTGTTAAGTTGTGAGCTGTGCATGATGTTGTGACTGAGATATGTGTCTACCTGCTCATATATTATGGTATGTGTTGTGTGTTGGAAGATATTAGATGTATAAAACACCCATATACATTTATCAGTTCTTTACTTTTATATATGATGCTGGTAAGACAAAGTATAGACATATGCATTATTGGATTTAGACATACAGAGAGACTTTTATGAAAGATAAGTGGTGTGGTTTTGCTGTTATGTATGCTCTATACCTGTTTTTTGCTAGAATAGTGAAGCATTAGTATTGGGAAAATTATGTTTATGATATGTTGGGAGAGGACATTTTTTTATGGTACTTTATAAGAGTCTACTTATGTAATCACTCAGCCAGTAGTCATGCTGTTATTAAATCACTGAGGCACTACCTTTGTAGTCCTGTAATCACTCAGGTAGTACCTTAGTACTTCTGTAATCATCCAGGCAGTAGGGATGGATTTATAAACTCACCCACTCACTTCCTATATATTCTAGTAATCCCCCAGATATTACCCCTGCAGTCATGTAATCACCCAGGCACTAGTTATGTACTATCCCTGCCATCATGCAATCATGCAGGCAGTATCTATACCGTTAAGAAATCACTCTGGCACTACATTTGCACTCTTTTATCTACCCAGGCACTACCTCAGTAGTCCTGCAATCACCCAAGAAATACACTTGCACTTAAAAAATCACACAGTCTCTTCCTCTGTAGTCATGTAAATCCCCAGATATTACCCCTGTAGTCATGCAATCACCCAGATGTATTATGTGTCTCAGTTTCTAGGTTTCACTATATTCCAGAAATATTGGGTACATATTTCTTTTAGATATAATGATGATTTGAAAACATAGAGACATATGTATGCATGCTTCTAACAATATGGAGAGACTAGTAGTTGAGTCATGTAATAGTCTGCTGCTTTATATTTTGCTATGCCCAACACTCATGCAGTTATAAAAACACCCATGTACTAGCCATGCAGTCTTCCAATGATCCAGGCAGTACATAAGCACCACTGTAATCACTCAGGCATTACTGTTACACTCATGCAATCGCCCAGGCACTACCTATGCACTAATGCAACCAACCAAGGTATTACCCATGCACTCTTTCAATCATGTAGCCACTACTCATGCACATATATAATCACCCAGGAACTACCGTTACACTACTTCAATCACGGAGGTACTACCCTTGTACTTATGTAATCATTCAGCCAGTAGTCATGCTGTTAATAAATCACCCAGGCACTACCTTTGCACTCCTTTATTCACTCAGGCACTACCTCAGTAGTCCTTCAATCACCCAAGAAGTACCCATGCACTTATAAAATCACCCTGTCACTTCCTATGTAGTAATGTAAAACCCCTTATATTAGCCCTGTAGTCATGTAATCACCGAAGTTGATTAGGTGCACAGCCTAGGTTTCTCAACAAGTTGTATGTAAAAACAGTTTATGATATGTATTTTTGAAAGGTAGGGTGCTGCCTACAGGTAACTTATCCGTCCGTGTTACGTTGTAATATAATTATCAGAAAGTGCATACATCAACAGTGAATGCATCCCTGTTTTAGGGCACTCCTTGGGTTCTTTATAACAGACTCCTTTTTGTTCTGCTTGAATATTTATCATTTATTCGCAGTTATCACAAGTTCATGTGGGATATTTCACATCATATCAATTCCACCATCTGTACGTTAAAGCCAAAAACATTGTTGTAAATCAGTCCATAACATTCCGTTAATAACTCCAATGCATTTCGGGCTACCTAGCCCTTTGTCAAGGAGGTCTACAATTTAAAAAATGAGATATAGCCAATTACTATTTAAATACAGGTAAGCATACACAGAAGTATTCATCTGTAACATCATAGTGTCATGCTGTGAGTGTACGAGTGACCAGGGTGAATGCAACATGATTATAAAAGTGCTCGTGAAAAATAACCAGCATGTGAAGGGCGGTTTGTGCTTTACGGGATGAACAACACTTACGTGATCGAGTCTCACGGTGTTCAAGGGTCGCTGTAACAAAAATAGAAAGGAGCTATCAGAACTCGTGAGAGTTTAGCGAGTGGTAATCAGGGTGACATGGCGGCCACAAGAGCCAACTTACCGAGTATAAAACGTATAAAACGTAGGTTCTGCTTCGCCTAGCGATCGGGCTGATGTGCAGCTGTCGGCCGAAATGGGGGAAATGCGATGATATTACCGTGGGTGTTTTAAAACAAGGTGAATGATTTTGATAGGATCGGCGAGGTGTCATGTGACTAACCAACATAAAAGTTGGACTAAATTTACAGCCATCTTGGGAGCGAAAAAGTGCGAGGGTGGCTTGTGTGCAATAGAGTTGTGTGCAATAAAGTTTTGGTTTAAATAAAGTTATATTGATACGAATGACACATTGTATGCAGATAACATAATCGACATAAAGAACATAACAAACAAATTGATAATGGTATTATAATACAGATGTGTACATAGAATCATAATACAATGTATTTAGTCTGGTTCATTTAAATGTGAAGCTTCAAGATGAACTGACCATTAAATCATCTTTTAGAATGTTCTAGGACTTGCATTCCAGCCTGACTCGTTTTCCATTTATTCTGTGACTCGGTTTACAGTCTTATCCGAACTATATTCGAGACGATTGTCAGAAAGTGAATTAAATCCCAATCAGAGTCCCATATTATAAGAGATTCGCGCATCATTCTTAGGTAATCGCAAATATGGAATAAATATAGCGAAAAGCGCTAATATAAGCTGTTTTTATAATCCCCGTTAAAAACATATATGATTATTATACCAGTCTGATACGGTTGATATGCTTTGTTATGCCTGTCAGTGAAATTGGTTTAGTGAACTATAATTGCCTATCCTATATATATTCCCCCTCTCTTTTTTACCCACAGCTAGCATTGTTGCAACAATTATACCATTGTTTGAAGTATCGCCAATTACAGAAGAACTATAAGCGACCAGCTATTAGTAAGTGATGGTTTGTTAATATTCTGTGAACTATCCTGTAGATCTTAGTCAGGAATCACTAAAGGCTTTGATATACCTTCTTTTCTCATCATGAAATGGTACTACTTTCTCCTTTCTCAAAGCCCTCAGCATACAGGAGTTAAGGACAATACAACTGCTCATATATTATTTAGGTTTGTAATTTGTTTAGCAATTGACATATTGCTAAAACATGTAGGGAGGGTTTGTTGCATGAGGAATCCTTTTTGTACTTTTTAAATACAATGACGGTTCATTTGTTAGTATACATGTATCGCTATTGTTGAAAAACATGTATATAAATGCATTTTTTCTAAGTACCGCATTTGTGTTTTACAGATATAGATTGTGGCTCCTGAAGAAGGCGTTTTTTCAACACGCCGAAACGCGCGTCGAGAGTATTAATTTGCCACTTTTTTCGCCAACATTTTTTAAATGATTGTGTAGAATATTAATGATTATGTTTTCTATGTAACAATTTTTTATGTAATGTTGATATATGTTTATATGTTATATAATGTTCTTTTCATTTAACATTAATGTATTGTAATATCTGTTTTTTAACTTGAAAAGCTATTAAAAGTGATATATATATTTTTTTAAATAACTTGTTAGAATTCCTTCTTGCAACTACCCTCCTTATTGTATTATGATTCTATGTACACATTTGTTTTGTCCCTGAAACACGAACTATCAAACTTAATCAGGGGGTCCTTGTTATTTGCATTATAATACAGGCCACAGTTAAGGACATGGTCATCAGTAAACCACCACAAGGTGGTTAAAGAAAACAACTAAATTCAGTCCTGTCATTAAGTCCGAAGGGCTTCATTGCTTGGAGGCGATATATCCAGGATATTTCCGTCGTAGCAAAGTTTTGTTGTTGTCTTTACCTTCACGTTTCTCAATTATTTCAAGAACTAGAAATTTCAATTGTGCAATGTTGTGCTTATGGAAAAATGAAGTGTGTTATTGCGATCTGTCGCTTTGCGGAAAAGATCAGTTACAAAGCCTGTAGAGGTTCTTGAAATTAGTACATCGAAAAATGTGATATTGTGTTTGCTCATCTGCCATGTGAGTTGTAAAGCGACAGATCGCAATAACACACTTCATTTTTCCAGCTTTCACCCGTGTTCTTTAAAACGTCATCTCCCATACTCTCAAATAATCCGTGCTAAACGTATAGCATCCAACAGTGAAGTGGGGAAAATACGCATCAAAGAGATGGGCAAGAGATTTATCGAAAGGGGCTACCCTCAAAACATCATACCTGAAGCTGAAAACCGGGTATCTCTGATTTCAAGAGAACACACGCTGAAAAGTACAGCCCAATTGAAAGACAACAGAATGATACTGGTGTCGAAATTTTCAACCCAGAGCAGCACGTATAAAAAAATAAGCATGAAACACTGGCCCATACTGACTGCAGAACCTGAGTTTAAGAATTCATTTACTAGTCCCACGATTTTTGCGTACACACGCAATAATAACATCAAGGAGATATTGTCTAAAGAACAACCCAAATGTGAAGAATCTAAAGGTACACGCCCATGCTTAAATTGTAACAGTTGCAATAATGTGATCAAAGGCAACACTATCGCCCATCCTATGAAGGGCCATCACATCAAACTCAGTGTTAATGCTACATGTGACTCGTCAAATTTAATTTACTTACTAAAGTGCCCATGTGGGAAAATTTACATCGGGAAAACCAAAAGAAAAATAAAAACCTGATTAAATGAACACAAATCAAATATCTGAACCAGGAATGAGAAATCCAGTGTCGCAGTACACTTTTTTGGAACATAAGCACAACATTGCACAATTGAAATTTCTAGTTTTCGAAATAATTGAGAAACGTGAAGGTAAAGACAACAACAAAACTTTGCTACAACAGGAGATATCCTGGATATATCGCCTCCAAGCAATGAAGCCCTTCGGGCTTAATGACAGGACTGAATTTAGTTGTTTTCTTTAACCACCTCGTGGTGGTTTACTGATGACCATGTCCTTAACTGTGGCCTGTATTATAATACCATTATCAATTTGTTTTTTATGTTCTTTATGTTGATTATGTTATCTGCATACAATATGTCATTCGTATCAATATAACTTTATTTAAACCAAAACTTTATTGCACACAACTCTATTGCACACAAGCCACCCTCGCACTTTTTTGCTCCCAAGATAGCTGTAAATTTAGTCCAACTTTTATGTTAGTTAGTCACGTGACACCTCGCCGATCCTATCAAAATCATTCACCTTATTTTAAAACACCCACGGTAATACCATCGCATTACCCCCATTTCGTCCGACAGCTGCACATCGGCCCGATCGCTAGGCGAAGCAGAACCTACGTTTTATACATTTTATACTCGGTAAGTCGGCTCTTGTGTTCGCCATGTCACCCTAATTACCACTCGCTAAACTCTCACGCGTTCTGATAGCGCCTTTCTATTTTTGTTACAGCGACCCTTGAACACCGTGAGACTCGGTCAAATAAGTGTTGTTCATCCCGTAAAGCACAAACCGCCCTTCACATGCTGGTTATTTTTCACGGGCAATTTTATAATCACGTCGCATTCACCCCGGTCACTAGTACACCCACAGCATGACACTATGATGTTACCGATGAATACCTCTGTATATGCTTACCTGTATTTAAATAGTAATTGGCTATATCTCGTTTTTTAAATTGTAGACCTCCTTGACAAAGGGCTAGGTAGCCGAAATGCATTGGAGTTATTAACTGAATGTTATGGACTGATTTACAACAATGTTTATGGCTTTAACGTACAGATGGTGGAATTGATATGATGTGAAATATCCCACATGAACTTGTGATAACTGCGAATAAACGATAAATATTCAAGCAGAACAAACAGGAGTCTGTTATAAAGAACCCACGGAGTGCCCTAAAACAGGGATGCATTCACTGTTGATGTATGCACTTTCTGGTAGCCATGTAATCACCCACATCTATTACATGTCTCAGTTTGTAGGTTTCACTATATTCCAGAAATATTTTATACATATTTCTTTTAGATATGACGATTTGAAAACGTAGAGACATATGTATGCATGCTTTAACAATATGGAGACAATTGTAGTTGAGTCATGTAATAGTCGGTTGCTGTATATTATGCTAGGCCCAACACTCATGCAGTTATAAAAACACCCAAGTACTACCCATGCAGTCTTCCAATGCTCCAGGAAAAACATATGCACTGCTGTAATCAGTCAGACATTACTGTTACACACATACAATAAGCCAAGCACTACCTATGCACTCATGCAATCACCAAGGTATTACCCATACACTCTTTCCATCATGTAGCTACTACTCATGCACTTATATAATCACCCAGGCACTAATGTTGCACTATTTCAATCACGGAGGTACTACCCTTGTACTTATGTAATGATTCAGGCAGTAGTCATGCTGTTAAGAAATCACAGAGGCACTACCATTGCACTCCTTTATTAATTCAGGCACTATCTCAGTAGTCCTTCAATCACCCAAGAAGTACCCATGCACGTATAAAATCACACAGTCACTTCTTATGTAGACCTGTAAATCCCCAGATATTAGCCCTGTAGTCATGCAATCGCCCACATCTATTACATGTCTCAGTTTGTAGGTTTCACTATATTCCAGAAATATTGTATACATATTTCTTTCAGATATGATGATGATTTGAAAACGTAGAGACATATGTATGCATGCTTCTAACAATATGGAGAGACTTGTAGAGGAGTAATGTAATAGTCTGCTGCTTTATGTTTTGCTAGGCCCAACACTCATGCAGTTATAAAAACACCCAAGTACTACCCATGCAGTCTTCTTATGATCCAAGCAGTGCATATGCACCACTGAAATCACTCAGGCATTACTGTTACACTCATGCAATCACCCAGGCACTACCTATACACTCATGCAATCATCAAGGTATTACCCATGCACTCTTTCAATCATATAGCCGCTACTCATGCACTTATATAATCACCCAGGCACTTCCGTTGCACTACTTCAATCACAGAGGTACTACCCGTGTACTTATGTAATCATTCAGCCAGTAGTCATGCTGTTAAGAAATCACACATGCACTACCTTTGCACTCCTTTATTTACTCAGACACTACCTCAATAGTCATTCAATCACCCAAGAAGTACCCATGCACTTATCAAATCCCCCAGTCACTTCCTATGTAGTCATGTAAATCCCCAGATATTAGCCCTGTAGTCATGCAATCACCCAGATCTATTTCATGTTCAGTTTGTAGGTTTCACTATATTCCAGAAATATTTTATACATATTTCTTTTAGATAAGAGGATGATTTGAAAACATAGAGACATAGGTATACATGCTTCTAACCCAATGGAGACACTTGTAGTTGAGTCATGTAATAGTCTGTTGCTGTATATGTTGCAAGGCCCAACACTCATGCAGTTATACAAAAAAAACTAGTAGTACCCATGCAGTCTTCCAATGATCCAGGCACTACATATGCAGTGCTGCAATCACTCAGGAATTTCTACTGCACTCATGCAATCTGCCAGGCACTACCTATGTACTCATGCGATCACCAAGGTATTACCAATGCACTCTTTCAATCATGTTGCCACTACTAATGCACTTATATAATAACCCAGACACTACTGTTGCACTACTTCAATCACAGAGGCACTACCCTTGTACTTATGAAATCACTCAGCCAGTAGTCATGCTGTTAAGAATTCACCCAGGCACTACTGTTGCATTCCTTTATTCACTCAGGCAATAGTTCAGTAGTCCTGCAATCACCCAAGAAGTATTCATGCACTTATAAAATCACCCAGTCACTTCTTATGTAGTCATGTAAATCCTCATATATTACATCTGTAGTCATGCAATCACCTTGGTGTTGCCTATGTACTCCTTTAATCCCCCAGATGTTACCCCTGTACTCATGCAATCACCAATGCATTAGGTATACAGTGGTTCATTCAGCCAGCCACTATCTTTGTACTTTTTCAATCACACAGGCACTATTCTTGTACTTATGTAATCACTTAGCCAGTACTCATACACTAATAAAATCAGCCAAGCACTACCTTTTCACTCTTGTAATGACTCAGGTAGTACCTTAGGACTTCTGTAATCACCCAGGCAGTACTCATGGTCTTATAAAATCACTCACTCACTTCCTATGTATTCCAATAATCCCTCAAGATATTACCCCGCAGTCATGCAATCACCCAGTCACTAGTTATGTATTACCCCTGCAGTCATGCAATCATGCAAACTGTACCTATGCAGTCAAGTAATAACCCACACACTACCCTTGCAGTTATAAAAACAACCAGGCCCTACTGTTGCAATCATGTATTTACATGGGTACTACTCCATGACTCATCTATGCCTTCAGGTTCTATTTTTACACTTATCCATGCACTCAATGTTTATGTGTGCACTTGTACAATTAGTCAGTCACTATCTATCTTCTCCTGGAATTACCAAGTGACTACCCTTGACCTCATAGAATCACCCAAGTACTACCCATGGAGTTATGCAATCACTCAGGCAGATCTATTACATGTTTTAGTTTCTATGTTTCACTATATTCTAGAAATTTTGTATACATATATTTTTTAGATACGATGACGATTTGAAAATGTAGAGACATATGTATGCAGGCTTCTAACAATATGGAGAGACTGGTTAGTTGAGTCATGTCATAGTGTGCTGCTTTATATTTTGCAAGGCCCAACATTAATGCACATATGAAAACACCCAAGTACTACCCATGCAGTCTTTCAATGATCCAGGCACTACACATGCACTGTTGTAATCCCTCCAGCATTACTGTTGTACTCCTGCAATCACCAAGGTACTACCCATCCACTCTTGCAATCATGTAGCCACTACTCATGAACTTATATAATCACCCAGGCACTACCCTTTCACTCAAGCAATTACCCAGGCATTATCCCTCTACTGATGGAGTCACCTAGGCATTATTGCTGCAGTATACAATTACACAGATATTACCAAAGCACTTCTAAAATCATCCAGCTAGTACATAAGCACTTATGGAATAATCCAGACACTACCCTTGCATTCTTCTAATCACCCAGACACAATGCCTGTACTCTTTGACTCACTCAACCAGTATCTATGCATTTATAAGATCACCCAGGAACTATCTATGCACTGCTCTAATCACCCAGGCACCACCACTATACTCATACAACCTCTCACACATTACTCCTGCACTCATGCAATCAGCCATACTTTAGTCATGCACTCCGACGATCTCTCAGACATTACCCCTGCACTTATGCAATCACACCAGGCATTAGCCATTCACTCTTTCAAATATTTAGGCAATACCCATGGACTCTGCACCTCTGTTCCTTCGTTCTGTACTTCTTTTGTATCTTTCTGCAGCTGTTGCTTCTTTCTGTACCCCTTTTAGGTCTTTCTGCATCCCTGTTTCCTCTTTCTGCATCCCCTTTGCCTCTTTCTACACCTCTGTTCCTTCTTTCTGCACTTCATTTGTTTTTTTTATGCCCATCTCATGATTCTTTCTACACCCTTCATGCCTCTTTCTGTACTCCTCTTCTCTCCTTTTGCATCCCTTGCCTCTTTCTGTACCTCTGTTGCTTTTTCTGCAATCCTCTTGCTTTTTGTACACCTCCATTGCTTCTATCTGCACCCCTCATGTGTCTTTCACACCCCTCTTTGCTCTTTATACATCCCACTTCCCCCTTTTTGCATCTCTGTTGTTTCTTTATGCACTTCTCTTGCTTCTTTCTGCACCCCTCTTCCCTCTCTGTTGACTTTCTGTACTTCTGTAATTTTTTTCTGCACTAATCTTGCTTCTTTCTGCACATCACTTGCCTCTTTCTGCACTTCTGTTGCCTCCTTCTTCAGTTCTCTTGCCTTCTTCTGAAGTTCACATGTCTCTTTCTGCAACTCTCTTGCCTTTTTTCGTACCTCCCTTACCTCTTTCAGTACCTCCTTCGCCTCTTTCAGTACCCCTGTTGCTTTTTTCTGCAATTTTTTTTCTTATTTCTGCAACCCTCGTGCCTTTTTGTACATCCTTTTTCCATTTTCCTGTACACGTGTTGGTTCTTTCTGCACTGGTCTTCCTCTTTGTGCACATCTGTTTCCTTCTTCTGTATCTCTATTGTTTCTTACTGCACTGTTCTTGCATCTTTCTGCACCTCTGTTGCAGTCCACTTCTTACATGCCTTACATGTCACATTTGTCCTGCTGCTTTACCATTCTAGTAATGCTTAGAGTGGTGGGCCTAGGCAAATTAAAAAAACTATAACATGTCTCTGGTGTAAGTCTCACCATATGTCAGAATGTATCAATCACTAACATAGTACTACTCCAATCACCCAGGAAGTCCCCACACAGTTATACAATCACCCAGGCACTTCCTATGTACTTTTGTAATCCCCCAGACATTACTCCTGCATTCAGGCAATCACTAATGCTTTAGTGGTTGAATCACCCATGCACTATCCTTGCACTCATGCAATGACCCAGACAGTTCCTATGTGTTCTTGTAATCCCTCAGATATTACCCCTCAACTTATGCAATCACCCAGACATTACGTATGTAGTTCTCTAATCATCTAGATATTATCTCTGCACTCATGCAATCACCAATGCATTAGCTATTCAGTAGTTCAATCACCCAAGCAGTACCCTTGTACTCCTGCAATGACTGTGTCGGGATCTATGCATTCCTCAAATCACTTTGCCAGTACTCATGCAGTTATAAAATCACTGAACCACTACATATGCACCTATGCAATCTCCCAGGTAGTTCCCTAGTACTCTTCCAATCATCCAGGCAGTACCTTTGTTCTCATGCAATCACCCAGGCACTACAGAGTGCACTTCAAATTTGATTTGGATAGAAGAAGAGACATATTTTAGTTGTGCTCTGTGGTTCTGTTGTATAAGTTGTGATGTCTTCCAATTGTAGGAATTCTGCAGTGTCTGACATACCTTTGCAATGCAATTACAAATATTTTTTATTTATATATGAGAATATTTGTATATTATTATTTTATTAATATTAAATGATTTAGCAAAAGTATTTAAACTTTTCTTTCTTTTCAGATGCTCACCAATATTATTAATAAAGATTGAGTATGGCAAGAAAAGATCAAAAGAAAAAAACCTGTACTATTTAAAGGAAAGAGAAAAGGAGAAATTAGATAATGTACAACATGTGACATTGAAGGAAAACGTTTCTGGTTAGAGAGCTAAAGAATTTGTTAATAGAGTTTTAAAGAAGATAACACATTTTCAAAAGAGAGAAAAAAAAAAGAAAAGAAGTACAACCATTTAGAAGGAAATGAAAAAAGGACATATTAATAGAAAATCAGGTTATGGGGAAAAAATCTATGTTGAAAGAAGGATGAAAAAATATAAAGACATTAGAAAATCAGCATTTTACAAGAAAAAAACAGATTGAAAGTGTAGTTGAAACGCTTTTGAATTGAAAAGAAGATTGTTTATATTAGTATTGGAGAGAATGAAAATATTGAATATTGAATAAAACAATGCATTGTATGAAGGAGAAAAGTAAAAGAAGAAGACTGGTTAATAGAACTAACTTTTGCCAATTGTTTTTGGGTGAATGGAAGCACACTTCTAGTTCAGAAAAACCTTTTCTTAATGAAGGAAGCTATTTTCAACAAAATAAATTAGTTCACACAGTTGATACCAGTGGTCATTCCTATGAGGTTAAAAACAGTTGTCTAATTGAAAAAGAAAAGATGGTTGCTAGAAATGTGGAAGAAGTAGTAGTTGAAGAAGTTTAAGGGAGACGTTCACAAGCTCCAGTGCATAGGTGGGATTGTAGTAGTATTTGTAGTATACAACAGGAATCTATTGATATTTTACGAAATTTCTTACAAGAGTATAGTAAAAAAAAAGGTGTTAAACAGAAGATTAAGATGTGCAAGGACTAGATCCTTGTAAAGTGAGAAACAATACTGGCTTGCAGGATCATTCTCTGGCATGTCATTCTAGAAAACTGTGCCAAAGTACTTTTTATCATTTGAGAATTTTAGCAGAACTCATTTAAAGCAGTATTGAGGGGGGAGGTTATTAGTTACTCTGCGCAGTCTAGGAAAAAAGAGCAAGCCACTAAGGTTAGGCTTTTGGGGGAGTTAGGTAAGGCAGAAGAACAACACTGCCAGGATATAACCCAAGGGAGGGAAGGTAGAGAGAGCCAAATGAACATTTGTCTAATTAAAGCCGAACTACAAAAATATTTTGCAGAAAAGGCGGCAGCAGAATATTGGACATACAGGGGGAGGGTATATGAAACTGGGGAGCAGGCTGGTAAGGAATTAGCGCTAAGGATCAGACAAGACTATACTAAGAGCATAATAACAAGCATAATAACAAGCATTCGTGAGAATGGACGGGATGTGGCGGAAACCCAGGGCATCCTTTCAGTTTTTGCTAATTTCTACAAAACCCTGTATAAGGAGGAAATGGATGGGACATACGTAACCGATGGTTTTCCAGATAATGGGCCTAAATTGGGACCAGTAGAGAGAGAAAAATTGGAGGTGGATATAACGGGGGATGAGATCCGCGAGGCACTATCTGACCTGGCTGCTGGCAAGGCGGCTGGGCCAGATGGCATTCCTCTTGAGATGTATAAATGCCTCTCAGGAGAGCTGGGTCCAATATTTTTGGACCTATTTAATGGTATCATAGGTACGGGTAAGATCCCGGAAACATGGAAAGATACCAACATCATAGTCTTCCATAAAAAAGGAAAGCCGAGGGAAGACCCAGGGTCATACAGGCCTATATCTTTGATAAACTCGGATAACAAGCTTTATGCCAAGATCCTGGCTATGCGGTTGGGGAGGGTTATTGGCGGACTCGTCTCCCCATGGCAGCATGGGTTTATCCCCGGTCGTGGAACGGCGGATCACGTTAGAAGAGCAATCTCACTGTTCGAGGCCTATGCTGCTGGGGGGAGAGGAGTAGCCATGATCCTCCTGGACGCAGAAAAAGCGTTTGATCGCGTCAGATGGGTCTATCTATGGAATGTATTGATGGCGAGAGGGTTTGGCCCAAAAATCAGGACGGCCATTAAAGCCATGTATTGCGACCCAAGGGCCCGAATACAGCTGATGGGCCAGAGTTCGGACAGGATTGGGATAAGCAGGGGCACCCGTCAGGGGTGTCCCTGCTCACCCATCCTGTTTGCTCTGTATATCGACCCTCTGGTTAGGCAGATTCTAGGGAACGGGGGAATACAGCCGGCAGTAACAAATGGATTTACGAGCAAAATACTGGCATATGCCGATGACCTGGCAGTAACTACACCAAAGCCAGCTGAGGCTATGAAGGTATTGGTAGAGATTGCTAGCGAGTTTGGTATGCATTGGGGGTATCGCTTGAATGAGTCAAAGACCCAGGTAATTTGTTCCAGGGGGATAGTTAAAATCGATCAAAGATATGTCGACTCGGCCACTTACCTCGGGGTAATAATTAATGCTGAAATAGGCTCTATTATACAAGATAATTATCTCCCGCTTTTTAAGAAAATTGAATCGGATTTAAAGCGGATGGACTCATTGCACCTTACACTTATTGGGAGAGCCAATGTGTTAAAGATGACCATGCTGCCTAAACTACTGTATCTGTTTAGATGCATACCATATCTAATTGACGAGGGTATGTTAAAAAAGATCGAGTCTATCTTTACCAGTTTTTTATGGCAGTATGGTAAAACCAGGAGGGCATTAAAATTTATGACCCTCCCCCAGGAACGCGGAGGCTTGGCGATTCCAAATATTAGATTCTATCACTGGGCTGGGTTGCTAACTCAGATGTCCATATTATTTGAGCCAATGTCCAGAGAAAGATATACAAATTACCCTACCTCAGATCTATATGTTTTACCTTCAATGTACGAACTACTGATGGGAAAGGAGGCTGTGGGGGTTTTGTTGAGAAAAACCAGTTGCAGATTTTTTTAAAAATCCCGCTATAAGGCGGCTTTAAGTGCCTGGGATTTGTGGAAAAATCTGCAGAAACTATTCCATATCCCTAAGATAAATCTATATACCCCGCTGTGGAACTCAGGGTATACACCTAATTTGGGTGTGGATGGGGCTTGGAAGTGCTGGGAGCAGTTGGGTATTCGGACGGTGGGCAATGTGACGTTGAATGGAAGCGTCGCTAGCTTCAACTGGCTGCAAGAGAAATATGGTCTCCCCAACGACCAAATCTTTAAGTACCTCCAGGTGTCACAAACACTTAAATCGGTTATGTCTGATATCCTGTCTGAGTCATATTGCCCGGTACTGGGGTATTTGCTAGGAGGAGGAGATAGGATTAGCAGTATATATCAAGCACTAATTGAAAAATCCCCCGACGATCTTGAGAAGCACGAGGTTGCCTGGGCAGTTAGACTCCAAGATCCAGATACCGATTTTGATAAGGCCCTGAGCTTGGATAAGCAGGTACTTCGATCCTCAAATTTGAAGGTTCAGCATTTTAAAACACTTTTTAACTTGTATTATACACCATCTAAGCTACATGATTGGGGCATGAGAAATGACAGTAACTGCCCCAGGTGTCAGAAAGGTCCAGGGGATTTATTACATATGTTCTTTTACTGTGAGCAGCTTAATTCGATCAAATCTGAGATAGAGAAATTTCTAGAGGGGCTGCTAGGCTTAAAGATCTGCCTATCCCCGACAATAATGATCCTCGGGAGTGATAGTAAAACGGCCCGTCTGAACAAAGAAACAGAGGCCTTTATTTTTATAGCTGTTGCTGTTTTACGCATCCTACTATCAGCTGCTTGGAAGGATCCTAATGCCCCAACCTTCCAATTGTGGCTGAACAGGCTTCTTGGTATCCATAATATCGAATCTACTTTATATTCTTATAAGGGGAAGAAAAAACGGGATTTTGGAAATACGATTTGGGACCCCTTTAAAATCTGGAGAGAGGGGCAGCGTTGAACATCGGATGATGAGCTTCTAATATGTATATTTATTTGCATATGCAAACCCCTGTACAAAGTTCTTTATAGAATGACTAGCGCTATGTATGATGTTTTAAATGTATACTGAAACGTATTATGAAACAATGGAATTTCTTCTTCTTCATTAAGATGTATATGTTTTTTGTACCAATGAATTTTCAATAAAAAAAAAAAGAGAGAATTTTAGCAGTACATCACTCAGGAATGCATAAATTAGTAAGAAGATTGTACTATGTAAAACGTCCTGCATTATCTTTAAGCGAAATAATGCATGTTTCAGTGTTGGATGTAAAAAAAAGGTTTGTGATGATATAGAGTTTCGTTTCTTTTTGGTACTGACGAAGAGTGTAGAGAAAGTGAGAGTTTCATAAGTGTAGTTGTTGAAGAAGTGGTGGAAGATAGTACTACTGAGAACTTTGTAGAAGAAATTGCAAAGTTTAAGGTAGTTTGTTGTGAAAAACCAAACTATGTTTCTATTTGTTGTTGACATACTCACTATATAAGTCAAACTAGGAATGTTAAAGTGTATTTAAAAAGGAAAAAGGAAAATAATGATAAGTGGGAGCAATCTGGTGATTATTTGTTGGTGGAAGGTCGTTTTGAGTTGGGTAGTGAACAACGTTTTTGAAAATATTGTTACAGCATACTAGAAGAGAACAAAATGCCAGCTAGAGCTATACATAATAACCTAGAGTTGGTAGCTATTCCTCCAGAACTGATAGATTTAAATTCCTATGAGTCCATTCTAATTCAATCTGTGCACCCATTTCAAGCTACAGTTTGTATGGAGCCTAGAACAGGTGAGCTACCTCCCACAGATATACAAAGAGGTTTAAAGGGAAGAGAAGTGTATTTACGTTTAGATTTTAAGAAAAATATTGAAACTGTTGGTGTAGAGTGAGATAAAACTGAACCTGTAGTTATTCTAATTAATGGTGTACCAACAGTCGGAAGATAGGGCAAGAGTTAGTAGATGTCACCAAAATTTAAAGGCTACGTTATATCTCATAGAAAACAATTTTTATTATAAAAATGTATATATGGAAGAACAAGAAATATCTTTAGGAGATGATAGAGAAATGTCAACTGACCAAATAGAAAAAGTGGACAAGTCCAGGAGTGAAGAAATTTATGAACATTATAGCATACATCCTTTACATTCACAAAAAGTGATTGGAAATACTATTGCATTATTTCAAATGAAGAAAGTAAAGGGAACACCCATGAGTGTTTGGGAAAGAAGTTTAGAAGCTAGTTGTTTTCCACAGCTCTTCCTCGCTGGAAAAGGTGATTGATATGATAAACAACAAGTACAGATTCCAGCATCAGAATACCGTTCAAAAAGAGTATATTCAAAAGATCCAAGATTTCGACAGTGTGTTCCATATTTATTTCATCTTCTGTTTGAAAGTGACTTGTCTGGACTTTCATATGCAGTGAACCACATATTAAAAACAGGAGTTCATCTTACACATCTTTCTGCAAAAGAATTTTTGGACAAAGTTCAACAAAGAGATGATCGTTTAGAATCTCAGTTAATTAATTTGATGGCATGTCAACGTGGTACCAATGACTACTGGTATGATTGTCATGGAGAACTTAAATGTATGTTAAGGAACTTTGGAACCCCTACATGGTTTGTTACGTTTAGCTGTGCTGAATATGCATGGGACTATTTATTTGAATTTCTATGAGAAGCAAAGTTAAATATTAAAAACATTGAATTGAAGACAGCTGGATAACTGTGTTCCTTGGATCCTGTAAATATGTGCAGGCATTTTAATCATAAGTTTCAAGCTATGATGTCTTTTATCTGCAATAAAAATTATCCATTGCTTGGAGAAGTTGTTGATTTCTTTTGGAGAAAGGAGTACCAAGCCAGCGTTGCTCCTCTTATACACATGCTAATATGGATCAAGGATGCACCTAAATTTGGAACCAATTCTGATGAAACTGTTTTGTCTTTCATTGAAAACTATGTTCCTCTGCTATTCCAAATACAGGAGGAGAAAATAGCTTAAGGCAACAAGTTTTACGGTTTCAAAGTCATCAATGTGGGAAATATTGTCAACGGAAATACAAGTCAAAGGAAACTTTTCATACAAAATGTGTTTTTGGATTCCCACATCCAGTAACTTAGAAAGGGAAAGTCAACAGTTTCAGGTCAGCAGTAAGGCATACTATAATTCAGAAATCTCCAAAGAATACTTACAATATAAAAAGAAGTGAAGATTCAAAGTATATTAATGACTACAATCCAGTGGTTTTGATGATGTGGAATGCAAATATGGATATCCAATATGTGGCAGATAATTTGATTGCTGTTGCTCGCTATGTTACATCATATATAACCAAATCTGAAAGGACAGAGTTGAAAGAAATATGGGAAGAAATTTCACAGGAGAAGACTCTTAGTAACAAATTATACAGCTTTAGTTTGAAGATGCTTTCCCATTAAGAGATTGAATCCTACAAATGTTCAGATCAGTTGACCTCTGCAAGTTTATATTTAAAGACAAGAGGAATTACTTGGGTAAGTCTAGGTCTTGCTGCAACACGAAATCAAGTATTGAAATCTCTTCAAGAAACTGAATACTTAGCATTGAATAAAGCAGAAAGTACAAATATTGTTAAAACTAATATGTTGGATATATACTATCCTAAAAGGAGTCCATATCTGGAAAACATATGTCTCTATGAAGTACTGAAACATTACAGCTTTAAGAGAAATGTTACAGAAAATATAAGTGAAGAAAAATATGCAGTCATTGGATGTAATGGATGTTTGGTAAAACATGCCAAAGGAAATCTTATTAACCACAGAAATCTCAGTTGCGAAACTCCAGATAAAAGGGAATTTTTCTATTTAACATTTCTGCAACTCTTCAAGCCTTGACATAATGAAATGGAATTACTTGGAGATTTTGACTGCTATGAAGATTATGTTAATGCAAATAAAGATAACATTCAATGTACAAATTTCCCTACTTATCTACACATGTTAAACGAAGAGATTGAACAAGAAAGTACTATTGCAGCTAAAATAGCTAGAGACAATTCTCAAGATGGTCAAAGTTCTACTCCACTAAGTCAAGATCAACTAAAATAACCAATTCTTGAAAATGAAGCAGCAATAGCTATGAATGAAGTAGAAATCGAAATTAAACAGGTACAACAGGATATTATTGAGTTGGAAAACTTAGAAGAACAACTAAACATTGAACAAAAATAAATATATCAGCAAGTTACACAACAGATGCTGCATGGTTTACTGCATGAAAAAAAGAATGCCAATGCACATCATTTACACCTATTCAAATGTATATCAGTGGGCAAGCTGGAACAGGAAAAGGTTTCTTAATTAAAGTTTTGAGCCGTTATCTACACAAAACCACTGAATCACATTTAGCTTATGTTGTAACTGCTCCAACCGGGTTAGCTAGGACAAATAACAGGGGAACCCTACTCACTGGGAGCCTGGGTAAAGTATTTATGCAAAAACAATGGCTCCTGTGGCCAATTACTCAAGAGATATGGTAATATTAATGCACAATGGCAATGTGGGTGATTTGGAATAAGACGAAAGGCAAGGAAGTGGTATATGCACTGGAAGAGTATATTTTAGATACCAGCAAAAATAAATACTGATTTTACATATGTAAACAATTTACACATCTATATACACTTAAACAAATTGAAAACAGTGAAGTTGTGTCCCAAGTGAATAGTTACCAGCAAAAAAAATATTTACAGAAAATCATAATGAAAAAGAAAAATGACATAGGTTTTCTGATGTGAATTCGTTTTTTGCGAAAGAAAAGAGGCGACCTATTAGTTAATTACAAATTACATTTTCAAGTTTGTCTAATAATGACAACTTAACAAGAACGGTCTGCTTCTTTGTGTGTTGTCGACAACGTTTCGACCTTATGTGGGTAAAAGGTCTCTTCAGGACTGACTGTATGTGGGGCACCTGCTCAATAATGGTAAGGTATGCATCCAATAGCCGTGACACCGTGAAGTGAGTGAATGAAAGCAACTTACAGAGATCCCAGCCGGGACCCCTGTAGTGGCTAGATACGGTGTGCTCATAATAAAACGATTCTCTAGCGATTCCTGGAGCTTGTCTGAGGTTCAAAAATACCTCTGAGCACTTGATGGTGCGACAATTCAAAAAGCCGACGATGCAGCCAAAGTATGAGGGCTCAGATGATGCTGGCTCTTCGGTTTAGCTTGCGCATTCCGGACACTCCCGAGAATATTAGCGGCGTCTGCACAATGGCAGGACGTGCCACATTATCGTTCGGCTTTTTGAATTGTCTCACCATCAAGTGCTCAGAGGTATTTTTGAACCTCAGACAAGCTCCAGGAATCGCTAGAGAATCGTTTTATTACGAGCACACCGTATCTAGCCACTACAGGGGTCCCGGCTGGGATCTCTGTAAGTTGCTTTCATTCACTCACTTCACGGTGTCACGGCTATTGGATGCATACCTTACCATTATTGAGCAGGTGCCCCACATACAGTCAGTCCTGAAGAGACCTTTTACCCACATAAGGTCGAAACGTCATCGACAACATGCAAAGAAGCAGACCGTTCTTTTTAAGTTGTCAATATTAGACAAACTTGAAAATTTAATTTGTAATTAACTAATAGGTCGCCTCTTTTCTTTCGCAAAAAACGAATTCCCATCAGAAAACCTATGTAATTCTTCTTTTTCATTATGATTTTCTGTAAATATGTTTTTTTGCTGGTAACTATTCACTTGGGACACAACTTCACTGTTTTCAATTTGTTTAAGTGTATATAGATGTGTAAATTGTTTACATATGTAAAATCAGTATTTATTTTTGCTGGTATCTAAAATATACTCTTCCAACTGGGTTAGCAGCACATAACATTAAAGGGATTACAGTACATCGATTACTCATGCCACCAGTTGAACATGAAAATAAGGGGGTCATTATGATGGCTGACAGACCTGCGTCCGTCCGCCACCACAGAGGTGGAGGGACCGTCCGCAGGGGCAGGAGCGGTACCTCCGTGCGAATTAGGATGTGACCGCCACCCTGGCAGTCACATCCTATATTTTTAACATTGCGGCGGGTGCTGCTTGAAACAGTACCCGCCGCAATGCTAAAAATACATGCAGTGCATTAGCATGCACAAAGCGGCAGGCACCGTGCGGTGCCTGCCGCTATGTGCAAGCAAATGCAGGGGGGTACCATAGGTACCCCCCATGTGCACCCCCCACCCCCTGACACCCTGGGGGCCCGCAACGGGCCCCCAAACAGAAAAGACCACATGTTTTTTCACGGCAGAAAAGCCTCCGTGGAAAAGCATGCTTTCCCATGCATCCTAATATGGCTAGAGGTGTCTGATAGACACCACCACCATATTAGAGCTTTTCCGCCGTGGGACCGCAGCGAAAAGCTGCAGACGGTCTTCCCGACCCCCCTGCCATCCTAATCTGGCCTTTTCTCTCACCGCAGCAGTGAATCCACATCCTCCGGGCCGGCGGTGGCTTCCGCCGGCCCGGAGGATACGGATTCACCACAATCCTAATCGGCCCCATAGTTGGAATATCACAAGCTACCTGGAGAAGCTTGTTATGAAGTTTCAAGAGTACTAAAGAAAATGAAACTTCTGAACATTGATGAGGTGAGCATGGTCTCAAACTCAAAGCTTGCCTTTATACATTTAAGAATGCAACAGATTTTAAAAACAGATTATGATGTTTTATTTGGAGGAAAACATGTAATTATATTTGGCGATCTACTACAACTTACTCCTGTGACAGGACAACCAGTTTTTAAAACATTTGTCCATCAAGACGCTAGGAAATCTTTGGGAAGTATTGGAAATGTGAACATTTGGTCTCTTTTTGAATATAAAGAACTTATTAAGAATATGCAACAAGGAAGTAATGAACATTATGGGAACATTCTTCCAGATATTAGAATTGGTGTTTTGGCAAAACATGGTAAAGAAGCTTTACAAAGTCGGCTGCTAACAAACTTGTTTCCAAATGGAAATATTGTACCTGAAATAATTTTCCAAACAAATTGGAGAAAAGAAGTCTATAGTTTGCCTAATGCCAACACTGCAAGGGTGTTCTACATTCAATCAAGAACTTTTAGAACTGGAGAAACAACCTATAGTGAAAATGGAAGCCATCAATAAAATGGAAAATGAAGGGGTTACCATTCTTCTCTCAGAGAAATTACAGTCAAAATTGGATTCCTTGGAAAAGTCTGTGTCTAAGACTGCTGGTTTAGAAAAGACTTTATATGTATGTGCAAACTGTTGGGTAATATTACGGAGTAATTTAGATGTTGAAAAAGGTTTAGTAAATGGAGCAATGGGAAAAGTTGTTGATTTTGTGAATTATCAGAACAGAGATGGAATTGAATTTTTGAATATTAAATTTGATCATATTGAAGAGGTAAAACAGATTAGACGTTGTGCTGTTCGTTTTTTGCTTGTAAAAGACTTGTATGTTCATAGAAAACAGTTTCCCCTTTCTGTAGCATAGCGGTGAGCATTCATAAATCTCAAGGTGTAAGTGTAGACAGTGCTTTGGTAAATATTGGAAGTACAGTGTTTAAAGAGGGTATGGCATATGTTGCATTGTCTCAAGTAAGAACATTATCTAGATTGTATTTGATTGATTTTGAAGAGAAAAAGGCTCTCGCTGATGCGAATTGTGTAAGAAAGTGTAATCAGTTAAGAAGACTATCGTCCTATATTAGATGAATATCCCATATATGAAAAATGTATAGCATGTCCAAAATGAAAATATGACAAACATTTTAGTGAGGTGGGAAAAAAGAAAAAAATTCAAGAGAATGATGAGGCTGCAAAGAAAAGAAATATGGACGCTGTTGATATTGTAGGATACCAGTTAGAAAATTGTTTGGGTATCAACTGCTATGCTAATGTAATTGTGAACGTTGTGTTTTATCTAGAAGATCTTCATCATCAAATTAAGTAAATTCGAGAAAAAAGATTCTGCTCTTTATTATGTTATATTTTTGAAAAGTTGGAAACTGATAGAACTAAAATCCATAGTTTTTCTGACATACAACATCTTTTGGATATATGTTCTGGTTCTTCCCAATTTACACAATGGGCCCGATTCTGATGCAGTTAGGAAGTCTTCCCCATCGAAACGGTTTGGAAATGGTTTTCGACCAACTTGAATCAGGAGTGTCTGACCGACCGAGTATGATGCATCCGGATGCTTCCAGACTCCGGACTCCGGACTCCATTGACTTCTATGGGAGTCTATGTTCCTAACCGCATCATAATCTGGCCTTCGGTCGGGAAAACACGTTCCCGATCCGATTCAGAAGGAGCAAATGCTGTTAGGGGGCCTACCTAACCACATCGTACTTGGGCCCTGGGTGGGAATGCTTTCCTAACCACATTAGAACCGGGCCCTTAATGTACAGCAAGATGTACATGAATTTCTTATATTTATGCTTGCAGTATTGGAAGATGAAGGAAAATAAATTGATTGTGTGTGGAGTAAGTTACAGATGGGATCACAAATGTGAAGACTGTTAATTTTGTTCTACCACTCAAATAGACACTGAACGATTCATATTTGACAATACTAGATTCCAAATCAGTGTCTTTTAACAAATTAGTAAAAACAGTTAGTCAAAATATGAAATGTTCTCATTGTAAATCAGAAATGTTTTCAACATTATTTATAGACAGATTTGGACAATATGTAATTTTAATGCAACAAAGCTGTGGAGCAGATAAAAGAAAATTGGAAACCAAAATTAAAAATGTTGTAGCAAGTCAACTATCAATTTCAGGAGAACTTTTAAAGCAGTGGCTATTATTTTTCATGATAGACCTACTACAACATCTGGACACTATACTGTGTATTTAAAGTGCAATAAAGGATGGACATATTGTTATAATGCCCATTTGGAACTCAAGTTGGTTGCCTTACAAATTACCAAATTCATATCTGATATTTTTTATGCCAAAGTTTTGAAAACATCATTTGGCTTATTGGGAAGATGTGAACACAAATTAATGAGTTTATTTTGGATATTTTTAATGCAAATAGATTTAGAAACATTGTTTGGCCTATTGGGAAAATGTGAAGAATTACTCTTTGGATTATTGTTTGTGCTAATTCTTATTTCATTTGCAAAATTGTCTTTGAAAGAAGTAGTTTATATATTTGTTCTTGATATCATACGTGATATAATGAAAGTGTATATTTTAGTAGATCATTTAATGCAGTTGAAGAATATCATTTAGAAACTGTAGACAAGTAAACAGATAGTTGAACTTGTAAATATTTTCAACACAGATTTGTTTGTTTTTTACAATCTTACTGATTGAATGTGTTTTCCCGCTGTTTTATGATGATTAACATTGAAATCACTGTGTATGGTGACATTCAATAGAATCTAAAAACAGCAAAAAAGGGAAACTGAATATGTAATGTAATTCTAAAATGATGTGTTTTTAAAACTATAATATTACATGCAATAACAGGTTTTTTCTTATCTTTTACAGAAAGTAATACTAAAGTTTGAAAATATTTTCAATTTAGTTTACAATGAAACAACTGTAAAATAGTTTCAATGAGTTTGATATCTACTTCAATAAAGAAGGTAAGATGAAAGAATGTAATAAGCATAATAATATCAAATAATGTTTACAGTCACTTTTATTGCAGACATTCTTTTTTTTAAACTCTGCCAACTCACTCCTCCATTCACCTCAGCACTACCCACACACTCCTTCAATCATTGAAGCATACCCTATGTACTTACAAAATCACCCAGGCATTAGTAATCCACACCTTTAATCACTATGGCAGTACTCATACACTCCTGTAATCACCCAGACATTATTCCTACAGTCTCACAATCACCCATACATTATATCTGCACTCATGCAATCACCCAGGCATTACCCATGCACTTAAAAAATCACCCAAGCAATACCCATACACTTAAAAAATCACCCAGGCATTATCAATGCACTCATCCAATCACCCACGCATAACTCATCCACTCTCGCAATAACCCAGGCATTACCCTTACACTGCTCCAATCACGCATGCACCAAACATGCACTCCTCTAATCACCCAGACACTACTCATTCACGCCTTAAATTACCCAGCCAGTAGCCATGCACTCCTCCAATCACCCAGTCGCTACCCATGCATTTATAAAATCACCATGCACTATCCTTGCACTCCTCTAATCACCCAGGCACTACTCATCCACTCATGCAATAACCCAGGCACTTACCATGCACTGCTCCAATCACCCATGCACTACCTATGTACTCCTCCAATCACTCAGACACTATACATGCACCCATGCAATCATCCAAGCATTATCCATAAACTAATGCAAACAGCCAGGTATTACCCATGCACTCTTCCAATCACCCATACAGTACCCTGCACTCATGCAAGCACCCAGCCATTACCCATGCACTTACAAAATCACCCATTCAATACCCATGTACTTACAAATCCCCCAGTCAGTACCCATCCACTCCTCCAATCACCCAGGCCCTACTCATCCACTCATGCAATATACCAGGCACTACCCATGCACTGTTCAAATCACCTATGCACTACCCATGCACTCTTCCAATCACCCAGACACTATCCATGTACTCATACAATCACCTACAAATTACCCATGCATTTCATTTATCACCCAGACAAAACCCATGTACCTTCAAAACCCTCACACACTACTCTTGCAGTCTTCCAATCAACCATGTACCACCTGTGTACTCATGCAATTACCCAAACACTACCCAGGCACTACCTATGCAGTCCTTCATGTACCTAAACATTACCCATGCACTGTTTCAATCACTCAGACATAAACCCCTGCACTCATACAATTACCTAGGCGTTACCTATGCATTAGTGTTGTCATACAGCCACTATGCATGCACATATAAAATCACTCATGCACTACACTTGCACTCCTCCAATCACGCAGGTACTACCTGTGCACCCATGTAATCACTCAACAACTAATCATGCAGTCATGCAATCACTCTGGCACTACCCATGCACTCATGCATGCAATCAGGCACTTCTGCTGCACTCATGCAATCGCTCAAGTAATTTGTTTATTTTTACCAAATATATGTGGTTCTGTAAGAACTTTTTTTTTGTTTTCAAGCAATGATATTTTTTAACGGTTTTTTTGGGGTGTTTTTGCTTGTTTTAAACAAAACAAAATTGAAGACTGCAAAGGAACTGTTTAAGAAAAAAAGAAAAATGAAATCTGGGAGCACATTTTTTAGCATTTATGTGCTTTGATTGCATTGGTGACAACGTCAATGCACTTCTCCCCGATGCAGTTTTGCATCACATTTTTTGCAAATTATGGCCACTTTCAACAGCTCTGGAACAATACTAGGCCTTGCTGCTGCTGTAAGTGCTTGACAGGATGTAGAAGGGGCATTAAGTTCTTGTTCTGCTGCTTCATTCTGCTGTCTGTGTGTCTCTTCTCTTGCCAGATGTAAGGGATGCATAGTCTCCAAATGTTTCTTCATGCTCGATGTCCCGCATGAATATATTTTTTTCGGAGCACCTTGACAAAATTTTCTTACAGATGGAACACATGTCTTTTCTCGCTTCAAATTTCTTTTCTCCCTCTGCACAGTAAAGAAGGCCCATACCACACTTTCCTTCCTCTTCTTCACTGGCTCAACGATATCATCATCCTCCAGTTCCAGTGGTTCATTATCTCCATGACTAGATGTCATAATGTTAAAAAAAAGTAAAAAAACACACCAAATTGAAAGAATGAAGAGATGTCCAACAAGCAGGTCTTGTCAGCAAGACAGACAAATAATGAGAGGAATATAACAAGGATGGATCCTCCCTCTTACAAAATGAAAATGATTTAAACCAATCAGATGCTTTCTTTTTGTGGTGACATGGAGTCGCCTACGGTGCGCGCACCTGTCGCTTATGCGTCGCGCACCCGCAAAATATTGTATACATAAGTATAAATTATAAATAGATGTTTATACACTATTTTTAAAAGCATATTAGTAAAAGTATTCATTAAAATATGATATTTTAACTTCCTATAGTGATGTTTTACACTTTGAACATATGCCGAAGTCGCGACCCCGGCGCGATCCTAGAGCAAACCCGGAAATACGTGCAGGGTGGGGTCGCGCACCATACGCGCAGACGTCGCGCACTCGTAACATTTTGCATTGTTAATTGTACACTCAAAAAAACTGTTTATAAATTGTTTTTTAATATATTAGTCAAACACTTCAACCAAAACTTATATTTATAAGTTCTACAATTAAATTTTATACTTTTGAAACTATGCCGAAGTCGCAACTCCAGCGCGACTTCTGAAATGCAAATTAGCAGGGTTTGCGGGGCTATTTAGGCGGATCCTGATTGCAGCGCGTTGCGGTAAGGGGTAGTGGCAGTACCTCTGACCCGCTGCTCGCCACAGGCTCTAGCACGAAGCTTGCGCTCCTCTTTGCTCACTGTGAATGTGATTACTGATGTTATTTTAATCTTTGTGGAAAAACGGACTTTTAGAATCTTAAAATTTGCTAAAAATCGCATTGCTTACACGCACTCTAACACACTACCTTTGTTGGGTGTCACACTGACATAGGAGACGCATTACAGATCTCTGATCCGTCTTCCCCTCTGACTGCAAGGGGGAGGACACCACTTCCTGTTACCATCTGCTTGGCGGTTAGCGCTCTAGCAGCTGGGTCTCGCGGGGCTATTTAGGCGGATCCTGATTGCAGCGCGTTGCGGTAAGGGGTAGTGGCAGTACCTCTGACCCGCTGCTCGCCACAGGCTCTAGCACGAAGCTTGCGCTCCTCTTTGCTCACTGTGAATGTGATTACTGATGTTATTTTAATCTTTGTGGAAAAACGGACTTTTAGAATCTTAAAATTTGCTAAAAATCGCATTGCTTACACGCACTCTAACACACTACCTTTGTTGGGTGTCACGCTGACATAGGAGACGCATTACAGATCTCTGATCCGTCTTCCCCTCTGACTGCAAGGGGGAGGACACCACTTCCTGTTACCATCTGCTTGGCGGTTAGCGCTCTAGCAGCTGGGTCTCGCGGGGCTATTTAGCCCTCGCCTCGCCCTGAGCGCGCAGCGTTCGCGCGCAGTGGAGCCGAAGCTACGCCGAAGAGTAGCCAAAGAGTAGCCCGTCTGCGCCCGTCCGCGACAGGACGGGACCAGGGGCCACCCACCCTGCTCTCATGTCCTCCCACCCCTCCCCCGTCCTGGTCTCCTCTACAGACTCTCATATCAGGTACTCTTCCGACTTTCTACACTCGCTTCGCCCACATGATCTCTACCAATGTTTAAACAGTGGCTGGCCCTACCCAGAAGGACCATTCTCATGTGATAAGTGTGGTTTTCACACCACTTGTAACACTCTGATACCAGGGCACGCTCCTACCCCTAAAGCCACACATAAAGGCTGGAAAAGTTTCTTGCTGAATGTTCGATCCCTTCCACGCCACTGTATTGAAATATGGGATACCATTAGCTGCCACCAACCGGAAATATGTTTCCTAACGGAAACCTGGCTAAAACCCCACACTATTCCATCTGTTATGACAGGAATCCCCACAGGATATAAAATCCTGAGGCAAGACCGCCCGATAAAAACAGGTGGCGGCACTGCCATAATACATAAAGACAGTTTCCATATCTCCATATTAGAACAAGCTCTTCTTCCCTCTATGGAAATTATGATTTTTAAAATAAACACCAGTAACAAACATCACTGGAAAGGCGCTTTAGTCTATCGCCCCCCAGGAACTGACTCCAGTTTCACCCTGGCCCTCACTGAAATTCTTGCCCCTCATATGAAAGCCAAAGAGCATTTCATTCTACTTGGCGATTTTAATATCCATGTAGATATACCAGAGGACCCTGATGCCAAACTCCTACTGGAGGACCTTGCTTTACTTGGCCTACACCTACGAAATTATGGTCCCACCCATAGAGGAGGCCACACCTTAGATCTCATTTTTACCAATGATCCCTCAATTCACTGTCATCCCCCCAAATCAGTACATTGGACTGACCACAGCATGCTGGAGTTCTCCCTCATGCAACTCACCAAACCTCCCGAACCTTCTGCCTCCAGGAGTATTAAACGTAGACCTTGGCACAAGATATCCCCGGAAGCATTTGTAAAAACATGGAAAACTCCTACCTTTTCCGACTCTGATACCCCTGATCTGGCCCTGGCCAAACTTAACGATTCCCTCCTCGATACAATAAACCTCTTAGCTCCTCAAAAACTGGTCAAACTACCAACCACCAATAACAAAAAAGAAATCTGGTACACTGAAGCCCTAAAAACTGAGAAACAAAAGTGTAGAAAGCTTGAGAAACAATGGAGGAAGAACCACTCCAGCGAAAGTAAAGAGCTTTATCAGCAAGCTGCCTCCTCCTACTACAATAACATAAAAAAGGCTAGGAAAACTAGCTTACAGTCCCAAATAGACGGAGCAGACAACTCTACCAGAGAACTTTATAAAATCCTAAGAAGTTTCACCAACCCCACAGCCTGCGAAAGTCCTGACACTTTTTCGCAGGATCTGTGCAACAAAATATCCCTATTTTTTGAGGAAAAAATTGATATCATCTATAAAAAAATACTGGCCAAACACCCCAACAATACAGAGACGCCTGACGCTCCCTGTCCACAAACCAATACTGAAACTTTCATTAAGATTCCGGAAATCTCTAAGGACGAGATAAAATCCTTATTAAACACCACTAAAACAGGGTCCCCTCTTGACCTTCTTCCCCCCAGAGTGATGAACATGCTCTGCACCGACCTCTGTCCCTCTATCCAGAGAGTTTTGAACCTCTCCTATACAGAAGGCAAACTCCCCCAACAATGGAAAGAGGCAGTGGTGAATCCTATTCGTAAAAATACCACCTCCCCATGGACAGAACTCTCTAACCTCCGTCCCATCTCCTTGTTGCCCCTCCTGAGTAAATTGGCAGAAAAACATGTTAACATCCACTTGTCCAGGTTCATTGAGGCGACAGGGGGCCTGGACCACTCCCAATCTGGGTTCAGGCCCAACTACAGCACCGAATCTGCTCTCCTCACCGTGACCGATAACATCAAGATGTCACAGGATAGAGGAGGCTCAATGATTCTGGTGCTGTTAGACCTGTCGGCCGCATTTGATACTGTGTCCCATAAGATCCTCACGAGCCGTCTACAGGGAGTGGGCATAGGAGGCCAAGCCCTCTCTTGGCTGGAGAGTTTTCTGTCCGGGCGCTCACAATCCGTCAGCCTGGGACCATACCGCTCTGTTTCCAGGGTGCTCACGAAGGGGGTGCCACAGGGCTCATGCCTAAGCCCCACATTGTTTAATGTGTACGTGGCCCCCCTCGCTGAGATTGTGAGAAAATATGGATTCACCCCGGTGTCTTACGCTGACGACACCCAGCTCCTCTATCCTTTCCATTCCTTCAACTCCAACGTTAGGGACAACTTTGCAGAAGGAATGAGGGCCATCTCCAATTGGATGGCTGTTAACCGCCTCCAATGCAACGTTGGAAAAACGGAGCTAATGCTTTTTGGGAAAGCATCCATACTGTGGTCCCCCGACTGGTGGCCCCTTGACTTGGGACCAGTACCCACCCCTAAACTTACAGTAAAAAATCTAGGGGTGAAGCTGGATCGGGACCTTACCATGAAGGAACACGTGAATGCAGTGGCTGGGTCATGCTTTCACACCATCGGCCTGTTAAGAAGAGTCTTCCCCTACCTTTCTGACAGCTATAGAAAGACCCTAGTGCAGACTATGGTGATCAGCAAAATTGATTACTGTAATGGACTCCTTATTCAAGCCAATGAGAGTGCTATTAATCGCCTCCAAGTAGTCCAAAACACTGCAGCAAGACTGGTTCTGAATGCCCCCCCCAGAACTCCCTCCAAACCCCTGCTGCGTGAACTGCATTGGCTGCCAATAAGACAACGCACCAAATTCAAGATCTGTTGCATTGTCCACAAGTGCTTGTTCGGGAAAGGTCCTGACTACCTGGTCCAAAAGCTACCTGTCTATAAACCTGACAGAGCCTTGCGGTCAAGCAATCAATTGCTACTCAAAACCCCTCTTGTCAAAAAAAACAGACAAGGGGGCAGAGCATTCTCTTTGGTAGGGCCCAAGCTCTGGAACAATCTTCCTACTGACCTCAGACAAACCCACAATCACTCCTCTTTCAGGAAGAAACTAAAAACTGTATTATTCCAGGAAGATTAAATATTCCCATTCATCAGTGTTCATCCACATTCTCTGTTCTATAGCAACTACTCCATCTTGCGAGCAAAGCGCGGAGATACCTCGTAAGGGGTCGATTCTTGCGCTATACAAGAACATAAAATAAAAGAAATAAAAAAATTGCACACTTTTATTCTGGGCACGCATCGAGTAGGTTTGTTAGGGTGCGCGACTCCTTTGTAAGAATTAAAAAAAATGCATTATAATACAGTAAAACAACTTTACAGTATTTAAAAAAATATTTCCAAAACATATAATAATAACTTGTACATATAAAAAATAGTGTTATGCTTGAGGTTGGTATTTTATATTATGTAAGCATAACATTCTGAGCACTCAATGAATATTAAACCTTCAAGAGAAAAGTGAGATTTAAGACTTCTCGAGAGATAGATTACTGATTAGGTTACTTTGTATGACTGTGTTATAATATAGTCAAAGTAGACCTCTTTCTGCACCACTATTGGTTATTTCTGCACATTGGTTGCTAGTTTCTGCATCTTTCTTTGTCTCTCTGAACTTCTGTTATTTGTTTGTGCATTTCTCTTCATTCTTTCTGTACCTTTCTTTCAGTTTCTGCACATGTCGTACCTCTGTAGGCATAGTTATTCATTATCACTTAGAAAACCTTTGAAATTTACTGAAAAAATCATAGGTTTCACAGTTGATAAAATTAGAAATTCGCATTTTAAAAATCTTTGAAATTCCCTGAAAAAAACATAGGTTTCTGGGAAGTTATAGTTAGAAATTAGCATTTAAAAAACCTTTCAAATTCACTGAAAAAAAACACAGGTTTCAGGGACGTTATAGTTAGTTGGAGATTTCAGTTGTACAAAACCAGTGAAATTCGGCCGTTATAGTTAGTTTAGCTAACTATAACTCGCGCCCCGCAATGCACTGCTGATGATGTCATATATTACATCATTCATGAAATGGTCAGTTACATCACTGATGACATCTCAAATGACATCACTGATGACATCACTAATTACATCATCCAGTGACTGTGTGTTTCTATAAAGTTTAAGTATGATTTATATATATGCCAAGGTATATTTAAGATACACTGTGCTAAGGGTGTATGGGGCGAGGGGTGTTAAAGAGACAGAACATCTTTTAAAAAGTTGCGGAGTGATGCCACAATGTAACTAATGGCAAGTTTTAATTTCCAACTCAAGACTATGTAATAAACTGTTGTGTAGTATTTACATGTCTGCAAATGAAGCTAGAAATAGGTTTGAACTCCCGTTGCTTTTTCTCCGCGATCATGGGGAAAACATTGCGAAAAATGCACTAACAGGAACCTTGTTTTGAAAGAGAGGGAAAGGGATAACAGATGCTAACCATTCACAAGTGGAGATGCAGTAGTCTAACATGAAAGACATGATTTCATTTGCTGATTTTTTATGATGATAGAGTGGAAAGTTGAAGAGATTTCCATTTTAGAGTTGTTTTGTATGAGAGTGGTGTACCATTCTTCTGCTTAATTTTCATAAATCTTTACAGTGTCAATACTATGCAGAAAGAGTGAAAATAACAATATAATCTACAAACTGAATTCTATGGTATGTATATAACTTTGTAATTATTTTTAAAATGTACTTTAGAAATGAAGATATATATGGAAGTTTGATTAAAAAGAGTATCACAGTGATGAGACAAAATATATCAGATTAACTGTATGTATTAGAGGGTATGTGTTTAAGAAGTTAGTGGTGAATGTTTTGGGAATAAGAGAAAAATTAGTTGTGCTTATATTACATTGTGTATTTTACTTAAAAATAATAGTATAGTCTTGTGGAAAGTTGTAATAAGGAACTAAATATGTATGGCGTCAAAAAAGGGTTGATCCAATGTGCAGAGGGTGTGAGGCAGCAAACAAAACTTTTTTGCACGTGCTTTGTACATGCCCTTTCTTTATTCTCCAACGCAGACGCCTACTTAGGCCAGAATGGAACAGGCTGGGAGTTCGGACTTGCAGGCACGCCATTATTGCTGCTCTGTCCTTAGAGAACATTGTTTTAAATATAAAATTGGCCAAATTCGTTCAGCAAGTTTATAGTCTTTTAGAAAAATTGGATAACTGTGCAGAATAATATGTACTTTAACCTCATTTGCCTTGTCCGGGATTGCTAATTTTTAAATTGACACGTTGTAGTAAGCACTGATAAGAAGGCCAAATTTTATTTTGTTTTTTCTTAATCCCTTTTAATCTGCAAAATTGTATTTAATGTGCTGGAAGAATCTTTTAAAGAGATGTTTTTATATATCTAAATAAAGAAATTATTATTAAATGTTTTCAATGTATAAACACCATGTGCAGAATGGATACATCTGTCATGTGCATTTTGGCAGTGGTAGTACTTTTAGTAATATTATTAAACAGGAATAGTGCAGTGAGAAATAAAACATGAGAACATATTATCTGCCTGTAAATTAATTACAATGAAGTAATACTTGTTAGGTGTGTATTGGGAAGTGTTTGTCAATGTGTTTTTTAACATATATAACCACTTTGCATATGTTTAGATGGTGAGATATGGTTTTTGTGTTTGCACATAGTTTATAAATACAGCACAACTTTTGAGTTTGCTTAAAGTTGCAGAGAGGTATATATTTTAGGAAAGATAGTTTGATGGTGTACATCTATTAAGAAATCACATATATATATTTACATGGTGATCTGTGTTCAGTAAGGCTGATACAAATTTCATGTATATGGTAAGGGTTGTGTTTTTCTTTAAACATGCTTTGTTTAAAATTGAAAAGGATTTATAGTAGAGAATGCCTCAAGAATTCTTGTGCTAGCTTAATTTTGAGTGTAACTTGTGTTTGAGATATGCTGAATATATGTTTTAGAAGCAGAAGAAATATTTAAGAAATGATGTAGGTATGCCATTGGCAAAATGTTTTGTGCTTTGAAAAATGTCATAATGTTGTTTTCCGTTTTAGACATTGGCCGCTCCTCCACTAAGGTGGAGGAGGTTTGCCCCACTGGCAGGAGCATCAAAGAAAGGTTGATAACTGAATGCTACTATAATTTTATTGCTTCTTCCTGCCGCTGAAGTGCATGAAGTAGTGGGGCGGAGCTGCAGGGGAGGAGTGGTAGACACTCCTGTGTGCAATGACTCTCCAGACGGCCAAAATAGTCATGCACACTCCCTTGTTCTCCATGCAGCCTGCATTACAGCCTACATGGAGAACATGCCCACCCCTACAGCCCCTGGCTGAGTGCCGTGTCACGGTACTCAGACTAATCACAACAATCCATTGAAGCGTTGTGATTGGCTTAGGAGTGGGAGCCTGGCTGCCTGCTTCCTGTTCCGATCTGGAGTTGTACACAGGTAGCAGGAGGGAAGACGCGGTACCCGACGTCAGCAGCAAGGTACGTTTTATTTTAATATTATAATTTTTTTAAAGCATCCCATGAGCCACCCTCTCCCCCTGCCCGCCCCCACCCGCAAGCCATACCAGCCACCCCTGGTTTTAGAAACTTACTAGTGCATGCTCAGTAACAAATCAATGTATGTTTCTAGAGGGCCATGTATGGAATTATATATCAAGCGTGAAACCTAGATTTAACTCACACATAGCTCAGAAGAAAAGCATGTAGACAGTGAAACAGGTAATTTGATACTTACAGAAGTAGATAACCAATGAGTCAGAGATATAGTGACAACTGAAAGGTATCTAACAGCAATGAAGGTACAAATCAGTGATTCACTATCCATGAAGTTATTCAATTATCCAGAAACTACACATTCACTCTTGCAATCAGTTATGTTTATGTAGTCATTGAAGTATACATTCATCTAATCACCTAGTTACTAACCATTGTCTTATGCAATTAACAAGGCTGTAACTATGCAATCATTATAACATTTGCGCAGACCTATGCAGCCATCTAAGCACCCACTTACAACCTATGCAGTCATTCAAATACTGAGGCACACGCATGCCCTGATGAAACTCAGTAATATTGTCTTACAGTGATATTGCATCCTTTTTACTTCCACCACTATACTGCACAGGTAACTTATTAAACCATTATATCTGCCTTCTTTACATTTTAGATTTCATTTTAAACTCTCTGCATAAATCTGTACTACTATCACAATGCCAAAATCATATTCCCCTACTCTATTTATAGACAGGGTATGAGCTTAGTTTACACCAATAAATTCTTAGTGGCTGATTAGGAGTTGGGCAGTAAGGTACCGCCATTGAACCGGCATCAGAAATCCTGCTGCCTAGTTGGCGATCTGCCCGCCATATTACAATGTTATCAGATTGCCAAACGAAACACCACAGGAGCACTGCCGCCACTGCCAAACTTTCGCCAACCACCTCGACAGTGGTAGGTGGAAAGTAGCTATCAGAAGGCGGTACAGACAAGTTCACTGCTGTCTGAATTACAAGTTGGCTTTCCATCGAACCGTCCATGTCGGGAAGACAGCCTGCTTCAAGTTGCACAATTGAAGGAATTGGGGTACAAAGTCACCCATTTACTTTTCTTCTTTTCTTTCTCCCACATGGATCCCTCCAGGACCCCCCTTCACAGCAGCATCTTTACCACAAAGAAAACAACCCTGGTTTTGCTTAAATACAGGAAAGTCCATTTCGCACTATTTACCAATTGACTGGACTGTGCACATATGGTCCGGACTCCAGCAATAGGAATGTACTTGTAGAAGGTATTTTTTCACGTGTGTCATGCATATGTTTATATTTAACACATGTGCAGTCAAAATAAACACACATGCATCGACACATATGAAAAAGTATTCCCCACCATCAGAAACACCACTATTGGTCCAGCAGTGACATCGTAATATGGTCGGCCAGAGAACGCCGCAACAGTGGTCTTCTTGGGGCCGCGGCGGTATGGCGATGCGACCACCGAACTCATAATCAGGCCCATAGTTTGGTCTACTGTCATAAATCTCTGACAGAGCAGGAAAAGAGGGAAAAAGCACAAAGACTCCCATGCACAGGAATAAAACTCACTATAAGTCAGGGCAGGAAAACAGCTGTGGCCATACACAAAACCAACTAGCGCACATAACTGCCCAATTACTCACATATAAGTTGAGTCTACATTTAACAGGAAAAAAAACTTGCTGTAGGAATTTGATCTATATAATGTGGATCAAGCTGTAAAATTAATATGGAACTTACTAAAATATCCAAAGAATCCTTATCTTCTCGAGAGGCAAGATGGCGGTTTGTCTCTAGACCGCAATGTAAGCACCTGACTTGAGCTCTACTCCATGATCAGAAGGATGCCGGCCCCTAGGTCTCCCGCACACCCATGACCGAACATCAATCCCAAACCTTGAAATCTAACTATTTCAGATCGTGAGATGCTAAACAATTGCCAGGAGCCAAACCGGCAAGATTCTAAATTGGTCTCTTCACTCTACACACTAATCGGATGGGCCATTGTTAAAATACTGCTGAACTCACCGGTCTACCTCCAGAGCGATCCGGCTGACTCCGTGAACCAAAGTGATCCCATTGACACTGGAAGTAGTGCCGATCTCATCAAAGCTGTCACCGCTTCTACCACAATGCCCCCTAAAACTGCTGCAGCCTCGACGTCAGTGGTAGCACGAGCCAGGGCGGCAAGGGTGCTCCGAGAGAATACCGAGCGCCAGGCATAGAGCGGAGGAGGATTCGGAAATGCGCTGACACCCGCCGCAAGGAGAAAGAATGAGATGACCCCATCCGAGGTCGGGGAAGGTAACTCACCAAGACATGATGCGCTGGCAGCACCAAGGAAACTCGTGAAGAAAGATGCCGCAGGACCTACTGCTGCTCCAGGGACTACTGTGATCGACCTGCTCCGAAAAAATCACGGAGCACTTCCGGAGCGTGAGAAGAAGCGGCAGGCAGCATCTACGAGTGATCCATCAGAACCTGTCCCGGCCACCAACAAGAATGAACAGCAAGACGGCGATAATGATTCTCAGGTGGCTGGCTCTCAAATGGCTGAAAGAAAGCGTAACTCTGTTTCTAGCACTGAGCAGCCACAAACATCCGCTCCAACCGTAAGTACTGTGGGGGCAATGGTACAGTCAGGATGCTTGAATGCTAGCTCTTCTCCGGACTCATATCCAGGCATCGAGGATGTGGCTATTGTTATCGATCAACTCGTTGAGGGAAATGTTTCTAATTTCGCCAACTTATCCTTGAATGGGGGGTCGACCAAAAGCATACCTGAAATACAAGACACAGCATTAACTTCTAGCAACCCCCAGATATCACATGAGAAAAGTAAACCCCCCAAAGAGGATTACAGTCTTAACCATGATTTGGAAAAAGAAGCAAGTGACTTTTTTTCATTTTCTGATGAAGCTGGGGATGAGGGGGATTGGTCAGATGAATCTGAAACTGAATCTATGTCCTATTTGACCGATGAAAGCAGCAACAGTAACGGAAAGAGGGCAGAGGTTAGCACCATTAAATCGAAGCCCACACAAATGCGGAAAAAGAAACAGCAAGGTGGTGGGGATCTTGCTTGGGATTATTCCCTCACCGACCAGATTACACTCCCCACATGTAGCACAAAGAACACCCAGCACATCACGCACCCCTCGTTTGGCGAGCCCTCCCCTACAACATTAGACACTGTTCTACAAGCCATAGCGGCCCATTGGGAGGAAACCGCACAAGACGGACGGAGGGCCCAAGCAGCCCTACGCAAAGTGCAAGGGGTTGTTCGCAAAGTTACCAAGACTTGTAGCTCTTTTGGAGATAGAATCACCGAAATTGAATCCAGGGTGCTCTCCAATGAAAATGAAGTAGCTTTGAATCATGAAAAAATTGAGCTGCATGAGTCTGAACTGGCTGACGTTAGGTGGAAGCTTGAGGACTTCAAAAATTGTCAAAGAAGAAACAACCTTCGCATACTAGGGGTTCCTGAGAAGGCAGAAGGTGAGGACGTCCGTGCTTTTGTGGATAATCTATTCATAGACTCCCTGCCTGAGCTAAAAAATTGGGACTGGGATAATGATATTCAGCGAGCGCACCGTATGCCCTTTAAACTGCCAGAAAAACCCGGGACCTACCCTCGTGCAATCTTGGTCTACTTCGGCAATTTTTTGCTTAGGCAGGCAGTATTTGAGAAAGCGAGGCCAGAATCTAAGCGCACCAGTAAAGATATATCCTATTTTACTATTTTACACGTCCCGACTTCTGTCAGGCCACAGTCGAAAGGCGGTGGCAGCTCCGTATCTTAATCAAGCCGTTCCAAGATAAAAAAAACTCAGGCCTATCTGAACAATCCAGCACGGCTCATGGTTGTTCATGGAGGGCAAACAAAATTCTTCATGTCAGAGATCAAGGCCAAAGAGTACCTGGATGAGCTAAAACGACTTAACCAGGAACCGACACTATACATATTGTGCTCACACTAAATAATAATTATGTCACTTCAGGCATTAGCTTTAACATTTAGGGCTAGAATGAGATGCAAATGTTTAATCTCTTGTGTTTGGGGTGGGAGGTGGGGGAGTGTTTTATATGTTTTATATGTTCTCACGCAAATCACTAGGACAGTGGGGGTTGAGGGGGGTGTTCTACACTCTTACATATTCTAGTACTTTTTAATATTGCCTGGACACCTGGAATGTCCTACGCAAGTATGAACCGGCAACCTTCTGGGGCTAAACTTTCTTTGTATATGCTTTTTTGTAATGCTCGAGTGTAGTGCTGCATCACCATCATCCAGACTCTCATGGAGTCTGATTGCCTTTTTGTGGGGGGGCAGGGGGTGGGGGGTGGGAGTGGGGTTGCTGTGGGGAGGCAGGGGTGGGGGGTGCATTTAAAAATGAAAAAAACGGAACCAGATGCAAGATAGGAGTCACTTTTTTTTATTAGTACTAGCAGGAGAAAGTACCACAACCAAGGTAGAACAAGTATGTTATGAAGATCATCATGTGTCTAAGCAGCAGATACACATGGAATCATCTAAAACACTCTTATGGGAAGGTTGACCGTTCAAACCTGGAATGTTTCATGTCTTTTATCTAGAGATAAACGGCAGCGCCTGAGTAAAATAATAAATCAGAACCCCATAGATAATATATGTCTCCAAGAGACCCACCTGCCCTGGGATAAGAGGGTGCTGTTAGGAATTAGGGGATATAATCTACTAGCATGTACCTCATAAACTTCTAACATTCGGGGGGTAGCCATACTTGCTAAAGCTTCTCTTGGCCAAACGACACGTAAATTGGCTGACCCACAGGGCAGATGGGTTATTATCAAACCGGCCCTTTTATTACTATTTGCTCAATCTACGGGTCCAACCAAGATGACCCTGCTATCTTCGAGATACTCGAACTTGAACTTGCAGCCTGGCAGGGGCTACTTATTTTATGTGGAGATCTAAACATCTCGCTCAGTCCACCGTGTAATAGACATATACGGTTAAAATATATGGGCCACAAACCACGAGTCTTTAAGGCTGTTAGTAGGCTTGTAGACAGCTTGGGCCTAGTTGATATATGGAACGCTAAGAACTACCCTGACCGTGGCTATACTTACTTCTCTTGCCCTCATAGCAAGCATGTTAGAATAGACTATATGTTTGTAACAACTGATCTGCCTACGTAAGCCACAATCACCAAACATCCTAAAATTATCTCAGACCACAATGCCTTAACTCTGGCAATCAACATCACAACCACAACGAGACAACACCGGGTTTGGACATTTGATAGAAAACTCCTGGCCAATAAAGAATACATTAATCACATTACCAGCTGGGCCCAAGAATTTTTCGATACTAACCGATACAGCGCCTCAAGATGTGTGGTGTGGGATTGTTTTAAAGCCGTGCTCAGAGGCGAAACAATGAGTTACCAAGTAAAGGCAAAATAACAGGGAGTATAGCCTAAAGGTTCAGGAGTTGGCTAGGGCAGAGGAAGAGCAAGTCACACAAATAGCACAAGGAAATGATGGGAAGCATGCTATGTATCAGCTGTTGGTGGTAAAAACCAAGCTTAACTCAGGTCTGAGTCAAAAAGCTGCAGAGACTTTGAAAGTACATCAGAAAGATGTATATGAAAATGGCGAAAGGGTTGGTAAGCAACTTTTGCTCAATACCGCCAGAAAAACGTATTTAATGCTATCACATCTATACAGGTAGGAGGGCAGACACACACACAAACGTCAGATATAATTAACACATTTCAGCAATATTATCAGAACTTATACCAAGATGATAGTACAGCAAGCAGGACTGAATCAGATACCTTTCTGGGTAATCTTCTCGATAACCCTGAGGCAAGTAGGCTCATTGACGATATTACCCGAGAAGACCTTGAGAAGGAAATTACCCTTGCTGAAGTACAGCTTGCTCTGTCCTCAATTGCTACTGGGAAAGCCGCAGGCTCGGACGAAATACCTCTTGAGTTGTACAAAATCCTGAGCCATTATTTAGGACCACTTATTCATGACTTATTCCTGGGGGTCCAATGGAGTGGTATTCCTCCAGAATCTTGGAAGAAGACAAACATAATTGTGTTTCCAAAAAAAGGGAAACCTCCAGACCAATTGTCATCTTATCGCCCGATTTCCTTTATGATTTCTGACTCCAAAGTATACGCGAAAGTTATGGCCATCCGGCTTGGGAGGGTTGTTGAACATCTGGTCTCTCCATGGCAGCATGGATTTATCCCGGGTAAAGGCACTACCAACCACACCCGAAGGGCCATCGCCTTATTTGATATAATGTCCCCAACGGGGGGCCAGATGTCGATGATCCTTCTGGACGCCGAAAAGGCATTTGATCGTGTATCCTGGAACTTCCTCTGGGCTGTTCTGACACGCAACAATTTTGGCCCCAAATTTGTTAACTCCATTATGGCAATGTATCGTGATCCCAAAGCCAATTCACAGATAATGGGCTCTGAATCAGGTACTATTAATGTTTCTAGAGGTACAAGGCAAGGGTGCCCCTGCTCTCCAATATTATATGCCCTATATAGACCCCCTAGTCTTGAAGCTCCTTGAAGATCAAAAAATGAAACCCATGGTGACTGGCCAATTTGAAACCAAGGTACTGGCTTACGCCGACGGCATTGCGGTACTAACACCCGATCCCACAGAAGCAATGTCGGAAATAGAGAATCTAGCACATACGTATGGATTTTACTCTGGGTACTCCCTTAATAAAGGAAAGACAATTATGCTTTGTACGGATAGCATTGTGTGTACTGATTGCAGGAAAGCTGACAAAGCTACATATCTAGGTATCAGTATTAGCCCAGATATTAAGCTAATCCCCAAGCTTAATTATGAGCCATTACTGAATCATATGAGGAAAGACCTTGATCGAGTAAACAGCCTACATCTTTCTATTATCGGCAGGAGAAACTTTTTAAAGATGAATATCCTCCCTAGGGTGTTATATCTTTTTCGAGCTATCCCTTTGATTTTCGAGGACAACATTCTAAAAACACTAGAATCACTTATGTCTAAGTTTATGTGGCAACATGGCAAAATCAGGAGGTCCTTGAAATTTATTTCACTCCCCCAGAACAGGGGTGGTTTAGCGGTCCCGAATATGCTATTTTACTTCTGGGCCTCGCTCCTACCACAAATGGCCCCGCTTTTATACTCCATCCCCTCTGTGTATGAAACCGAGGCTACAATGATTCCATTTATCTACAAGCTGTCGCTTGGGCAGAAAGCTAAAGGTCTTTTTTTGAGGCAAGTGGAAGCAAGTTACTATAAAAAGAGTAAATTTAAAATAATTTCCAATGCCTGGAGAATATGGTTTAGAACGAATAAGTAAATGCAAATTTTAAAAATAAATAGATACACCCCCTTTGGCATTCTAATTTTCTTCCCGGCCTAGGGACTAAAGTCATTTAAAAAAAATGGGAATCTTTAGGAATTAACACCGTAGGGGACTTCCTGTTGAAAAATCAGGATACCACCTTTTCAGATTTACAGGCAAAATTTCATCTATCTAATGGGGTCTATCTTAACTTTATTCAGGTACATACTATACTCAAGCTAAAAGCTCCTAGTGGTAGCACGGGCAGAATTGAAATTATTGAAACCATTGCTAGAAAGACGACGAGAATTGGCTTAATCTATGGACTATTGTTGGAAAAACTCCAAGATGATGTAGAGCAAACGGAAGTAACCTAGGCAGATAAATTGGGCAATCCGAATATAGATATTGATATGAGCCTACAATTACCATCTCGTCTTCTTATGTCAGCTAGCTTAAAAGCCCAGACTTACAAAACCATATTTAACTTATACTTTACTCCAGCAAAATTGTATGCTTGGTGCAAAAGGGAGAATGATCACTGCCCCAGATGCCTATCCGGCTCCGCAACTTTAATACATATGTTTAGCGAATGCAGCAAGCTAACCCTAATTAAAAAAATGATGTCTGATTTCTGGGAAGAGGTGTTCAGGCACAAGCTTGCTGACTCCCCCACCCTTTATATGCTTGGATATGACAGTACATTTAACCTAAATACGGAGGAGGAAGCAATGTTAATTACTGGAACCGCCATCTTAAGAGTCATATTAGCAGCACGGTGGAAAGATACTGACCCACCAAGTTTTCAAATGTGGCTAGCCCGCCTTCTTGCTGTTTTCAATCTCGAGAATGCAATTTATGCTACAAGAGGGATCAAGGCTGCTAAGCGTTGTAATGCGATCTGGATGCCTATAACCTCATGGAAGACCGGGGTGAGGTCACTTATACCATAAAGCTATGATGAAATAGTCAATATGTCTCTCTCTTTATATCTCTACTTTTCTTCTGCTCTCTCTTTCTATTCTTCCTTCGTCTCGACCTTATCTCTTATGCAATTTAATATACTGAGTTTTATTGTATCTGGGGGTTTATATATGTTATTTTAGTAGGGTGTTTTTATTTAGTTATGAAATTGTTGACATTTGTATATTTGGTTGTTTTTATTTATATGAATAATAGTTTAATAATTTTTTTAGTAGAAAGATTTGGGGTTTTTATGGGATAAGGATAGGAAGATTTTTAAAATATTTCTATTCTCAATTTCAATTTAAGTTATTAATTTTGAATATATAGACATTCATAATTTGGATCTTTTAAATGTAATTTGTAATATTAGTATCTTTTAAAAATAATCTTAATTTTCATTTTACTTAATAAATTGTAATGGTAAAAAAATATTTCTAAATAAAAAATCAAAATCTATAGCAACATTTTATTTACACTAAAACATTTTAACTTGTATGTAAAAGTTTGAAGTTTTAAAAGTTTTGCAAAAAAAGGGTGTAAATTGTAGAAATCTTTATATTTTTTTATTTATTATTTTATTCACAAATTATATTTTATTCTTCTACAATTACAATATGTCATGAGATCTTATATTTTGTGATTGTTTCGTTTTGAATAATAGTTTAATATTTTATGGTTTGAAGTTTTGGAAAGTTAGGAAAAAATTGAAAATATTCTAACTATTAATAGTAATAAATGTACTTTTTTATTTTAATATTTAAATTTGTTGTTTAGGATATTTTTTTAGAGAATTTAATAATTTATTTTATAGTAAAAAAAAGTGCATGAGTATATAGTATTAACTGTGCATTTAAGTGTTTTAATATGTATTACCTTGTTTTAAATTATTTATATTGAAGTGACTATTGTAAAATGTACCTCTTTAATGACCAACATGTTTTTCAAATAGCCATAGATTAGAGTGGAATTATTAAATGTCACCCCTTTTAGTGCTTAATACCTTCACCAAATTGGTATAGATTAAAGTGGGAATAGTAAAAGTCACACTTTCAGGGGCATCTTCACAAGGAGCTATCGCTGAATTAACGGCACTTGATCGCAGCCAAAGTGGTGATAAATTTACCCCACCACTTACAAGCTGGTGCTAACGGCCCACAGCACCAGTTTTCCTGCGATAGTAGCCAGAAAAAACATCGCCACAGAGGATCCCCCACAACTATCGCTAATGAGATGCAGAGTACGCGTTCCTGTGCACAAAGCCGCGACAACACCACACCTCAACATTCACAACGACCTGACAGATCGGCGATAAGAACACAAACCACGCAATAAGGCGCATTAGCAGCAGGAAATTTACACCTGCTCTGACCTGGTGTAAAGTCAGACGGCAGCCTACACCACAATAGGGAGCCCAGCCCAGGGCGACATCAGAAGGGCAACAGATGCAATGGAGCAACTTTACATGCAGCCCGGACACCCAAGAGGGCCACAACACCCCCCGGACCACCACAAATGCAGAGCAGACAAAGACAGCGTCCCCCCAGGAAACGCACCTGCCTCACAGGCACAACATCTGACAATGTCACTGTCCACTAAAGGCTGAAAGGGACTACCATCCTATGCATACTGGCCATCATCGCCAAACAGGCCAATGGCACCAACACAGCGGACAACCAATATCCCACCCCACACCAAGATGTGGCTGTGCAGCACCTGTTGGCCCCTGGTACACCCCAACCAACACCTGACAGAGTTGGCAGAGTCTCACAGCCAGCCACATCCAAGTCCCCCACATCTGTCCTGGACATAACCATGACCTTGGCACCCCAGGCCCCGTACTGATAACACAATGCGCAGGAAACAATCAAGGAACATATGCCATAGCCAGATGCACGCACGTGTTGGGGGCAATCCACTGCACACAGACCCTGCCTGTCTTTCCAACTACAGGCCAATCTCCCTGCTCCCATTTCCTATTAAGATCATGGAAAAATGGGTGACCCGCTCGCTCTCAGGCTTTCTAGAGAACATCGGTTGGTTTGACGAGGCACAGTTTGGCTTCCGCCCCGGGCATGGGACGGAGTCAGCACTGGTTACCGTACTGGACAACCTTCGGACGCGTGTCGACAGTGGTCGGGCAGCCTTTTTAGTGCTGCTCGACATGTCGGCCGCGTTCGATACGGTTTGCCATCAAACCCTCATCAGAAGAATGGAGGAGTGCGGGGTCACAGGGAGTGCAAGAGATTGGCTGGCTTCTTATCTGGGTAGACGGCAACAGCTGGTTTCGCTTCCTCCATTCCGCTCTGAGTCAAGGAAAGTGGGACAGGGGGTCCCACAGGGCTCGGCCATCAGCCCTATACTTTTCAATCTGTATCTTCGCCCCCTGGTCCAGCTTATAAAATCTTTTGGTGTCTCGGCTTTTAACTATGCCGATGACACCCAGCTGGTCTTTTCTCTGGAAGGAAGCAACGCGGTCTCGCTGGAGACTTTTCATCGCTGTATGGCAGCCACAGCGGATTGGCTTCGGGCCAACTCCCTCCAATTTAACAGCTCTAAAACGGAGGTGCTCCACTGCTCCAGTGATCGAATTCCGCGGGCTCTTCCAGAGAACTTCTGGCCCACTGCCTTTCCGGAACCAGTAGCGGCGGCGGAATCAGCCCGCAACTTGGGGGTTATTTTTGGCCCTAACCTACAGCTTGACTTGCACGTAAACAAAACCATTTCTACGTGCATGATGCTGTTACGTATGTTGCGCAAAGTTCTGCCCCTTCTCCCCGCCCAGGCCAGGCCAGAGGTAGTTCGCAGCACTATTCTAAGTCGCTTAGATTACTGCGATGCGCTGCTTCTGGAGGCCCCAAAAAATCTGGTGGGGAAGCTACAACGGGTGCAGAACATGGCTGCCAAGTTGGCTCTCTCGCGTGCCAGGTCTAGCTCTTCCACTCTTGCTTTAAGAGACCTGCATTGCGAGTGGTGTATAAGGCTGCGTGTTTGGTGTTTAAGGCAGTACACCAACAGGGCCCAGTACCACTTCGTGACATGTTTGCTTGGTACTCTGCCTCTCGGCCCCTTCGCTCATCTTCGGCCAACTTGTTGGTGGTCCCGAGGTTCCAGAGAGTCAGGATGGGTGGCCGCTCATTTAGTGTTGCGGCGGCCAGACTTTGGAACTCCCTGCCTCTCTCTCTGAGAAGCCACAAGGATTACCTACCATTTAGGAAAGCGCTGAAAACGCATCTGTTTCCGAAAATTGTCTGAGCAGTGAGTGGTGTTTCCGCCGAAGTTCAAAGCACCAGGATGCCCTCTGGGTGACAGGTTGCGCTCTACAAGTATACAAAATAATAATAATAATAAATAGTGTCCCACCTGTGCCCCCTAGTGACACAGCACACAATAAGCACAGCAGGAAGCAGATGTCACACATCAATGTGCAGGCAACTTCAGAACACCATGGGACCTACACAAATGTCACCTCCAAATACAAGGCCAATGTGCATGATCCCTTCACCCTCTGACAGTCTATCAGCAACCAGCCGCCCCAGGATGGCACCAAGGGAAATGCACAGCCCATTGGCAAGTGCCCAATTAAAACCCCACTCACCTCAACTCCACAACCATGCAATTCACCATTCTGGCAGTGCACACGTCACAAATTCACAACCAACATGCACAAGAACATGCCACCCATGGCACCTCAGCCACACAATAGACTAATGTGGGGAGAGCAGGCAACCAGGCATGTGTGAAAGATGCAGTAGAACCATAATTGGGAAAGTACACAATGTCAAGGGTGTTGGCGAAGTGCTGGCCAGACCATTGTATGCAGAACACACCCATATCCACGGTGACCTACACCTCTGGCGTATGGAGTGTAGTCGACAGTGGACGCAACCATGTCACCCCAGCCAATGGGGGTCCTTGCAGAAATGTGGCCTGTTACGCCCCTGTAAGCGTGAGCAGAGTGGGATGGCCTGGCATATGCCAGGCCAGAGTAGGGGTGTGAATAAAAATCATGTAGCCCAGTGCATTGTCTTCTTCCGGAAAGCCCAACATTTCTACCAGGGTGGCACCTCTCACCCCGCCACGAGGCAGACGCCGTCCTCATTAGTGGAGTTGCCTGAGATCCTATGCGCCTGCCATACCCTGGCCTGCTGGACCACGAACCCTTCAGGCCCGACCCTACGCAGCCAGGCCACACTGATCAGCATCTGACACCGGCGTGTGTCAAGGAGGGCCCACCACGTGCCTGTGTAAGCTCCAAGCCCGGGGCCCGCGACCCGGCCAGCCTTTCAGACCACCGCTGTCCCCCCAACACTGGCCCACATTACTCTTTCCTCTTTGATATATTCTACCGGCGTCCTCTGCGACCCAGTGGGTCCCATATGTGAAACTGTGTCCTGGTTGCTGAATGGCAGTGACGGCTAATCTGGGCTAGTGGCCACAGCACCAGACTTCCTTCGATCCATGAGGCATAGTTCCATATGCCCATCTTGCGACACGTGGTGGCAGTAACCCTGTTCAACGCCAGCCGGTGACACGTTCTGCCACAAACTCTGTTCAACGCCAGCCGGCGCCACGTGCTGCCACAAACCCTGTTCAACGCCAGCTGGTGACACGTGGTGGCACAAACCCTGTTCATTGCCAGCCAGCGACACATGCTGCCACAAACCCTGTTCAATGTCAGCCAGCAGCACGTGCTGCTACAAACCCTGTTCAACGCCAGCTAGCGACATGTGGATGAGGGACAAGGACTACCCTGCAGACCATTAGGTCTCACATCCAGCACCTAGTCGCGATTCACAAATGGCAGAGTCCACACCAGTGGTTGCACGGGGAGGAGCAAGAGTAAGAAGAACCTGAACTACGCAGGCCAGTGGGGACACCAACCTATGACGACGACACTCTGTAAATGGCCCGTGCTGACCGCTGCCTCCTGCCTACACTGCTCTTGTCCTAGGCTGTGCTTGAGTAGGTCACAGATTCAGAACTGAACATCGAGCATGCAAAGGCAGATTACATATTGCACACAAGGAGAGGCGTAAGAGGTTGACACCTTTCATCTTGGCAGAGAGAAAAGCCTCATCATTACGGAGGTGTTCGAACACTACTGACAACTGCCCTGGTGTCACTTGCGCTGTGCATCGTGAGGCAATGACACGTGGCTGTGGGCCACTGCTGACCGCTGCATCCAGCCTACACTGCGATCCAGTAGGTTACAGAGTCATGATTCAGCAATGGCGACGTTCATATCAGTGTACCATCATCATCGCAGACTGCATCCCCACTCAGCCCAGTGCCACTAAGTTTGTTCCCCAACATTCATGGACACTCTCTGGTCGAACTGTGGTGGCATCTGAGCCTATGGACTAGGGGGCAGTTTTCATCCTCATGTAGCTGATACCGAATTGGTGGTGGCAACGAGTCTGTCGCATTCCACTCCTCCATTTGCTACTTCTGGATAAAATCAAACCTTTCTGCATCTTATCCTAGGGACACCTTCCACTGTCCCCCGAAACACTCTGAAATATACACCTCGGACATTGATGATAACCCGCTCAGGTCTCGTGGCCCATCTCACTGCACCGCAAGTCACCGTCCCGTGACTTGGTGCCTGTGCCGGCCACAGTGCATCCGGGGCCACTAAATCTGTGCTGGTCCTGTTTGGGACCCCTTCTCCGGAGACATTGGCTGGCCCCTGAGGCGTAGGCCGTGGGGTCATCAATGCCATTACACTGTGGCCTTGCACTGTATGCAGCCACCGAGCCCAAATGTGTCCCACCAGGGTTCACACACTAAAGCGAGTCCAGACCGGCCCGGACAATGCATTACCGCAGGAGGAACATGCACCACCGCAAGGACCACCTCCAAACGCCATCTGTGAGAGTTGGAGTGGTGGTCCTGACAAACTTACGGAGTTGCTCAGGCCTGTTGTGGATGTCATCATCGGCCTGATACCCTGCCAAACACTTCTGGTGCCAGTGACTCAGTGCACTGCAGGACATTGTCCATTGCTGATTGTGTTTTGTGCTGTGGAGCGGTTGAGCAGGTAAGTTACCTCAAACAGTGTGGGGGCCCTGAGACATTAATGGGGAAGATGATGTGTTGGCGCATTGTGCTGGTTTGCATACAGATTGTATGGCAATGTACATTTTGACTGTTTGGGGGTGCTGGATTCGTCTGCGGGACAGTGTACATTTGTACATTTGGACTACATGATGTGAGGTTGTACGCGTACATTTCCATTTCACTGTTTCCGGCAAAGATGTAGTGGGCACGTTTCTATGCATGTGAGGATCCAGTTGTGTCCTCTGTTCTGCAGTGTTGGCTATCCGTATTGTTCCACATTGTCGTCAATGTGGGTGTGCTGTTTGTGCTATGTGTGTGTGCTGCAGTGTGCCAAGGGGATCTGGGACATGATCCTGGGTGTTTGTGGGTATACTTTGTGCTACGCCTCGTTGTGCATGCATGCCATTGTGCCCATCTCCCCACGTCCCCCCAGTCACTGTTCGTTGCACTCCCTGTTGATGTTGTGTCAGGTCCTCTCGAGCTGTGTCCGTACTCCCTACTCCTTGCACCGTTTACACACTGGTGACTATGCCCCCGGTGTCCTTCAACTCCTCCGGGGGCGCTGGACTGCCACCTCCTGTCACCATTGCTGCCTTCCTGTTGGCAGCGGGTTGGTGCCTGGTTTAGGTAGTCACATCATGCCGGCGCCTATTGGCATCCTGGATTGGCCTTCTCAGCACTCCGACTGCAATCCAGGTGGTCTGTTAGTGGGTCAGTTGCTGGTAGTGTTCTGTCACCTCCGTGACGCTGGTCTTGTTTTCCTGCAGTCTGCATCACGTCTTCCTCTCCCTCTTCTCCTTGGCCTTCCCTGACCCCGTTGTTCCTTGCTGGTGTTCTGTGGGGGTTGTGGGATTTGAGTTGGCCTCTGCGCGGGGTCATGGTGCATCCATGTTGCTACGTGTTTTGGCTTGTTTCTGGTATATATTTTCTGGGGTTTTTATGGTGCATTGTCCCGCCAGACACGTTGGATTTGCAGGCCTGCGGCTGATTTTGCTACTTTTTGGCCAACGTTTGGCCTCATCGCATGTTTTTTAGCATTCGCGTATCACATTTTAGCAGCGTGAATTCCACATTGACACAGGATTATTTTCCTGAGATAGGCTGCGTTATTCAAAGTTGCTTTACGCGACTCTTGCGGTAATTATCATACCTTCTTGTGAATATACCCCTCTGTGTCTAAAACCTTCGCTCAGTATGGTTGTATTAGAGCAGGAATAGTAAATGTCATCCCTTTAGTGTCCAATGCATTCCCTAAATTGGTATAGATTTGAGTAGGATTAATAAATGTAACCCCTTTAGTATCCAATATCTAACCCAAATTGGTTTAGATTGGAGTGGGGACAGGGATAGTCACCCCTTAGGGTCCAAAGCCTTCCCCATATTGGTTTAGATTGGAATGGGAATAGTAAATGATACTGCTTTAGTGTTCAACACCTTCTTAAAATTGGTTTAGATTGGGGTGGGAATAGTAAATGTTACCCTTTTAGTATCTAACCCCTTTCCCAAATTGGATAAGATTGGAGTGAGAATAGTAAATGTAACCTCTTTTGTGTCCAACACTTTCCCCAAATTGGTCTACATTGGAGTGGAAATAGTATATGTTACCCCTTTAGTGTCAACCCCCCCACCCCCTCAGCACCTTGAGACCCTCACAGGTAAGTAGCACGCTTTATAATTTTTTACTTTTAGTTGTACATTGTAGAAGTAGATTGTGTTATGTTATTAATACTGGTGGTCATTACAAATATATATAATTTTTTAATTGTGTTTTTGTATACAATAATATCAGTAATTACATTGTTTTATCTAATAAAGACATGGCACACATTTTTAGCTTTTATTTATTTTTTCAAACTTGAATAATTGTATATTTTGACATTTTTAATTATATTTTTTGCATCTCAATAAAAAAACTTTCTATAAAGTTAGGTAAATAAAACATTTATTTTTTGATTAATTAAAATTATGTATATAATATATACATAGTATTGCATGTTGTACATTTTCAACTTTTATTTTACATTATTTAAAAGTTTATTAACATTTCTTAACTTTTTTAATATACATATTTTCATTATTATTTCATCTTATTTTTTTAAGTATATATTAAAGAAAGTTGCATATTTAAAACTATGAATGAATGTATATTTTATACATTTGAAACATTTTATAATAACATATTTTGACATGCTACTTATATTACGATGATTAAATGTTATGTATAAGTACTTTTGGGAGTGTAATGTGTTTTTGCAGATGGGATGTTTCTTTAATTTACTGATTTATGTCTGTGATTGTGTGCTATGGACATTGGGAGGTAACATTGTTTTATCAAAAACAAATCATTTTGGTTCATAGTAAACCAATGTTTTTTCATTTGATTTCCTTTTTTTCGGTTTTCCTGGAGCTGTTATTTTTTAATACACTTTTTTGTGTTCTTTATAGTTCCTACATACTTTGGATTGCTTTGATGGATTTTCATTGGATTCATTTCATTTTTGCATTTTTTGGGTGGCTTTATGAACAACATATTTCGTATTTTTGTGGAAACTCTTATTTTAATACTTGGAAACAGAAATATCTGCAGCTACAAACAGTAAGCACTGTTTATTTTGTTTCCTTTTGGGTGGGAAAGGTAATTTTAAAATGTTTGTGTTAATATTATGTGATTGCTATGTGGAATTGTTTGGTTTATGTGTTGTATTTATTGTATGTGAGGTATTGAATCCTTTTTTAAAAATGTAAGTTGACGATTGTTACATTTTATTTTAATTGAATGGATATATACTTTTATTATATAATCTCTACTAATATTGGTATTTTAATAGTTTTTTACTGATGTAGTTAAATATATTTTTTATTTAAAATAAAAAGTGTTTGCTTTGTTGGTTAGAATTTATCATAGTTTATGAGGATTTTGGTAAGTTACTATTTATTTTGTAATATGATTTTATTAATTATTTCTAAGTAATCTACTCCTTTGTTATTCATGGAGAGCTTGACTTTAAATTGTACCAATTATTTTGGATTGTTTGCTAAGTTTAGGGCCAATTTGATTAAAGAATTGTTAAATTCTTATTTGTTGGCAACTTTGCTCTTTTTGTAATGCTTCTATAGCTGTATAAAATGTAGGTTGGGTTCTGCCTAAAGTGGATTGGAAGGCACTGTGTCATCTTTCCACTGCGGTGGTGGTTTTGGCTTCCTGTGCCAAGATACTGTCATATGTATCCCACCATGGTATCTGGAATTTGGTTTAGTTGCTATGTCCTGAACGATGCAGTCTGCCAACCCAGGTGTCTTCAAAATAGTCCATTATGATCTAAGTTTGCCTTCATTTTGTTGGTAGAAAGCGCTTTCTATTAGAAGTTTGTATTGATTGGCTGCCTCTGTGAGAGGTACATAGGCTAGTGCTATAATTTGTTTCATTTCCAAGGCAAATTTGCTATTTGTAGAATATTTTACACTTAGGGCCTGATTACTAGGTTGACAGTCCGACTGCCCAAATGCCAGAATGCTGCGTCTGTGTCCTACACTGCTCTGCTGCCAATCTACCACCCACAGTATTACTAGTTGTGCGGTCTGAAACGCCAACCGTGGTCACAGCAATCTTCCCACCGCGACCATGTGGGGTCTGCAATGTTAGTGTTGTGTACGTCGATGCCGTCAAGTCCAATGGCCACCCACTGAGTGTACTGCGACTACACAGTCGTACTCGTGGTCTCCCAACGGTGGTTAGCAAACGGCGGTTAACCGGTGACTGCACACTGCTGTGGTGCGCGTGAAACAAAGCACAACAAGAGTAACTATTGGATGGATTTTAAAACTATACAGCTGATGTGCTTTGACAAGTAGACACGCCTGCAAATGGCACTATAAAAAACACCCTATCCCTAACCAGCCTCCTCTGCTTCCCAACTGCCTTCCACAAAATAGGCATCCATTTTCTCAGCTACTCCATTTATCACCGTCCTCCAACTGTAATTTTTGTTTTTCACTTTTTTCCCTGTATCACTTGTTTGTTTTTCCTTTCATACACTCACCCACATTTATTTTCTCATCATGCCTGACAAAAAACCCACACTTCACTGAGCAGGAGTTGACAGTCATGGTCGATGAAATCATTAGAGTAGAGCCCCAAATTATTGGTTCCGAAGTCAAGCATACTCCTTTCAGTAGGAAAACAGAAATGTGGGACGGGATAGTCAACAGAGTGAAGGCAGTTGTTACCACCCTGCACATACAGGCCGACATTAGGAGGAGCTGGCCCTGACCTCAGGTTGAGGGTGTGTGCTAGGTGCAACAACTACAACCTGGAGTCTCAGAGGACTGGCGGTGACCCTCCCAGGCCCCAATTACAATTCTTTCTCTGGGAGGAGAAGGTCTTGGTCATCCTGTGTTCTGAGGGCTTGACAGGAATAGCCTGGGGAGTGGACTGTGGTAAGTTACACTTCAATAACTGTTACAATATAACAATGTCCTGTTTGATCTAAACCCTGCTTTTGCTACTGTATTCTCTATCTACTTTTCTAAAATGCAATACTCAAAGTATCTGAGATGTTGGTTTGTGTGTGTTAATGTGTATTGTTACATATAAGACCATATGTATCCAACTCCATGACATGCCACATGTTGCAATGCTGTCTGTAAGTGCATTACCATATAAATATAAATCCAGTACCCATGATATGTGTGAATATTTAAAAGTATGGTCCATCCCATATGCATGTTGTCAACAGGTATGGTCTAATAACTGTTTGTCAAGTGTTGGTGAAGTGAGATTGAAGTGATGACAACAACCATGAGGCCCTCTCACTCCAACTCTAACCAAGATGCTAGACTCCTTTTGCTCCTTCTCACTTGTCTGCCATGTTAGACCTGACCTTCACTTCACCTTCTGATGGGAGGAGTATGTTTGACTTTGGACTCCTGACAATTTGGTCTCTACTAAAGGGTTTTATCCACAATGACTTAAAACTTGACTTTTTGTGGGCAGTGTGTAATATTTAGTTAATTTCTTGATCTTATCCTTGTTCACTTCATTTTTTTTATATATATATTTTTATTGATTTTTTCCCAACATCAAACCTCTGGCAATACACAGTATAACATTTCAGGTCAGTACCAGACACTTTATCAACATTAGGTGTTCAATCAGCTATTTTAGGTATAGGTTCAATCACCCCTCTAGGGTGTCCAATCATAGTTATCTTCTCTTACCATTCTCCAGTAATCACCCCATTGTTTGGGAAAGGTGTGCCTCCTATACTCCTTCGGCACCTGTGTCCAGGATCCGACCGATCAATGTATCAATAGATATAGAAGCCAGTTTCCCCCCAAAATCCTCCCCACCCCATGCCATAGGTGTGTCCTACCGTAAAATAATAACAAAGCTAGCCATATTGTATAACCATTACTATAAATGTTGCTCCTCTCCCCCCGTTCAGATTGGGAGGGTCTAAGTCCGAAGCCTGCACCCCTTGTAACTGTTAGAAACTGTTAGAAACCAACCTTGATCAGCTTGCTCAGGGTGTGTGCTCCTGCATATCCAACATCAGAACCTCCATCGGACTCTGAATTCGGGATCTGTAGTGCCACTACCGATGCCTCCCATGCCTTTTATATTTCTAGCACCCTATCATTATTTGACCTCCTAGCATGCTGGAAACGCACCGTACTCTTGCTCATTGCCCACTTAAGTACTTCTGCCCTCCAGCACGCAATACTGGGTCCACGCCTAGATTTCCAGTGCGTCGTTAGTTCTCTTTTAGCAAGCTACAATCCTAGATCCAAGAACTTACTTGTAACCTTTGTCTTTGATGTTTTTCTGGAAACCAATGAAATTAGCAAGTACCCATCTCCGGTTCAACCTGTCGACTCGTAACCTCACAGAGCGCATCGACCACTTCCTCCCAATATGTCCCCAATTGTGGGCAACTCCAGAGCATGTGAGGAAACTCCGCCCTCACCAAATTGCAACATGGGCATTGGGCAGTATTCAATCCAAAGTACCTATTAATCCTGGCTCGAGTCAGATACGCTCTATGCAATACAAAAAAAGTAAATCAGCTGAAACCTAGCATTGCGCGTGCTTTTCCATGCTCTCTCAACTACCTTCGCCCAAGTCACCTCAGGGATCTCCCTACCCAGGTCTGCCTCCCATTGTTGTTGTAATCTTCTCAATGGTTGTATCCCTTCGCTCACCATCCATCTGTACAGGCATGTTATAGCTTTAATAGTCCCTGACGCCATCACCACATACTGGCACGCCAAAGCTGTCTGTGGCTCTGATAACCCTCCACCCAAGTGACGTTGGATTGCAGACACCAAAGCAGTGTGCATTAGGAAGTCGCCCCTGGGGAGGTCATACCTATCCTATAGTGCCTGGTAGGGCAATAGCACCCCATACTCATATAGGTCCCCCAGCACTTGTACTCCCAACTCCTCCCACACGGCCAATGCTGTCCAGTTCCCCCCATGTGGAAGGGCACTGCACATACCCAGAGGTAGTTCCGGGGCATACAGTCGAGTTATCCCACTTCTAGCTTGGGTCCTATTCCAGCATAGCCACAGTGCCCTCTCTTCATGCGCTAATGACCCAAGATGCAATCTTTGATGGAGTACAATAAAAGATAGTACATAACGCAGGATCAACCGACCCGTCGGACCATCTGGCCCTCTAAATTCTCTCACCACTGCCTGGGTAAACCACTGTAGCTGGGCCGCCAAATAATATATTTCGAAATCGGGACCCACCTAACCACCCTCAGCCCAGGGTGTGCATCATTGTGGTCAAAGCGACTTGCAGCCTGCCAGTCCCCCACAGGACGCTCCCTATCAGCGATCGGAGCGCTTTTGAAAAAGGAGTTCAGTATCCAAATCGGCAGTGTCCTAAAATAGTATAACAACCGTGGCAACGCCACCATCTTCAGGAGTAGACAACAACAAGGGTTTTGGCTTACGCGGAGTAAGGCTACGCCAATATTATAGTCAACAAATTGAAGCAAATCCCTTTTAAGATATCGGCCACGTCCGCAGTTTAAACAATCGGATTCACCACATATAAGACCGTTCGTTCAATCCGCTCCGAATTGTCATCTGTTTTCTATGTGCATTTTGACTTTAATTCCCGAGCGTTCAACGCGCACTCGAATATAAGACTACAATTCCCAGTGCTCCGCTGGCTCGGAACTGAGTACTGATTTAAACCCGCCAACCCGGAATCAATTCATGGCGTTTCACAGATTGAAGCAACGCCCCATGAGGGTTTCTGAAGTGAAAAGGTAATTTCCGTTATCTTGGCGACAGCCAGTTTCTTGATGTTTAAGCAAGGGTATTTAGAACCCCTTCACGCTCGCAAGCACACGTTGTCGTTCGTAATTGATGCAGTTTTCGATACCTTCCCGAATCCAATAGGAGTTTAGCACCAACGCTCTCATACGTTAGTAACCAGTTTTTTAAGAATGAGGAAATGCCACCTTTTCCATAATACAAAGCACATCCCGACTGTCTACAGACCGAGCACTTCTGATTCCCAGAATGTCTTTAATAAACAGATACTGGATGTATTTTCAGCACAAACAACAAAGCATGATGTTTTACGCATACTCTTCTGTTTCGTTTTCAGAAACATTTTCAAACAAACTTCATATAAAACTGCAATTTGCAAAACGATTACCGGATCATAGTGGACCCAGGAGGCCGCTTTCAACAACAATTAAGTGAGTAACATAAATAAACGTCCTTTTTTTACCAAAGGACATCTCACTTGACCATGACAACTCATGAGCTCCCTCCTCCCTTTACAGCTCCCTGACAGACAAGGCTACAGTTGAAGTACAGGTACGATCTGAGTGTCTGCTGGATTGAATGTTAAGTTGAGAGTTGCTCGAGAATATGACTGACAGTATGGCTTTTGAATTTATGTCTTTCAGATTAATGTCACACTGTCCTGAGGAGAATCCCATGATTCTAGGGGATTCGAAACGCGTCCACCTTGTTTATCTCACTATTTAGGCCAATCATTTGTAACTATGTCGTTCAAATGAAAAATTGCTGATGGTCTAATTTTTAATTGTATAGAAAGTATATTGTTTCCTCAATATAGTTGAGTTTGTTTCAGCTGCCATCATAAATAGGACTCGTGCAGGGCCATCACACGGTATCACACCCCTTTCCCTTCCTTTCTTTAATTTTTTGTCTGTCTGAATGTAACTTTGTGTGTATCAGTTGAATGTTTTGAATTGAGTCACGTCAACCTTTTTCTATTCCCAACTTCCTCACGCATTCCTACCCCCAAAAAACCTCCCCTTTTAAACTTTTAGCACTTAGGGCCCCTTGTTTTCTACTCTATGTATTCATGCAAAATATGTTGGACTGAGTAAAAAGCCAAATATCCATTGTTCTCTCTTTTATAATACTAGAAAAATATTTAAGAAAAAGAATAAGTGAAAAAACAAAAAATAAATTCATTTGATTATATGAAATCTTGACTGGAAGAGTGGTCTGTGAAAATGAGAGATCTATAACTCATTTTCCTTGTTTATCCTGGTAATAGTTGTGCAGTACTGGCATCTAATTTGTTGACTACCATCTTCAGGAGTGCCACCCGACCAGTCACTGAAAACGGCAGTGTGCTACAAAACTGTAAGCTGCCCTTAATCCCTCTCAGGGCCCTGCCTACATTACCATCCAATAGGTCCTCTTGGGTATGCTAAATGTTAGTAACAAGGAAGGGTAGGCAACGAGGCTCCCATCTTATACCCTCCACCTGAGCGGGACAGGCCTGGATCCGTCCACAGGGAATAGGCAAGTCTTTGCCCAGTTCACCTGCAACCCTGAAGCCATGCCAAACGTATGCAGTAAGGATGTTGCCCCCTTCAATGCCTTCGCCGTATCAGCCAAAAACATAAGTAAGTCATCCGTGTAAAGTGATATATATTGCATGTTGGCGCATATTTCCAGACCTGTATAATACTTTCCCGAACCTGGCTTGCGCGGCCAGCAGCTCAATCGCTAAGGGAAACATTAGGAGAGAGAGTGGGCAGCCCTGCCGCGTTCCCTGCCCGATCCGACAGGAAGAGGAGATTGTCGCCCCGTCCTAACCCTGGCCGTCGCAAACCTATAAAGCATCTCCGTCCATCCTACAAATCCCTCCCCTAGTCCCATCACACGCATAACTTGAAACAGGTACAGCCATTCCAGGCTGTCAAAAACCTTCTCAATATCAATCGACAAGACCGTCGCTAAGGACACAGAGCTGTGGTCCCCCCCCTAATACACGAAGCAAACCTCGTACGTTGGCTGACGTTTTCCGTTTTGGGATAAATCCCACCTGCTCTGGGTGAACCAGCTGAGACATATACGGGAGGAGTCGAGTCGCAAGAATCCTACTCAGGATCTTATAATCAGTGGTTAACATTGAAAGTGGGCGGGACGCTGCCTTATCAGTTGGGTCCCTCCCAGGTTTCGGCAGCGGGATAATAATGGCCTCCCGAGTGGTTGTCTGCAACCTCCCCACCTTCCGTGCCTCCTGAAACATCGCCAATAAATGTGGAGCTAAACAGTCAACATAGGTCGTGTAAAATTCTATTGGAAGCCCATCTACCCCCGGTGTTTTGTTACTCGCCATATTTTTAATTGCCCCTCTAATTTCACCTAGCGTGATTTCCTGCCCCAATAGATCAGCTTGTTCTTTCTCTAAATGGGGTAACGGTAAATCCAGCAAGAACTCCCCAGTTGCCGTCCCAATATGTCCTAACTTGCTGCCGTAGAGGTCTGTATAATAATGAAGAAACAATCCATGAATCTTCCGCTGTGTATACAATTATAAAGAAAGAGGAGCACTCAAGTATATAGCATTTTGCCAAAGTAAACCAAGGGTGCAAACTGCTAGACTATGTTGGCTACAAAAAAAGTTGAGAACACAGTATTAGTTCTGAATAATTACTGTGTAAAATAAAATTTATGTTGATAATATCAATTCATAGACCTTTTTGATTCACTAGAATTCTATTATATGTTTACTTTGTGAGAATAATTTTCTCCTAGGAACAGTGCATCCTGCTTGTAGGCTCCGCTTGCATTTCCAGTCTTCCGCTGTGTATACACCAACTCTCCCGTCGGAGCCGTCAGGCCTAATATGGGTGATCCCCATTGGCTCGGGTTAGCCAACCATGCCAATTGCGTGCCCTCTCTATCCCCCTCTGCATGCACCCCCGCCATATAGGCTTGATGATCAAAGCAGCGCAACCTCTCCACCTGCATCGCGACCGCCTCTCAAGCGTACGAAACCTCCCCTTGGACTCTCGGATTTGCACACGGCAGATATTTTAAGGTGGTGATTGTGTCTGCCTCTATCTGCTTGATTGTTGCCTATGCGGGTCGTGTTACATAATGGGAACATTTTGAGAGTGAGCGCTGGGAAAATAGCAGCGATTGTGTCTGCCTCTATCTGCTTCATTGTTGCCTATGTGGGTCGTGTTACGTAATGGGAGCATTTTGAGAGTGTGCACTGGGAAAATAGCAGCGATTAAATAATATAAGAATGGGGTTTTATTTTTAGTGATTAGTGTTCGGGGAGATTTTGGAACTAACGCTGGGAAATTGGAAGACTTTTAAAATTTGATATGAAACCATGGGGTGAGTAGTTTTGGTTATGCAAAAGAAAATAATTTTTTTACTCCGTTAGCATTAATAGCGTATACATCATATTTTGAGTATATTTTGGTATTATAGGAACGAATGACGAGTAGAGGATTTTAACATAATTGGTGATTACTGATTTTTCGGCGTGGGACAACGTACATACGGTACATATCATGCGCATTAGGTATTTATATTTACTCCAACAGAGTTAGAGCACTATGATTGGTTCTGTGGGGGATACACATTCTTTTAGTAATACTGGTTTAATAATATTACAGGATACTGATTGTGAGGACTTTTTGTGGAATAACAGAGAATTTTCTGTTGCGATTGTGTAGGATAGTTGACTATTCTATCTAATACTTGTTTTCAATTTACTTTCTGGCCCTAGTAAGTACTCTTGTGATAAGAGTGGTGGAGGCTTTTTTCTATTTTTAATTGCTTTTACACACTTCGGTGATTATTGGAGTTGGCCCTATCCTTTGTCTGTTTTCTTCTTGCACAGGATTCCTTTAGTATTAAATTGTTCAGGAACAATTTATGTTGTATTAATTAGTTTATGGTAACCCTCATGTAATGAGCACAGCATTTATATCTTATTTGTTTGGTTTGCAGCCCTGTGGAAGTCATTGTGCTCTATATAGCACGACGAAACACGTGCTGGCTGCGTTTTGAAGAAAACAGTGGATGAATAAAATCTAACTGGAATACAAGGACTGTATTGACTGGATCAATATAAGAACTGGAATATATTTGTCTTCCTGCAATTTTGAAGAATTTGATGTTTTTGGATGGAAACTTGTTTAATAATTAGGTTTGAGTGCTCAGGGAGAACCTTTGTAGCTTTTGTAACAGTTCCACGTGAGTGGATCTGAGTGGGTATGTTTGGTAACCATACTCTTCACCCTTAGGAGCACCGTGGGAGATAATTTTGAGTAACTTTCCCTTAACTTGAGCTGAGCACCCTGTCTAACTGGTTACCAATTGTGTTTGTGTCCTGCCACAGTCGCCTGGCATTAGCATTTCTGCGTATGGGAGCGTCGGGCAGCGGAGGACGGGACCTGTCCATCTCAGTATCTACAATAGAGTTAAAGTCCCCCAATCAATATAGAACCAGTCAGGTGCTGTGCTAACCTCCCTGATAAGTGAGTAAAGAAGGAATCCTGATCAACATTAGGAGCATAGATACTACATAGCATCACATCCACTCCATTGAGGCGACCAGCTACCATCACATATTTCTCCTCTGGATCCACTAACTGCTGCGTCACCTTAAATGGGACTCCCTCTCTAACCCATATCAAAGCCCCCTAGCAAAGGCTGAGTATATTGTACAAAATAATTGTCTTCTCCATCTGCGCTTCAATGCCAAGCTCTCAGTCTGATTATTGTGAGTTTTCTGGAGAAAGGCTATGTGAACCCCCCTATGAACCAAGTAAGCATGCACTTTATGACATCATACCATTGCATGGAGTCCCCGAACATTCCAGGTAATGCATTGTATATCAAGTGACAACCCCATGCTGTAATATATGCCCTAGTAACAGGTGTGCGCAAGTGGCATATACACTGGTGGCTCTAACAATCTCAAACAAACCCATCGCCGGAGCATCCCCAACCACCCCACCCCACCCTAGAACAGGTACTACAAAACCAATACCCATCCAAACTATAATCACAAACCTTCCCCTAGTAAAAACCAGGGGAGTGTACCCACTCAAACACAGAGGGAGGCGGCCCAGAGCCGTGAGGGATCAACCCCCTAACCTACCATCGGCTCGCGCCATACCCCCAAAGATAGGCAGTCAGCCTCTCTTGAGGCAACTACTCTAATAGAACCACAGTTATCACTCATGCATCTGTTCCCAGTGACCCCTCTAGCTCCATCCAGCGGGCACCCTCAGGAAAAGTGGAAAACATTAAAGTGCAAAGCGCTGCCCCCTTCTATGCAAGTCCCCTCACGATTCACTCCAAGTCTTTAGGTATTCACAAGCTTGCACGCTGTCCCAAGTGTCACATGCGGTAAGTGTCCACTGCCTGTCATTGAAACATCTGTGTCCGACCCCCCTGAGCCCTTATCCTATTCTGTGGCTGCCAATGACGTTGCTCCCTCCTCTCGTGAGAAGGCTGTAACAGCCTTCAGTGCAGCTGCATGCTCTCTCTCCGTCTGCGTCTCAGTGGGTCCCCGGGGGGAGGGGGGGGATGGTGTCGCCAGGTGTGCCGCGAGTGGCTCAAGCATGGCTTCTCTGCTTGCATGTTGCCATTGCTCCCAGCCGCACCAGTGCCTGCCCTGTATGACTCAAGCCAAGTCCAAGTTTCCTCCGGGCTGTCGTGGAAGAAGGTCTTATCATCCACAGCCACCCGTAGTGATGCAGGGAATACCAACGAATATTGGAGGCCCTCCTCTCGGAGTGCCTTCGTGACTGCCAGGTATGAAGCTTGGCGGCGCTGTACATTCACAGTGTAATCTGGGAACAGTGACACCTACCCGTTGCCCACTGTATAGGGGCCCAGAGTTCTGGCGTTACCAGCAAGAGATCTCTGTCTTTGTAGTGAAGCAGTCTTGCCACCAGCGGTCTGGTTGGTCTTCCGGGGGGCCAGCGTCTGAGCCGGGACTCTATGGGCTCTTTCAGGGGTGTGAAAGTAGGAGAGGCCCCAGGGGCAACTTCCATTCTCAACCAAGTCTCCAGGTAGTCCACCATACTGGACCCCTCCACTCCTTCCGGCAGCCACACCACGCGGACATTGTTTTGGCGATTCCTACCCTCAGCATCTTCGGCTCTCCACTGCAGTGTGCGCAATCTGTGTTGGACATCTGCCATCTGAGCCTCCAGTGCTTGACGGGCGGGTTCGTTGGCCTCAAGGGTGACCTCCGTCTGCTTTACCCTATCAACTAGTTTAGCGTGGTCCGCCTGATGGAGGCCCAACCCCTGCGCCACATGTGCAATGTCCTGCTGCAGTAATGGCCTGAAGGATTTGGTCCACCTGCTGCTGCATCATGCCCTCCAGAGGTGGTGTCAACTCTCCCTGTTTGTCCTGCACCCCAGTGTCACCTTCCACCTCGGGAGGCACCCCCCCTGCTTCCCCCACGGCTTCCCCATGAACTGTCACGGTTCAACCCCCAAGGTCCAATGCGGCCTTCTCACTGGTTACCAATGTTATGCTCAGTTCACACCTAGGGGTAGCAACGGCCGACCGTGTTCCTTACTGCTGCCTGGGTCTCCCTGACAGTCAAGGGTCACCACACAGGTCTCTGCCAAGAATCCACCCCCTGGCCGAACTATTCCAGTGCGCGCAAATAGGGTAGTTCGTCAGGCCTCACCTTGGCGTCCGCTGCGGGCTGTAACGGGCAGTCGCCCACACCCTCTCTCAGGGCTGCTTCCAACAGTGACCGCCATAGTTCTACGGCACATGTACCCCCTCAGATCCAAGTGTCTAGTTTAGTAGCCTGCACACCCAACTGGCCGCCGCCAGGACGTGTACCCCCTTAACGACCCGGGGTCACGGTCAGTAGGTCAGGATTTTGCCCCTAGTGCCGAATCTCCCTGCTCCCAGCAACAGCAGCTCCACGTCACCCCCAGGCGGTCCATGTCCCGCGGGCCCACATCTTCACTTACAAGTGCGCATTATGTGGTTCAAGCTCGCACAAACAATATCAGACCGCATCTCCTCCAGTGCCCCGCTCTCTGCCAGTGGGCCACGATCACCGTCTCAGATCTGCGTTCCAGGGAGCCCTCCAAAGAGTTCACGGTTGTTCGTTAATGCACTTTCGGCCACCGGCTGCTCCTGTTCTGCGCAGGCCCCTCCCCCTGCAAAGCTGCGGATCATGCTCCAAAGGCTTGCCGCAACCAACTCCTAGGTGCTTCGTCCGGCTCCTGCCATGACCCTCTCGGATGTTGCACTGCAAAATCGCCTCCTCACCCTCAGTGACGGTCTACACGCAGCAGGTCCAGCTCCACTAAATCGGCCGCCAAGGACACCGACTCATCAGGGGTTCCCAAGACAGCAAGCCAACTGGATTATCAAAGGCAGCGCAGGCAGTTTGCGCTCATTGATCCCCGCTTGCCCGGGTTCCTCCTCTCTGCTCTGCCTTCTAGTGTCTCGCCTTTGCCATCTGTGCCATTTCAGCTACTCCTCGGTGCACCGCATCACCTCTCCTGTTCCCTAGAAAGCAGGGGCACACAATCTCGCCAGCAATATCGTCGGGCGCCTCGATCTCTGGCTTCGCCATTGCGGGGTCTCTGGGGATCGATATGTTGTTCCTATTATGGATAAATAACGGGGCAGCGCAAAGCTCCAGGCTCACACGTCTTTCCCCATCAGCTCTGTGGCCTGCCCCCCATCCTTGTTGACTTCATTAAAAGGATACAACACCAAATCATTGTCTCCTGTTGTGATTCTCAAGTATAATATTGTAAATGTACTACAATGGGAACTTTGCAGTGTAAAAACTAGGGATTTCTAGAAGCATGGGTATATTGTATGAAAACAATGTCCAACCCAGTATCACTACCATGTCACATCAAAACATACATAAAAGTCTCTGGTCTGAGAACATCTTTATTCCATTGTTAAAATCATAGGCAAACATGATGTCAAATAGCAAATAAGACATGATTCAGTTATTAGGTGTCAGTGATCACATAATCAGTTGCAGACCTTCACAACATGGAAGGAGGCAATACATCTGACAATATCCTACACAATAGTCAACAATAAATTTGGTCTACATAATCAGCTGGAGCCATATTGCCTACTTCACTAAAAGAATCCTATATGAAATGAACAAATAAACAGACACATGTCAGTACAACAGTTTTTGACCACAGGGTCATTTCAACCCGGTGTTGATTGTATCTGATGGAAAGTCATAAACAAATGACAGTGATGTGCCCCAAGCACTTTGACCTACAATGAGGACACACATCAGCAGCTACATACAGTTCATACACAATGAGGATTTAGCCAATGTAAAGGTAAAATAGTGTGAATAGGGCCAACACAACATTGTGGCACACATATTGCATTAGGACGAGTCGGGAACCTTTCGTGTGGAAACTGACTATTGCCAATTGCGTCTGCAGCTAAGGGGAGCTGCTCGCCGAATGCCCGCTGTGATCCTGCTGCCCGCCGCCGCACCGCCAAGACCTTTCGGTGTGGCCGCTGTGTGGCGTGCGGGACCACAATCCCCAGAATTCCAGGTGGCTTGCTGCCGCGCATGCTGATCACCGCGCTAGGAGGCTCATAAATACAGGGACAGCCCCTGTTGAGCGGGGAACCTTTTGTGTGGAAACTGACTATTGCCAATTGCATCTGCAGCTAAGGGGAGCTGCTCGCCGAACGCCCGCTGTGATCCCGCTGCCCGCCGCCGCACCACCAGGACCTTTCGGTGTGGCCGCTGTGTGGCGTGCGGGACCACAATCTCCAGAATTCCGGGCGGCTTGCTGCCGCGCATGCTGATCACCGCGCTAGGAGGCGCATAAATACAGGGACAGCCCCTGTTGAGCGAGGAACCGTTCGTGTGGAAACTGACTATTGCCAATTGCATCTGCAGCTAAGGGGAGCTGCTCGCCGAACGCCCGCTGTGATCCCGCTGCCCGCCGCCGCAACGCCAAGACCTTTCGGTGTGGCCGCTGTGTGGCGTGCGGGACCACAATCCCCAGAATTCCGGGCGGCTTGCTGCCGCGCATGCTGATCACCGTGCTAGGAGGCGCATACATAAAGGGACAGCCCCTGTTGAGCAGGGAACCTTTTGTGTGGAAACTGACTATTGCCAATTGCATCTGCAGCTAAGGGGAGCTGCTCGCCGAACTCCCACTGTGAACCCGCTGCCCGCCGCCGCACCGCCAAGACCTTTCGATGTGGCCGCTGTGTGGAGTGCGGGACCACAATCCCCAGAATTACGGGCGGCTTGCTGCCGCGGATGCTGATCACCGCGCTAGGAGGCGCATAAATACAGGGACAGCCCCTGTTGCGCGGGGAACCTTTCGTGTGGAAACTGACTATTGCCAATTGCATCTGCAGCTAAGGGGAGCTGCTCGCCGAACGCCCGCTGTGATCCCGCTGCCCGCCGCCGCACCGCCAGGACCTTTCGGTGTGGCCGCTGTGTGGCGTGCGGGACCACAATCCCCAGAATTCCGGGCGGCTTGCTGCCGCGCATGCTGATCACGGCGCTAGGAGGCGCATAAATACAGGGACAGCCCCTGTTGAGCGGGGAACCGTTCGTGTGGAAACTGACTATTGCCAATTGCATCTGCAGCTAAGGGGAGCTGCTCGCCGAACGCCCGCTGTGATCCCGCTGCCCGCCGCCGCAACGCCAAGACCTTTCGGTGTGGCCGCTGTGTGGCGTGCGGGACCACAATCCCCAGAATTCCGGGCGGCTTGCTGCCGCGCATGCTGATCACCGTGCTAGGAGGCGCATAAATAAAGGGACAGCCCCTGTTGAGCGGGGAACCTTTTGTGTGGAAACTGACTATTGCCAATTGCATCTGCAGCTAAGGGGAGCTGCTCGCCGAACTCCCACTGTGAACCCGCTGCCCGCCGCCGCATCGCCAAGACCTTTCGATGTGGCCGCTGTGTGGAGTGCGGGACCACAATCCCCAGAATTACGGGCGGCTTGCTGCCGCGGATGCTGATCACCGCGCTAGTAGGCGCATAAATACAGGGACAGCCCTATTGCGCGGGGAACCTTTCGTGTGGAAACTCACTATTGCCAATTGCATCTGCAGCTATGGGGAGCTGCTCGCCGAACGCCCGCTGTGATCCCGCTGCCCGTCGCCGCCCCGCCAAGACCTTTCGGTGTGGCCGCTGTGTGGCGTGCGGGACCACAATCCCCAGAATTCCGGGCGGCTTGCTGCCGCGCATGCTGATCACCGCAATAGGAGGCGTATAAATAGAGGGACATCCCCTGTTGAGCGGGGAACCTTTTGTGTGGAAACTGACTATTGCCAATTGCATCTGCAGCTAAGGGGAGCTGCTCGCCGAACGCCTGCTGTGATCCTGCTGCCCGCCGCCGCACCGCCAAGACCTTTCGTGTGACCGCTGTGTGGCGTGCGGGACCACAGTCCCCAGATTCCGGGCGGCTTGGTGCCGCACATGCGGATCACTGCGCTAGGAGGCGCATAAATACAGGGACAGCCCCTGTTGAGCGGGGAACCTTTCGTGTGGAAACTGACTATTGCCAATTGCATCTGCAGCTAAGGGGAGCTGCTCACCGAACGCCCGCTGTGATCCCGCTGCCGCACCGCCAAGACCTTTCGGTGTGGCCGCTGTGTGGCGTGCGGGACCACAATCCCCAGAATTCCGGGCGGCTTGCTGCCGCGCATGCTGATCACCGCGCTAGGAGGCGCATAAATACAGGGACAGCCCCTGTTGAGCGGGGAACCTTTCGTGTGGAAACTGACCATTGCCAATTGCATCTGCAGCTAAGGGGAGCTGCTCGCCGAACACCCGCTGTGATCCGGCTGCCGGTCGCCGCACCGCCAAGACCTTTCGGTGTGGCCGCTGTGTGCGTGCGGGACCACAATCCCCAGAATTCCGGGAGGCTTGCTGCCGCGCATGCTAATCACCGCGCTAGGAGGCGCATAAATACAGGGACAGCCCCGTCTCGCGGGACGCCGGGCGGAGCCCGGGCAAAGGGCGGGCCCTCTAAGGCCCTCAGAGACCGCAGGAGACAGGGCTGGGCCCCCTCTCTTTCACTGACTTAATTGTGGTAAAGTAGACCTGTCATTTGATGTAGCAATCTGCGCACTCTATCAGTATTCTGCTATTTTGGTTGTTAAGTTGTAGCTTGCGCAGTTTGTTGTGCCACAGTACAGTGTGGAACTGGCTTCACTAGTAAACGATGATGTTGTCTCCCATAAAGGATAAGCACCCATCAACAGGAGGAGTTAACCAGCATACGCTGGATAATGTCATATTTACGGTTAACACCGGAACAGACAAGGAACTCGCTCTCTCTGAGCGATGGGCGGAGAGACGCCGTTCTATCGAATGCATCAAAAACAAGAGATCATCTATAGGTACTCCAAAGTTAACGATTGCTCCTATCCACAGTATTTCCCCTGTAATCGGGGATAGTGAGGTATCCCTAAATATCAGTATCCCACTACTTTTGCAAGATAAAACTCCCCCACTAGTTGCAGTCAATGACTTGACTATAAATGATTCATCTTTTAATTGTAGCTTGACCCCAGAGGCAGAAGCCCTGCCTGACATTTTGCCGCCACGAGTGGACTTACCGAACACAGCAAAGGGAGCATCCACAATCCACAGAGCCCAAGGTCCACCGCCCAAAAGAAGGAAAAGGAGGGGGGATTCTCTATATAAAAACAAGGCTATTGGTAAAAATGGGGGCCCCCCCGACAAACCCTTCCCCAATGTACCTAAACCAATCCTGATGGTTAACTCAATACCTACCCTGATAAATGATCCATCTAGTACCAATTTACTGGGCAGTATAGAACAATTATTAAGATTGTTCACTCTGCCATTGGTGGAGAGATTGAAGGGATTAACCAGACAAATTGAGAAGCTAGAAAAAGACTTAGGGGAAATCAAAGTGGCAATTCAGGATTTTTCTAAACCTGAACAAGAGCACCACCCCGCACTGTCTTTAAACACCACTGGCCAGAATGGTATAAAAACCACAAATTTGCCCAAACCAAAACCCCGCAAAATATTACCCATTAACACTGCAGTGATAAATACTAAAAATAACTCTAAGAAGATACAGGAAGGAGTAACATCAGATAAATTAGGAAATGCCCAGCTAACGCATCCGGTCAGAAATGCCCCCAAACCCATTGACCAAGAAAAACCTGCTAAGACATTTCCAGTTAAGAGGCTCAGAGTAGAGCTGCCCCCGGAAGCGGCGCCATATGTTGCGGTCCTCACCGGGGTGCCAGCCCTAGTGGATGGATGTGGAGAAGACCAATGTGGGCTAAAAAATAAAGTCATACACTGGCTGAGGCAGAATTGCCCACTTCCACCGCAAATAAATGGGGAAATACTCAACGTTAGACGTCTCCCCGGTTGGGGAAAAGAACCAAGGATTTATCAGTAATATTGTTATCATAAATTTTCAAGATGACAGAGTTGTTAGATACATTGCAAATGGGTTTCCACAAAACGCAGGTAACACTATTACTGTACGTGATTTAACTTACTTCTACCCAAGAGGAATAGTTGCCCCGATACCCAACCTTAGGCCTTTGGTTTATCAAAAGAACAACTATGCAACCCCCGCACTCTGTCACCAGAATCTGGGTTTTCGGTACTCTACTCAGAGGCAGGATGGTTATCTTAGACCCCTCTCTTACCACCAGCAGAACAACTATGCAACCCCCTCACTCTGTCACCAGAATCTTGGTTTTGGGCCCTCCATCCAGAGGCAGTATGAAAGTCTGAGACCTTTCTCTTATCATCAAGGTGATCACCCCATGCCCACTTTTAACCGCTTCGCAACATTAGCGGGCATGGAGGGAGTCGATTGACTTTGTTTAGGGGATATAGCAGATAATGATGTCGTTGGACCACAAAAGGGTCCCTGCACATCCGTAAAGTCAACCACAACTTGTAATGTATATGTTCCCCCCCCAAAGCATACTTGCTCCCAAAACTCAGTGATTGATTGTGTGACTATAGACAAGGGGCAACCAGTTCATGCACAAGCGCCAGGCAGGGGAGACATAAGGGGGAAGGTGGCTAATGAGGCAGTTAGAATTGTGTCTTGGAACATCGCTGGTTTGGCCGCCAAAATTAATAATAAAGAATGGCGCCAGTACATACACAAATTCTCCATAATCTGCTAACAGGAAACTTGGGCAGTTGATAACTGCTCATTACATTTACAAGGGTACAAATGTTTCTTTGTTCCAGCAAGGAAATCTAGATCAGGCAGGGCTATGGGTGGGCTATCAGTATATGTGGACCTGAACCTCCCTGGCACATGGTCAACCGCAAATTGTAATTCTCATGATATCCAAGAGGTGCGGCTCAAGGGTAAAGGACTTAACTTGACAATACTGAATGTGTATAATAATGTGGGGGGTGGGGGATGTAATGTACTGATACGGGAACTGGAGTATAGACTGTGCCAAGACTCTACTTGCGAAGCCAAAACTCATGCCCAAAACAGTCTAGTCATGGGGGATTTTAACTGTCACCTCTGCCCAGCCCTTTTTCCAATAGACGTGACATGGTCGCGATGCTAGAGGACAATGGAGCCCACTTTGATCACACAGTAGAAGGTGATGCCTTAACACAATTTTTATTGAATCAGGATCTGGTTCACACCATGGATATGGTACATATGCCAAAGGATGAGATCCTGCCGCCTACCTTTAAGGGTAGAGGATGCTCATCGTATATTGATTACATTATCGCCTCAAGGGCTTTTACAAACAGAATCTCTAGGGTTGGCATTGAATGGAACCCGTTTAGCATCATAACCCTTTGGTGTTAGACATATTATAACAGTCCGCCCTAATTCGGGAAAAGCTTGTAGCGGTATCTGAGAGGTATCTGAGAGGGTTACTGACCAGGGCAGACGCCTAAGGTGGTCTAAGATTGACGGGGAAAGGTTTTACAAATCACTGATGGAGAAGGGGAAAACAGCTTTTGAGGCATGTTTAGAGGCATGTTTAGACGAGACAATTGAAGGGCGGCATCTACTCATAGCATTTGAACACATAGCACATTTGGTAGATAGGATGTTAAAGACTAGCGCCCCGGCAAAAGAGACTGGTAGCCAGCCGCGATGGTTCGAACGAGACTGCTCTAAAGCCCTGAGGGAGTTCAAAGACAGTATCAAAATAAAGCCCAGGGACGTCACTCGGGTTGCGTCCTGCAGGAAAAAATACAAAAGTGAGTTGAGCAGGAGGAAAAAGGCATTACAAGCAGAAGGTTGGGCGGACCTTAAAGAAGCGGGGGAAAAGAGGGACATGACTGAATTTTGGAACATTATCAAAAGACCCACTTTCCAGGATGACATGGCCCCCAAATTAGGAACAAACATCACGCCTGACATGTGGATTACTCATTATAGGGGTCTATACAATCTTGAAATAGATACACAGTATGAAAAAGGGAATGTAGACCAAGGTCAGCTCGTAGTTTTTTCCTTAAAGGAAATCAAGGCCGGGATTGAGGGACTGTCTAAAAATAAAGCACCTGGCCCGGATGGAATCCCGCCTGATTTGTTCCTGAGCTCGGTGGAATTATGGGCCCCTATAATGACGAGAGTTATTAATACTGCAATCCGCTGTGGCTTACCGCCCTCCTGGTCTACTGCTATCATTGTCCCTATTTTCAAAAAGGGTAACAGGGACGACCCACAATGTTATCGCCCCATTTCCCTGATTGATGTATCCGCCAAAATCCTGGGAAGGGGGATATTAAACCGGTTGTCTGAGTGGACAGAAGCAAATAATATCATCTCAGACGCACAGTATGGTTTTAGGATGGGTCGTTCCACGAGTGACCAATGCTTGAACCTCTATATGATAGCAGCCAAATACACTATGGCCAGTGATGAATCCCTTTATATGGGGATCTGGCAGCTGCTTTCGATCATGTCAATAGAGGCAAGCTTTGGAACATGATGACCAGTATGGGGATAGAGGTTGGCCTCATTAACATTTTAAGGGAATTGCAAAGTAATACCTCAGCGCAAGTCAGGTATAACATTGAGGGTGGATGCACTGACTCCTTCCAATGTAAAAGTGGGGTACGTCAAGGCTGCATCCTGGCGCCTTTTTTATTCTCCCTTTATATTAATAATCTTGAGCAGCACCTCTTACAGTTGGGATCTGACTGTCCCCGAGTAGGGTCGCGTCATGTTCCTGTGTTACTTTACACAGATGACGCGGTCCTCCTCGGACGCACACCAAAGAGTTTACAGATTTTAATTGATAGTTTTGTTTCTTTTATGGGCTCATTAGACCTTTCTGTCAATTTGGGTAAATCCTATGTTTTATCTGCTGGTAAAAAACCCTCCAATAAATGTACCTTTACGATAGGGAGTCACAAGATAGAGAAGGTTAAGTCATTCTCATATCTAGGCTTACTATTTGACGGGTTATTAAAATGTAATGCCCTGATAGATGATTGTTGCCGCAAAATGAATGCTGCCAATGGGGCAATAGCTGGTTATGGCCGAAGGCTGGGGAGGTGGTGCCCTGAACAGGTGATGATCCTGTACAACTCAATGTATTGCTCTAAAGGTATTTATGGGGCAAAGGTGTGGGGCTTTGTAAATACTTGCCAACTGCAGCGGGAGGAGAATAAATATCTACGCTCCGTCCTGAAAGCCCCACACAGTTTATCAGCCGCAATAGCACACAGGGAGTTAGGGATCCCCTACCTTGAAGATTCGATAAAGGTTAGGCCAATCTTAGCCTGGCTCAAAATCGGGATAAACCCAGAGGCGAGCCTAAGCAGGGAAATATTGAAGGACTGCTTGGGCAGAGAAAAATGGTCGCGAATCCCATGGCTCAGTTATGTAAAATCTGTATTGGTAACTCTGGGCCTAGGGAATCTCTTTATCAATCCGACAGCGATCATTCCCCAGCATAAGACAATTGCTAAAAAAGCGTTTCTTGAACACAAAGCCGCACAGAGAACAGAACAAGAAAGGGCTAAAACCACGGTGTGCGCATAAAACCTTGTAAAGACTACAGAAGGAATGGAACCTTACCTATATCTGTTACACAATGAACAGGAAAAGGTTTTTAATGACCCGTTTTAGGCTCAATTTTTTACCATATTTATTGGGATCGCCATTAGGGTATTCACTTACTATTGAGCAGAAGGGAACCTGCGGCTGCGACAATAGGTCTCCGCAGGATTCCCTTCATTTTGTATTGCTATGTTCATTTTATTCTGAACCTAGGCGTAGATTCTTGGTAGACATCCTGAAAAAATCTAATATAAAACGTGCTCAAGAGGCTTTGATCTTTTTACAACAGGCGTCGCACCCCCTTACATTGTGCTGCATTATTAATTTTATTAAAGTAGCTGTTCGACTAAGAGCAACTAGAGGGGGGGGGAATTGTGAGACTTCTGTGATTGTTTTTAATGGATTATAATGTTTTATTTAACTCACTGGGACTTTGCTGTTGTACTTACATCAGGATACATGTTAATTTGATGGTCTGTTTTTTAAAAAGAAATGAACTGAATGTATATTGAATGTTTGTACTTTTATGGTGATTTTTAATCATCGAATAAAGAATCCTAAGATAAGCATTAGGACAACACACCACAAGGCACAAGATCAATGGAAGCAGCTGCGGCCCGTACAGGTAAAAGTGGGGGGGGAGGGGGCGGTGGGGGGATTTCAATGGGCGATGATGAGGGAAATTTAAATAAATAAGTAATTTTCACGCATAATTCTCCCCTTACCCGGCCCCACCACTCTTACCTGCATGGGCTGAGGCTAATTGGAAGCCAGGTAACTTCCATCCTATCGCTGTGCTAGCTGTTTTGGTCCAGTTTTGGACACCAAAACTCTGTGACAGGCATTCCCAGGACCAATCCATGTCCCCTTCATATGACTGAACAGCATCATATATCTGCTAATGTCACAACTCTGAAACGTTCAAATGAAGATGCCATGGTGACGGAATCTAAAACAGACCAACACAGAAAGATTAGCTGAGAAATCAATTAAATGACACACATCACATTGTCAACTTCTAGAGAAGACAGTCCAAGACAACATTTACAGCTGAGCAAAGCTATACTTACAATAAAAACGCCTTTCCCTACATATTTCCAGACCCATATATTCCTAGTATATAGCATGAATATCATCCTCACATCACTACAAGAGTTGCAATAATAGTCAAAGATATCACATTTTACACCATACTTACATTGAGGAGAAATAGTTTTGGATGAGATCTTGACACATCAGCTCCTTCCTCTTCACCACTATCATCATCATCATTTAGCATTTCAGGTTCATCACCTGGTAAGTCTTCATTGCATGCATCCTCTGCAATGTATGTGATATAGCAGGGTAATGTTGTGAAGCATGCAGCAGGCCATGGTGATCTTACACACCTTCCTGGGTAAGTAGAGGAGGGTTCCCCTAGTCTTGTCCAGACATCTGAATCTGGCCTTCAGGAGCTCGAAGGCCCGCTCCACTAGTCGATTAGTTCTTCCATGGGTCTCATTGAAGCGGACTTCCACTGGCTTAGCAGTATTCCTCAGCGGTGCCAACAACCCTGGACGGTTGGGATAAGCTGAGTCTCCTAGATGGATGATAGATGAAAGTACAAATCAGCGGTGCCAACAACCATGGATGGTTGGGATATGCTGAGTCTCCTAGATGGAAGATAGACAGAAGTGCAACATTGAGTTGCACACTTTCAGTTCATGATACCCAACATCACCCACACAAAGTTTGGACAGATTACACTTACCTACAAGCCAGGCACTCTCTGGTAGTAGTTGTGACATCAGCTGACGAACGGTGCTGTTCCACAGTATGAAGGAATCATGAGCAGTTACTGGGAACTGGGCACAGATTTTGGAGATGTACAAATACGGTAAGCAGACAACTTGCACGTTGATAGAATGGAAGTGCTTCCTGTTGGGATACACCTGCTCCCTGGCATGTGGATGTACTAAAGCAATATGTGTGCCATCAATGAATCCAATAACATGTGGGATGTGACCAAATGCATAGAAATCTGCCTTCACAGTGGCTAAATTCGGACGTCTAAGGAACTGGATGTAGCTGGCCAGGTGTCTCATAAGTGCTGCTAGCACCTCTTGAAGTACCCAACTGGATATAGGTTGGGACATTTAATCTGAAATAGGGGCAGAGAATTGAAATGAGCGTGTTGACAAAAATACAATACAGACATGAGTTTCACAAGTGGTTCGATTGATGTATGATAAGTTATGTGAGGTTTGAGGTCAGACTCAAACTGATGACATAAGCCCAGTATCATTTGACAATTAAATTGAAACGTACGTATGACATGTCGTTCTACTATGGTCTGGAAGTCTGGAAATGGGCAGTACACTGGAGACTGGCATCTCCTCCCTCACTCATGGTAAGTGTATGAGAAGTACCACAAAAGTGTATTTTTGTCACAGTGTGCAGAGTAATATATGTGAAGAGTAAGTCAAAAGTATTATTTTTTTTAACATTAATGCTTCATTAGGCATTTGCACTACAATCTTGTACATCCACCAGTCATCCCCAAAGTGGCCTTTACAGGTTTGTCATGGAACTGTGCACATCAGGTTTTAAAGTCTTTATTGCGATTTTTACATCATAAAAGACATCTTATAGCAAAGGAGTATTAAACATGCAATAGAAAGAAATAAGTTAAGATCATCATAATTACATAGAACATTTCATCGTTAATAAAGAATTAAACAGTATAATAAAGACCTCATATTTTAAAACCATTTAAAAAAATAAGATCAAGATGCCTGCAAATGTCTGGCTCTTATAACCCATGCCCACCCCGGGTATTTGACAACACCTACGACTACCACTTCTGAGGTGGTGGTACGTAACGACCACAAGGCCTCAGCACTCCCTCGAACTTTAAGCTGGCGGCAAATAGGTCTAATCCATTTCTTTCTTGGTGCATGATAGGCAGGGCATGCAAATAAAAAATAACCAGAACTCTCCTTGTGGAGAGTACACCATGGGCAGGAATCAGTTGAAGGGGGGGACCACTTCTTGGTAAAAGACATTAAAGGCAGAGGCCCAACTCGAAACTGGTGGTACAGTTTTTTATCAAGTGACTTAGTAATGACGTCCCAGTAAATCTCAAAGTTGTTTAAGCCTTGTGCCAAACGCGTTTCCTAAGCACTACAAGATCCAAGATGCAATGGGTGTGCACGCCCCTGAGGGTGGGACTATGAATTTAAATATGAGCAAAATCACATGCAGCTGTTTGATCTCCAGTGGCCTGCCAGTGAACAAGGGAAAAAAGTTTCCAGAGACGCGTTTGGCACAAGGCTTAAATAACTTTGCTGAGAATAGCATGTTTGCTCTGCTGCTGCCTACGGAATAATAAAAGGTGAAAGAAATACGTCGTGTGTGGCACTTCAATTTGTGAGCAACCTTCATTTGGAATATAATGACCCGCTCAGGTCACGAAGATGCCCGACTGCAGACAGTGCGGTCCGGGTGTTTGTTGACTGGTTCAACACCATGAGGACGACGTGAACCTATTCTGTGAGGCGCAAGTGAGCAGCAGAACGGCGTGACTCGGTATCAGCAGCCCGATGGAATTATATTTGGGGAAGATTGAAGGTGGCTGCAACCACTATGGATTTTATTATTGCCTAAGAACTACAAGAACCAAGATGCAATTGGTGTACACGCCCCTGAGAGTGGTACTATGAATTTAAATACAAGCAAAATCACATGCAGCTGTTTGATCTCCACTGGCCTGCCAGTGAACAAGGGAAAAAGGTTTCCAGAAACGCGTTTGGCACAAGGCTTAAACAAATTTGCTGAGAATAGCATGTTTGCTCTGCTGCTGCCTACAGAATAATAAAAGGTGAAAGAAATACGTCGTGTGTGGCACTTCAATTTGTGAGCAACCTTCGTTTGGAATATATATATATATATATATATATATTCACTGAAAAAACCATAGGTTTCACACCAGTTATAGTTAGGAATTAGCATTTAAAAAACCTATTAAATTCACTGACAAAACCATAGGTTTCACACCAGTTATAGTTAGCTGGAAATTTTACTGACATAAAACCATTGAAATTCCCACGTTATAGTTAGTTGGACTCACTATAACTTGCGCACCTGCAATGCACTGCTGATGACGTCACATATTACATCACTCATGACATGGTCAGTGACATCACTCATGACATCACTGATGACACCATCCTTGTGACAGAGTGACAGACCTAATTTCAGTGTAATGTAACGCTTGAAACACATATTCAAAAATAGAAACAAATATTTTCAAAAAAATGGAGATACCCAAACCAGTAAAAACAACCAATTCAGTAATTCCACCATCTATATACACATCCACTCATTCACCAACAGTTCTATATAGTCACTCATATATATACTCACTCATCATATGTAGTGATACACCTATACATCCTGTTACACATCAGCAGTCATCCAAAAGTTACTCACACACATACTCACACATGCAAATAAACTATTGAACATCCATTTATTTGCATATACATTTATACACACACTACCACCTTACTTCTAAGGAAACTTACACATACTTACTCTCTTAAACAATCACTTATAGAAACACATACTTATTTAAACAGGAACTCCTACAATCTCTCACTATATATACTATACTCACTTATATACATCAATACTCACAAATACTAGATTAAAACATATGTCGTTACTAATGAAGACACTAGTGAGACAGTCATTCACTCACTAACACACACATATACACACTCATCCACCCATACAGTCCCGCACATATGCTGTCTTCAAAACACATACAAACAGTGAGTCAGTCACCAACCCCTGCAGCCACTTATACACAAAGAGAAACACTGATACAAACATTTAAATATTTAAACAATACTCGCTGATATATGTATTCACTAAGATACACTTAATAAGCCAGTTAAAAAACCAATTTTTTTTTTTAAAAACATCCATTTACACACTTATTTAAACATTTATTCTTCCATCGACCTTTACAAATACATATATAAAACAAATTTATTTTTCAGAAAAACACACATTGACTGGATGGTGTCATCAGTGATGTCATGAGTGATGTCACTGACCATGTCATGAGTGATGTAATATGTGACGTCATCAGCAGTGCATTGCAGGCGCGCAAGTTATAGTGAGTCCAACTAACTATAACGTGGGAATTTCAATGGTTTTATGTCAGTAAAATTTCCAGCTAACTATAACTGGTGTGAAACCTATGGTTTTGTCAGTGAATTTAATAGGTTTTTTAAATGCTAATTCCTAACTATAACTGGTGTGAAACCTATGGTTTTTTCAGTGAATTTCAAAGGTTTTTTAAATGCTAATTCCTAACTATAACTGGTGTGAAACCTATGGTTTTTTCAGTGAATTTCAAAGGTTTTTTAAATGCTAATTCCTAACTATATAAGACCTGAAAGCCCACCAGGAATCTCCAGTATGCGCCAGGGGACTGCATTGCAGAGAGGTGTAATGAAGCCACAACCCTTTTTACACCTCTCTGCAACGCAGCCCCCGTGCATGTTTGAAGAGCGGGAACTAATTCCCCTTGCATACTGGGGCCCTGGGGGCCAATTAGCCCACCTGGAACCTCCAGTATGCGCCAGGGGCTGCATTGCAGAGGTGTAATGAGACTATGCCCCTTGTTACACCTCTCTGCAACGCAGCCCACTGCCGCGTTTGCAGAGGGGGAACTACTTCGCCTTGCATACTGGGGGTCCCTGGGGTCAACTAGTCCACCAGGAGCCTCCAGTATGCGCGAGGGAGCTGCATTGCAGAGAAGTGTAATGAGGCCACACCCTTGTTACACCTCTCTGCAATGCAGGCCACTGGCGCGTTTGCAGAGGGGGGACTAATTCCTCTTGCATACTGGGGGTCCCTGGGTCATATCTGCCCAAACACCGATATTCCGAACGATTGTAAATGACTTTTGTTGAGAAACATTTGGATTTGGATTATCATGTCCTATACTTTGGAATTTTTGAAAGACTGACTTTGAGGATGCTATAAATTACTCAAGTCTGCCCGAATTGTGTGGGTAAAATTGATACCTAGTCACTTTGAATAAGAATATACTTATGTCTCGTCTAACATTTGGAAGAAATATCTAGTTATATGACAACAGGATACCGACATAACTTGAAGGAAATAAGAACGCCCTGAAGAAGTTCTGTTGTACAGAACGAAACGTTTCGGCTGGCTGTGGTACATAAACTTAAGGAAAATAAAAGCATTTGAATATACACCATGATTCAGCGCTTCAATAAGGACTCTAAGTGATATGATTTGATTGGACTCATTGTGAAAGTGGTGCTGTGCCAAACTTTGGAATATTCTCCACTACTCTCTACTACTTACTCTCTCCTACTCCACTACTCTCAAATACTCACTCTCTACTACTCATTCTCTACTACTCTACTACTCTCTACTACTCACTCCCTACTACTCGCTACTCACTACTCCCTACTACTCACTATCTACTACTCTCTACTACTCACTCTCTACTGCTCTCTCTCTACTACTCACTCTTTACTACTCACTACTACTCTCTACTACTCACTCTCTACTTCTCACTCTCCACTACTCTCTACTACTTACTCTCGCCTACTCTACTACTCTCAAATACTCACTCTCTACTACTCATTCTCTACTACTCTACTACTCTCTACTACTCTCTCTCTACTACTCACTCCCTACTACTCGCTACTCACTACTCCCTACTACTCACTGTCTACTACTCTCTAGTACTCACTCTCTACTGCTCTCTCTACTACTCACTCTTTACTACTCACTACTACTCTCTACTACTCACTCTATACTTCTCACTCTCTACTACTCTCTACTACTCACTCTCTACTACTCTCTCTCTACTAGTCTCTACTACTCACTCTACTACTCACTCTCTACTACTCACTACTATTCTCTCTGCTACTCATTCTCTACTACTCTCTACTACTCACTCTCTACTACTCACTCTCTACTACTCACTCTTTACTACTCTCTACTACTCACTCTCTACTGCTCTCTACTACTCACTCTACTACTTACTCTCTACTACTCTCTACTACTCACTCTCTACTACTCACTCTCTACTACTCTCTACTACTCACTCTACTATTCACTCTACTACTCTCTACTACTCACTCTCTGCCACTCTCTCTACTGCTCTCTACTACTCTCTACTACTCAATCTCTACTCTCTATTACTCACTCTCTACTCTCTACCTCTCTACCTCTCTCTTCTTCTCTCTCTACTAATCTCTACCTCTCTACCGCTACCTCTCTACCTCTCTACCTCTACACCTCTACCTCTCTACCTCTCTCTACACGCACACATATACACATATATGCATATATATATGCATATGCATTTATATATATGTATGTGTATGTATTAAAAAAACAACAAAACATTTTTTTTTTAAACAGCTACTTTTAAAACTGTCATTCTTTTTCCCCATGGTACGCTCCCCGGTACGCTCCCCGGTGCGCGTACCGGGCGCTCCCCCGCGGGGCCCTTTTATGGCCCCCACATCAAACCTAGGGGGTCAAGGGGGGGTCTACTCTTATGGTCATTTCCCTCTTTGTTTTGGCCACCTCTCGTGTCTCGATCCTACCGAGACACAAGATGGCGGCCGCTCCGGACTGTTTAGAATGTTTACAGACACCCCAGAGCCAATCAGCTTTCTGCGCGTAAGTCGCGTGGCGCACCCGGTGCGCGTACCGGTGCGCGTACCGGAGCGCGGCTATAGATATATATATTTTTTTGAACCTTAATTACTCAAAATCCACTGGAGCACATATCTTGAGACATAGCAAAGGCACATCGGGCTACCAGTCCCTACAATTTTGCCAAGTTTGGTGGAAATCCATTCAGCCGTTCGGGCTAAAAGTGAAATCGACCGCCCTATGGAAATTAACATGGGGAAAACGCGTTTTGGGACCCCCTTTTATCTCGGCCCCCGCTTGACGAATCCCCCCCAAACTTTCAGGGAAGGACCGGAACGCCGCGAGGCCATTTTGAGGAAATTTTGAGGCAGATTCGTCAACCGGCGCCAAAGTTAATCCAAATAGAATTTTGAGATTTAACATTGAAAAAAATCCTAACTATAACTACCTACTGGCGACCGCCAGTAGGTAATATATACATATATATATATATATAAATATATATATATATATGAAGCAGTTTTAACCCAGATTGGTGTTGGCGCTCTATTATTGGCGTGGTGCAGTTTTCTACGACCGGGTTAGTCGTTGAAATATCGCTCAGGGTTCCCAGCAGGGAAATGAAAACGCACTCTCAACATAAAAAACACTAAAAAAGCAAAAGACTGTAGGATCGGTATGGTGATTCACAATCACAATCTATGAACAGCAATAAGTGACACATTTCATCCAATGGGCCCATTGGAGATGAAAAACGAACAAACTCACCAAAGAGTTAATTATTTTGTCTGCACAAGATCAATTGCACTCCCCTCCCTTTTATCTTTCTGTTAAAAAACTGCATAATGACACACATTGAAGCAAACTGGTGATGAAAATGTAGTGGCTACTACATTAACCAGCATGCATCCATCAATTTCACAGGAAGTCACATGACTCTGTGTTTAAAAGGAGGACTTAGAAACCTGCTCAACATCCCGTGAGCAAGCATTGTAAGAAGCGAAACGCGTTGGGTACTGGTTGCTGAAATAAACCGCTGTAATTGAAGTTGTGACGAGAGAGTGCGTTTTCATTTCCCTGCTGGGAACCCTGAGCGATATTTCAACGACTAACCCGGTCGTAGAAAACTGCACCACGCCAATAATAGAGCGCCGTCACCAATCTGGGATAAAACTGCTTCTCATAAAAGAAAACGAGTGTCTGGCAGCCTTCGCGATAAAATGGAACTCGTAGAAACTGTGGGAACTAAAGACGGCAAGTAATAAGGCAGCGTGTACTACCGGAACAACAAAATCTGTTAGCGTGAACCCGAACCCCAGGCAGCAAGGGAGAAGGACCGGGCGGAGTTCGGCAATCCCAAGAAACGGCATGCGACAAAAAGCGGAGCCTGAAAACATCTAAGATCTGAGACACGCCCAGCGCAACTAGAAGTGGGTTGCGAATCTCTCCGACAGACAAGAACATAAAGGCATCCGCCAGCAAGCCTGCAGTGGAATAACAGCGTAGAACGCAGAAGAAGAAGACGCAGAAACCGGTAAGAGCGCTCCCCTTAACTTGTGATAAACAATTGGCAATTACCACAGCCACTAGTTCCCAAACGTGGATCTAGAGCCCAATTAGAGTAAAATCCACTCTAATAAATCACACCCACCATTCCCTATCAACCTGCAGGGGTGTTTCTGGGGAAACCGTGCCGAATGGTGTAACTTCAAACAAACACACACTTGTGCATTGGGTAAAGTGAAGGGCTCGTCACACAATACAGCGGTTTGACAAAGATAGAGATCAATATCACAACCATGGAGCAAAGAGATGCTAAAAGGATTGCAGACATTGATGAACTATTTTCAGGTGTCACACCGTCCACAACACGCAGAGAAAGGGGCCAAGTACCTGCATCCTCAAACACCAACAAAGACAAGCTCAGGCTTTGGAACGCCTCTCAAAACGTGAGATTAATAAGTGGTGGGAGCTTCTTACTTTAAAAAAATATGTCGAAGCAAGACGGATACCGAGAGGACTCCGGCTAACACTCATGCCCAGTCACCAAGATACCTGCTCTGAACTTCTCCAAGAGTGGAGCGAACACCTTCTAGACTCGTCTATGGGCCTTATGACAATACTAATTAAATATCTGGAAAAAACTGTTAAACAAATCAAAAGTGAACTAAAAACATTGGAGGATGAAGTAGAATCGTTAGTCCTGGATGGGGAACTACTGAAATTAAAAGCCGGAATCACCAAAAATCTCCAGAGACATGAAGGAAGAGTCAAAATGCGAAAGCAATTCAAATTCCTTCGAGATAAGGCAGATTTTGAGGAGGGTCGGATTTTTACGTTTGGCAAAAAAACATGATAAAATGTCCGCCCAACGCCAAACAACTCCAGATAATGAAACATCGAGTTTTGACTCACTCTCTAGCTTTGAAGGGAGCGAGAATGAAGCAGCAAACACCTCGACAGGCACAGGAAAAAACCCCAACTTTTTAATAGAGATGCGAGAAACGGTGGAAAATCGACAGAAGAAAAACGACCAACCGCAAAGGGGCAGAGGCAGAGGAGGAAGAGGACGGGGAAGAGGAGACAAACACGAAGAGGCCAAAGGGGCCAACACAACACCACGGGAGGACACTTGGTCAAAAAATCGTCTCAGACAACCACGCAAGTAAATGCCACAGACGAAAACCAACTAGAACCAAACATCATTAACCTCTCGAAAAGAGAACTTACAGAAATGGAAGCCAACATCCTAACGAAAGGTTTACATTTTTGTCCAACTTCCCATATCAACACTACTGAAGTAAGAATTGACATATACAAATACACCAGAAAGTTAAAATTGGCAAAAATCTATGCGGAGAAACCAAAGAAAAATACTATGAACATAAATGAAAATCAAGCTGAACAACTATTGGCAGAAGATATAGGTGGCTTTCAAACGCTCATAACAATGGGCGCAACTTCTCTCTCTCAAGAGGAAGCAGCACTAATGACCCTGGAAGAGACATTACCAACCCAGGGAGCGAGTGAAAGTGGCCTCAGGACAAAATCGAGATTCAATCCACAACTCCCGGCAGGAAATAAGATCGATCTCTTTCAAGAATTAGTGGTGGAAGATCTGTATAAATTACAACCGAATAAGAACAAACATAATTTAACCAAACAACAAATGGCACAACTGAAACAACTTGAAACGGATCCAGCAATAGAGATAAAACCTGTAGATAAAGGTGGACACATCGTTATCATGGAGAAAGGGGAATATGCAACAGAGGCCCAACGCCAACTGGAGGATAAAAATTGCTATGTAGAATTGGACAGAGACCCGACCAAGGAACTACAATTCAACCTACAATCAAAACTATCCGAATGGCACACCCAGGGCCTGATAGATGACCAAGAACTCAAATACCTGGATAACAAAAACCCAGTGGTACCCACCTTCTACCACCTCCCGAAGGTGCACAAGGATAAGCAAAAACCTCCAGGGAGGCCAATCGTCTCAGCAAAAAATTCACTTATGGAGCCTATATCAAATTATGTTGACAAATTCCTAGCACCATTGGTGAAACAACTGCCAGCCTATTTGAAAGATACAACAGACTTATTACAGAAATTGGAAACTGTTACATGGTCACCCAATTATCTATTGATTACAATTGATGTGGTGTCGTTATACACCAATATAGAACACAGAATTGGGACACAAGCCTGTAAATTCTTTCTGGCCAAACGCAACATCAAATATAAAGATCACAATGAAATGTTAAACGAGATGATCTTATTATGTTTGAACCAAAACATATTTTTGTTCAACAAAAAAATATACAAACAAACAAAAGGCTGTGCCATGGGGTTTTCATTTTCGCCCAACTACGCAAACCTAACCATGGGATGGTTCGAACAGCATCAGGCCTGGCACACAAGCAATTATCAATGGAGCACGAAAGTCATCTTGTAGCTTTGATTTATTGACGATTTGTTAATAATTTGGGACGGCTCTAAGGAAGACTTTCTCACATACTTTGACAAACTCAACAACACCGCCACCAACCTAAAATTCACGATGCAAATCAGCACGGAATGGGTAAAGTTTCTGGATACTAGAATATACATCAGAAACGGGAAGATACAAACCACCTTGCACCGCAAACTGACAGCTACAAACGCCATTCTCCATGGAGAAAGTTTTCACAACAACAAACTAAAATGGAGTATTCCGTATGGAGAATTCCTACGATTCAGGCGAAATTGCTCGGACGATGAGAAATTCCAGCGACATAGCAAAAATGCGGTAACCAGATTCAAAGCAAGGGGATACCCCAGTAAAGTGGTGGAACTGTGCCTACAAAGAGCACTAGCACAGAACAGCAATGAACTCCTGAAAAAATCTGAAAACCTGCAAGCCAAAAGTGATACAGGAAATGATGTGATCCGATTAATAACAACACACAGTGCGGAAAATAATAAGTTGTCAAAAATCATACAGAAACACTGGCAAATTTTGAAAATGGTCCCACCCTGGCACAAATCATAGGTGACCACCCAAATATAACTTACAGACGAATGAGAAACCTTGGAGACCGTCTGGTCAACAGCCATTTCAGAGAAACACCTAAAATTGATTGGGTACAAAGAAAAGGCTTCTTTCCATGCAGACACTGCAAGGTGTGCAAGATAGCGAAACCTACAAAAGAAATTGAGATCAGAAAAGGAACGAAATGGACAATACCTCAACATCTAACGTGCAAAAGCACATATGTGGTGTATCTAATTGAGTGCCCCTGTAAAAAGAAATACAGAGGGAGCACAACCTTTGAGGCAAAGAAGAGGATATTAGAACACACAAGGGCAACAACAAATAAAGATCGTTCTTATGCGGTGGCGAAACACATGGAACAAGCACACCAAAGCAAATGGGAATCACTTAAGTTTTGTGCCATAGAACAAGTCCCACTAACGGAGCGAGGCGGTGATCGCCTGAAAAACCTGAGACGCAAGGAGTCCAAACATATCATCAACTTCAGGACCTTAGACCCCAGAGGCCTCAACTTGACTGAAGAGCTTTATGTACACCTCTAACTTTCTTGGCAAGCAGGATGCAGAAAAGGACCTTGATCTCAGCAAGGAGAAATAGCCCACTAGAGGGAATCCCATAAAAACACTAAAAACAGCAAAAGACTGTAGGATCGGTATGCTGATTCACAATCACAATCTATGAACAGCAATAAGTGACACATTTCATCCAATGGGCCCATTGGAGATGAAAAACGAACAAACTCACCAAAGAGTTAATTATTTTGTCTGCACAAGAACAATTGCACTCCCCTCCCTTTTATCTTTCTGTTAAAAAACTGCATAATGACACACATTGGAGCAAACTGGTGACGAAAATGTAGTGGCTACTACATTAACCAGCATGCATCCATCAATTTCACAGGAAGTCACATGACTCTGTGTTTAAAAGGGGGACTTAGAAACCTGCTCAACATCCCGTGAGCAAGCTTTGTAAGAAGCGAAACGCGTTGGGTACTGGTTGCATTTTCATTTCCCTGCTGGGAACCCTGAGCGATATATATATATATATATATATATATATATATATATATATATATATATATATATATATATATATATATATATATATATTACCTACTGGCGGTCGCCAGTAGGTAGTTATAGTTAGGATTTTTTTCAATGTTAAATCTCAAAATTCTATTTGGAATAACTTTGGCGCCGGTTGACAAATCTGCCTGAAAATTTCCTGAAAATGGCCTCGCGGCGCCCCGGTCCTTCCCTGAAAGTTTGGGGGGGATATGTCAAGCGGGGGCCGAGATAATAGGGGGGGCCCAAAAAGCGTTTTCCCCATGTTAATTTCCATAGGGCGGTCGATTTCACTTTTAGCCCGAACGGCTGAATGGATTTACAGCAAACTTGGCAAAATTGTAGGGACTGGTAGCCCGATGTGCCTTTGCTATGTCTCAAGATATGTGCTCCAGTGAATTTTGAGTAATTTAGGTTCCAAAAAATATATATATCTATAGCCGCGCCCCGGTACGCGCCCCGGGGAGCGCTCTGGGCGCGCCACGCGAGGTGCGCACGGAAAGCTGATTGGCTCTCGGGTGTCTGTAAACATTCGAAACAGTCCGGAGCGGCCGCCATCTTGTGTCTCGGTCAAATCGAGACACAAGAGGTGGCTAAAACAAAGGGGGAAATGACCATAAGGCGTCAGGGATAGACCCCCTTTGACCCCCTAGGTTTGATGTGGGGGCTATAAAAGGGCCCCGCGGGGCATTTAAAATATTTTTTTTTTTTTCGTTTTGCGCGGGGGAAGCGCTCGGTGCGCTCCCCGGTGCGCGTACCGGGGAGCGTACTATGAGGAAAAAAGAATGACAGAGTTTTTAAAAAAGGAAGCCTTTTTTTTTGAAATTGGAGGTAGTTCTAAAAAGAACTTTTTTTTTCTTCTTTTTGTTGTTTTATATTTTTTTGTGTTTTTTGAACATTTTGTACTTTTTTTGGCTTTTCAAAACAGTTTTATATTTTTTTAGTATTTTTTTAGGGGGAGAAACAAAAAAAGGGAATTGAAACTGGCTCAACTGGAGCAAAAAAAAAAAAAATTACTTCTTTTTGGGGCACTTGTGATTATCACCTGCAAGGACGATAAGCTTTACGCTTTTTTCACCATAGGCGATAAGCTTGCCACATGCAGAACAAGTGATTCTAAAACCAGCAAATCTTGGCTGAATACAAGGCATCATTTCTGATGTTTCTGGTCCCGATGAAGTGGGTTTGTTTCTTTGGGAGGTGGTCCTTGAAGACTTGGGGAGGTTACTGGCCAGTTCCCTGAGCTCTGCACGAGAATAGTTGTTAGGGTGCTTTCTGGTCATATGACGAATCATGGTATAGTTACCAAATTAATACTTTTTGTTTGGGTTGCCCCTTGAGAGTTCTTCATTGCAGATTAGGCAAGTTACCTTGGCCGCATTCACTTTTTTCTTGCCCTCTGGGAGTGAAAAAAACTCCCATACAATGTGTGGCTTGGGCTTGTATGGGGTATTTTCTTCAGGCAGCCATCTTCTCCTCCCCTCCTCCTCTTCCTCTTCCTCCTCCTCCTCTTCTTGACCACCAATATAATCTTGAGCTGGTCCTGTTGGTGGTGGTGGTGGTGGTGGTGGGGCAGATGCACCAGCTGCTGCTGCTACTGAAGCCATTATTAAGATCAAAAAGGTACAGAGATGTACAAACAGGTCTTTCTCAGTCAAAGGACAAAGTCAGAATAAGGAAAAAAGGTGGGGTCTTTCATCATTTGGAAAAAAAACTGTCCTGAACCAATGAGAAGTGTTATTTTCAGGTCACAAGACCAGGGGCTTCATCATTATGAAACCAAAACTGTTATAAACCAATGAAAAGTGTTATTTTCAGGTCACATGACCCGGGGGCGCGCTCCGGGTCGCGTAGCGTGAGCGCGTCGGATGTTTACGTTGCGCGATCGTATTCGCTCGAGTACTTCGGGGTGCGCTTACGCCGCGCGTATCACGTGGACGCGGCTACGCGATACGTCACGATCATGTTTTCGTTCGCAATGTTGACGCTCACGGGACGCTCCCCGGAGCGCGCCCCGGGCGCTTTATAGAAGTACGCTTTCCCGGGCGCTCCCCGGGGCGCGCACCGGGAGCGCTCCAAAAACAAAAAACAAAAAAACCCAAAAAAATATGGGATAATTGTAGGGACAGGTAGCCCTATTCTGAAGTGGTTTAAAAAAAATTAACTTTTGAAAAATATGTATTGTGCTACATTGGGCTTTATATATGTTAGAGGCAAAATGTAGCCCAAATGTAGCCCAATGTAGCCCAAAGATGGCCACCAGAGACCAAAAAATACAAATGTAGACCAAATATCAGCTATATGTAGCCCAACTGTAGCACAATGACAGAATGTACCAGAGTGTTCTAAAGAACAACTAGAGTGCTAACAGTCTTATTTATAAATTGAGACTTATAGTTAGGAATTAGCATTTAAAAAACGTTTGAAATTCACTGAAAAAACCATAGGTTTCACACCAGTTATAGTTAGGAATTAGCATTTAAAAAACCAATGAAATTCACTGAAAAAACCATAGGTTTCACACCAGTTATAGTTAGGAATTAGCATTTTAAAAACCTATTAAATTCGCTAAAAAAAACATAGGTTTCACATCAGTTATAGTTAGCTGGAAATTTTGCTGACATAAAACCAATTAAATTCCCACGTTATAGTTAGTTGGACTCACTATAACTTGCGCGCCTGCAATGCACTGCTGATGACGTGGCGGGCAGAGGAGATCCAGACAAAGGGAAGCCTCCGAGGGTCAGCAGGAAACCCTCCCACTCGCAGTCCACCATCCCTGAACGATTTTCTCACTCTAAAGGTTCGCCAGGTGCATCGGGCCATACCAAGGACCCGCAGCGGGACGTGTCCCCGGAAGATACTGAACACACCCTCCGGGATCTGATGGGAGCCATTGCTGGCGTGAAGGCCGAGATGCACAAACAGCATGAAGCGCTGTCCAACAAGGTTGATACCCTCACGATCGAGCTCAACCTCATCAGGGCCGACCTCTGGAAGACGAACGACAGGGTCAAGTCACTCGACATCAAGACGTCGAGCCTGACTACTGATATGTCGGACGTGCAGACCGAGGTTCGTGACTTGAAGGCCGCTAATTTGATGCTTGCGCGCCGGCTTGATGATTTTGAGGGACGGGCACGGCGCCAGAACGTCTGCATTACAGGTGTGCCGGAGGGTGCGGAGGAGGACGCTGCGGATTTGTTTGTGGAGGAACTGGTGGTGAAGCACTTGGCGCCCGGAGGCCTGAGTAAGTTCTTCTCGGTCGAGAGAGCACATAGACTGCCTGGTGGCCAACCGAAGTTGGGTGCGTCCCCGCGCTCCATCATCGCCAGGCTGTTTAACTACAGGGACTGAGACGCAATCCTACAAGCGTCGAGAAGTGGCGGTCCGCTGCGGTTCCAGAATGCTGAAGTGAATTTCTTCCCCGACTTCACTCAGGCTGTACGGAAACGCTGGCAAAGTTTTATTGGAGTGAAACGCAGACTGAGGGAGATGGGGTTGAGGTACTCCATGCTCTATCCAGCGAAACTTCGAATAGAACATGGTGATCGGACGCTGTTCTTTGACTTGCCAGATGCTGCGGGGGACTGGCTGGGCACTTTGCCTCAGCTTCGAACTAATCCTGAGGATCTGTCGGAAGAGGCGTCGGGCGGCCCAGGTTCCCAGGAATAAACTTTACCATGTTGGTCTTCTTTCTGCGAGGGGCTCTGCGGATGGCATCGTTCATTGACTCTTGTTTACTTTTTATTTCTCCTGTTTTTTCAACTTTGGAGGGTAACGGGGGGTGATAGGATGTCTCTTTTCTCCTCTGGGGGCTTTTTGTAGGTTAGTTTACACGGGGCGACAGGCACACTGCTAGTTGGGGGGCTTTTAGTCTAATGCAGGGGTGCAGGGTGGGGGGCGGTTGGTTTGTGTGTTCTTTTTCTGCTTTTCCTTTCTTACTTCTCTCATGGCGAGGCTGCTACTGTCTTGAATACACCGTATCGGTGGCTGCTTTCTGGGGGGGATGGCTGGGACGGGGCATCTTTGATGATGGGGGGTAAGACTTTGAATGTGCTTAGTTGGAACGTGAATGGGTTGGGGGATCGTATTAAACATGGTGTTGTATTACAAATGTTTAAACGTTGTGTTCCTGATGTTATCCTCCTGCAAGAAACTCATCTGGTTGGCAATACTTGTAGGGCTCTGAACTGAAAGGGGTTCAAAATAGTGGCCCATTCCGGGTTCTCCTCGGGATACTGTGGGGTGGGGATAATGGTGCGCATGTCTCTTCTCCTGGAGGTGGAGTCCACAGTTGTTGATGATAGGGGCCGATATGTTGCCATGGTGAGCAGATGGGAGGGACGTACCCTGGTTTTGGTTTCTGTTTATGTCCCCCCGGGTTTGCAAACTGCTACCTTCCAGGATCTTGGAGGCGCCATTTTGGGCCTCCCGGAGGGGCTGTTAATCCTGGGCGGGGACTTTAACTCTGTGGTTTCGGGCACTTTGGATCGTTTTCCGTCCAGAGATCTACGCAGCGCACAAGCATGGCTCCCGGACTTCATGAGCACTATGGGCCTTATTGATTGTTGGAGACTTTTACATCCCGCTCAACGGCAGTATACTTTCCATTCGGGGGCCCACGGTAGTCTTTCTCGAATTGATTACATTCTGACACCCGCGGTTCAGGCACAGACCGTCTCTGGGGCTCGCCTTATGGCCAGGGGAATATCGGATCACTCACCAGTTTGGGTATCCTTTGACTTTGGCATCGCGGCGGCGGCCAGGTGGCGCCGGTCAATCCCTGGTATTTCCGCAACCCCAAGACTCGAGACCTCCTTGCTAAAGCTATCGATCTGTACTTCGCTGAGAATACAGGTACGGTAACGTCGGCCCTTTCCCTCCGGGAAGCCTTTAAGACTGTCCTTAGAGGAGAGGCTTTCTCCTTGATAGCTGAGGTGCGCAGACGAAGGGATGAGGACATGGTGTGGTTGGAGTCGGATATTGCAGAACTGAACTCCCAGTTGGCGCTGGGACCGACACCCGGACTGTTGCATGCCCTCTCCCTGAAGCAGTCGGAATATAGAGCCACTGCCACTGACGCTGCCAAGGCGATGGGCGGGGAACAGCAAGGGAGGATTTATGACGCCGGAGACAAGGCGGGCAAACTCCTTGCCTGGCTAGACAAGAAGGAGTTGGCTTCCCGTGTGGTGCCTGAGATTCTGGGTGATGATGGTCTGGTTGTTACTGATCCCACCGCTATTGCCGCGGCTTTTGCCGACTACTTTGAGACGGTTTATACATCAGTCTCCGCTCTGACTGAATCGGACTCGGCCTCCCTTTTAGAGGGGATTGAGCTCCCTTGCCTGTCTGATACTGAGCGTGACGACATGGACCGGGGCATCACGGCTGACGAGGTGGTGTTAGCGACACAGTCCTTGCGCTCCGGGAAAGCTCCAGGTCCCAATGGTCTCCCGGTGGAGCTGTATAAAATCAAAGCAGACACTATTGCCGCGCCCCTGAGGAATATGTTCTTGGAAGCCCGAGAAGCTGGTGTACTTCCACTGGATCAACGCCTGGCCACCATTGTGGTCATCCACAAGGAGGGGAAGCCTAGAGACCTGTGTAGGTCGTATCGCCCTATTTCATTGCTGAATGCCGAGCCCAAAATCCTGGCTAAGTTGCTGGCCAATCGGCTCGTGGGCGTGATCGCGGACTTGGTCCACCCAGACCAGTCCGGTTTCATACCTCACCGAAACACTGCCCTTAATCTTAGAAGACTTCACGCTGTCATGGCGTGGGTACACATGCTCTGCGAGCCAACTGTCCTGGCTGACGATGGCGTTTGATTCCCTTGAATGGAGCTACCTCTGGGCGGTGCTGTCTAAGTTTGGGTTCGGCCCTGACTTCATCAGTTGGGTTCGGCTTCTCTATTCCTCCCCGATGGCCAACATAACGGTCAATGGCCGCATGTCAGCCTCCTTTGCCTTGCGCAGGGGCACCAGACAGGGCTGCCCGTTGTCACCGCTCCTCTTTGCCCTTGCGCTGGAGCCGCTTGCTGCTTGGATCCGCACTCACCCTGATATTGATGGGATCAAGTGGTCACCGGGGTTTGAAGATCGTGTTTCGCTATACGCGGACGACATTCTTCTTTACCTTACCTCCCCCTGTCGGTCTCTGATTGTGGTGTTTGATGTACTGGGTACCTTTGGTGGTTACTCGGGCCTGGTTATCAACTGGTCCAAGTCCTACCTCTACGTGCTCCGCGGGGACACTCCACGTCTCCCTAGGGGCTGTGCAATACAGGTCTCGCAACAGGGCTTCAAGTACCTGGGCATCTATATTTCAACGGATGCCAGGGCACGGTACGCCAACAACTTGCTCCCTCCTCTAGCGCGCCTTCGGCGTGACGTGGAGGGCTGGAAAAGATTGCCGCTGTCCTTGTTGGGCCGAGCGGCGTTGTTCAAAATGATGTCCCTGCCGAGATTTTTGTATGCGCTTCAAAACACGCAGGACCCAGTCTCTTCTAAATACTTCAGAGAGATCGAAGGCTTGCAGCGTACCCTCTTGTGGGACGGAAGGCCGCGCATTGCCGTGGTCAAACTGACCATTCCGTGGTATGACGGCGGTATTGCCCTGCCCGACGTACGGCGATACTATTGGGCTTCTCAACTGGCGGCTATCAATCATGGCTTCTACGGACCGATGGTTAATCCGGGGTATGCCATGGATCGCTGGCTCATGAACGACGGGATGTACTACAGAGCGCTGTATTCTAGATCTCTGGACCGAAAATTGACTGGTCCCACCAGGACCGCGGTGCATTTATGGAGGGCGGTTACGAAGACACTGGGGTGGAAGGGTAGGCTCACCATGGCTACTCCCCTTTACGACTCTGACTTGCTGGGGAGATTGTGGCACTCCAAAGGGTTTGATCGGTGGGACCTCATCGGTATTTCCAAAGTGGCGGATGTGATGGCAAGGGGGGAAATTAAATCGTTTGCTGCTCTACAGGCTGAATTTCAACTGGGGGCCACGGAATACTTTAGATACGCCTTGCCTGTAGGTGAAAAAGTCCCAGAGTCATCCCCGCTGGAGGACAGGGTGCTGGACGGCCATATGCCGGACAGTGCCATTTCCCTGACCTACAAAAAACTTATCAATGTTCGGACGGACCTGCTGGTGAAAGTACGAGACCTCTGGATGAATGATGGGATTGAGATGGATGACGAGGACTGGCAGTCTGCGGTTTCCTCCCCTAAGGAGGTGGCAATTTCGGCCAGACTGCGCTTGGTCCAGCTGAAAGTACTTCACAGGGTGTATGTCACTGGCCCCAGGTTGATTCGTATGGGGCTTTCCCAGGACGGCCTTTGTAGGAGAGGATGTGGTGTGCTGGCCACTTTTATGCATACCATTTGGGAGTGCCATGCCATAGCCTCTTATTGGGAACGAGTGCATGCGGTTATTTGTGTTGTGACTGGTGTGGATTTGCCTGCGGAAGCTCAACGCTGCTTGCTGAATGTGTGGGGTCCGACTGACTACAATAACGCTCAAACCCGATGGGTCACACTGGGGAATATGGTGGCCAAGAGGGACATTGCCCAGAGAAGGGGTGCTCCGACCCCCCCCACTGTGAGTCTTTGGAAAACCAACATGGACTGGTGCATGCTCCGGGAGAAGACTGTCTACTTAGCCCGGGGTAAGCCCAAGATGTGGGGGCTGGTCTGGGGGGCCTGGAATGCGTATAGAGGTGATATTTGTATGCCCCCGGAGATAGTCCAACCGGAGATTTGTCTCTCACCATAGCTGATCCCTCCACCCAGGTTTTCACGTGACGTAATCCTGTCTCTTGCTCCCCGTACACATGTGTGCTTATTTGATATGGTTATTTTATGATGCGGAAGTTCCCGCCTCTCCCCCTGGATATGTGCCTTACCGCTCTTCTATGCTCCTCTGCCTTGCCATCTTTCTCCTTTTCTTTCCCCTCTTTCTCCCCTTTCCCTTCTTTACTCTTGTCCCTTTTCGGTTCTCGCTTTGTTCATTAAGTTCACTTTATAATATATCAAATTAAACCTGACTGCTCCTTTTACTGTTTTGTGCACACTTCTGTGTTGCTTTATAATGCTGCCTAGCCTCCGGGATGTACGGCTGAATAGCGGTGTACTTTGAATTACAAATAAAGGTTTTCCAAAAAAAATTAAAAAATAAAAATAAATAAGGCAGTTAACCAATCAATTCTTTTAAAAAAAAACATCCATTTACACACTTATTTAACCATTTATTCTTCCATCGTCCTTTACAAATACATATATAAAACATATTTATTTTTCATAAAGACACACATTCACTGGATGGTGTCATCAGTGATGTCATCAGTGATGTCACTGACCATGTCATGAGTGATGTAATATGTGACGTCATCAGCAGTGCATTGCAGGCGCGCAAGTTATAGTGAGTCCAACTAACTATAACGTGGGAATTTCATTGGTTTATGTCAGTAAAATTTCCAGCTAACTATAACTGATGTGAAACCTATGGTTTTTTTAGTGATATATATATATATATATATATATATATATATATATATATATATATATATATATATATATATATATATATATATATATATATATATATATATATATATATATATATATATATATATTAGGAAATCCACAACATTCTTTTTGGAATAACTTTGGTGCCGGTGGACGAATCTTCGCGAATTTCTCTAAGAAAACGGCCTGCTCGGCTCCGCTCCTTCCCTGAAAGTTTGGGGGTGATTCGTCAAGTAGGGGCCAAGAAAAAAGGGGGTCCCAAAACATGTTTTCCCCATGCAATTTTCCATAGGGACCTTTAGCCAGGGCTACAGCCCGAACAGCTGAATGGAATTACACCAAATTTGGCAGAAAGGTAGAGTTCGGTTCACAGATTGTGCTTTTTGTTAAATGGTGTAAATCCGTTCAGTAGTTCCTGAGAAAATCACAAGTAATCACAAGCTGCAGGGTTGGGCAGGAGGTGGGGGATGTGGTGTGTTGGCATCGATACATCGATGATCTTTTCATCGTTTGGAATGGTAATATCGAGACAGCCACTGAATATATCAAACTGCTCAATAATAACGACCTCAACTTGCGCTTCTCTGGTTCCATTAGTCCGGTGGCAGCGGAGTACTTGGACCTGAGAGTGTTTGTTGAAGAAGGGCAGTTACACACCTGCTTATTCAGAAAAGAGACTGCTGGCAATTCAACACTCTTTGCCAGCAGTAGCCACCCACCACAATTAATCAACAGCATTCCCTACGGAGAGCTCTTGAGACTCCGTAGGAACTGTTCCAGGGATTCGGATTTCGAGGCGGCTGCCTCTGAATGCATATCCCGTTTCATGATAAGGGGATATGGTGAAGACCTATTGCAAGATACACTGAGAAGGGTTAAAAAGACATCTAGAAGGAGCTTGCTCACCGCCAGACCGGCTGGTTCAGGCCGTGATGCAAACAAAGACACCACTGTCAATAAATTCAGAATGATCACCCCCTACTCCACTGGGGCCAACGACCTGAAAAGAATGCTTAAAAAGAACTGGCATATCTTACAAACAGATACTGTACTGAAGGACGACCTTCCCCCCAACCCGCTGGTGACATTCAGCAGAGCGAGGTCCGTAGGCAACATGCTCGTTACTAGCCATCTGGAGAAACCCCCTCCAAGGGTAAACACCTTGAAGGACCAAAAAGGGTTCTTCCCTTGTGGAAGGTGTAAAGCCTGTGCAAACAGCAAAAGGGTTCTCTCATACATCATACCAGATACAGGCAAGAGCATGCCCATAAGGAAGTTCATCACTTGCAGCACACAATATGCTGTTTATTGCCTACACTGCCCGTGTGGCTTGCGCTACATAGGCAGCACGATCAAAGAACTGAAACTGAGGGTCATGGAGCACCTGAGAGCCATCGACAAAGCTGACCCCAGTTATCCAGTGGCCCGCCACTTCGCGGAGGTACATGGACGGGACCGTAAACTACTCCAGTACTACGGTCTAGACACCATACCTATAAATGCGAGGGGCGGAGATCGTTTGAGACGACTTCGCAGACTGGAATCTAGGTTCATTATAGACCTTTCCACGAAGCATCCCAGGGGTCTGAATGCGGGGGAGGAGATGGCGTTCCATTTGGGAAAATAGAACCAAGTACAGTATATATAGTATATATAGGCCATAGGTAGGATACATCCCCTTTCCCTTTCCTGTCAGAACATAACATCTTGGGAAGATTGGAGTAGATACTCCGGGTGATCTTAGAATATACACAGGGTCCTCATTGCGGCTGGAATGAGAAGTTGTACATGACATATGCGGACATACGCACCTGCTTGTCTGTTTGTTTGTTTGTCTGTTCATACTGTGAGATATAATCACCCTGTGAGAAGGTACGATAATGCACGATCTCACGGATCCGGCATGTATGAATGCACTCACACAACAATGCATATAATTGTTGTGTGAGATTTGAGTTTGTACAGTGAAATGATTTTGTGATCTTTCTTTTCGGTAACATATGATGGCATTCTCATGCAGTATATTGGTGGATTGTTATTTGGTGCATCTGATAGAGGACCCTAGCCGATCCACGGCTTAATTTTCTAGTCTATTTATGTTTTGAATAGTATGATTTGTGTGTATACCCACTTTCTGTATGGACTTGCCCATCTGTGGGCTACATCGCAATAACCTATGTAACATCTCCAGGTTGCGCACATTAACATTCAAAGATGGCGCCTACAGCAACCATAGTGGGGTTGTCCTCTGTCACTTTCTATGTATTGTACTAGAAACTGCAAATGTCTTATTTAAATCCACCGAGTAATGCAAAACGCTGTTACCACACTGACGAAGGCAGCACGCCGAAACGCGTTTGTGGAGGGTGCCTGCAAGGAACAATAAATCTGCACTTTTCATAAGTAACCCCCGAGTGCTGTCATCTTTCTCGGATTAGAGGAGGAGTTGGAGCGTGATGATATATATATATATATATATATATATTAGGAAATCCACAACATTCTTTTTGGAATAACTTTGGTGCCGGTGGACGAATCTTCGCGAATTTCTCTAAGAAAACGGCCTGCTCGGCTCCGCTCCTTCCCTGAAAGTTTGGGGGTGATTCGTCAAGTAGGGGCCAAGAAAAAAGGGGGTCCCAAAACATGTTTTCCCCATGCAATTTTCCATAGGGACCTTTAGCCAGGGCTACAGCCCGAACAGCTGAATGGAATTACACCAAATTTGGCAGAAAGGTAGAGTTCGGTTCACAGATTGTGCTTTTTGTTAAATGGTGTAAATCCGTTCAGTAGTTCCTGAGAAAATCACAAGTAAAAACATAGCGATATCTAGAGACTAAGTACTGCACGCGTACGGACATCCGTTCAATTACGAGCGCGAGCTGCATGCTGATTGGATGTCAACTGTTTGTCAACACTCCAAAGCAGTAAGTGTTGGCAGCCATCTTGTGCCTCAGTAGAACGGAGTCACAAGAAAACAGTACAACAAAGTTGAAAAAAAAAGGAAAGGGGGCAGTGTAGGAAGATCTTGACCTTCTAGTCCTGCTCAGGGGGTCCCACATGGATCTTTAGGCCCCCAATTAAAAAAAAAAACAGAAATCGCGGGGTACGCGTATTGGTAAAAAAAACTAGAAATCCGTTTTATTCTTAATTAGCCTCCTGGGGGGGGCCAAATCTCGGGGGCAATTTTTATCCATAAAGGGGGGGCTTGTAAAGCCCCCCGCAGCCCCGGGACCACCATCCCCTCGGGTTTTAAAAAAAAAAAAGTATGTTTACAGCTCCCCCTCCCTCAGTACACGCCCCGGGGACCGCAACCTTCCTGGGTCAGTAATATGTAAAATGACCTTTCAGCTCTGGGGACCTGCCCCCCCAGGGCTTTTTAATGGTGGGAGGGGGTGGCGCTGCCCCCTCCTGGAGCCCTTATTGGCCATGGGAACCACTGCCTCTCAGGGCCGGCTCCTGCAGTGTCTCGGGGTGCCTACCCCGGGACACTGCTGTTTGCTATGGTAGGGCGGGAGCGTCACTGTGCCCACTTTACCACAGCAAACCGGTTTCCTATTTGAAAGAGAGAGCAAGTTAATCTGCTCTCTCTTTCAAGTAGGACAGCAGATTGGTTTTTGATAGAGAGAGCAGCATGTAAGCTGGTCTCTCTGACAAAGCAATGCCGGCTCTCGAAGGACGCGGGGAGGATCGTGGGGGTATTGGGGCTAAAACAAAACAGTTATTTTTGAGAACTAACTTTACTGGTGAAAGAAAGAGCTATATTTCAATGATAGTATGTGCACCAGTTATACTCTCTATGCATGAGCAGCCTCGGTTCTAAGCCCATGCTTCTTTTTTTTCTTTAAGTTCGCCAAGCAAAGCTGTCCTCATTTCAGGTATTAAATTTGCTGCTTTCTTTTCCCGGGCCGTGTGTGTCATCCGCTGCTATACTTTTGTAATATATTAATAATCATATTGCCGAGGCGCCAAACATTGATTACATACTCCATCCTCTGCCATTTTAGTAGTTTTCCTCCGTTTTGTTTTATACCTGTTACTTCCATTTTACCCTCCGCCTATCTTGTCTGTGATCGATGAGATTTCCTGTGTTTGTCCTTGGCCTCCGATGTTATCAGACTTGGTCACACGTATACCTAAAAACTCATTTGAAGCACGTAAGCCACAGCCATTACATTGCACGTCCGTCACCAGAAAGCCATTATTATGCGTATGCCTTTATCATGGGTGGTAAATGTATATGGCTAACCACATACTCGTGCTTTCATCATTATCATCGCAGGTTCTTCACCCGCTCAGGGCTTTGGGCACCACTAACTCAGTGACCAAAGAGGCCATGCATGTAGTAATGGGCCCCTTGTTCGGTAGTTTGGGAAGAACTCTCAAATGGCGTAGAACACGTGTGCCCCGTCTTTTTTATACACAGGGTCACTTGTTTTGTGACGGATGTGCTGGATAAGTGTGGTGTGGGTGTATACCAGCCATGAGAGAGTGTGTGTCGATCTGACAACTAGACCTGCAACTAAGAAATCAGTATAATTGAAATCTGAACTTTGTACTGTTGTGTTTTCCTGGTAGCGTAAGCACAGTAGGCTGTAATAACGTATTCAGTCTCGATTAATTTACCACCTCCCCCAGGGGTTTTTAAATGTTGGGAGAGGGGTCAATAATTGTGTTGACTTTTCTTCTTTAGTGTGCAGTGCTATATTGTTTTATAAAATGTATAAGGGCCCGATATACAAAACTGACTTAAGACAAAATCCTAAACTTACTACTTTTGGTATTCACAGAAGTTAGGATTTTGTCTTAAGACAGACTTAAGAAAGACTTAAGTTAGGATTCTGTCTTAAGTATCGGGGTAGGCATATTTTAGAAGCACCAGTTGAGTACTTTTTAGCCTTTGTTATTTATGTATGTATTTATCTATGGTCTAGGAACCATGCAATGCTCTTACAGATATTTTTTTATTCTACTCTTTTTGCTGTGCATTATATTTTGCAACCAGTATTACGATTGTAGCAGTTGACTTCTTATACTTGAGAAAGAAGACTATTCAATAAATACCTTTTATTGAAAACACCAGTCTTTCTACTTCTCTGCAACTCTGTTGAAACAAAGCATGCACGATTGACTGAGTAAAATATCTATCTATTATTTCCACGACTCTGAAGATCAGTTTTATCTTGGGGAAACAAAGTTGTCATGTTTATTCGGTTGTCAGAAACTAAATCCCTTCTTGTGAACTCGAGAAAGTTTCTAGTGACCTCTGAGCTAGCTGGCACTCACAATTAAGTCTAATATATTCGATAGAGACCAAGTAGACATAAGTCCTACGTCATATCTATAGGATATATTATTCCAATGCGCAGAGCCTATTGGGAATATAGGAACTATGCCACAATTTCATGCCCGCATCCTGAGAGTCCCGGTGCTGACTCGGAAACCTGCTGTTCTTAATTTTTTGTTTTTCAGCTATTGAGAAGCAGCCCTACCAAGGGGGCAATATTTTTTGCAGGAGTCCAACAACAGCCTAAGTAACTATGCACTCGAAAATCGTGCCGTTACCAACGTCTTTGCAATGGATTCGAATGTGCATGTACAAGACACTGTGCGGTTGCAGCCCCAGTACTACCAGGGGGGCTCCTCCATTTGAGTGGAGGAGCTTCACCCACAAGCCCCAAGCTGAAAAATAAAATGGTAATAAAGTTTCTTACAATTTTAGGTCGAGGCTGGGAAGTGCATGCGCTGCTCTGCAAGGCATGCTGTATTCAGGTATGGACTTGAAGCTCCATCCACTCTTTGCCCATATTTTTCATTGGCTTGTGCAATTGTCCACTGTAAACTGTGGATATTGATTGGTCAATAGTCTAACTAGTCTCTCCTTAGTACTGCCTTGTATTATTTTGTAACTCCCATGAGGACACGACCTGTCACGTGTCTTGTTATTCGGTAGGCTTTAATTACAGCCTCCGAGCACTATTTTCTCAAATAGATTTGTCACGGTCTCTCCTAAAGCTTTAAAAAAAATCTTTATAGCAAGGGTGCTGAATGCATTTGCAATGCAACAGGTTCTGCATTTGCGAGAGTTCAAACTTTTGGCTTTGTAAATGACAATGCCCTTTATTTATCTCTTTTAAAAACAACACATAAATAAAAGGCATTGTCATTTACAATGCCAATAGCTCAAGCTCTTGTAAATGCGAGACCTTTTGCATTGCAAATGTTTATATTTTTCAGCAACCCGTCCTGAATTAAGTACCAGGACAGGGCGAGGCCAGTGCTGCTGAGAGTCAGCAGCAAGCACCTGTGCACTTTACCATGCCCACGTCCCTTTACAGGCCACGTTGGGACGGCCAGGCAGAGATGCACATTTTAAAGTTCTCTAACCTAGATGTCTTAGACAGCTGTGTTAGAGAAAGCGCAGGCCTCCAGGGCTCATAGTAACGCTGAAAGAGCCTGCTCTATCCAGCCGTGGCTGGTCCATTGGGGCTGAGGGGCCACACTCCTCCCCACCTTTTGCCTCTCATGAACAGTGTCTGTCAGGCTGAACAAAGGTCAGCCTGACAGGCACTGTTCATTTTCAGGTCAGGCAGCCAGGAGCCAGACATGCACCAAATGTGTCGGCTCCTAGCTGCCTGTGCTGAACTTTGCTGGGCTGAGGAAGTCACAGCTCCTGTGGGCATGACCCCCTCAGCTCAGTAAATGTCCCTGAGGCCCTCCCCTCAGTGATAAGGGGTAGCGTCACTGATTGCCTCGCACCTGGATGCTTTAGTTTTAAGCCCTAAAGCACCCAGGGTCAAGTGTCAATCAGTAACACTTCATCACAGAGTGGTGTGGGATCACAGACTGGTGTGGGGTCAGCAGTCTCACTGGCTCCATCCCAGTCTGTGATGATGTTGGGACTGCTGCCTTCCCTCATTGGCTGACCTTAGGTCAGCAAACGAGGGTAGGCAGCAGTCCCAAGCCTCCTGGGACATCAGAGGCAGAGCTGCAGGTAAGTTTATGTGTGTTATTTTAATTAATGTTTGGTGTGTGTGTATCTGTATGAATGTTTGGTAATCAGTGTTGTGAATGGATGTGTTTGTGTGTGCCCATGTGTGAGTGCATGGCTGTGAGTGTACATGAGTCTATGTGTGTGTGTGTGTCCCGTTCGTCCCCCTCCCTTCTTAACTTACCGGCTGGCACTGGCTCTATCCAATCCTGGTGCTGCTTTTATGCTGTGAAAGCAGTGCCAGGATTGGGTAGTGCAGTTTTCCCCATCAGGAGCTTCCTGTTATGTTATGTTTTATACTCTTATATAGCGCTCGACTCACCCTGGGGCATCTTGGCGCTGCCTAGAGAAACAAAACTGATAACGGGGCTGGGGTGGGGTGGTGTTTAGTACAAGAAAGCTTTTAGATGTTTTCTAAAGGTTCCATATGACGGGATGTCCCTCAGGGCTTTTGGCAGACTGTTCCAATACTTAGGGGCCGGATAGGAGAAGGCCATGCCACCAGGGTGTTTAAGTCGGATGTGAGGTATGTGGAGCAGCTGCAAGGAGCCAGATCTCAACAGACGTCCAGGAATGTATTTGTTCAGTTTCTTTTGTAAGTATTTTGGGCCACGTCCTTTTAAAGCATTAAATGACAAACAGCAAATTTTAAAGATGGATCTTCTTTTTATCGGTAGCCAATGTAGATCTTTCAACAAAGGCAGCGACGGGGAGCCTGTGGGCACATTCAGGATCATTCTGGCGGCAGTGTTTTGGATGACCTGTAGTTTATTTAATAGTGTCACCCCCACCTCGGCAAATAAGGCTTTCCCATAGTCCAAACAGCTTATCACCATCGCTTGGATCAATGTTCTGCGATGGGCTGTTAGAATATACGGGAGGGGGCGTGGCTTAGCGCCCGAGACGGATGGTGGTTCCGGGGTAGAGCTCAGTCCACACCGGAGATATTCGGCGGTTCCAGCTCTCGCCGACAAACATGCTGCGCAGCAGACGGCATCGGAGTTTTTCCAGCTTCATTTAACCTACCTGCCATCTCCAGGCTCCCTCGACTTCGCCCTGCAGATCCCGTTTTGCTCCGGTCGCGGCTCTGCTTTGACTGCGACTGCCATTTTGGGCATTTCTCACGGCGCTCGTCTGAGGAGCGAATTTATGACGCATGCAGCCTCCTGCACCGGCGCATTATTAAAAATGCCACATTCCTTCAGGAAATAGGAACAAACCTACACAGGCTCCACAGGTGACTCTATTTTCTTTTTGAAATCGTTTTTTTTTTTGTTTTGTTTTTTAATGCTGCCTGGATTGTTGTCTCCTCCTCAGCTTTGGCAGCCATCTTAGGTGTTACACCACGTCAGCCTGTTTAATGCTTCCAGTGCATTGCTCATTCTCCTCATTCTCATTGTGCTGATTTACCAATTTTTTCTGGCTTCTCTTTGGATCCCATCCTGGCTCCTCCTCCTATTGACTTTGCTGGTCTTTATTAACAACTGCTAGTGATTTTAATTCTGGCTGTGACTCACTGGGGATCCTTTCTGCCTTTGTTTTCATGGCGGAGTGCTCCGGCAAAACCTCCAAACGTAATTTTATTAAAAACTCGAAGCTTTTTACTGCGCTGGCTCATTTAGAAGCTTCCGCAGACCCCTCCATTTATGAATCGTCTTTAACCATGGATGCTCCTCCTCAGTCAAGCTCGAAAATTACTTCCAAGAGGCTGAAAAAGGACCCACCCTCTCCCCCAAAGTCTACATCAGCCATTTCCATAGAGCTTCTCCTTGAGGAAATTAGGGCATTACGTCCCTTTATGGAGGAGACAAATTCCAAGCTGCAAACATTAACTGATAATTGGTCCCTAATGGATACCAGGGTCTCCACAGTGGAAAAGACTGTCTCATCTCTCCAGGAGGCCGCCACCAAGGTGCTCCACATGGATACGCAGATCTCGTCACTCCAGAAGCAGGTGGAGGACCTTAAAAACAGGAATAGACGCAATAACCTACGTCTCTACGGCCTGAAAGAAGGATGTGAGGGGAATGATCCCATTGCCTTCTTTAAATCCTTCTTACCCACGCTTTTGCATCTCCCCGAAGGCACCTCTCTTAATATTCAACGAGTACATAGGCTTGGCCGAGCTCCCTCTAATATCTCTCCTGCAATGAAGCCTAGAGGTGTAATAATGTACTTTCTTGAATATACAGATTTGCTGAAGGTTCTCCTAGCGGCTAAAGCTACACCTCATCTCACTTGGTCAGGTTCTACCCTATTTTTTGCCCAGGATTACGCCAAAGCTACTGCCTCAAGCCGTAAAGCATTTCTTGACATGAGAGCAGATCTACGTTCTATTGGAGCCAGATATGGTCTTTTTCACCCTTGCTTATTCAAAGTCACTTATAATAACAAGACTATGACTTTTGAGGATCCTCTTCGACTCCGAAGTTTTCTGAATTCCTGTGGGTCTGCTGGCATGGAGTTTTCCGGCCGCTCCTCTCCATTTCCACCTTGACTCTCGTTATCACTAGTTTCTGATTACTTTGATACTCATGGTTCCTAGTTTTATCCATGCTGTTGTGTTTTTAACTCCACAGGTTCCTCAGTTGTTTGCATAACTCTCTTGCTCATCGCCTGTACTGGTTTATTACTTGTTCTTAATCTGTTTAATCTTGTTTTTTGCCTGAAATAATGCCGTTTGCTTGTTTCTAACCTCATTGTTTTCCTTTTTTCTGCAGATCATTGTTCTGTGTTCCGTCATGTTTCTCCGGTTGGACGTCTTGTGGCCCCGTATACCTGCCCTCCGTTGGTTGGCCTTTCCTCCCTCCTCTCATCTCCATCTTTTCTCCTCTGTGTCCTGCCCTTTGATTGTACTCATTCCCCAACACCCTCTGTAAGTACCTCCCTGCATTTCCCTTTTCCATTGTTGATATGCTCCCTATTGTTTCGCATGTTCTCGTCTTGATTTTTTCTTTGTTTCTATTGGATATTTTGGTGTCGCTCTTTCTTAAGTTGCTACTGGTCTTCTTTTTGACTTCCTTATCTCACTCTCTCACTGTTTACCAACTGCTTCTCTCTTTTTCCAGCTTTTTTCTGCAATTCTCTTCCACATCATCTTTTCTCTCCTCTTTCTTAAATATGCACTTATTCTTCTGTAATATTTTACTATTTCCTCCCTCCTTTCTTCTCTCTTCACTTCATAATGTCTTCTCTTCTTCTTGGCTCACCCATGACCACCCTTCTCTATTCCAGTACCTTTTCTCTTTATTGCCTTTCTGTACTGAGTTTTTTCTATTTTTTATTTCCATGGCAATTCTGCTCTCTATGTTTTTCCACTCAATTCTCATACTCTTCCTATTTTCCTTCTTTCCCTGCTCTACAATTTCATCAGTTCACTTTCTACTCATTTACAAGGCTTCGTTGCACTTCTTTATCTTTCTCATATTCTCTTTTCTTATCTTTAATTGATGTCTGTACGAATTGTTTCTTGGAATGTTAAAGGCTTAAATTCTCCTATTAAGAGGCAAAGAATTCTTTCCCATTTAGCGAAGCTTAATGTAGATATAGCCTTCTTACAAGAAACCCACTTATCTGACCTTGAAGCTGTTAAACTAAAAAGGGGTTGGGTGGGAGCTGTTTTTTCCGCCCCCGGTGATGGTAAGAGGAATGGCGTCTCCTTGTTAGTACGCAAGTCTTTTTCCCATTCTGTTTTGACATCTGAATTTGACCCCGAAGGCAGATGGTTATTTGTCAAACTCTCTTCGAAAGGCACTCCATTTTCCCTTCTCAATGTTTATGCACCCACTGGTGGAGATTCTGCCTTTTGGTCTTCATTTTCCACTCGTATCCCTGAATGCATTGCTGACAATTTTATTCTAGCAGGTGATTGCAATCTACCCCTGGATCCCTTTCTGGACAGACATTCCAAATCATTTTTTGTCCCTAAAAGTCTCACAAAACTTTCTCACATGCTATCTCCCAGCATAAACTTATTGAGGCCTGGAGATTATGTAACCCCACTTCCAAAGAATTTACCTTCTACCACCCAGCTCATCAATCGCAATCACGCATCGATTATGTTTTTCTCGCTCACCATCAGTCCCAATCCCTCACCCGAGCTGATATTGGCCCCATCTTGTTATCCGATCATGCCCCGGTTACGATTAACATTGACATTTTACCTAAATCGTCTGGCCCGAAGAGATGGCGTTTTAATAACTCCCTCCTTCTTGACCCCAAATTTACTTCCTCCTTCATTGATTTTTCACTTGAATTTTTTAACATTAATGATACACTCTCTTTGGCAAAGCATACTATTTGGGATGCATATAAGGCCGCAGCGAGGGATTTCATTATCAGCCATGTAACTGCAAAACGAAAGTTCGCCCGCAAGTACACCAGCGATCTTTTACTCCATATTAAAAATTTAGAACATGCATTTCACACCTCCCACTCCCAGGAGACTTTGACTGCCCTTGTTAATGCCAAGATGAAGTTTAACAAACAATCTACAGAGGATGCTTCTTTGTATTTATTAAAGTCCAGTTCGAAATTTTATGGTGGGAAAAACAAGGCGGGAAAGATTCTTGCTAATTATTTGAAGGTTAAGCAAAACAAACTGAATATTGAAGCTGTATTTGATGTTAATTCTGTCCTTAAGCATAAAGACGCTGATATTTTGGGGGAATTTTCTCGCTTCTACTCCACACTTTACTCCTCTGAAACCCAACCTTCTGTTGATTCGCTTAATACCTTTTTTGCTACCATCCTACCACCCTCAAACTTCCCTGTTGACTTATCTGATCTTGAAACTCCCATCTCACCTCATGAATTACACACCGCACTTCACTCCCTCAAGAAAGATAAAGCTCCAGGTCCAGACGGTTTTACAGTCGAATTTTATTTACATTTCGAAAATCTACTATTACCCAAGCTGCATTCCCTCCTCGATTCTTTCACAGCTGCTGGTGCCTCCTCGGGAACCTTTTCCGATGCTCACATATGCATCATACCCAAGGAGGGAAAAGATACCCAACACTGCAAAAATTATAGGCCAATTTCATTAGTTAACATTGATTATAAAATCTACGCCAAATCCCTTGCCATTAGATTAGATCCCTTCCTCCCAGAACTCCTTGGCCCGAACAATCTGGCTTTGTCAAAGGTCGCTACATCACCGATAATACCAGATTAGTTTTCAATATCCTCTCCAAATCGTCACGCCTTACAGCTCCCCTGGCGGCCATTGCTTTAGATTCCGAGAAGGCTTTCGATAGAGTTGAATGGACTTTCCTTTTTTCTGCTTTAAAATGGTTCGGATTCGGCCCTCATTTCATTTCTCTCATCTCCTTCCTTTACTCTAATCCTAGAGCAGCAGTTTGTGCTAATGGTCTGATTTCTCCCTTTTTTGATTTGCGCAGAGGGGTTCGTCAAGGTTGCCCCCTTTCCCCTTTCCTCTTTAACCTAGCCTTAGAACCTTTCCTCTCCAGACTCCGCCAAAACCAAAATATTCATGGTTTTCACACCCCCCACGCACATGTAAAACTTGCCGCTTATGCGGACGACATTCTCCTGTTTATATCCAGACCTTTGCTTTCCATCCCTGCATTCCTTGATGAAGTTCACACTTACTCTCAACTTTCGGGGTATAAGTTGAACAATGATAAATGCGAAATTCCTCCTCTCACCAAATTCACTTTCAAACCCGACTTTGATGCTTCCCATTTCACTTGGAGCCCAGCCCATATTAAGTACCTCGGTCTGCATATTACCCCTTCCCTTTCTGACACTATTTCACTTTGTCTCACTAAATGCACTAAAACATTGTCTGACCTTACCTCCAGATGGCACCCCCTTTACCTTTCATGGTGGGGACGTCTTGATACTATCAAAATGATGCTATCCCCAATAGTCCTTTATATCATCTCCAACATTCCTTATCCCAATTCCTGCCAAGTTCTTCAAGAAAATCAACACCATTCTTTCCTCTTTTCTATGGTCCGGGAAGAAACCACGAATGTCCTTATTCATGTTACGCCTTCCCAAATCAGAAGGTGGGGTAAACTTTCCAAATTTCCATGATTATCACAAAGCTTTCCTTCTGAAACAAGCTTCCCTTTGGTTGAAGGATCCTACCACTCCTTCCCCCATCTGGGTTGAACTTGAACGCCTCTTGTTATCGCCTTTCTCTTTTGCTGAATATTTGTCCTTCTCTCGTAAACCCCATAACCTTTCCACTCCTATACACAAATATACTACCAAACTACTGCTATCCACCTCCCCGGCCCCTCCTTCCTCAATTCCAGAACTCCTCAATACTACTATTTGGCACAATAATAGTGTCCTTATTAATCAGAAGCCTTTTTATTGGAAGACTTGGGCGGAGCGAGGTCTGATTTGGGTCTCCCAACTCTTCCTTGGTTCTGATTTTAGATCTTTTTCGGATCTAAGTCGGACTTTCTCTCTCCCTCCCTCTTTTGGTCGTAAATTTCTAACCCTCAAAAGTGCGGTTACATTTGCCTACGATTCCCTCTCCTGCTCTACTAGTTCCACTACCTCACCGATTCCGACCTTGCCACTTCACTCCCTTTTACTTGCAGATCCTACAGCATCTTCCATTTACCAATACTACAGTGGAGGAGCAATGGGAATCTGATTTTGCCCTCTCATGGCCTGTTTCTCTCTTGGACAAAATCTGGTCTAAACTTCGCAAATCCTCTAGATCTGCTTCCCTCACGCAAACATTATTCTTTATATACAATCGGCTCCTGTTCACACCATCTACGCTGCATAAAAGATTCCCTTTGACCCCAGATGCCTGCTGGTCCTGTTCCGCTCCTCAGGCCACGTTATTTCACATGCTTTTCTCTTGCCCCCTCACACACGCTTTCTGGCTCCAGGTCTGGAATCAAATCAATGCCATCTTCCACACTAAGACTCCCTTTGCCTATGGAAAAATTTTCTTGGGTAGCCTGTCCTCCATTTGGGATAATGTTGAGTCAAATACTCGCATTATCGATTTGTTATTAGCTGTTGGTTTCCAACAGATTACAGTCAATTGGAAGAACTCTAGCAACATCACGTTTAAGGCTTGGTGGTACAATGTTTGTTACAACCATCGACTTGACACAGCTTTTGTTCACCCGCTGTCTCTTGCCCCAAAGAGACATGACTTATGGCTTCCAGTAACTCTATATCTAGATGTTTGTGCAAAACGCTCCTTTCACCTACCCCGTTTTCAACAAGAGGTTTCTAAACCCCCTTAAATGCCTTCTCATTCCTTTACCTTTTTCACAGTCATTTTTTTTTCTCTTTTCGCCATCCCCATCATGAACATTACCCATCATTGTGTTACTTATCTGATAGCCTTGTAATTCTCATACTGGCCTTTTCATTGTTATGACTCAATCCTACAATTGTAATTTGCTTTATTTACTCTTGACAACATGTTTTTATTTTTTTTTCTATGTATTGACACCTCCTTATATCCTAATAAAATTATTTTGAACTGAAAAAGAATATACGGGAGGATTTTTCAGAGTAATCTAAGACTATAGTAGCATGCCCTGTGGTGGCTCTACGTGGTCCTGCATTGAAAGTGATCGATCTAACTTTACGCCCAAATTTTTGACACTCTGTTTAGGGACAGGGGGGACCCTAACTGCGAAGGCCACCATTCATTGGTCAACACTGCAGAGGCCTTTCCCAGTAACATGAATTCCATTTTGCCAGGATTCAGCTGGAGATAGTTATTTGTCATCCAGTTAGATATTGCCAGTATGCCTGTGGCAAAACGGAGCTTATAAGATTCTGGGTTTGGGCGGATGTTAAACAGCAGCTGAGTGTCATCCGTATAGGAGATTGTTTCAAACCCCAATGCTTCTACTGCCTTAGCAATGGCGCCATATAGATGTTAAAAAGAGTAGGGCTAAGGCAGGAGCCTTGGGGGACACCCTTGTCCAGTGATATTTTCTCGAACTGAAAAGGGCCCATGATGACTGTTTGGGATCTGTCAGCCAGAAAGTTCTGAAGCCATTTAAGGGCTACACCCTGAATGCCATAAGATGTTAACCTCTCCGCGAGCCTGGTGTGTGAGATGGTATCAAAGGCCACGGAGAGGTCAAGAAGAATCAGAATAGCTGATCCTCCAGCATCTACAGTCATCCTCAGGGCTTCCGTTATGGCTAGCAGGGCAGTCTCTGTGCTGAAACCTGGACGGAACCCTGATTGTGAGGGGACCAGGATGGAATTTTTTTCAGGTAGCTGCTTACTTGCCGGTTGATAATGCTTTCCTGAAGACACGCAAGGAAGGAGGTTGTTGCGCTGTGAAGAAAGGAAGGTAAGTTTATTTTTGGGTTTTTTTGCGCCCCCGTCTTCCCCACCCTCATTACATGCCAGCCACCACTGGGTACTACACCAGTTCAAAATGCTGACGGCCACCTTGCATACAGAAGCAAAACCTTTGAGATGGAATTGCCATAAAACTCCAAATTGAAGTTAATATGTCTGATTCAAGTGCATTTCCAATACCATGTTTTATTGAATGTGATTGCTGCACTTCATCACATGATGTGCAGATGCACACACATACATTGCCAATTACTAAAAAGGTGCAAAAACAACAGTTGATGGACAGAATGCAGAACAATGTCATACATTCACCCCAGTACAGAGATCTAGGCCTGAATCCATCGTTTTTTTGCTCACCATGCCATTCCAGTTTGAACCCAGCCATATGCAAATCAGTCTTGACCCTGTGCCCCATGGGAACAGTCCAGCTCGAACTGACAAGCCAGGTCCTCCCTGGGCTGGAAACAAGCATCCTAGGACCGGTTTCGGGCTTTCAGCCCTCTTCAGCCAGGATAGCTTGATTCCAGTGGCATGGAGAGCACGGGACTCACGTCTGAGCATACTTGTTCCACTCGGGGTGACAAATCCGAAAACAACAGTTGATGGACAGAATGCAGAACAATGTCATACATTGACCCCAGTACAGAGGTCAGGGCCTAAATCCATCGTTTTTTTGCTCACAAAGCCATTCCAGTTTAAACCCAGCCTTATGCAAATCAGTCTTGACCCTGTGCCCCATGGGAACACTACAGCCCGAACTGCCAAACCAGATCCTCCCTGGACTGGAAACAAGCATCCTAGGACCGGTTTCGGGCTTTCAGCCCTCATCAGCCTGGATAGCTTAATTCCAGTGTCAAGGAGAGCACGGGACTCACCTCTGAAAATACCCGTCCCACTGGGGATGACAAATGCAAAAACAACAGTTGATGGACAGAATGCAGAACAATGTCATACATTCACCCCAGTGCAGAGATCTGGGCCTAAATCCATCGTTTATATATTATTTTTGCCAGGCAGATGACATCAACCTAATTTCCAAAACAAAATTCATTTTATAGTTCTAAATAATTATTAGATCACCTGTCCATTCTCTGACTCATTAAGAGGATGATTAAAACACACGAAAAGTAAGTGAGTGTGTGTTTTCTTTGAAGATTGAACATGTACGCGTGTCAACTGAACCTAGAATCTGTCATCGCGCACATTCAAATAATCTAAATTAAAATCTAAGAACAAAAGGTAGCTAATGCACTCTGAAGACAGACTAGTGAAAGAGCAATCACCTAAGGCAAATGTACTCTATAATAACAGCATCACACAGATAATGAAAGACAAAGCAATGGTTTTATCATAAGAATCTATATGCGAGGTGCATCATAATTCGGTCATTTGATTGCATAATCCGTGAATACCAATGGCACTTTTGTCCAAATGCAATTAAAGACAGAATTGACTTAATTGGAAAGATATCATTTTATTTTCCTCTGAATGAGCTACACTCACTACAGCAAATTGACGGCACTGCAAATTCAATAACAGTAATAAAACAGAGAAGATGGTGAAAAGTTACTGTGCAATGCATGAAGCACAAACAAACCGTGCATGGCACTTCATAACTGCCATGGCTTACTGATGCAAATCAGTTTCAGGAACTCCAAATACATTTGAAAAACAAAAATACATTTACATCTCAGATTTGCAGATGGTTAAAATACAAATGCAATAAAAATAAACAAAAATTCAAACTCTGTTTTGTAAAAAACAAAATCATTGAAAATGTGCAATGTCTATGCTCTAACTCATACCAGTTGCACGGAAAGTACAATGTTGCAGATCACTGTGTTGTCAGTCAAAATATGTAATCAAACACCTTGTGGGGGAAAAAAAGAGTGCTAGAGGTAGCAGGACTGGTTTGAGCGTGGAACTAGGAGTCCCAGCATGCTAGTAAATGACAGGTGCGGAAAGAGCCAAAGGGCTATGGAGAGCAGGAGGCAAGACGAGCCCCACTGACTTTGGTGGTGGGTTGGAGGTCAATGGTTTATATCAGCATGTGTGTATATGTTTCTGTGTGAATGAGTGAGTTTTCTGGTGTGGAAGCCCTATGGGTGGTTTCAATGTACCCCCCTTGATGAAAAGTAGATTATAGGAATGCATAGTGCAATTTTATGTTCCTTTGGTGAAATGTGCAACGCAAATCCTGGTTTGTGATGGATAGTAATTCCCACCCCAAAGCTTTTCGCATAGGTTTTTGTCACTTTTGGGATGCAAACCCAGTGCAAGTCATAAGTAACTCTGGGACCTACTATCCCCACTGCAGTTGTATGTCACATGCAGTCATGAACCATCTCTGGCATGTGCACTATCGACAGGTTCTCTTTCAGCTGATGAAAATAGGAGAGAGATTAAGGATTACAGTTGAAAACAGACATTGTAAAGGTTACTTAATGAAATTAAATGAATTCGTACTTGTACCAGCACTTATAACCTGAGGTGTCTTGGCGCTGTACGCATACCACTGTGGAGCCCTTCCTGGCTTTTCCCTGTGAAATGCCCACTTATGGGCACCCCCAAGGTGAAGCCAGGCCTCCCAACGCTGTTGGGGCTGTTGTGGAGATTAAGCAAGCTAATGCCCAGAGTTGCAGAGTGGGAGCTGTGATTAGAATAGGCACCGAGGCGAGAATTATCGGGTCCGAGTAAATTGAGCCCAATCCGAGTAAATTGAGCCCAAGACCTGCCGAGGGAGGAATTGAACCCTGGTCCCGGGCCAGACCTCTGCATCAGGGTCTGCCGCTCTAACCATTGAGCCACGCTTCTCCACTCCTCTCCACTAATAGCAGTCCTAAATACTGGCTGTCTTTGCGGTGGAAAAAATCCGCATCAGAAAAGTACAGAAGGAAGGAAGGAGCTGAGGGCAGCACTGGGCAGTTTAAACCCCAGGAAAATAAGTCCATCAGAGCCTACTGACCAACACCAGAATCACTTGGAAATAAAGCCTCAAGAGCATAAGCCCTGTGGATTGTTCATGGAGTGGCCTATGAAGCTGCCTGACATATCTTTCAGACAGATCAACATTTGGAGAAAGTCACTTCACTTATGCAGCCTTGGCTCTGATAGACTGTGCACTTACACTAGAAGGAACGTTTGATCATTGCATTGATTAGCACTCTGTCCCGACAGAATACTGTGTACAGTTCAGCGGTGCATAACATTTGTTGTTCATTTGTGTACAGGACAGAGATGATCAGTAAGAGAGTTAAATCTATCGTAAAACACCATTTGCTCAAAAGTTTTGGGCATCAGCCTGGCTGCAACAAGGTTCATGTCCCAAATAATAGCGGGCCTTGCCTTTCTCATTGGTAATGGTGAATAATTTGATCATTTAGATTCTGTAGGTACAAAAGACCACGACATAGATCCTAAAGTGTTCTTCTCCATCTTTCATTCTCCTTGGCAAATGAAATCATATTATCCACAGAGCATGGGAGTAGGTTCTTGGTTCTAGTTGAGGTGCAATTAAAAAGCAAAACCTCATCCACAAATAGCTTTTTTTACTGCAATTTGACGGATTATGTCTTGGTAGCTGCCAGATTTGCCAAAAGTATGCTACAGTTTCCTCACAACATCAGGAGTCAATGCATTGTGGACCTTGAATCAGCAGTCATTACAATACAGGTATACCTTTTACTTTAGTTCACATTCACAGTCGTATATTCTCATAAAAATTACTTTAATAATGTTTAAATGCAAATAATCTTAACAGCATATATGAGAGACCTACATAATAGCCTAACAGGGGTAGTTAGATGTGAACCCAACAGGGAATGTGCCCAATCCTTTGAATTAAAACAAGGTGTACGCCAGGGGTGCATTCTGGCCCCTTTGTTTTATTATGTGCATAAGTCGGCTAGAGGAGGTTCTCATCAAAATTGGTTTCAATGTCCCCAAAGCTGGTGAAAGAGCTATCACAGTACTTTTACATGTTGACGATGCAGTTTCAAATGCCCTTACAGCTAGGAGCATCCATTTACTTTTCGACACATTTATCGATTTTATGAACAGCTTGGACTTAACCATACATTTTAAGAAATCACATTTTATGGTGGTAGGCCCTAGGATCTCAAAATCTTGTAAGCTCTCAGCACAGCGCCACGTTTTAACTAGAGTGAGAAATTTCTCTTATCTGGTTCTATTACTCAATTCGGATCACCTCTACTTGAGAAAAGCAGAGAGACTCTACAAAGGGCCATCTCATGGGTTATACGATTTTGCCATATGCATTGGGCACAAGACCCCTAAGTTTTATTCAATGTATACAAAACTAATGTGTTCCAATGGCCACATTTGGCTGTGAAATCTAGGGTTATGCCAATATTGACCGTGTCCAGGTGATTGAAAACCGACTTTTGAGAAACCTACTGGCCATTCATCAAAGAACATCCACTGAAATTATTTACGAAGAACTGGGCATGTCCTTTATTGCAGATTTTATTTGCGTTTGTCTTCTTTTACTGTGATGATCTGTATGGCATAAGGACGTTTTCCATTTTAACAGGCACATTTTTCAGGACTGTTTGCCTTTAAATAATGTAACACAAACCCCATGGCTAAAATATATTAACAAATCTCTTTATGAATTAAGGTGACCAGGTCTACCAACCCCAGAGTCATAGTGAAACATGATCTTGCGTAGGACAAAAAGGCGATCTACCAAAGGGTGGCTGCTGAACGGGAGGATTTCATTACAAGACCAGAGGCTTCCATCATGCACTATTCAGCTCCATGTAGCACTTGAAAGTCATACATAATAGAGAAACTTTTCCAGAACAGAACTTTCATGCCATATAATAAACTTAGCAAAGCAAAACCAAAGGGGATGATGGACGGAGTGTTGAACAATGCAACCACTCACCCCCAGTCAAATGATCTGGGTTTAATGCATCATCATTCTTTAGCTCACTCCGCCACCCCAGTTCAGACAAGGCCATATGCAAATCAGTCTGACCCTGTGCCTCATGGGAACAGTCCAACCCGAACTGCCAAGCCATATCTTCCCTGGACCGAAAACAAGCATCCTGGGACCTGTTTCTGGCTAATCAGCCGTCATCAGCCAGGCTAGCTTGAATCCAGTGGCAAAGTGAGCAAGGGACCCATGTCTGGGCATACCCTTCCAACTTAGAGCGAGCAAAGCAAAACCAAAGGGGATGATGGACGCAGTTCTGACATGGCCATATGCAAATCACTCTGACCATGTGCCTCATGGGAACAGTCCAGCCCGAACTGCCAAGCATTTGTCACCCGAGTGGAACGGGTATGCTCAGACGTGAGTCCCGTGATCTCCATGCCACTGGAATCAAGCTATCCTGGCTGATGAGGGCTGAAAGCCTGAAAGCGGTCCTAGGATGCTTGTTTCCAGTCCAGGGAGAACCTGGCTTGGCAGTTCGGGCTGGACTGTTCCCATGGGGCACAGGGTCAAAACTGATTTGCATATGGCTGGGTTCAAACCGGAATGGCATGGTGAGCAAAAAAATTGATGGATTTAGGCCCACATCTCTGTACTGGAATGGAATGGTGATAAAGAAAAACGATGGATTAAGGCCCACATCGCTGTACCGGGGTGAATGTATGACATTGTTCTGCTTTCTGTCCATCAACTGTTGTTTTTTCATTTGTCACCCAGAGTGGAACGGGTATGCTCAGACATGAGTCCCGTGCTCTCCATGCTACTGGAATCAAGCTATCCAGGCTGATGAGGGCGGAAAGCCCGAAACTGGTCCTAGGATGCTTGTTTCCAGTCCAGAGAGGACCTGGCTTGGCAGTTCGGGCTGGACTGTTTCCATGGCTGGGTTCAAACTGGAATGGAATGATGAGCAAAAAAACGATGGATTTAGGCCCAGATCGCTGTACCGGGGTGAATGTATGACATTGTTCTACATTCTGTCCATCAACTGTTGTTTTTGCATTCGTCACCCTGAGTGGAACGGGTATGTTCAGACGTGAGTCCTGTGCTCTCAATGCCACTGGAATCAAGCTATCCTGGCTGATCAGGGCTGAAAGCCCGGAACTGGTACTAGGATGCTTGTTTACAGTCCAGGGAGGACCTGGCTTGGCAGTTCGGGCTGGACTGTTCCCATGGGGCACAGGGTTAAGACTGATATGCAAATGGCTGGATTCAAACTGGAATGGAATAGTGATAAAAAAAACAATGGATTACGGCCCAGATCGCTGTACTGGAGTGAATGCATGGCATTGTTCTGCATTCTGCCCATCAACTGTTGTTTTTGCATTTGTCACTCCCAGTGGAATGGTTATGCTCAGACGTGAGTCCAGTGCTCTCCATGCCACTGGAATCAAGCTATCCTGGCTGATGAGGGCTGAAACCCCAAAACCAGTCCTAGGATGCTTGTTTCCAGTTCAGGGAGGACCTGGCTTGGCAGTTCAGGCTGGACTGTTCCCATGGGGCACAGCGTCAAAACTGATTTGCATATGGCTGGGTTCAAACTGGAATGGCATGGTGAGCAAAAAAATGATGGCTTTAGGCCCAGATCTCTGTACTGGGGTGAATGTATGACATTGCTCTGCATACTCTCCATCAACTATTGTTTTTGCATTTATCACTCCGAGTGGAACGGGTATGCTCAGACGTGAGTCCTGTGCTCTCCATGCCACTGACATCAATCTATCCTGGCTGATGAGGGCTGAAAGCCAGAAACTGGTCCTAGGATGCTTGTTTCCAGTCCAGGTAGGTTCTGGCTTGGCAGTTCAGGCTAGACTGTTTCCATGGGGCACAGAGTCAAGACTGATTTGCATATGGCAGGGTTCAAACTGGAATGGCATGGTGAGCAAAAAATGATAGATTTAGACCCAGATCTCTGTAATGGGGTGAATGTAAGACATTGTTCTGCATTCTGTCCATCAACTGTTGGTTTTGCATTTGTCACCCTGAGTGGAAGGGGTATGCTCAGACGTGAGTCCCGTGCTCTCCATGCCACTGGAATCAAGCTATCCTGGCTGAGGAGGGCTGAAAGCCCGAAACGGGTCCTAGGATGCTTGTTTCCAGTCCAGGAAGGAACTGGCTTGGCAGTTCGGGCTGGACTGTTCCCATGGGGCACAGGGTCAAGACTGATTTGCATATGGCTGGGTTCAAACTGGAATGGCGAGCAAAAACGCGATGGATTTAGGCCCAGATCTCTGTACTGGGGTGAATGTATGACATTGTTCTGCATTCCATCCATCAACTGTTGTTTTTGCATTTGTCACCCCGAGTGGAACGGGTATGCTCAGACGTGAGTCCGGTGCTCTCCATGCCACTGGAATTAAGCTATCCTGGCTGATGAGGACTGAAAGCCCGAAACCGGTCCTAGGATGCTTGTTTCCAGTCCAGGGAGGACCTGGCTTGGCAGTTCGGGCTGGAATGTTCCCATGCCGCACAGGGTCAAGACTGATTTGCATATGCCTGGGTTCAAACTGGAATGGCATGGTGAGCAAAAAAATGATCGATTTAGTCCCAGATCTCTGTACTGGGGTGAATGTATAACATTGTTCTGCATTCCATCCATCAACTGTTGTTTTTGCATTTGTCACCCCGAGTGAAACGTGTATGCTCAGACGTGAGTCTGGTGCTCTCCATGCCACTGGAATCAAGCTATCCTAGCTGATGAGGGCTGAAAGCCCGAAACGGGTCCTAGGATGCTTGTTTCCAGTCCAGGAAGGACCTGGCTTGGCAGTTCGAGCTGGACTGTTCCTATGGGGCACAGGGTCAAGACTGATTTGCACATGGCTGGGTTCAAACTGGAATGGCATGGTGAGCAAAAAAGCGATGGATTTAGGCCCAGGTCTCTGTACTGGTGTGAATGTATAACATTGTTCTGCATTCTGTCCATCAAATGTTGTTTTTGCATGTGTCACCCCGAGTGGAACGGGTATGCTCAAATGTAAGTCCTGTGCTCTCCATGCCACTGGAATCAAGCTATCCTGGCTGATGAGGGCTGAAAGTCCGAAACCGGTCCTAGGATGCTTGTTTCCAATCCAGGGAGGACCTGGCTTGGCAGTTCTGGCTGGACTGTTCCCATAGGGCACAGGGTCAAGACTGATTTGCATATGGCTGGGTTCAAACTGGAATGGCATGGTGAGCAAAAAAAGGATGGATTTAGGCCCGATCTCTGTACTGGAGTGAATGTATGACATTGTTCTGCATTTTGTCCATCAACTGTTGTTTTTGCATTTGTCACCCTGAGTGGAACGGGTATGCTCAAAATGGAGTCCCGTGTTCTCTATGCCACTGGAATCAAGCTATCCTGGCTGATGAGGGCTGAAAGCCCAAAACCGTTCCTAGGATGCTGCTTGTTTCCAGTCCAGGGAGGACCTTGCTTGGCAGTTCAGGCTGGACTGTTCCCATGGGGCACAGGGTCAAGACTGATTTGCATATGGCTGGATTCAAACTAGAATGGCATGATGAGCAAAAAAACTATGGATTTAGGCCCAGATCTCTGTAATGGCGTGAATATAGGACATTGTTCTGCGTTCTGTCCATCAACTGTTGTTTTTGCATTTGTCACCCCGAGTGGAACGGGTATGCTCAGAAGTGAGTCCTGTGCTCTCCATGCCACTGGAATCAAGCAATCCAGGCTGATGAGGGCTGAAAGCCCGAAACTGGTTCTAGGATGCTGGTTTCCAGTTCAGGGAGGACCTGGCTTGGCAGTTCGGGCTGGACTGTTCCCATGGGGCACAGGGTCAAGACTGATTTGCATTTGGCTGGGTTCATACTGGAAAACGATGGATTTAGGCCCAGATCTCTGTACTGGGGTGAATGTATGACATTGTTCTGCATTCTGTCCATCAACTGTTGTTTTTGCATATAATAAACTAATGCATGCAACAGACTGCCTCTTTTAAGTGCCTTAATTTTATGTCTTTATGAAGGCTCGTTTTGTGTGCTCTTTATTAGAGTTCTGTATAATTTTCCAATTTACGGAAACATCCTTTAGCACATGTTTATCATTTCTTTTTCATTTAGCTTTACTGATATATATTTAACCACCAATACCATTTGCCCTGATCCGCTTTCCACGGGTGTGGTATCCACAATGGTGTTGGCTGGTCAGGCCATTCTGTTTGTCGGTCACAGCTGTGAGCGGCACCTTCCGACACCTCTAACCTCAACTCCAGCATGCCCCGGAGCCAACGTGGGTACTGGGGGCATTTCTCATCCTTGTCTGGAGGCCACGCATTTAAATGCCGGTGCCCCCCGGGGATCAGCCTTAGTGTAATCAGGCCACATTACACCTGATGCATCCCTGAGGGATACAACACACTTGATAAAAATATTTGAGGAAAGTGTTGGGCAACAGCTCTGCTGGCCCAGAGCTTAACGTGCTACCATCTTAGATTGGGCTACGGCCTGATTAATAAAGTGGGACACAGCTGATCGCCAGGAGACATTGTGACATCATAGCGACATTTAGTCACAGTGTCTCCGCGATCAGCTGTTTTACCAGCAGACTGCTCTTCATTGCTTTGCTACATCTAAAGATGGTGAGCCTCATTTTGAATCGTATGCTGAGAAATTTCGGCCTACTCATCTTTTTATTTTAGTTATTGCCCCTTCCCATAATACAAAAAAAAATAACTCCCAGTAGGCTACCTATCAGAGGGTCTGCCCCTGTTTGCCTGCGCTCCCCGACTACGGGCCCTCCATCTTTTCCAGACTTAGTGACTGGGGGACTAAAGGCGCCCTGTATGATGATGTAGCCTGTCCATGCTCATAGACAACCCGGTACTCCGGCGGATTAAAAGGGGTGGCCCGATGGATATTTGCCCTGAGGGGCAGCACCCACCCTAGTACCCTCCTGACCCCATAAAAACCAACACTACTCTCCACTACAGAATAGTTTTTAATATTTTTGTTATGTTCTTGTTTTTTCAACTATGTGTTCTCTGTGGGCCTTCGGGCACAAAACTGCAAAGACAGCACAGAGCATGTACGATTTGTATTTGACGTGTACTGGGCATCATTCAGCGTGGCTGAGAAAAGGGTACTTTTGAAGACAAAAATGTTGTGTCAAGATCTTGAGAACATGCTGTGTGGTTTTGACAATTGATTTGTGCTTGGTGGACCTTCACCCAATAAAAACAGTTTGACAAAAAAAAGCTCTCCCTTATCATTCTCTTTACCAAGGGAATTGAAAGTTAATTTGAATGAGCTCCTCCCTGCTGATATATATTAATATCAATGTAATTTTACTTTATTTATTTTAAAATGGCAGATCAAGAAATGAATAGCTCTGATGTCCCGCATGGCAAAATAACTGAGGATTAGATCAAAAGGCTCATACAGCAAGAGATGCTTACTTGCATATGAGAGACCTTAGACCAAGTCATGGGTAAGAAAAGACCATTGATGTCTGATGAGGAGGTTGACTATGGTTCTGCTACAGAGGAAGAATCTGACTCCGGTGATGAAGGGGGCAAGAGAATGAGAAAAACAAAGCACATTCAGAGGGCTTCGTCTCTGATGAATGCAGGAGGTCCAAGCACCCCAAAATACATGGGAGGTCCAAGAACCTCAAAGAGAGTGGGAGATCTAAGCACCTCAAATGCATTGGGTGTCCTACGCAGCACAAATCTAAAAGGTGTCCGATGCGGCATGTCTGACTCAAGTGCACATAGTGGCACATGGAATACTGACATGGGAGAGGAAGAACATCTGAGTGATCGGCTCTTAGATTCATATATTTTTGACAGAGACCAGGGGAACTTGGATGTGTATGGTGTCTAAACAGAGTACGAGGCTCTGTCCAACTCCAAGGGGATAGTGAAGGACCCTTTGGGGCAAGAATGTTTTCCTCACACAATATAAGGCATCCTAGGAGTGTCGAGTGATGACCTCTGGATCACTTTGGAAAATTCATCCAGTGGTGGATTAGAAACCCTCTTGAAAAAGAGGCCCGCATTATTCTAAGAGCTGAGTGTACAAGGCCCATGATCCAGGAAAAGGTTTGTCTAACCCCTAATCTGGATCCAGAGCTCATTACATTTCTCTTCATGCTTGGCAGGGATACTAGAGAAAGGACTCTAAAGGTCCTTTAGAGCCTGCTAGGAATATCTCTGTGACGTTATAGGTCCCATTGCGAGAATATTCGACATGGCGAAGGAGGCACAAGTCAATGAGCTCCCTGTGGATGTAAATCTACTCAGGGGTTGGAGCCACTGAGTACTGGTTCTTCTTAGGAATGCCAATACTGGCCTCAACGCCAAGCGATGTAGAGTCATGTTAATGAAGATCAATCTGAAGTTGGGTGACTTTGCAGAGAAAGAACCCTCAGAGAATCCGAAGGGTATTCAGTGAAAATATTGAGTTGGAAATGTCAACTTACACTAATATCGAGTTTCAAATATTGTGGCACGAAATATCGACAGCAAGAATATTGTGGTGGAGAATATCGACTTTAAGGTAAGGAATATCGATTTTTTAATTAGTGTTATATGTATTTTAGTGTATATTTTAAATGTATGTGATGTATTTTTGGGATAAGTGTTTATGATTTTAATATAATTGTGTACATTTTTTAGTAGTTATTAATTTTATTTTAATTAAATATTGCATTTTTTAGTTCAATAGCGGGTTGTGGATTTATAGGGGAATAGGGTGGGAAGTGATTTAATTATTATAAAAAAAAATATATTTTTTTATGTATTAATATTTATTTAATTGAGATTTTATAATGTTAATTGTGTTTTAAAATTTGTTTGGGAACATTTTTGGTGCTGGTTGTGGGGTTTATAGGGGTAAAGCGTGGGAAGGAATTTATTTTTTATTAATTAATCAGATGTTAATTGATATTAATCAATTAATTGACAATGAAATATGGTAATTGTGTAATTACTTTTAGGTGTGAGTTGTGGGGTTTATGGGGTAAAGGGTGGGAAGTAATGCATTTTAATTAAATAATAATGAGTTAGTAATTAATACTAATTAATTGACAATTAAATATGGAAATTGTGTTATTAATTTTAGTTGCGGGTTGTGGGGTTTTTAGGTTTAAAAGGTGGGAAATAATTTGTTTTTAATTAATTAATAATTAGTTGAGAATTAATACTAATTAATTAATTGATAATTAATTAGGGTAATTATTTAATTATTTTTTGTGTATGGGTTTTGGGTTTATACGGGTGAAGGGTGGGGAGTAGATTCATTTTACTTAGTTTATGATTAGTTGGTAAATACAAGTAGTTATTTCATTACATTTTGTTTAATTGTGTATTTAATTTTTTTTACAGTTTAGGCTTAGGTGTGGGTTGTGGGGGTTATAGGTGTAAAGGATGGGAAGTGAATTACATTTTACTTGTTTCAATTTGTTTTTTTAATTAAGAATAATAATTGTTTAATTGAAAAGTAATTATGTTGATTATGCAAATAATATTTATTTATGTGGGTTTTGAGTTGTGTGGTGTTATAGAGTAGGAAGTAAATACACTACATTTGTATAATAATTAATGTTTTTGTTAATAAATAATTTTTAAATAAACGTATTAAAATGTGTTTTTATTTTATTTAATATAATATTTGTAGGTCTGTGTGATATGTATTTAACACTTTCCCTGTTGTTGCACTCACTGAAGTGGGAATAGTAAATGTTATCCCTCCGCTATCCAACACTTTCCCTCCCGTTGCACTCATTGGAGTGGGAATAGTACATTTTACCCCTCCGCTATCCAAAACGCTCCCTAATTTTGCACTGCCTGGAGTGGGAATAATAAATGTTATCCCTCCGCTTTCCAACACTTTCCCTACTGTTGCCCTCACTGGAGTGGGGATAGTAATTTTTACCCCTCCCCTATCCAACACTTTACCTACTGTATCACTCATTAGAGTGGGAATAGTAAATTTTACCCCTCCGCTATCGAATTCTTTTCCTACTGTTGTACTAACTGGAGTGGGAATAGTAATTTTTATAACTCCGCTATCCAACACTTTACCTACTGTTGCACTCATTGGAGTGGGAATAGTAATTTTACCCCTGCGCTATCCAACACTTTCCTTACTAATTATACATGTTATCGTTGTGTTAATTGTAGTGGGAATATTAGATTGTAGTATTAAGTAATGTTATATTTTATGTAGGTTTATATGTATTATAGTTAAAATAGTAAATCTTATTTTTGTGTGGTGTAAAATATTTTGTTACTGTTGTGTTGTTTTAGGTGGTAGTAAAATGTTTTCTTTTTAATGTGGTGAAAAATATATATGCATTTATTTTAATTAGTAATAATTTATTTTATGTTGTAATTTATATAATTATATGTTTGATTTATTATATTAATATTATAACTTGCAATATTTTTTGTTTGTAACTTATTTTTAATTAAATTGTAAAATATGTCTGTTGTTTAATTTTTATTTTAAATTACATTGATTTCCTTTTTTAATATTTTATGTTTTTGGGATATTTAAATAATTGTTCCATATAGTTTTGATAACATTATGCTATTTAAGATGTGTTAAATTAAATTATTAATTAAAATATTAGTTTATATTTTTTATATATGTGTAATTATATATTTAATACATATGTGTGTGTGTTTACTGTTTTTAAAATCAGTTTATTTGTTGTATTTGTTAAAATATAAATGTCATTATTTTTTTATAAAGTTAGTATCTAATTTTTCTTAATTTTAATTTTTTATAATAGATATATATATATATATTTTAACCTAGATATTTAATACAATTATATTATTGTTTCAATATTTTTGTACTTACCTGTTTAAGTATAGGTAGTCGATATTTTTGCATTCAATATTTTTACCTCGATATTTTTTGCATCTATATTTTCGTGGTCAATATTCTGTCAGTGAACCAACCCCAAGGACCTCCTCTTTGGAGAGGATATGATTGAGGCTCTGGGCAAGTATGTGGCAACATTTACGACCCTCGACAAAGCTCAAACCAATATGAGTAAGGGTGGGCGGGCCGTTACGCTCCGTGCACGGAGTGTGCGTAGTGCCGGCTTCTACGCATTTTGCGTAGCAGGCGTAGAATTCAGCACTACGCACGCTCCGCAGACGGAGCGTAGCTGGCCGCCACCCGCCTCCCTCCCGCCCTCCCTAAATACTTTAAATTAAACGTGTAAAAGAATTAAAAGGCACTTACCTTGCCCGCCGCTGCCCGCCGCGTCCCCGGGGCTCGCTCTCTTCATTGCTGCTGTCTTGTGTACTAATGCGCATGCGCGGGCGGCTGCGCATGCGCATTTCTCGTGAGAAATGCACATGCGCGGCCGCCCGCGCATGCGCATTAGTACACAAGACGGCAGCAATGAAGAGAGCGAGCCCCGGGGACGCGGCGGGCAGCGGCGGGCAAGGTAAGTGCCTTTTAATTCTTTTACACGGGAGGGAGGCCTGCGGTGCGTAGTGGGGCTACACGGAGTGCGGAGGTGGGCGTAGTTTCTCGCCCACTTCACGTAGCTCTGCGAAGTCCCACTACGCCCACTTCACCCAGGGTTAAATATGAGCAGGGTTTTCAACCATGGTGTTATAGGCCGTGCTGGAAGAAGGGGACTTTCTGCTCGCCAATCTTCCCAGAGGTCCTACTTCAGACAAAGTGGCTTCAGAAGGGTATTCAGCCTGGTACATCAGCAGTCTTCTAAGAGCCATCACGCAACAGGAAGCGAATCATGTGGACAAGGCTCAACCAGTTTCCAGGGTGAATAGTGATTTCTCCTATTTCTTCTTCACTGGGAAGAGTGGGGGGTCATCTCAGGCATTTTTCCCTGGCTCGGGAAACAATTACACAGGATCCATGGGTTCTAGAAACTGTTCGGGTGTTCAAGATAAATTTCCTGGAGGAACACCTTCAAACTGTTTCCCCAAGAGACTTAAGTTTGACTATAGACCTGCAGACGGTGGTACAAGAAAAGGTGATTTCTATGCAACACAAGGGAACCATTATAGAAGTGCTCTTAGAGTGCAGGTTATTTTTACAAGTACATTCTACCTTGTGGAAAAGAAGGACAGGGGATGGAGACCCATAATAAATCTGAGGGATCTGTATAGGTATCTTGTATACAGACACTTCAAGATGGAAAGAATCCATCTCTTGAGAGATATCTTGTTAGAGAAGGACTGATTGGTGAAATTGGACCTAAAAGATGTCTACTTCCCCATACCCTATGGCAAGGGAGTGTCAGTGTTATCTCCAGTTCACCTGCCGAGGCCGTCTCTATCAGTTCTGTGCACTTCTATTTCGGCTTTCTTCTGCACTTTGGTGCAGAAGATAATGAGAGTGGTGGCTTCCTTTCCCAGAGTGAGGGGGGTTACATATGATAGTTTACTTGGATGATATCCTTATTATGTCCCAGTGTCAAGCATAGGTTCTGAAAGATTTGGATATGCTTATAACTCTTCTGGATAAGGTTTGGCTTCATAATAACCACAGAGAAGTCTGTTCTTGTCCCCTCCAGATCCCGAAGAATTCTTAGGATTCCTTATAGATACAGTGAAGGGTGTTCTCCTTTTACCCTTCAAGAAGGTTACCAGATTCTAAAAAGATAAGGTGCAGTACTGAAATGCGAGTTCTTAACTCTGAGAGAGCTTGCCAGACTTCTGGGTCTCCTCTTCCAATCAGGTAATTTCCAGGACCGTTACAGTCTCATGCTTTAGAGAGAATAATAGCGAAAGGACTTCATGGAGGTTTGTGGTGTGGAGAAAGGTCATACCTAGATCAGGAGGCCAGATTAGAGTTGAATTCGTGATTGGGGAATCTGGGTGCCTGGAATGGCAGGGTGATTTTTGGATGGTCTCCTAAATGTATTCTGGAGTCATATGTGAGCCTTCACAGCTGGGATGCTTGACTGAGTGCACTGGACACTGGGGGTCTGTGGTCACACACATAGAGGTCATATCACATACATTATATGGAGTTGACCTCAGAACGTGATGCTCTTATGAGCTTCAAAAATTGTTTGAAGGGCAGAGCAGTTTTGTTGCAAATGGACAATGTGTCTGCAGTGGCATACATAAATCTGTTAGGGGGTACAAAAGCCTCAGGCCTAACACATTTAGCCAAGAGACTTTGGATGTTTTGCTTAGAGCACAGGATCAGCTTGAGGGCAGAGTATCTTCCCGGGAAGACAAATGTGATGGCAGACTGGAATCAAGGTTTTTAAGAGATTACAGCGAATGGAAGTTGGATGAGACCTTTTTCAGGAGTATGTCTCAGTTTCAGGGGCCATGGGAGTTAGATCTTTTTGCGAGCAGGCTGACATCTCAACTGAAGAGATAATTCAGCTGGATACCAGACCTGTGTGAACTAGCAGTGAACGCATTCCTAGAGAGTTGGAAGAGAACCCATGCTTATACTTTCCTCTATTCATGATGATTCAGAGGGTTCTTCAGAAGGTGAGACATAAGAGATGTTCACTTGTGTTAATAACTCCCTTTTGGCTGTCCCAGGCATGGATTTCAATTACCTTGGAGCTGGCTTGTATCATTCCCTTTTTTCTACCTGCTGAGCAGGGTCTCTTAAGAGATGGAGCGGGAAGGGAGCATTGTCTGCTTTTGACAGGGACCTTAACCCCTTCCACACTCATGACGAGCTGGGCTCGTCATGGTGTAGCCCGCTCGCACACTGATGACGAGCCCAGCTCGTCATGTATAGAGTGATTTTCAAAATCCCAGCATGCGAGCAAAATAACGCTAGCACGCATGAGGTTAAGCCTTCTTGCCTGGAGACTTTCACAAGATCTAGAGAGATGTCAGGTTGTGGGAAGAACTGACGAACTCCTCAAAGAGTCCTGGACTCCATGAACCCACAGTAGTTAGAAAGAAATATGCAAATCATGGGGACATTGGTGCTTGGAAAGGGACTTGGATTCCATGGAGGCTTCTGTAGTTGAAGTAGTGATTATTTTAGTAGAGCAGTTAGATAGTGACTTTTGTTACAAAATGCTTAACTGCCATTTATCTGCAGTATCGGCTAGACATGCTCTAGTGATTGGCAGAAGTGTTAGGAAAAATCTTCTGGTCTGTAGGGTTCATAAGAATATCAGGTTAAGAAGAACTCCTGGACCTACGTACGAGACCCTGTGGGATGTAATTTGTGTTCTGGAAATGTGCTCATCATGGTCGAGGGATAGATATTTGTATTTGAGAAGATTCTCTATGCAGCTAGTTTCCTTGCTCTGCTTAATATCCCGTCAACAGGTGTCGGGAGTTAAAGCTTTGGATGGAAATAATAGGGTTTATGATGCCTTGGGGTAAATTTTGAGATTGTAGGGAGAACAAAAACAATGTCTGACTCCATATTTTATCCCAAATTTGATTCTTGCAAACAATTGTGTGTTGTACGTTGCATGAAACAATATGGCTCCAAGATGAGTGAGTTTTGTCCTGATGGTATCAACCAACTTCTGATATATTTTGTGAAACTCTTTAGAGTGGTAACTTCTGCTACGATTGCAAGGTGAGTTGAATGGACTATGCAATTATCTGTTGCTGATCTTCAGAAGTTTCAAGCTCACTCTATGATGGAGGGTAGGTATGGCTACTCAGTCTTTTGTGAAAGGTGGAAGACTGGAGGTTATTCTGAGGGCTGCTGATTGGTCAAATTCTGCTACGTTTGCAAAACATTACTGTAAACCGATTGAGCACATGCCTGATGTGATTTTGCAGGACTACCAATGGTAGTCTCCGGTCTTGTGATTAAATAGTGATTCTCCAAATTAAAGGAGAAGATAATCTGAATTTAAGTAAAGGCACAGAAGCTAACATTATCGTACCCTCCCATGTGAAGATTTGGTAAATCTAAAAAAAAATTAAGAAAACATTGTTTCAAGAGAGATAGAAGTTTTTTTTAGAACTTATTAAAAGAAGATGTTAAGTATTTAAGCAATCATTTTATTGTGTGATTTATTATTCTTAACTATTTTGAAAATTATCTTAAGCTGGAGCATTAACTTTTTTTGTAATTTCAGATAATGGTCTTAAGAACATTGGAATGTGGAATACTCCATTGAAAACAATGAAGTGCTCCGGGCTTCTAATGGCCAGGAAAAACCCGGAGCATCAACGTTCAAATATTTGTTCACAGTAGCACATATGAACAGGGATTTCAACTGACTCAGGCTCCGTGAGGCCTTTGTTTTACAAATTAGATCATTCTGCCCTCTAGGGGCGGTATGTTCAAATAGCTTTAGAGGGCGTAGTGGGCTCTACCAGCCATTAAAGCCCTACTTCCTTGTGAAAGGTCCGTGACAAATGCTGGTGCGGCCTTTAATGGCACTGCCAGAAGATTCTTTATCTGTGCTCATCCATGAAGGAAGAGGTTATTTCACATTTCAAAGAGGCAGACTGTTATATGCAAGAGTTTATTGTATGCCGGGAAAGTTCCTTTCTGGAATAGCTTCTTTATGATGTAATACTTTCAAGTACTGGATGGAATGGCATAAAAGGAATAATGCACAATGTTAGCCTCTGTGTTTTTAATGAAATTCATATTCCCTTGGCATTTAATTTGGAGAATCACTATTCTGCCCTAATAAAGCAGACCTTGCACAAGTATGTCCTGGTCAAATCTGCCAGTGAGATTGAGCCCTATCTTCTTCTGAACATGCCTAAGAGGCAACGTCGCTTCCTGACACTTTTGAGGTTGGGCATTTTTTTTAACATTCTTCATCTTGAATGCGGGACTAGTTAAATCAATTCATGAAGCTTTATTCGGCACATGTAAAATGACCATAAAAGCACAAAGAAAAAAAAACATAGTAATAGCAAATACATCAATATCAAAAAAAGTTTACAAGGATATTACAGACATGAATCATTAAAAACACATACTTTTCCTGGCATTAATACAGTCATTTAAAAACGTGGCTGTATAAAAACAGATATCGGCCGATTGCAGATTAAAAATTAAAATCATTGCCTGCTTAACCGTACGTACACCATATTTTACAAACATCGGTTTCAAGAAGGCAGTACGTAAGTTCGAGTATAATTTACAGAACAGTAAAAAGTGCAAAGTGCTCTGAATAGAAATGCCATCACACATGCATGACCCCGACGGGTGTTTCTTGAGAGTCAGAAGGGCCACCAAATGTTGTGCCATAACGAATCTGAGTCTAGTGAGCACACACTTATGAGATGGCCTAGTCACCATGGCTAAGTACGAAGGAAAACCTTCTACCAAACTGTATCTGGTGTAGAGCACGACAGTGGTCAAGGATCCGTAGGCTAATGCCCGCTTCCTCACCCTAAAGGCAAAGAAATTACTTTTCAACTCAGCCTTGGGTATCCTAGATGCTGCACTTGGATCAAGCAAAATATTCAAATTAAATATCTCGGAAAAACAACCAACAACATATTTTACCCAGGGTATTTTAAGATGTTTATCCAGTGATAAGCAATCCTCGATTATAGACCTGTTAAAAGACTTTTCCACCATAAGCCAAATAGAACGCCAAATCATGAGTCGCCCTAGGGATAACAGATCAATTAAATGATTTATATCTAATTCTCGGTGGATTAACTCAGTTGGAGCGGAACTTGGTAGGGACAGGAGCTTTTTTAAGAAAGAATTTTCCTCTCTTTGCAAATTATAATCGTATCTGTGGCCCAATACACCCGCCCCATATAATGCGATGGAAACACATCTTGCTTGATAGATCTTAAGCATATCCCTGGTTCGTCAGTCCTCAACCTTAGCAGCAAATCTAAAAACTCTGTGGGCATTTTTGGCCATTTTATTCCGGATATTATTAAATTCTTCGGTCCATTTCCTGTCTTTGGAGAAGGTGATACCAAGGTAACAGAATTTGTCTACCTGCTGCACCTTTTCACTATCAATAAAAAAAGCATTTAAAAATGTATTTTTAACCCCGCAGGTCATAGTGTGTGTTTTCCCCTTGTTGATAACTAGTTTTCTATCCTTAATAAAGGAAGAAAAACTGTCAATCAAACACTGTAGTCCCAAGGGGGTTCTAGAAAGTAGAACGGCATCATCGGCGTATAATACCACCGGTACGGGGAAGCCTTTGATCTGGGTGGCATCTGCATTAATCTTTTTCAGAATGGCATCGATTCCATTAATAAATAATATAAAAAGGAGGGGGTCCAATACACAGCCCTGCCTAATCCCTCTTTTAACACTAAATTTTGGAGTGCATTCGCCTTTAGTACCGAAGCGCACACATGTTTGTAGATTCCTATACAACCTGGCGAGAAAGAAGATTATGCCCTCAGGAGCTCCTAACTGTAACAAGGTTGGCCCTAAGACAGAGTGGTCTACCATGTCAAAGGCACTGCTTAGGTCAGCAAAGCAGAGGTAAAGTGAACCAGCTTTTGCTTCAGTATATTTCCCGATCAGTAAATCAAGATTGATGCACTGATCGAGTGTACCCCTGCCCTTCCTAAAGCCATACTGGCTGTCAGCCGGGATGCCCTCTCGCTTGACCGATTCCTCTAACCTGAAAAGCATGACTCTACTCATGATCTTAACTGAGGAGTCAAGAAGAGAAATGGGGCGATAATTCTTCACATCAGACCTACTGCCCTTATTATGAATCGGGACAATGATAGATTCTCCCCAAGTTTTGGGGGCCTCGATACACACAGCTGCATTAAAGATATTAGCCAGGAGAGGTCCCCACATCTCAGGTGCTGTCTTATATACATCAATCGGCACCCCGTCAAGTCATTGGGCTTTGCCCCCCTTACTTGCACGTTTGCCAAGTTCAACCTCACCAGCTGTTATATCCAACGGTAAAACAATCCACCTGCTAGGGTCAATATTTACACTTCCATTAGTATCAAAAATGTTAGAAACGTGAGCGACCCACCCTTCACTTGGGACATTGGAGGTCAACTCTGGAATTGACCGTGGCCCAAAACAGAGTACTATTGGATAACTCCGCTGCTTGATTAAGGGAGTCCAGGCCTGCTGCTGTAACTCACTCTTCCTCTGTTTTAGTGCAAGCTTATAATCCACTCTTAGTTTGATAATGGAAGTGGTGTCCCTGGGCTTTTTTGCAAGCGACTGTTTGAATTTAGTTAATGAGGTAGTGCATAGATGATCGAACCAACCTGGTCCGTTTCTACGCTGTCTGCTATTATGTTTAGCGAACCTGGCATCAATAGAATTATTAACACCAAGGAAAGAGATTAAAACCTTCTCATAATCAGCGCTATTTTCAAGGATAAAGATATTATCTACCAAACTATCCTTCACTATAGAACTGATTAAGTCGTGGGCCTTTTCCCCTGCCCATCTTAATCTAACTCCGTTGGGTCTGTGTGGCTCAACATTGGTGATTGTAATTCCTACTTTAACCGAGCTACCACCCCAAAAGATAGTATCCAAGATGATATAATTATGATCATTTAATGAGGTTACTTCAATTCTGGGGGGAGCACAACACGAGATGATACCGGAAGAAACAATCACATGGTCGATAACAGAGCTAGAATGCCGGTTTTTAAAAGTCGGAATGGTTTGGCCATTTACATCTTTCAAATGGTCCAAAATTTCCAGGTCATAACAGCCCATAAATTTGTGTAGTGCTTCCCCATAGCTGTTATGTCCAAAATGCAAATCATCCTACCCGGCAGTATTTGTGACCCCACAGACCTTTTGTGTTGACAATTCACATAATGAGATATTAAAATCACCTACCCAAATGAAATCAAATGTAACATTCCCTTCTAAACATAAATTTTCAATGGTACTAGCCAGGTCGGTTACTACTGTCACCCCAGTATTATCAAAGATGTTATTATAGTAATTTAACAGTAGGATATTACGACCTTTCTCCTCAAGAAGCCAAAGAATCTGAACATGATCTCCCACAGTTATATACTTTTTTATTACTATTGGGCGAAGAATAGATACTAATATCAGTAGATCATCTTTTGCTCTCCCTGGTCCAGTACCCTGCGCTGGCAAATTATAAGAAACAAATCCCTCATAACTGACATCTTCCCTGCACCACGTTTCTTGGAAACAGAGAATATCGTAGGTGTTAATGAGGTTCGACCAGCCTAGAATATTCCCCTTAGATTTTAATCCTGCAACGTTCCAACTGACGATTGTAATCCCTTTACCCCTTGATCCTGTGCCACCTGACATCAAAAGACTGTTAATGCCATCTCCATCATTTTGGTTTCCATGGCTCTGGGCCCCACACTCGGTGGTCAGACTTAAATCGCCCACCACATTTAACTCCGGTGCTATGATATTATCAACTGCCTTGTATAACTAAACACTTTGGGTCTCCCAGAGTTTGGATTGACCATCCTTGGCAAGTCAGTCATTTGCATCCAAGGAGTTTAGAGCATCAAATCGATTTTGAATCGGGATATCAAAATGTGGCCTATGAGAGGGTGGATGGAGTCTGGAACTATTATTGTCATGTGGGACTTTGTTAAAGTGGCTGTAGAAAAAACCAAGTGAGCGCACACTGTTATCAGAGGTTGGTAGGGAAGCTGCTCTAAGCAAAACAGGGCAGCGTGTTGTGTGTGCTTAAAATTAACAATAACGCAGTCGCCCCTGCAATTCTTCCTAGAGTTCCCTATCCAATTGGCCCTTCTAGTAGTCAACACCTGATCAGAGTAAGCAGTTGGAAACCCACATTGTCTATGCATCCAAGAAACAGTTTTATTTTTTAGCGATTCATGAGATTGCTGCTGGCTCTGGCTCATATGGGTTTCGGTGGGCGGTACATTAGTTAAAACCACCACATATGGTGCACAATCAGGAGGGAGGTTAATAGAGCGCCTTCTCTTCTCTTCATGCCATCCCACTTTAATCTCATCTGGTTTTACGGCCTGCTTGTCCAAACAGGCCGTAAAAGGGGCGTTCTCATTAACGCGTGACCCCCCTCAGATGGAGCAGCTTTACTAACACTAACACTAGTGCCGTCTGCTGGAACGTTAGAGCTACTCGCTGAGGCTTTACTAATACTAACACTAGTGCTCTCAGCTGGGGCCTTAGAGCTTCTCACTGAGGCCATATGGGTGTCCAAAAGGCCCCCTAATCTTATAACCTCAGCAGAAATCTGCTCAAGTTTAGCCACTAGGGGTTTAATAATCCCTTCTATCTTAGAATCAATGACACTGACCAAGAGATTAAATTGCCCGATGTCCATTGTAACTGAGCCGTCTTTAACTGTAGACTCCCCATCCTCAGCAATATTTTCAGGAGGGGTAACTACTCTATTTTTAGTGTTACGAGTTCCTCCTCATTTAATTTGAACTTTCCTGCAAGCTCTAACCACTCTAGGGGCAGGGGCCGGGGAACACTGTACCGAGGTATCAGGGGAGTCGTCCAGCACAACTTGGTTGGACACCAGTTGCTCTGGCACTTCCTTGTCGATAACATCGGGATTATTGAAACCACTACTATCATCTAATGCTGGTGGGACTAATAAGACTGGCCGAGTGGGAGACAAGGGGGGACTACCTAACCCTAGAGATAATCGCCTGTCATTATTAATTTTGCTGACCACCTTAACTAGGTACTTATCTAGTGTAGCCAATACTGGTGGGGTTTTCACAGATTTCAGTTTAGACATAGTTAAAAAATATAACTAAAACAAAAGATATGTGCAACAAAAGATTATCATCTTCAAGAATTGGTCTATTTACTAATCCCAGAGACATAGTGAAAAGTGACCTTGCGTTGGTCAAACAGGCTTTCTACCAAAGGGTGGTTGCTGAACGGGAGAGTTCTGCTTCAACAAAGCAGACCATGCACAAGTATGTTGTGGTCAAATCTGTCAGTGGAAAAGAGCCCTGTCTTATTCTGAACATGTCCAAGAGGAAAAGTCACTTCCTGACACTGTTGAGGTTGGACATCTTTCACCAGGCCTTGTTTCCGAAGGAGTCTGGTAAAAACCTCTAATGTGCTTGTTTGCTACTGAGCCAACATCTCGATTTTCTGACATCATGCAGAAGTGACATAGACAGAAGTGTTCTAATCTTTGACATAAGTATATCAGGCCTCCGCTGATTTCTGAACACTTTAGACAACTTAGACCTGCATATCTCTTCTTACACACAAAATTGTGTTTTTCTGTATATCGTTTTCTATCTGACGTCTTATCTGCCAGCTATTAAGCCTTGGATTTTTATGAAATAGCTCTTCTAGGATAATTACGGTCATTTTAGTATGTGTTTCATTTTTAATTATTTGTTTTTAAGTACTAATGTAAGTTTTTTTTCTCCTAAATGTTCATTCTGTGTATTTTTAACTGATGCATGCGTATGTTGACACTCCCTCCTCAATGAGATGTACACTTTTATGATTTTACCAAAAATAGAATAATGTTTATTGAACTGAACTAGTAAGTCCGGTCCGATAATAAAATAATGTTCAAACAGTAATATAGTTTTTGCTTCCCAACGTTTTATATAGAGCATAGCATTTATATCAAGAGGGCCAAAAAGAGAAGCCTCTGGGGACCGAATAAATCTAACATATATAGATGTTTTGAGAATTAATGCTATGTGGGCGTCCTCTTTCCGTTTTCATAATTTGAACATACAGACATCAGCCACAAATACACATCCTACATGCATACACCTACACAAATCATTCAACACAGAGCTGTTATGTTATGTTATGTTATGTTATGTTATGTTATGTTATGTTAATAAATGATTTGTAAAGCGCGCTAACACCGATTGGTTTCCTGGCGCTACATATGTGTATGTAATGTTAGCACATTACATACACATATGTTCTTATACGTGCACACACAGGCCATTAACGTATGTACTTTCAGAAAAAAAAACCTCAAACGCGCATCCTATAGATTGTTGATGGTATTTATGTGACACTTACTACCCTGCAGATGCGTTGAAATACAGCGTAAGCCTTTAAATGAATCTTCTTACACTTTCCGTGCTTGACTCCTTCCCACTAGAAAAAAAAACATTAAATAAAGGAGAATTTACGAACAAAGATAACAATTGTAGTCCTAAGGAAGTGTTTTTTTTCTTTCTACCATCTGTAAGCGTGAGGAAGCGAAATGCTCACTGTACCAGGATATTTCCTGTTTCTCCCTGGCCCTGCTGGTATAACCTTTGGAGTCATCAGGGACACGCCCGCCTGCTACTTCCTCCAAGATGTCCAAGTGATGAGTGCTCTCTCAGTCCTCATCTACACATGGAGATGGCAGATAAAGCATCGTGTTTGTTATGCATCTTGCCCCGGTCAAGGGATTGACTTTATCTCAGCCTTCAGTCAGGGCCTCCACCCCTTCGATGCTGCTGGGGGGGGAGGCCCTATGCTCGAAGCTCAAGGAATTTCCCCTTCTTTATCAGCTGAATCTTTTTAGGACTTCCCTGCCTTCCTTCCCGTCGCCTGCAGAAGGCATTGTATGTACACTTCGACATCCTGAGGGATTTTTGGCGAAGACACTGATTTATTCATTATGTTGTTCTTACAGCAGCTAGAAACTTTTAAACGTCATGATTTGTGAAGGCTGGATGTAATGTGTACAAACAAACATGAAATGTGGAACGGTTTTGTGAAACACATTTTAACCGGATCGTATAGGTTGTGAATGCCCCTGAGTATTGTAAAAGAGTACGCTAAATAAAAGCAAAAGGTGACAAGGCATTTGCTCGTCCCATGGCATGGCACAAGCCACCTATTTCTACAGGTGCAACGTTGGTGTGTGACTCTGGGGCATTTTTTACCATTGTGTCAAATGCTGCGCTGCGTTGCGTGACAGGGAGCGCTATATCTACAGAGAAATGCACACACCTCCCCTCTCCCTAGGGCCAGATCAGAACTTTGCTTCTGAGCGCTTCACACGCCTTAGCACCTAATGCAACGTTGTGTATGTGAGTTTTAGCATAGGTTTTGTACTTGAAGAGTTCCCTTCCAATATAAAATACTATGCCGAGACAAACTTCTCAAACTTTCTCTACTTCGTATATGCACTGTACGGTACAGCAGACATGAAAAGTCAGAAAAGAAAGAAAAAATGAAAACAATTCTCATTTTAACACATGCTTTTAAATGGCATTAATGTCTGATGCACGACCCTGTCTACTTTTGCTAGTAGGTAGGGTTTTGTGACAAAAAGAATGGGTGGTTGCTTGTGACTGCTGATCTACCACCCTTGTAACACCCCCTGGACATTAAGTAGCACAAAGCAGAGCTTGTCCCTGCTTTGTGTTACTTTTACGCAACTTTCCGGTGAAGAATACCAAGAACAAACATTTCACACTGGTTTGCTTCACTTTTGTGATGCAAACATAACACAAATTGTTTTGTTAATCTGGACCTAAGACGGAGAATCCGCAAAAAGGGAAAGAAATTACAGTATATCATAACAGAATGGCAACGCTATTGAAGTTTGCCATTTTTGTGTTGCGATTAATTAGGGACTGCAAGGGCCTTATTTATGAAGGCCTTGCGCCACCGGTGCGTCACTTTTAAAATGGGAAAAAGTGACGCACCGGTGGCGCAAGGCCTTCATAAATAAGGCCCCAAGTATCTAAGCGTACGGCATTGCTAAGATGACACAGACATGAAACAAAGACTTCAGGTAAAGTTGACACATGTTTATTAGTTACAGCTTTACACCAACCACAACCAGAATCCTGCGCCTCTAGCTGCTTGCCTCAACCTTCATCCTGGAACCCACAGAGCATTCCAGGACAGGTTCCAGCACGGAATACCAGTTGCGGCAGGTACTTAATGCTGTGGAGGGGGAGGGTGCGGGGGGAAGAAATGAAAAATGAAATCAATAATATCACTTACCTGTTGTTGCCGCCACTCTGTCCTCTTCGCCCGCTTACAGGGCAGGAAGCAGGATCCACCTAGCTCCCCATAGCCAATCACAACTCAGTGTTGTGATTGGTCTGAGCGCCGTGGTTCGGCACTCAGCCAGGAAATGGGAGTCTGGCATGTTCTGCACCCAAGCAGTAATGCAGCCAGGGGACTGAAAGGGGTAATGAGGCGGAGCAAGCAACTCAAGGGAATCAGTTTATCTTATCCAACCCTCATCTTGGGAGACATAAATGTCACCCGAATACAATGTCAAACTAACCCCCTTAAGGAAACACATGTAGTTAATCCAGTTCATTAGTTATGAATGATTTCTACACTACTCAATACCACACAGAAACAAACATCTTCCAATAGTGCCACAGCTATGCGAGTTACTTGCCATAGTAATGGCTCTCCACTGTCGCTATTCCAGAAGGAGTGACAATTTTCAAATCGTTTCTTTCATGTAGAAGAGTTGAGGGGAGAGGAGTTGGCCTAACTGCTAGGGCGGTCGACCTTGAATCTGGGGAACCGGGTTCGAATCTCGGCAATGATGCTGAACATCCTGTGATTCTGGGCAAATCACGTAATCTCCCCGTGCCTAACAAAAATGAATGTGTCCTCATGTAACGCAACTGGTGCAATGTACAGCGCTCTGATACCCGATACCTAGGGGTCAGGTTTGCGCTATATAATATTACACCGGGCATTTCTCTACTGGACTGGATTCCTAGGAGGCTGGTTTTGAATGCCAAGAGCCTATAACTTTCCCCAGCTCCCCAAAGTCAATTTCAGCAGGCACAGGGAGGCTTCAATCAGAGAGAAAGAGGGGAAGGGAGAGGGAAGTTTGAGAGAAAGAGGTTGCACATGAAGAAGATAGAAAATAGAAAAGGCAAGAAAGAGAATAGATGGACAGAAAAAAAGAGAGATTGTGCAAGACATGAAGGAGTGGGCTGGGTTGGCATTTTTGCCAGGGATGCTTTTGGGTCTCCAGAACGGCCCTATTCTCATAGAAAATCATTAAAAATCTATAGATTTTGTTTTTAAAAGTTATAACATCAGGGTTTAGCACTTATAATTCACAAAAAGCGTACGTTGCTGCCGTAATAACTTACTACAGCTCAAATTAGAGTTACAAACAAACAAACAAAAAATGCACATATATGGATATTTATGATGCCCATTCTCTGATGCCTATTTGAAGAGAAGCACCCACAAACCCGACTGAACAAAACTATGACATGGCATGCATGGACAAAGGTCCACAATAATTATTTTCAATTCTCTGAAATTAGAAAGTTTACCATAAGTATTACCCAATATTGTCTAAAGCATACATATTTCGAATAAAATATTTCCTAAAATAGTACCCTATTTCAGCATTATCAGTATGTTATGTTACAGAAACTTCTAGAGCGCTAAAATACCCGAAGGTGCCTTGGCGGTAGCTTTGCTAAACAGTGAGAAAAGAATTTCATTTATGTGTTAAACAACAAGGTTTTCAAGGCTTTCCTGAAGGCTAGAAGGTTCGGGATGGCTCTGATGTGCAGGGGAAGAAATTTCCAGGCTTTAACTGTACTGACCACAAAGCTTTTGCCTCCCCGTGAATTTCATTTAAACGTGGGGACAATCGCTTATTTCGCCGTCGCGGGTCATAGTGCCCTGCCTGGGGTGTACCAATTAAAACTTTTTTTAAGAAAGTCCGGGTCCAACTAGGCAGCACTTTATACGCGATGCAGAGGGCTTTAAAGGTGATTCTTTGTATAACTGGTAACAAGTGTGTAATTTCTTAATGGCTTTTGAAACCAAGTGAAATGTAGGTATCCTCAACAGCAATTGCGCTGCAGCATTTTGTGTTTTTTTACATTTATTTATCAGGTATTGAGGAGTATTAATATACCCACCATTGCAATAGTCTATTTTTGTAAGCACAAGAGAAGTAACAGCATCTCCAACCACTCAATCACAAGCTACAAGTAGCTCACAGACTCCTTCAGAGTAGCTCACAACCCTCAGTTCCTTTTTTCCAATTAAGCACATGGTCACATTTTCGTTTTAAACTTAAGGGAAGACTGTGTTTATTTTACACTATTATCATCAGGCTGCAGATAGCAGGGCCTGATAATGAGCAGTGCTCAGTCAGATTAATAAGTCATAGAGATGAAGAAGCACCAAGATATTTTACTGTTAAATAAATGTCAACTCAATATTGGAGTAGGATAACAAAGTGATTTTCAGATTGCTTTTAAATAGAATAGAAGAAAATTAAAATGAAATGTTACCTTAATGATTAAGTTAACTCTTCATTTTTGTTTTATCCCATTGCAAACATTGCAAAGTGTCACATTTACAAACAGCAGGCCTCTTGCTTCTACTGACAAGTATAATAGACACCTTGTCACATTTGAAACTGAGTAATAGTCATTCTTTATTTATGGGAGAAATTTAAAGTGCAGAAAAATGTTCCATATTATGAACATTTTTGTTGAACATTTTTCTGCACTTTAAATTTCTCCCGTTTAAAAAACATGGATGTATATTTCCGTTATACATGTAACTGTGCCACATATGATGAAAGGTATGTTCTAGCTCTCAATCTCCCATACACATATATCCCATTCATATGTACACATGTTCATACATCCCCAAACACCACGCTCTCACAGCCCTGCCATAGTGCCCCTAGTCAAAGTATTTTGTTCAAACCATAGTATCTGGCTCTATGGACATTAGGCTTAAAGTCAACGAAGATTGGCGTTGGGTTGTCTGATAACAATGCCAAAGTTGTTTAACCTTCAATAGCTCACTATGATTTTCACTGATTAGAAGTAGCTCTCACTACAGAAAAGGTTGAAGGCCCCTGGACTAGAGTTTTCTGCAGGTGTGGCAGGATATACGGACAGATATTCTTTATGGTCCTTAACATGTAGAAGGAGGAAGAAATGACAGAGCTAATTTGATCTAAATAGGTGAGCTTTTCATTGATTATGACTCCCAAATTCCTTGCTTTCCTAACAGGTGTGGGGAGAGTACTGAATTCTTGCATATATGCAAATATGTGAAATGATTTCTCCACTCAGTACACATTTAAAATCATCAACTAGAAGTTGGTATGCATTTTACAGTGATAGTGTTTTTTCAAACTTAAAACCATGCACAGACAACCCGTATAAGAATCGTCTGGTGTTCCAGGAGATGAACAATGAGCCACACGATCTGTAATGAGCTTACCCTGCTATCTGCACCATACTTATATGTACTTGGACCAAGACCAATGATGGTTAACTTGTTGGAGCTGATGAGTGCAACAAATTCTTTGGATTTGAGCTGCACAAGCTTATATGCCCTAAACCTCACTCACTTTCCATGCTTGAGATCCCTATGTTGGGGGGATGTTATTCACACCCTACTTTCTTCTCTTCCACCCATCTTCCCACTTTATTCTAAGAGTGCAGCGGGTATTCCCTGAACTTCAAGCTAACCTTCCCTTTTTCGTCACTTTCTTGCTTTCTTTCCTTTATCAGTTCCCACAGCATATGTTTTGAATCACATGCCCTTATTATCGGCCTTTCACACAATGCTTTCTATTTTCTCTATACCCTGTGGGGGTGTATACCCTTGCTGTCAGTTAATAGTTTATTCTTCTGCGTTGCTCCTCTGTCACCCCTACGTGGACTATATAGAGCCAATACCTTTGCCACCTATAACCAGTATTGTCCTATGCATTTCTCTCCTATTTCCCTTATAGAGTATTCCCTTGGCTGACTGTAAACAGCTCATTCCCCTGGATTGGTCCGAATTGCTCATACCCTCCCAATGAGTATAAAAACTGTTCCCTTTAATTGATGGTATGCAAGACCCATGCGTATCTTGCTCTCCTTAATTCCACTCCAGGCATAAGCACAGCTACACAACTGCAGTGACACGAGAAGCGATTTTCACTACTCATCACAATACCATATCGCAAATCTACTACACTTCACTCGTACAGCTCTGTACAAGTGCTTTTCTTGGTCAATCTGCACTTGCAGCATGTGCCAAAAATCAGAAGTATGTGAACACGTGCATTCTTACTTGACAAAAGGTATAGTATAGTCTGTCCATGGAAATGAGAATAATTGAAAAACACTTACTTTTTATAAAATCTCTGAAAACCTCCGGGGGCCTATTCACAGAAGTAACGTAAGACAAAATCCTAAACTTACTACTTTTGGTATTCACAGAAGGCATTTAGTAGTAGTAAAGTTAGGATTTTGTCTTAAGTTTGACTTAACACAAACTTAAGACAAACTTAAGACAGACTTAAGACAGACTTAAGACAAAGTTAAGACAGTCTTAAGTCAAACTGAAGACAAAATCCTAACTTTACTACTACTAAATGCCTTCTGTGAATACCAAAAGTAGTAAGTTTAGGATTTTGTCTTAAGTTAGTTCTGTGAAGCGGGCCCTCTTTGCTTTGTTAACTGTTGTACCACTTTATGGTTTATTTGGTTCACTATTTCACTATGATTGGCATCATGAAGCCAGTTGGTGTACATGTGTTTTATAAATAATAAATGGATGAATAAATTAACTTCCCACATAGGCAGCACTCATATCCCACGTATTTCCAACCAGACACAACAACAAAGGAAAGTTTTAAGTGCCGATTTTGGCCACCAGCCGATACCTGCACTCTCTCATCAGTGCATCGGTCAGCCAACGCTAAGGAGTGCTTTGAAGGACCCTCTGGTGCTCGCACCAGAGAGTTTGGTCAGGCTGCTGGGCAAGAGCTTCACTAACAGCCCACATTTTTGGAGGGCGAAATTATGATCAGCGCTCATTGTGCACTGTCTTCATTTCACTGAAATCACATGGCCGATCAGCTAATTTTACTTTCAATGAATCTATGCTCGGAGGCCTAGCTCAGCAACCTGAGCACCAATTTGTGTGGGGAGGTATCATTAAAAACTGGAGCATAGGATTCCTTGCAGGTGACTCAGACTAACCTGGTCTAATCCGGTATAGGTTGCAGGCACAAGGTCCAGCCACACCAGTGGGGTACCACTTTTATCAGGACAAGCGGAGGAACACTGGGTGGTAGAAATGTTATGGTTCTCTGCATTTCCAGAACTTACCCTTACAGAAATGAGAAGAAAATGTGTTTTGCTGGGAATTTTGCAAGAGCTTCTGGGTAAAAACCCTCAGTTGAACCACACAAGTTACACCCCCCCTGGACACTCCCAGTCTGCTTTTTAGAGATGACTGCTTTTCTTACTCATTTTCAATATTTTTTTAATTTTATTTCAACAGTCAGTTTCTTTGGGAAAACCTTGAGGGATCTAAACAAATGTCCATTAGTTAAATTCAGGCTTTTGTCTACTTTTCAGAAATGTACAGTTTTTGGGACTATCCTTGGGTTTCTTACCTGTTTCCACCACAAACTGGAAGTAGGTTGATAGCACTAAAATTTGGAAAAATGGGCTACCTATAAAAAAAAATGGCAAAACTGTTATAAAACGTCGTTTGTTAAAATTGTTCCTGAAAGCAGGGAAGATGGTAAATTTATCATAGCAAAACATTAGTTGATTTTCTATTTTAGGAAAAAAACTCTTTTTGCACAGCACTTTTTCAAAATGTTCCCAAATAAACCCAAATGTAGCTGTATTTTGGCTCTTTTCTAGCTCCCATCAATGGGAATCCTCAAACCCTGGGTACCCTTAAGAACTCTATGATGTTTGGAAAAAAAGGAAGCACATTTGGCATGGGTACCATATTTGGAAAAAACTTTATGGATGCATAAGCCCAAAGTACCCCAAATGCCCAAAATAGGGTTAAGCCGTGGGGTGGAAAAGTCTCAGCAATTCAGGGGCTAATATAAAGCTCATGTATTATACCCATTGCTCCTCTTTGCAGCACTGCATGCTTAAGCACAACAACCAATGCCAGTATAAGAGCACTGGTCCTCAAGCATTTTTAGGATGTAGCATGCTAGCTCTATGCAATTGCAATACAATGCAACTCTAATTGCTATTTTTGCAATATTCTGTTCAATCAGATGACCTAATCTTTCTCCTACTGCGAAGATCATGGCCAGAAAAAAAAGTTTTATATTTGTCATGGGTTTGCCATTTTGTTATTATTCACCTGTTTGCTGGTTTCTTACTTTTAAGTTCCCCATACTGCAAGTGTGGTTACTCCTGGCTTTAGTGCTCTAGCGTAAAGGGTGCTGAAGTATTAAAATTCAACAGAGCAGGGGATATTCACCTGCAGGACGCACAATCAAAGCTTGCATTTTTTAAAACTAGTATTAATTGCTTAAGCCTTTTTGTAAGGCTGTTGACTAGAAAGTTGAAAACCTTAGTTGTTTTATTGAACAAATCAAAGTCCTGAGTCATGTTATCTTGGACAAACAATGTTTAGAGTTAGCTTCTCAAACATGTATTACAGGTTTTGAGGTGGGGCAGTTCCCTCTTTTGGGGGGAAGATGGTACACTTAGAGCTGCCCTGAGAGAGGAATTTGTCTCAAGCTGAAAGAACAGTCTAAATTTTGTAGGTCCTCTGGGAGAGCAAATGACTCATTTGGGCTTAACTGGAATATTGACTCCCCCATGCCAAAGTCCGCATTTAAGCTGTTTATAAAGAAGTCTGTGTCCTCTATTAGCTTGTTCAGAGATATTGTTTTAAGCCTGGCCAAGTCGCGTAACAAGGTGTTTTGTGGGAGTGCTTTGGGAAACAAACCACATCCCTATCTAACCTGGAACCTACCTCACTGGATCAGAAAGCTGATGCTCTTGTTGAGACTGTAGTTGTTGCCATTAAGAGGAATTATCGGTATTTGGGACAAATACTGAAAGAAGAGAGAATCTGTGAAATGTGTTGTTTACAAGTTCAAGATTTTGATCATGTGCTATTTGTCTGTCCGGATTTGCAAAAAGGCAAGGCACATTTTCCTATGACCTTCATACCTCAAATTTAACATTCATTCCTCCCATGATGCCCGCTCATTTATTTTGTTCCCATCAAATGAAACGGTTTGCAATAGGATTTATTGATTTTTTAAAAACGTTTGTGGCTATCTTTTAGGACGTTTTAATGTTATGTCTTAGGTTGTAATAATTGTACTTTTTTCATGCTGGTGTATATGCGCTGCAATACTTTTACTTTTGCTTTTTAGGAATGTAAGATAATATATCTTAAGGAGGCAGCTTCGTACTAAGGAAAATAATTTTTTGAGGGGAATGCATTTTTTATTACATTTGTAGTGTATAACCGTAGGAGTTCTGTATCAAAATAAACTTGACTTCACTTGTATTACAGTTTTTGCATTCATGCAATATTGGATAGCGCTACACGTTGCTTTCAACCGTCATTTGGTCAGGTCACATTTCCACCATTGCTGTATTCATACTTGCTCTGCCTTTATGCAGTCATGTAGCCATTGTGCTATTGGCTCTGGTGAAAGGAAGAAAATGCCCCCTGGCTGTTGTTTAACACCAACTGAGAGAGAAGGTGAACTTCCATGGGGAGGAGGTTGGGTCACATGTGAATCTATGAAAGATTCCAATACAATTTAGCTCTTGGTGGGACTTCCATCATCCCTCCCTGTCAGAGTTTCCAAGTACTCCATCAAGCTGACAGAATCCCACCCATCATATTTAGATGTATGCAGACTGAATCTCTGTCCGCATCGAGAAAGTGTTTACCGTCCATATGCAGCTAACCACTGCAGACTCTTCTGCTGGTGAATAGTACTCTGTCACGGTCAGGGCAGGGCTGCACCAGGCCTATTTAGATTCCACAGTTGGGCTGGCGGTGTCCGAGCTGTGGTTTCCTGACGGAGGGATTCCGTAGCAAGATGTGGTCCACATTGAACCATTACTGTGGCCATCGCATGGATACTAGCATTAAACAACTGATGTCTTATTGTTAGCACCTGTATACCACCCGATAACACACTCCATTTCAGACCATGGTCCTTTGCCATTCCAGCACAGCACAACACTTTTCTGGACATGTTTTACCTAAGTTTTCTAGGTATCATTTTGCTCCCTCTATGACTTGGGCATTTTACATTATATTTTCTTTGACTTGTGGGTCTACAAGGACATTTAATTTAATTACATTATAATGGCAGGGAGGAGAAATCCCAGTTTTATAGAGGGTGAATTATCGGTCATGGTGGATGAAATTATTATTGGAGTTCAAGTACAAAATACAACCATATCTCAGAATAGGCAAATGTGGGCCACAATAGTTGACAGAGTGAATACTGTTGTAACCAACCTGCACACACAGGAGGAAATTAGGAAGAGGTGGAACGGCCTGTGGGGGAGAGCACGTTTCCTGGCCTCCAAGCTTCACCTGGAGGCTGAGGACTGGTGATGGTTTTCCCAGCCCCTCCTTATAATTTTTTCCCTGGGAGGAGAAGGCCTTACAGATCCTACATCCTGAAGGCTTGACAGGAATCCCTACTGGAGTGAACACTGGTAAGCTATATTTTGGAATGTGTCACTAAACCTACTTTTTCTTTTTAATTTAGCTGTTGCTAATATGTTTTACCCCTTTGTTGAACATATTAACCTAGATATATCAGTATAATTGCTTTTGTCTTGTTGATTCAATTTATTTTTTTGTAATTAAAATTACAGGTTTCAATTTCCAGTACAGTTCACATGAAGTAATGGTGCTTTTACAACAAATAACATATCTCATATATGTATTTTAAAAATGTTTTTTTAGAGTTTTATATAGCGCAAACTAGACCCGAGACATCGGGTATCAGAGCACTTTACATGAGCACCAGTTCCGTTACATAAGGACACATTCTTATTTGTCAGGCACGGAGAGATTAAGTGATTGGCCCAGAATCACTGGATGTTGAGCGTTGTTGCCGAGACTCGAACCTGGTTCACCAGCTGCGAGATCAACCACTCTAGCCGTAAGGCTACATCCTTTCCCCAAATTCTAAACATCAGGGTTTTGTCCTACGTCATATCTTCACTAGGTATGTTTACCGTGCAATCTTTCAAGTGTTGTACATGTTAAATTGAAATGACTACAACTACCATGATGCCTTCTTTTTGTTATGTGAAAATAATAATGCAATGTAATGTTGCTCATTATCTCTTTTCTGTCAAATGTTCACATATGTTGAAGTGTTATGTAGTTTATCAATTTCTATTTCATGCTATGTTTTTTAAATGTGTTTGTGTGTAATGTTGTATGTTGTCCAATTCTTGGTATCTCATTGAATTGATAGTAGTTGTATTACACGTCAAAGTTTTCTGACTTAGAAATGTGAAGGTATGTCATTTTCTATGCTGAATATTAGTTATCTTATTGTTAAACATTTATTCTTTAATGTTTATATGATGAGTAATGCTAAATAGCCTTCTAAGTTGTATTATTGTTAGACTGTTTCCCTGCTAGGCCATTGAATGATTTATTTCACATTTCTCCTCTCCACAGTGTTGTGTTGAATCTTTGGTAAATCTTATGTATATTTTCAATATTTTTTTCATTTCAGGACATCTTTTTACCTACTTTTTTAAAGTTGATTAGTGTGCAATTTAAACTGTGTGTGTAATGTATCATGTTACCACTGAAAGGTACATTCATGACATTAATCATTAAAAAAAAAAATATTTTCATTCTTCTTCAAACTCATTTTACATGTAATCCAGACTTTTACAACTTTTTTGTTTCATTTACATCCTTTATAGGCCCAAAACCCAGAGTACGTGTATAACAATCTGTCACTGAGGCTGCCTTTACTCCAGACCAGGAACAAGACTTCAGAAAGGACTTCACTCACGAATAACCTGATGATGAGGTGCAGGCTAATCCATCTAGTCTGCCTGGGCAGACAGCTCCAGTGAGTCACACTCGGCCCACAACTCCCACCTCAGCTGTTACAACCCCTCAGTCTACGGATATCTCAACTTCCTGTGTTCAAACCAACAACCCCACAATGGAATGCCTCCAAGTCCTGCCTGATGCTGATACACCACAAACAGTTCAGTCAGGAATCAGTGGGATGGGGCAAGGGCACAGGGTAGTGGGGTTAGGGGTCAGGTGAGGGAATCTGTGGGAAACAAAGTGAGGCACTGGGTTCACTGTCTCCCAGGCCACCATTACCCAAGTCTTGGGATCCCTCCATCGGTCCCAAGACATGATTGGCCATGACGTTACAGAGTTCCGTGAGATTAAGCTGGCGCAGAGGGAGCATAATGTACAGGTGGAGAATCTGATCCCCAATTTGGGCTATCTGACTGGTGTGTTGCATAACATTTACACCCATATGTGCAGGGCTTTTCCAGCACCATCTTCCCCTTTCTGTATTCCAACAACGTCTGATCCAACAATATCTGCCTCAGCCACAGAAAGGGAGGCACTGCCAAAAGAGGCAAAACTTGCACCCACCTCCGTCCCTGCAACTGTGGATCCATTAGCCCCCCGCAGGTGCACACATTTATCCGGACTACTAGGAGAGGATGGGAAGACCCCCACCACCAAGAGACACAGAACCTAATTTCCTCCAGTGTGTGACTATCATTCACTCTGTGGACTATTTTCTGGACACATTTACCTTTCTGATATTAGTTGTATTTTGGAAATTGGATTTCAAACATTTTCGGCTCTACAATAATAGTTTCATTCGCCATGGGTGACTTTTAAAACTTTTTATTTATTTTGTATTTTTTATTTACATCCTGTTTTAGTTTATTTGGTTTTGTTGAATAAAAACAAGACTAACAACGTCAAAGACTGCTTTTGTATTTCTTTTCTCAATGTATTTATCATTTATTCTTTCCATCACACATATTAAAATGAAAAAAAAATATGCTTATCCCAATAAATAAATGCCACATAGCTAATGTTCTCATGTTTTCCTAAAACAACAAAAAAGAACAAATAGCACATACCCAACTGATGTATATTATTAAATTGTAAGAATTAATGTTTGTCATAGTTTTCAAAAAAACATTACAACCCACGCATAATCCAAATCATCAGTGCAATTTTAATTTCTTCAATTCCAGACATTGCCATCATTGAAGAATGTGATATAATCCAGAAAATCGAATTCAATAGGCAAACTTTCATTGATTTCTGTCGTCAGCTGGAGCATGATCTTCTGGCTCAGAATAGTAATCCCACATCAAATTACACCAGTAGTGAAAATCCTGGCATTACTCCATTTTGAGGCCACATAATCATTTCAGGAATTTTTGCAGTATCTGGTGAAATGTCACCAACAACTTGTGGTCTGATAAAAGACATTCTTTCTACAATGATGAGACACATCAGCAGCTTCATACACTTAACACAAAATGAGGATTTAGCCATTGTGAAAGGAGATTAGTATGTTTTGGGTTGAATACCACATGTGGTTAGAGCAATTCTAGCAGAACATATTGGCTTAGTGGCACCATTCAACAGAAAATAATTCTACTGCTATCCTAATAACTTCAAATCAATAACTATGCAAATAGTCTTTGTACAAGATATGTACACCCAAATTGTGTGTGTGTGTGTCTTTCACAGGATCAGTCCATGTTCCCTTTGTACTTTGCAACAGCAGCATACAACTGCAATTGTCACAACTTTGAAATGTCCAAATGAGGATGACATGATGCAGGGTCCTAAAACAGATACATACAAAAAAATTCATTAAATTGCATTACAAAATCAACACCTTACAACTGAACAATTTTGAGGACATGTTGATTAAGATACATATTTGGACTGGATTTCATGAACTTGTCCTTTCTAAAAAGATATCCAGCACAGACTGTTATTTTCATTAGATAAAACGTTGGTTTAACCTTAAAGTCATAATATGTTAATTTATTAACACTCATGTAGAGAAGTTGTCAATAACATCTTGACGTAAGTCAATTCCTTCCACTTCACCACTGTCATCTTCATTTGGCATTTCAACATTCTCAACCAGTGGCTCTTCATGGTCTTCATCTTCTGCAAAGTATGGGATGTTCCCTGCAGGCCTATGTTGTGCAAAAAGCAGCAGACCATGGTGAAATGGCGCACCTTATTGGGTGAGTAGAAGAGGCCTCCACCAGTCTTATCCAGGCAGTGAAATCTGGCCTTTAGGAGCCCAAAAGCTCACTCCACTGGCCTCTGTTTTCTTCCATGGGCCTCATTGAAGCAGGCATCCCCTGGCATTGTTGGATTCCTCAGCGGTGCTACCAACCATGGTCAGTTAGGATAAGCTGAGTCTCCGATATGAAAGAAAAAAAAGAGCAACAATATGTAACACAATTTTAGATAATGCAACTTGAAATCACCCAAACAATATAATGACTGATTGGACTTACGAACAAGCTAGGCCCTCTCAGGTCAAAGTTGTGACATTTGCAGAGGTATGGTGCTGTTCCATAGTACAAAAGAATCATGAGTTGGTCCTGGGAAATGCTCACACACTTGTGATGTACAAATCAGGTAAGCAGATAACTTTCACATTGATTGATTGGAAGTTCTTCTGATTGCAGTAGACTTGTTCTCTGTCGCGTAGTGGCACTAAGGCAATATGTGTGCCATTAATTGCTTCTACCACATGTGGTAGCCCAAACCATAAAAAATGCTCTTCACATTGGCAAAATACTCATGTAGTAGAAACTGGATGAAGCTTTTGATGTGTCTCAACACTGAAGAAAGAACTTCTTGCAGTAAACCATTGAAAGTTGGTTGTGACATTCCACCAGATACTGCCACAGTGTATTGGAATGATACTGTGGGAACAACATGAAGAATTGCCATGAGTTTGACAATTGCTGTAATAGATGTGGGATTTCCATTGTGAGGCAGAACATATGGCTCCAGCTGATAACATTGATCTGGTATAGTTTGCCTATTCAGTCTGAATTTGTTGATAATATCCTGTTCTTCGATGGTGGCAAGGACTGGAAATGTCCGGAACACTTGTGGTTGTCGTTTCCTTACTCTCCCTGAGTTCATATGTCTGCTTTGGAAAATTGTCAACATTTTAAAACATTCACAAACTTATTTTTGCTAAGTAACACAAATGTCATGTTTTGCTAAAAAATATGGTTTCTTAACATAATTTTAAACAACGTAATATTGACATTTTTTCTTAACAAATAACATTTTGCACCTGTCTATTGTATTAAAAAAGATTGTATAAATAACACATTAGACTGGGGGTTTGGCGATTCTTAAAAGATCTGCCCACATGGCTGCACTCCACGGAAGATCTAACATGCAGAGGGTGCGGCAAGACAACCGAAACGCTAGAGCACGTGGTTTGCTTATGTCCCTCACTTATGTCTCAACGCAGACGCAAACTCAGAGCAGAGTGGAACAGGTTGGGTGTTCGGACCTGAAGACAGGCAATTATCACCTCTCTGTGCCCAGAAAACATAGCTCTAAACATTGCCTTTACAATATATATTCGGGATACACACCGCATCTTTACAGCAAAGGCGGAAGGAGCAGTAACCCCCCCGCTCTGTCTTGTCCAGTGGTCTAACTGAAGCTGTAATACCACTAGAACTCTGTGCTGATCACCATGTCAAAAAAAGTGTAGGAAAAACGGGGAAGTTGCTAAATACACCTTGTATAGTGCCTATACAAGGTGTATTTAGCAACTTCCCCCCGATTTGACTTGTAGAAGAGCACACAATAAGAAAGTCCAGGTAGGAACCAGCTGGTTGTGATCACAGAGAGATATTGTCCGAGCACATTATAACTAGCAGGGAGTTGATACTTATGTTTATGTTCGTTTCCAGGTGTACAGCAGTGCACAGGTTAGTTTAAGTCACTTTGCTAGTAAGCATGCAGTGTTAAGGTAGCACCGAGTTGCACTTTAGGATTGAGGTTATGGATGCATGCGTTTGGACACTCTTTTAACCGATTTGATTCATTTTTCAACAAATAACTCAAACATTGAATTAGAAACAAGGTGATGGTCTATTGTATCCCTACAGATTCATTGTTAATTAGATATATATTTAGTTTCTGTTGGTTTAATTTCAGCATGCCCCTGAAGAAGGTATTTCTATACCGAAATGCATTGGGACAGATAAAACCACATGCTGTGAAGAAAATGGAGACATGATGTAATGTGTTCATTGTATAAAACAGAAGTACACACATAAAGGACAACGTTTCAAAGAAGAAGCACGATATGTTTCATTAGTGGATGGAAATTATTTATTGGACATTTGTCTTTTGATTTCTTGTTTAAAACATTATTGAATGGTATTATTTTGTATAGTTATCGTAAAACATTTGTTAAGAAGAGCACCCAAGGGGGCAAGTGACAAGTGCGCCACTCTAAAACAGTATCTGTTTGTTTAGGTATTTCTCGTACTGACAGGAGCCAGTCAGGTCGAGTGGCAGCACCACATAAACGTGAGGATTAAGAAAGGACAATAGGATTCATAATCATTTGCAATTAATATTGAGACCACCACCTGCAGGGTCAGAAATTGTAGCCCCGGCCCTGTGAAATAAGCAGTGGCGGCTCGCTGAGGGAGTGCTGTGGGGCGGGGGGACGGGGGAGGGGCAGGGTGGGGGGGTAGTGGACTCTGACTTATGGCGGAATGGAGTTAAGTAAATAAATAAATAGAACAATTTACATTGTGCACGCTGCATCGCGAAATCGGCGATGCAGCGCCTGCAATGTACATTGTTTTATTTATTTATTTACTTACTTAACTCCATTCCGCCGTAAGTCAGAGTCCACTACCCCCCACACCACAGCAGTCCCTCTGCGATCCGCCTCTGGAAATAAGTGCCGGTGGTGAGTATCGGAAACCACCGGCTCTAATTAAGCACTGCTTTAGGGAGAGGTGTGGCGCCGCGGCCAGGGTGACTGACTCCGGAATCTGGGGATCACTGTTCGATCCCCGGGGCTGACGGCAGATTAGCCCAGCACCATGTGACTCTGGGCAATAGCTTGCTTAATCTTCCCGATGGCCCCCGGCGCCTAGAGACCCTGACGGGTGATGGTTCGCGCTTTACAAATGTGGATTATTATTATTGAACCGTATCCACGCCCCATCTTGCCAAACACAGAACTGCTAATGTACAATTAAATGACCTTGAGTGTCCCCATAGTATTTGAATCATCCTACATGACATAAAACTAAACAAAATACGATACTGCATTACGTGCCCCTTCTCAAACCCATAAAAAATATAAACATGCAAACATTTCTCCTCACCAAATGTTTTGTTTAAAAAACATAATCATTGACACAAAAACAAAATTGCTTTAAAACTCAAACTAATGATACATTTGTCAGTGTACAATGTGTCTAAATGTTGCTAACTCAGTAAATGTCCACACTATCTTCATGAAATCGTTGCATAATTGAAACTGAAGGGAAAGCCAGCTTAAAGTTTTTAACACAGTCAATTAAGTGTGCATTCTATAATTTATGAAGTATTGACATGCCCATACTAATGTAATTTAAAAATACATTTTGCCTCCTTCTTGTGAAGAACCAACCTTCCCGGGATGATTCATTCCGAGAGCTGAAAAGCTTCATCTGCGGTGGGAGGCAGAGAGTCTCCTGTGCTATGAAACCGAAAGCGGACTGCTTTCACGGTTTGCTATCAACATGTCAAAATTATGGGCAGGTCGTGCCCCATTGATTAGGAAAGTGGGGAACAATGAGATGCTAGGGTGGAGTGCGTGCCCCCCCCTGAGATGGTGGCGCCCAAAAGGGGGGGGGGGTGCACTCCAAAGTTTGAAGAACTGTGTCATAGATGGTATTTTCAGCGTCAACGGGGCGCGCCCCACAGTTTAAAGAACTGTGCCATTGATGGTATTTTCAGCGTCAACGCCGCGGAAGCTGGCTTCTTCATTGACGATGGTGTCTTCTTTGACGGGGGTGTCATCGCTGAGGGCAGCATCCTTGCCGTCAACGCTAGAGTTGTCACCGTCAACTGTGGTGCAGTCATCAAGATTGTCGTTGACGAAGCTAGAACAATTTTCAGCATTAACAGAATTAGTATCTGGCTCATCGACCAGGAGGTAGTCGTCGAGAAGGACGAGGCTGTCGATAATGTGAAGACTGTGCTGGTAGTGGAGATGATGGTCACCTTCGTCGTTGCCAGTGTCTATTTTCTCATTGATGGTGAGAAACTCGGCAACGATCTCTCTCCGTAGACAGTGCAGAAGATGGCTTCTTAAAGGTGTGAAGTACCTGAGATCTAATTTTTGGATGCCTTTTTGAGGAGGAATTTTCTCTTGTATCTCTTTTTGTGTTGAAGAGGCCTCACCTTGTGGAGACTTAGATGGGCTACGCTCCCTATGAGACCTATAGGAGGTCTTTTTGGAGGATTTTTCAGGTGGCTCCTCGGATGAGTGAGAATGGGAAATATCTCTTTCTCTCTTCCGAGCCCTCTTTGAGGAATATGAAGAATCCTAACTTGCCTCATCCTCTGGCAGAGGTTATTTTCTGGTTTTAAGCTTCTAAAGCCATAACAACAGTCTCCATTCATGGTCTTTCAAGGTTTTAGTTGAAAAGGTATGACATACCTGGCATTCATTGGCCTTGTGTGAAGGATAAAGGCAGTACATGCAGTCTTGATTAGGGTCATCAGAATAAAGGCTCTTTTTACCCCAAGAGCCACAGGGTCGGAGTAGCCCATTCTTTGCTGTTTCTTACATGGTAAAAGTAAAATTTGGAGCAAGAAAATAGATATACTGAAAAAAAATATATATATATATTCACTGAAAAAAACCATAGGGTTCACCCACGTTATAGTTAAAAATTAGCATTTAAAAAACTTAGAAATTCACTGAAAAAACCATAGGTTTCACACACATTATAGTTAGCTGGACATGTCACTCATACAAAACCATTGAAATTCCCCCGTTATAGTTAACTATAACTCGCGCGCCCACAATGCACTGCTGATGACGTCACATATTACATCACTCATTACATGGTCAGTGACATCACTCATGACATCACTGATGACATCTCAAATGACATTACTGATGACATCACTGGCGTGGTGTAATTCCGTTCATCCGTTCGGGCTGTAGCCCCGGCTAAAGGTCCTATGGGAAATTGCAAGGGGAAAACATGATTTGGGACCCCCCATTTTTCTCAGCCCCCACTTCACGAATCACCCCCAAACTTTCAGGGAAGGAGCGGAGCAGAGCAGGTCATTTTCTTGGAGAAATTCGCGAAGATTCATCCACCTGTGCCAAAGTTATTCCAAATAGAATGTTGCGGATTTATATATATATATATATATGGGTCTTCCTTCTAGTCAGGATAAGGAGATTACACAGATTGCCCTGTTCACCCCCTTGTTAGCTTGGCACAAGCAGTCAGGTTAATTTCAGAGGCATTGTGTAAAGCATTGTACAAAATACACACAGTACCACAGTGAAAACACTACAAAATGGACACCACAACAGTTTGGAAAATTGGCCTATATTCATCTAATTACAACAAGACTAAAACAACAAAAATTCAACATGCACAACTAAAGATATGATTTTCTTAAGAACAAAGCAACTGCTGCAGGACATGTGCAGAGAGATTGATGGGGCAGGGACAAGGTCAACCTAAAGCTGGATCCGGCAAGGAGGTGAGATTGTGAAATGCCCTACAACATGTGGGCTCCAGCGAGGCTGCTCAGGATCCCAACTCACGTCTATCATGTGCTGGTGCGGCAGGGGAGGCAGCAGATCAACGACGCTGATCGCCTTTCACAGTGAGGAATGGGGTAAAAATGACTCATCACTGCTTGAAACCTAGAGGGAGGGCAAGTGTTTCTCCTGTAACACGCCAATGGGAGGCGTATCTTTAGCTGACTTTAAAATACAGAATGTTTGGGTGTTTTTAATATTAAATGTTTTCAAAATAAAAAATATATATGTTTTAGCGAAACCAATTCCAATTAAATGATATGGTCCACAGGTGGCTGCGGTAACAGTTATTAACCAAAAGGGATGATGATGTATGTCAAAAGTGTTTTTTTGGCTTCTCGCTAGCACCTCTCTAACCGGCATGGCTTCTACATGCATGTGTGCATTCAAGGAAAGCTCAGCAAGTGAATATACGCTTAAAAATAATTTTTCAGAAGAGGTGTTATTTCCTTTGGTCTCCTGGATAGAATATGTATGATCTTCTTATAAATGTATGTGTAACGTGCGAGGTGTTTGAGGCTTGGTCGGCTTTAGCGCTGGAGGTGCCCAGTGCAACAATCTTTGTTGGCCCCTCTCTCACATGTATTTCATTGTTTTGTAGCGTAACTCATAATACCAGTAGTGTAGGATGTCAGAGCACCTTATATCGCACACAATACAGAGACAATGAATCATGTGTGTGTAAATCAGTCGAAAGGCTCTTCACAGCTGGGCTTCAGTGATACTGGTCCTACGCTTTCTCCTCCCTTCACCGGCCTCCATCTGCACACATTATTATGTCTATGGGTGGCCCAAGCCAGCCCCATACAAGAATGGGCCAACCCAACACGGAATATGTAAGGACTCTGCCAGCCCACCTAACAGGTGGTGAGATGACAAGATTTCGTCTGTTCCTGCTGCAATCTTTGAGGGAGCGTGTTTATGCCCCACATAGACACTGGCGGCGCAAGACAATACAGGTCAACTGACTGCAAAACCTTTTAAAACAGGCACAGCACTGGATGAAAAAAAACGCTACACAGTCTAAATATCGATTCCTAATTGTCGACCTACACAAATATCGAGTTGGAAATATCGAAGGTACAGAATTTCGATGTCAAGAATATCGTTGGACAGAATATCGACCCTTAGGTAAGTAATATCGAATTTATTTATATTGATGTAAGTAATATCGAAGTTAGTAATATCGATAGCATATATATTGATGTAACTAATTTCGATGTTACTAATATCGATATTTGTACTATTTTTATGTATTTAATTATGTATGTGTAAAATGTTTTTGTTAGGTATTTTTATTTGTTTTAATTATATGTGTATTATTTTTATATATTAATAATGTTATTATTAAGTAAATTTTATGTTTTAATACTGGAGCAGGTTGTGGGTTTATAGGGGAATACGGTGGGAAGTAATTTAAATATACTTAATTATTTAATAATTTTTAGGAATTATAAATTAATTTTATTTAATTTTTGTTTTTATTTCTGTAGCGGGTTGTGGGTTTATAGGGGAATTGGGTGGGAAGTAATTTCATTGTAATTAATTAATGATTTATAATTTTTTTTGTTATGGATAATTATTTTATTTATAATTAATTATCAATTGGCAATTTAATTGGTAATTAATGTTTTTAATTGTTATTTAATTTTTTTAATTGGTAATTCATGTTTGTATTTGGGAAATAATTTTTGTAATTGGTAATTAATTATTTAATTGGAAAATAATTTTGTTAATTGGCAATTAATATTTTTAATTGGTAATTATTTCTTATTAATTGGACAATATTTGTAATTAGTTGGTAATCAATGTTTTACAAAAAGTATTATTTGGTATGAAAAATAATTGTATTGTTTAATAATTTTTATTTGTGAATTAATTTTAAATAATATTTTTTTGTAATGACAAATATTTTATTGTTTAATATTTATTATTTGGTGAGTAATATTTATTAATTAATATTTATTGGTATTTGTTGTTAATTTATTGTTAATTAATTATTCAAATGTAATTGCTTTTAATAATTATTAATTGTTTGTAAATGATGTAGATTTATTTTAAAATTTAATAATACATTATTTTTTTTTTTTTTTTTTTCAAATCAAAAAATAAAGTCAGAAACACAAGTAAATGTCAAAGAACAAGCATAATATCAGTCTAGTTACCTATCCGTGTAGGGCAAGTTTTAGGTCATAATCCTACTTTGTACTTACAGGTTACCTACATTTTAACAAACCCAGTAGCTAGTGATAATACATGATAGTGACAAAAAAAATGTATGCCATACATACATATAAAGTAAATACATATAAAATAAAAATTGAAAAAGATGAAACTAAACAGATAAATAAATAAGTAAGTCTTTGCCAGGACATCTAGCCTGGGGAACCTAATAGATCAGAAACACCAATGTCTAACCAGATCCAAGAATTCCTGCCCAATCTATGATCTAACCATCCTATACTTCCATTCTGCGATCGGGCTCCATATCTGCAAGCCTAATGCTCTGCCCTTCTTCCCCTTTCTGGCATATATGGCCTTTTCCAAATTGTGTATATGCAGCAGCCTTGCCAACCATTGTTGCATGGTAGGTGGTACTTTATCCCGCCATGCAGTAGCTATACACAAACGCAGCACCGTCATGGCCACAAATACAAAATGTGCAAACTGTAATTGCAAAGTGCCTTCATCAACTCCTAATAAAATTATGTCAGCTGTTAATTTTATCTTGCAGTTCAGAGATCTATCAAAAAATACTTCCATGTCTTTTAGCAGGGGGAGAAGATTCGGACACTCCGCAAACATGTGTTTCATATCTCCTTCCGTACTATCACATCTCGGGCATGTGATCCCCTGTGTACACCCCCACTGGGCAATTCTAGCTGGCGTATAACAGAGTTAATATAAGGTTTTGTAATGTTAGGCTTGTAGAGCTGATGAGCATAGAGCCTCCTGTCCTAACTGCAATGACTTCCCAAACACGCCCTCGGGTATCTCTAATGCATCCATCCATTTGGCTTCAACTTTCCCTAAATCATCCCGTCTATGTGCTATAAGCTCGGCATACAGCCTCTTAATTGTACAGCCATGCCCCCCTTCTATTACTCGCAGTATTGGATTATCGCCAAACCCCAATGGGCTCCCTCTTTTGTTGGCCAGGAAGCTTCTCGTCTGTAAGTACTTAAAGAAACTCCTCGTACTGACCCCAAATTCCCGTTGAATTTCTGCAAATTGACGTACACCTGTCGGGCCTAACAAGTCTCCCATCTTTTTTACTCCCAGGCTGCCCCATTCCCTAAATGTAGTGTCAGCAAATATCTCCGGGGGATGCGTAGGGTCATCCCCTAGTCTGGTGTATGCATGGTATCTCCCCATGCCAAAGCTTTTTTTGAATGCCTTCCATACCCTATATGCTGCGTCTATCGTCTTGAACCTAGTTCTCTTAAAGTAGCTTGGCTCCGTGTATCTAAGAAATACATTCTCTGTTTCTGCCCCTAGAATTATTCCATAGATCTCTATTGATCCTGCGTGTGTCTCATTTTCCATCTCTGCGCCTCCCAAAAGGCCTGACATCTGTTGTAGTGCAGCTGCCCAATATTACAATCTGAGATCTGGAAGCGACCAACCTCCCCTGTCCTGTGGCAATGACATGAATCTTATAGCTCTTCTTGTCTTCCCCTGTGACCAAACAAAACGATTAATCAAATGATCTATTCTGCTAAACCAGGTTAAATTAAAAAACAGCGGGATTGTTCTAAACAAATATAAAAATTTCGGCAGCAAGTTCATCTTTACATAATTTACCCTACCCACTATTGACATGTGTAGATTATGCACCCTGTCCAGATTCTTTTTCGCTTTGCTGATAATCGGGCAGATATTGATTTCCACCAGTTTTTCCAGATGTGCAGTAATAGTTATGCCCAGATAAACCCCCTCAGCCACCACCCGAGTGTCTGTGCAGACTGCAAAGGTATTCTTTATCATTTGTGATTTACTTTTATTCAATGCATATCCTGCCACCCGCCCAAACTGCTCTGCTTCCTGCTCTATTTCTCCTATAGCCTCTGCAGGTGAGGGTGTGATGACCGCAATATCGTCCGCGTAGGCGAGAACTTTTATGCTCCCCATTTGAGTGTTTAATGGGCAAATTTGGTTATTTAACTCCAATCTTAAGATCAACGGGTCTATGTACATTGCAAATATCAGGAGTGAGCAAGGGCACCCCTGCCGTGTACCCCGGGTAATTGGAAAGGAAGTGGTGCGACCTGCATTCACCCTGACACAGGCAGTGGGTCTATGGTATAATGTTTGAATAGTACTAGAAGCCCCTTTTGATGATACTCAGTACACTCTGACTGAATTACATATAGAACATATTGTAGAGAATCAGGAAATTGTAAAATCAAAGGATACATTAGAGAAGGAAAGTTTAACAAAAACTAAATTGGGCAAGAATAAGAAGGCTACTCCTCAAAACCTAGATCCAGTGATCGGAAATGCACTTGAAGCAATTGTCTCTTCAATATCAGAGATAAGAGAGGAAATAAGGCAGGATTTCGCAATATCTAAGACGAATCAAGCGGAGATCAGAGATACTTGCGAAGAGCTGGGATAAAAACTTGAAGGCCTTTGTGAGAGAACGGAGGCATTGGAAAGTTCAGTGGGCCAACTGACTACAAATTTAGAAGCAGCTAGATCCAAAATTCATACTCTCCAAAGAGATGGGGATGACATGAGAGAAAGAATCGAAATGTTAGAAAACTACTCTAGACGCAACAATATCCGACTCCTCAAGATACCGGAGGGAAAAGAAGGAGGGGACCTTAAGAAATTCATTGTACACCTTATAAAAGATACATTGAATTTGGAAGAAACGATTGATGACCTGGAAAAAGACATCCAGCGAATACATAGGGACCCTTTTCGCATGAATCCTGCAAGGACTAAGCCAAGAAAAGTTCTAGTTAATTTTTTAACATACGCCCTTAAAGACAAAATCCTAAACCTTGCCTTAAAAGCAGGTTCCATAAAGGGTCCAGATTTCGTGTTTGAGATACGATCAGATCTCTCAAAGACCACCCTAGAGAGGCAATGGGAGCTGGGGCAACGTATGGATAAATTCAGGTCACTTGGCGCAACGGTCCAGATGAGATTCCCTGCTTTTCTTAGGATTATGTATAACAATAAGATGCCCAATATTCGCTCCATTCATGACGCGGATGAGTTACTTGAATCTATTAGGGATCATGCTCAAGCCCAGGCGCACAAGACAAATTGAGTATGAATATGAATAGTTATAAAATTAAATAGAGAAATTTAAAAAAGAGGAAAAAATCAAAATAAATAAGGGGGTGAGGAGGAGGGAAGAAAAAAAAAAAAAAGGGAAAAAATGGGAATGGAGGGAAAAGGAATGTATATCGAAAAAAAAAAGAAAAAAAAAAAAGGTAATTAATAAAAAAAAATAATAATAAATAAACACAAAGGAAAATGAAAAAATTAAGAGCACATACACTCACTTTCTTTAAACACAAAAAACGAAAGTTAAGCATATCCTCACATTCATCCCTTTTTATCTTCTAGGATGTTTTGTTTTCTATAAATTAGAACTAGATACGGCTATTGTTTTGTTTTTTCACCAAAGGTGGTAGAGGAGCGAAGGACAGGTTACTGGCGGGTGGAGACTGGCTCAACACCGAGCCAGAATAAGTAAGGGGGGGTTTCCCAGGGGGGGGGGGGGAGGGGGGGGTAAGAAAATAAAAAATCCTCATATGTCTGATCAATCTAAGGTTTCAGAAACCAACCGTTCACAGCAAGTAAACAAAAATATATTAAAGTTAGATAAATATCAAATCCCTAAGTCAAAAATGAAGGAGAAGGAGAAGAAGGTAGGGGGTGAAGTCAAATTATGACAAACTTAAATTTCATGTCCTGGAATGTCAATGGTCTGCGAGTGCAAGGAAGAAGAGACAGGATTCTACAATACCTTAGAGATTCGCAAGCGCAGATCATGGTGTTGCAGGAAACGCACCTTCTTAAATCAGAGGCTAATACTATACTCAAGAAACATAGATGGATAGATACATTTTGCTCCTCTGACCACAACGCAAATGTAAGAGGGATTATATTTATCTTTAAAAAATCTGCAAGAGCACAAATCCTAGACTGTAAGGAAGATAAGACAGGAAGATGGTTGATAGTCAAAGTCTCACTTGAGGGTCAGAATAGAACATTGGTTGGCTATTACGGTCCAAACTCTGATGACCCATCACATCTGGATGCCGTAAGAAACCAATTAATATCAACTCAGGATCCAGTAATCTGGATGGGAGATTTCAATATTGTTCTTGATCTAGCTTTAGATAAATCGAATAAATTCAGAGTCGCTAGTATGGTAAAATCAAGAGAAACTCTCAAACTAATTATGAAACATCTAGGTTTGGCGGATCTGTGGAGAGAAAAAGTGGGCAATAAGCCGGGAGTATCCTTTAGAAACAGCCGCTTTAAGCATAAATCCAGAATTGATTATGCCTTTTTCAACTACTGTCTAAAGGATACCCTAACATCAATAAATTATTTACCATCACATCTATCAGATCACTCTGCGATAGAATTTACCTTAAGAAGAGATAACTCAGTTAAACATCCTTCCTGGTCTTTTGATCGGACTATTTTGTTGGAGGAGGAAGAGGTCAAGTTTTTATCAGACGTAGCTATATCTTTTTTCGATATTAATAAATTTTCTGCCACCCCTACAGTGGTCTGGGAGACATTTAAGGCCTTCTTAAGGGGGCAGATCACAAACAGAGCCTCTTATAGACAGAAAAAATATAATGAGAAAATTAGGAAAATAGAAGAGGACATGAAACTTCTAGAATTAAGATTGGATCCGATAGTAGTAACATCTCCAGATCATGAAAAGCTGGCCGAATTTCTGTCAGGGCCGGATGGCCTGCCAGGAGAAATATACAGATCTCTTGAACAGATTATAGCCCCAGAACTCACGGTACTCTTTAACAAATCTTACTAAATGGCGACATACCACCCAAATCTTGGGGAGAAGCTATTATAGTGCTTATTCCTAAACCTGGAAATTCCCCATCAGAGTGTGGTTCATACAGACCAATATCACTTCTCAATAGTGATTATAAACTTTTTACAAACATAATTTCCACAAGATTGGCTAGTGTTATTGGTAGTATCATCCACCCTGATCAAAAGGGATTCATCAAAGGCAGACAGTTAGCAGAGTTAACTCATGAACTGGTGGGGGCCATAGACATTGCAACTGCCACCTCTGAACCCCTAGCTACCCTGACCCTAGACGCAACAAAAGCGTTTGACAGAGTCAATTGGCTCTATCTAAATGACGTATTAAAAAAATTTAACTGTGGGGAAGGCTTTCGCAGAACAATTAAACTACTATATAATACACCTTCTGCAAGGATAATGATCAATGGGGGTCTAACTGATGCATTCAATATAACCAGAGGCACAAGGCATGGCTGCCCGCTCTCCCCACTCCTTTTTAATTTATACATAGAACCGTTCGCTCAAATGCTTAGGAACGAGGCTAATATTCCATCTTTTAGCTATGGAGAGTGGGAAAAGCGGGTAGCTTTATACGCGGATGATATCCTGGTATGTACATCTGACCCCGTTAAGGCATTCCCAGTTATTATCGCTTGTGCGAAAGATTTTGGTCAGATATCGGGATACAACATAAATTCTAGCAAGACAGAGATAATGGTATGGAATCTTCCAAATATCCAGTTAGAGGCAAACATCTCAACATCTATGCGCTATTTAGGAGTAAGAATAACACAGGAAGTGGATAAAATCGGATCAAATAATCTAGAAAGAATACATACTGAAAGCAAGAAACTTTTAAAGTCTTGGTCACATCTACCACTCTCTATAACGGGTAGAGTAAATCTAGTTAAAATGTGTATCCTCCCCAAGTTCACTTTTATTTTTAATACAATCCCAATCGCATTTGAGCAGAAACAAATGGAAAAATCTCAAAGAGAAATTAATTCTTTTATATGGAATTACAAAACAACAAGAATAGCATGGAAGAAATTAAGAAGAAGAAGGGAAAAGGGGGGTCTTGCACTCCCAGACTTGTTGTACTACTCATGGGCTTTCCAGATGTCACACTCGAGAATGTTACTGAAAACACCATCCAATTTAACTTCTAATTCCATGTACAAAGCAATAATATTGGGGGCAAACTTAACACCAGAAGGATTTATGTTCAAATTTGGAAATTATAAATTTTTCAAAAAAATTAAACTTAAAATGGCACAATCATGGGCTAAAAATTGGTATAATATAAGGAAAAAAATAGGCTTGTCATACTATTCTACGTATTCTCCAATTTGGGACTCACCTGATTTACCATCATTCTTGAAAGATAGGCTATCAAATACCATAAAACAAGCAGGTATTACTAGGTGGGGTCAACTGATCATAGATGGGAAATTAATAGCCTGGAACGAATTACAAGAACTAGTAGGAACAGAAACATCTAGATTTAAATATATCCAACTAGATAGCTGGGTGAGATCACAAAGCCGTACAGACTCCAACATTGGGAAAATTAACGCACTAGAAGAAATGCTGGTAGAGCGACCCAGTGGAGGAAAAGAAGTAGCCACTTGGTATTGGCAGATGCTAGAAGAAAATGATGGGGAGTTTAAATTACCAGACGAGTTATGGGGAACAGTGATTGACACTCCATGTGATGAGAAATGGCAACAATCTTGTGGCTTACTGTATAAAACGCTAAAACCCGCATGGCTAAGACGTAACCATCTTTTTTCAATTCACCGTGCATACATAACACCATTAAAACTGTCTAAATTTCTACCAGACAAAAAATGTAACAAATGTAACATGGTAGGTGCAAATGACATACATATGTTCCTAGAATGTCCAGGTCTCCTGAACTTCTGGGAAGAGGTGAAGAACACTCTGAATTCTATCCTTCATACATCTTTGTCAATTACTCTTCCACTTGTCATCTTTGGAACAGAAGACAATATTAAGGGCAAGGAGAAATCTTTCCTTTTTTTATGCGATTTTATTGGCAAGAAGACAGATCTGTATTCAGTGGATAGAAAAAACTCCCCCTCTACATTCTCAGTGGCTTTCTTCTTTATATGAAACATCTAAAATGGACCTCAAAAGAACTGCTAGTAAACGTAATTTGGCCTTTTGGGATCTCTTGATTAACTGGAAGTGAACCCGGGGTTTTTTTTTTTTTTTCCCCGGGTCCGATGATTATGCCATCAATGCTCTTGGATCAGGGCCAGCTTAGAATCGATTGGGTCCTATAGGTTGAAAAACACCTAGATAGAGCTAAATATACTCCTTCTCTGTTTTGGGACACATATGCCATCGGAAAATCAAATCACGTCTTTAAGCCGTGCAAGGTGGTTGGTATGACCCCTTACGGAAAGGGAAGGCAAATGTGGACAAAAAAAAAAAAAATTTTGAATAGCCTTGATGAAACCAACCCCAAAGCCCCCTCTCCTTAGAACATCCCACAGAAATTCGCATGAAACGCGGTCAAATGCCTTTTTGGCGTCCAACAACATAGCCGCCATTGGTTTCCCCTCTACTCCTTGCGCATCGAACAGCGTGATCATCTTCCTCACATGCAGTGTGGTGCCTCTTTGTGGAATAAAACCGTGTTGATTAGGACTCACTAGTTGCCCTACTACTTTTGCAAATCTAGCTGCCAGCACTTTTGAAAATATCTTTAAATCCGCATTAATCAGTGTTATAGGGCGGTATGAGCCTGGTTCTGAGGGAGCCTTTCCTTTTTTAAGCATTATTATAATATCTGCACCGGCCCAGCTAGCTGGGATGGAAGCCCCTGTCTGTGCTTCCCTAAAGGTTCTAATTAAATCCTCATAAATAGATGTCAAAAATGTTTTATAAAATTCCCCAGGTAGCAAATCTGGCCCAGCTGCTTTGCCGGGTGATAAGCTCAACAGGGCCTCCTTGATTTCCTCTACACCCAGGCAGGCATCCAAGGACTCTCTGTCCTCATCCTGCAGCACTTTGTTAGGTAAATTTTGTAGAACTCTTTGTATTTCCCCGCTATCTCTATCCTGCTCCTCCTCATAAAGCTTGCAATAAAACTCCCTAAACAACTCTTGGATACCCCCGCTATCTGTGATCATGTTGCCCCTAATGTCTTTTATTTCTTTCACTTCCCCCTTGGCTATCCTGTGACTTGTGCGTAGTGCTAGCGTTCGCCCCACCCTTTCACTGTATTCATAGCACTTCTCCCTTTGTGCGTTATATATTTTAGCTGCTCTTACTGCTATGCTCTCTTCTGCTGCGGCCTTAGCACACATAACCTCCTGTGATCGTTGCTCCACCTCCTGACGCTCTATAGTAGCCTGCGTTAACCGCTGCTCTGCTTCCAGCAAGGCCGTGTTTAACTGATCATTCTTGATCTTCTCTCTCTTCTGTTTAGCTAAACGTTTCGCCGCGAACCCCCGCCTTAAAAGTGTCCCATTCAATCCCAGTGCTAGTGCTACCCCTGTTAATATCCCAGAAATCCTTTATCCACCGGTGCATATGTGTAACGTACTCTCCGTCCTTCAAAAGCTCTTTTTCGAACGTCCAGGACTTTACCTGTCTTCTAAATCCGCTGCCCTCCACTGTCAAAATTAGGGGATTGTGGTCTGACAATATTCGCGGCAGTCTTTCTACCTTGATGTAAGGTAGCATTGATCCTGTCGTGAAAAAATAATCCAAACGGACACATATGCAGTGAGGGGCTGGATACGTGAAGCCGGGATCCTCTGATTTCAATTCCCCCCATACGTCCACCAACGCGTTGTTGCTAGCCATACTTTGAATAGCTCTACAAACCCTCTTTTTCCTTCCTTGATACTGTCCCATTGAGTCTAAACCTAAACCCAGTGCCCCATTGATATTGAAATCTCCCGACAGTATAACTCTAGGAGCCCACGTGGCTAGTTCGATGTCTAAAAATTCAAATATTTCTGATCAACCTCCGTTGATCCATATATCGATCCAAGAGTAACCCATTCTTCTCCTATCAGACATTCAATCAATGCCCATCTCCCCCATTGATCCTCCAGTTTATTCCTTGTCCTTATATTGAAATGTCTAGTTAAAATAGCCACCCCCTAATTTTGGCCCCCTGTTTTGAATGTGCCAGCAAGCGTAGCCCAAGTTGTTCCAACAGGAATGGTTTATTGCCCTATATATGGGTTTCCTGGAGTGAAATGAAATCGGCATGTGAATTCTTCAACAATAAAGCTACCCTTTGTCTTTTTAGCCTATCATTCAAACCACACACATTCAGTGTCAGCACCTTAATGTTTGCACTCATTCTGATTCTTATCTGTTTTCTCGTGTGTGACCCCCTGGCATCCCAACATCTCCTTCTTTGATACAGCTGTGTTGTTTACCTTCGAACCAGCACCGACCCTTAACTCTGCCCTGACCACACTTGAATGCAAATTACAATTTTCGTGTATGCCCTTTCCATCCCAAAGTGCCCGTTCCCCGTCCCTCTGTCCTGTGCTTCCCCCTCCCCTGTCGGCCCCACCCCCCACCCACCCATCACAGGCAACTAGGTCAATCCTGACCTATGTATGACTGTTTCCTGGCCCCTAGAGTGTCGCCCCCCCTCTCCCAGCTCTCTTGATACCTGTTTACTCAACAAATCAACATAAAGATAAAGAAACATTTCTTCGTGCAGCAATATTCCCTAACCCCATCATCATCATCATTGCACTACTTATGACAAGATCACTATTAAGCCTAATCTTATAAACATAGCGATTACTTTGCCCTCAACTATGCACAATACCCTATATGACTATACAATACAATCAGTGGTGATGCCTAGTGTCCTATGCATATTAAATGCTTGACTGTGCAACAGAGCTTATTTAGAACCCAGCCTGGGAACTCCCTGTGTTCTTTTTTCCTTCAGCTCTGACAAGAAATCCTGTGCCTTGACCTCGGAGAAGAACATTCAAGTATGGCCATCTAGTATTACTTTTAGCCTGGCTGGGAACAAAATGCAGGCCTCACATCCTACTTTCTGAAAGGGGTCAATAAGTTGTCTTAGCCTCCACCTTCTTTCTACTGTAACATGACAGAAGTCAGGCCGCGCGAAGAAAGAAGTTCCTTTGTAGGTGCGACGGTCCTGGGGCCTAGCCTTGTCCATGATCTCTTGTCTGGCCAAAAAGTTCCCCACAAATACGAGCATGGCCCTTGGCTTATCATTGCGAGAGGCACCATAAGTCTTTTTTTGGGACAGAGGGAACCTGTGTACTCGTTGAACCTCTACATCCCAGTTCCAGGCCACCACCTTCGGGTATGCTTCTTTCAGAAGGGCGATTACGTATGCTCTGGGGTCCAGCTCCTCCACCCCCTCTGGTAAACCCAACAGCCTGATATTATTGCGCCTCTGCCTGTTCTCAAAGTCCTCGAGTTTCCACTGCAGGTCTTCATTGCACTTCTCCTGTGCTGCTTTAAACTCCTGCCAGCGGGTTACCTCGTTCTCTAATTTCCCTGTCCTCTCCTCAACTTCTGTCACACGGCCAGCCATTTCTGCATGCCATTTGTTCATTTTGCTTAAAGAGCCCTCAATTTTCTTACTGACTTGCTTAGATCTTTTTGATTCTGCTCTTGCCTCCCCCTGCATCTGCTTCAGGGTTGCATACAATAAATCCATTGTGGGGCCTTGGGTTTGATTTTGTATATTGAGAGAGCCAGGCTGTTGATCGCTCACCCCCCCCCTCCTCCTGGTATATGTTTGATGTGGCCGAATAATCCTAGTCCAACTTCTTGGCCATCTCTAGGTACGTTGGGCTAGTCGGGCTTTGATTCTTTCGGCTCTGACGCCTTCTCTGCTGCTTCTTTTTCTAGTTTATAGTAGGCCGCTGTATCGTGTCCTCTGATGTGGATCGAGACTGATCAGAGTCTGAGGCCGATGTACAGTTTAACACAGAACCCACCTCTAGGCCTCCTGAGTCTGAGTCCCTACTCCCGGATGACGCGTCCGTTTCATTGTTTACTGAAAAAAAACACTCCTCATTCAGGGAGCCTGGTATCAGCGTTTCTTTTTCTTTCTGGGTCTGAAGTTCTAAGAGTTCTGTGCTGCCACCATCCTGCGTGTCTTTTTGTGAGTTGCTTCCATCTGTATACTCTTCCCTAGTTAGTTCTAACAATGCTGTAATATTGACCCCTGGGTCTGTAGATTCCCCCTGTACTATGGAGGCTGTAACGACTGGCAGTGTGCCTGGGGGCAGGTATTGCTGCTCAACTTTGTCCTGTCTACACACGGAGCCAACTGAACCACCTCCATCTCCTTCTCCTGTCTCAGTGTCCCCGATAGTCATTTCAACGTTGTCTCTCTCTTTACCAACGCGGCTTACCTTGCTGCGCGTTGCCTGATCTCCGTCTCCGTCAGCGGCTTCTGGTAGCTCTGCGGTCTCATCCGTTCGCTGCTCGCCCTCCTCCTGCTACTTCTCTGTTGGTTCGCCTGGCTCTGAGCCTTCCTCTGCCTGCGCATCGGGAATCACCCTGCTCGGTGCTCCCGGTGTGTGCGCCGTCCCTGGGATTGGAACCGCTTCTCATGGAGCTTGGGCCGCTGTCAGAGGTGAGTCCGCCGTCCAGTTGACCCGACCTGTACCGCTGCCGTGTGTCACAGATCTTCCAGCGCCTCCTGGCCCCACTGCGAGAGCCTCCACCATCGTGGGCAGCCTCAATGCCTTAGGGGTCATATCTTTCTGTAATGGAGCCGATGCCTTCAGGGCTCTTTTTTCCGTAGCTGTCAATGCTGCCTTATGTACTGCCCTTTGTTCGGCCCTTACTTCGGCATCTCTCTCTTTCTCTCTCCTTTTTAGTTCTCTCTTCTTAGCAGCTGAATCTGTGGCGGTATTGGTGCCCTTTGCCGCCGCTTGCTTCCTGGTGACAGCGTGCGTGTCTGGCAGTTTGGTAGCTTCATCGCCCTCCTTCTGCTTTGCGCCACGTGGAGGCATCTTGCCTCGGACGCTACTAATAGGTCTGCGGTTCCAAGTACCTTGTAAGGGGATCCCACTAGCTTGAAGTATTCTGTATAATGATTTTTGCTGCAGCAACTTTAAAGCCTTGAATATAATGCTTTTTAGTTCCGACCAATTAATCCTCTGCATGATCGTAAATCGTTGGGTTCATTTCTTGATCGTTCCAGCGACCGGTCCGCGGCCATCTTGCCGTTTTTTCTAATTATACATTATTTTAAATATAAAAATTATTTATAAGTATGTTATATTTAAATTCTACGCTAGCCAACGCTTTCCCTACTGTTGAACCCTTTGAAGTTGGAATAGTAATTTTTACCCCTACGCTATCCAACCCTTTCCCTACTCTTGCACCCTTTGGAGTTGGAATAGTAATTTTTACCCCTACACTATCCAACGCTTTCCCTAATGTTGCACCCTCTGGAGTTGGAATAGTAATTTTGACCCCTACGCTATCCAACGTTTTCCCTACTGTTTCTAAGCATGGGCGAATTTTGCGAATCTAGCGTTCGCGAATTTTGCGAATTTGCGAACTCGCGAGCCGCAAAATCCGCAAATTCTCGCGAATTTGCAGATTTTTTTTTTTGTGTTCGCAAGGGTTTCTGCCAGTTCGCGAGGGTTTGGTACCAGTTCGCAATCGCGAACTTACTTGTCGGCTCGCAACGGTCGCGACTATGTTGTTTCTACGTCTGGTTCATCATCACAGGTTCCCAGCACCCTCTGTTTCACCACTGCCACCCTCTGTTTCACCCATGCCACCCTCTGTTACATCAATGCCACCCTCTGGTTCATCATTACTGTAGATTATGGGGGGGAAAAGCAAGCACACCTGCCCTGCTTCAACTGACATGAATTAATTTGGGGTTAGTTTATTAATGTGTCACTGTTTTAAAATTCCAGGTCTGGCACCTGCTTCCTTATCAGTAATTTGCTTTCTGTTGCAGTGCAATTTTTTTTTCCAGGACCTTTGTGGCCTACTTGTAGCTATTCTATGAGCCTGCTGTGAGGGTCAGAGCAGGGTCATACAATTGTTGCAACTAGCAACTGAACTCTGGAGGGGCCCCAGTCAGGAAGCACTACAGGGAATGGTTACTAATGATGAGTTTGAACTCTTGCACCTGCCGAGTGCTTTCAGTTTTGCAAAACTCGTTTTTCTGCAATTTCGCGGGATTCACGGGGCGCGAACACGCGCGAGATCGGATTCGGAAGCCGCGAGTTCGTGCGAATATGCGATTTGTTTTTTTTGCGGCGTGTTAGTTCGCAAGGTTTTGTGCGTTTTCGCGAGCCGCTTGTAGCGCAAGGCGCGAAGTTACCCTCGCGGTCGTTCAAGGGCGCGGCCATCTTGTTTGCCTGACGTATTTCCGTTTCCGGGCGCGAAGTGTAATCTCGCAAAGTGTGCGGCTCGCCAGTACAGTTTCGCGAGTGTTCGCGAGGGAAATCTCGTGCGAACTTACCCGCGCGGTCGTGAACGGGCGCGGCCATCTTGTTTCTCATTCATTGCTATGGTTCTGGGCATGCTCTTTGTATCCTCTCTAAATCTCTGCCATCCTTTGCTTGTTTGAAGTTTTTTTTAATCTATTTTACTTATTATCTATCCCTCTATTTTTCTAGCCCTATAGTTTTTGTGTTTACTGCTACTTTTGGTTAATTTTAAACTACTTTTTTAAACTCTTTTCTTTTCTTCTCTTCCCTATTCTATTTTCTTTATTCCTTTCCGCCCAGACCATGGTGAAGGGAGCCGGGAAGCATCCCGAGAAGGGGAAGGGTCCCGCACCCCGTGTCCGGCTCCCGTGCGGGCGTTTGAGGGGGGAGCAGGTCGTACCTAGGGAGATCTTTAGCCCGGAGGAGGTGGGCCAACGCATTTTTTATGTTCAGCGCCGCCTCCCCAGGACCATCATGGGAGGCGGCAAGATCAGTGCCGGGTACGGGATCCGGGAGCGCCGGAAGCGGTGGGAGAAGGTGTGCCAGGCCATTTACCACCACTCTCGGGTCTGGCGCACCTACAACCAGGCCACCCACCGCTGGACGGATGTCCTGACCCGTGAGCGAGATCTGCTCGACCTCCTTGGCCTTGAGATCCCCGGGCTTGGTGAGTAGTAGTAGCTATTTCTTTACTACTCTGTTTTCTCCTGCTGTGTTATTATATTGCAAATTTTTGTTTTTTACCAAGAGCAATAATGCTGCTCATTACATTGTAGGTAAATTATATTTCAAAATCTTCTGTGCATTTCAGGTGCACTGCTCTCCTTCTTCTCAGTAGTGTTGCTACTATGCTTATTTGTTTTAGATTTTGTGTTCATTTCATTGGCCTGTGAAATTATGTATGAGTGTAGTTTAAAGAACTGCGTAATGCTACACACTAAGGTTCAGATTTTTAATTACCGGCGCATCCCTGCAAAGTAGCAGGGATGCGCCAGTAATTGTGCGCCACGCCACCATCACCCATGGTGCACCGTATTTACAATGCGGCGCACCATGGGCCCAAAACGTCACCAAAGCGTTACGCATCTGTGCCGTAAAGGCGGCGCATTGCTGGAGTTGCGTCGCAACGATGGCGCAGCTCCATCAATGCTCTGGGGTGCCCTATCTCCCCAATGCTGCGTCAAGCCGTACGTCTGCTTCAAGCAGGCGCAGGGTTTGAGTCACGCATCATTGTCCTCAAAGTGACTTATTGAAATCTTGTAGATTTCCCTCAGCCACTTTTAGAATGCGTTCCTGCGCAGGAACGCCCTCCCTTGCGCCGGAGCGCCCCCTATTGGCGCAGGGCTTTACAACGTGATGCATCTCCCATATGCGTCACGTTGTTAATATACGCCGCACCATTGCGCCTCTTTTGTGCTGCCGCTGCGTCACAAAAGTCACGCAACAATGGAGCAAAAGAGCCGCAAGGGGCTTCTAAATCAGCCCCTACAGACTCAAGTCCAGTCCATCCTTTGTACACATGGCGATAAGAAGAAATAGTGGTGGTGGGTTGATAGTTTGAGTATTTTAATGACTGGTTAATGTAGTAGGAAACTTTAGTGTTGTCGCTGATCTTCAATCACGATGGACTTTGGCTGTCACTTCGCGTGCTGCGGACTGCTGCCTGCCAATCCTAGGCAAACCTTTTTAGTACTTTGTTTAGTGAGTTACATAAGGTAGTTTCCAATTCGACGGTCCGCAAATCAAGCAATACTAAAGTAATAACGTAGTCGACCACATGAGATTGGTCAATAATATATCCCGTGGAGTAGTTGTCTATTTGCTATTTCGCAAAAATATTTTGTTAGTTCTTTTGAAATGTTTGATTTGGTTGACAAATATCATCCATGTTTTCTGTTTTTCTTTCTTTCATGTTGTACATCAGCTTCCCCCAGGGGCAAGAGGAGGACACAGGAGGAGGAGGAGGAGGAGGAGGAGGAGGGTGCTGTTGACGATGCAGGCCAGGACCGGGCAGGCGAGGGCTCCTTTGCTGGCCCCAGTAAGTTTTAATTTTAATATAGAGTACTTATTTTTTCCTAGCGTTCCTCATTCGATTTTTTCTAAATCGTCTTTGATCTTCTTGTAGACTGGATCTAAATTCTTATCCTGCCTCTACTATGACTCCGTGTGGTATTACTAGATTATTCTTATTAGTCTGTCTGTGTAGCTAACTAAGATTGCACATTTGGCATTTCCATTGGACTCCCATTCTAGTCAGCAATAGCTCTATGCACTGAGTGCAGTCCTCTGGGATTGTCCATAATGTCTTTTCAAGTATTCTAAATGTTTATGCTTTGACAATTGCCAACATTAAAAAGGTGAATGACCACCAAGAAAGAATAAGATACTACTTTACTTTTGGTTTGGATAGGAGGACAATCCAATCTACTACTGTTGCAGGGACAAATCTGCACAAACAGAACTATGGACACTAAATAATGCATTGCTTAGCTTATCAATTATAATAGGTGCTGTTAGACTTTCCACATACCTCAGTGATAACAGACTTTGTAGTTGAACCCCCAATCTCCTTACTGACTAGATAGTGTGGCAGAGTCATTTAGCTCCCAAAGTCACCGATGGCAGAGGCACGGACTCATGCTTGCAAAAATTCCAAAACCTTTAGCTCATCCACTCTAGTCTGGAGGACCAAAAACCACAGAGTCTATTTAAGTTTAAAAGCTTTAATAAAAGTAAACACATTTATTTAAATCAAGTTTGTCATAAAAGTAAACGTTTAACTGAAAATGGAAAAGTGCTTAGTGCTGACGATTAATTGGACACATTTCTTGTGGTCGAGCCGAGCTCTCACCTGGTTTGAACTTGATCCTGCTCGTGTTCTTAGAAGTCAAGCTTCTGTCTGTTAGGAGAAAAAGTGGTGCGTGTTAAAATTAAAAAGCAAGCATTCATCAGTTGTGCCAAAAAGTGCAGCAAGACAACAGCCTTCCCTGGAAAAAGGGACATTTTTACTTTAGAGTAGACAGTCACAAATTATTACATTGTATTGTTTTTTCACATTTCTTTCTTCCTCCTAGACCAAATATTATATAGTAGTGAGTGGTGTATTCTAACATTATTAAATGTACTTTGTAGGTGCAACATCTGGAGGCGTGGCCAGCGTGGAGGTGGCATTGGACGAGGACAACTCTGGGGAAGAGGCGGTGGAAGTGCCGGACGATCCTGTGAGGGTTCACACGGTGGTGGCGGGCAGAGGTAAGCTATATATTCCTTACTTATTGCGATTGAAGACTGCAGAGTGTGCTTTCTGCACGGGTGTATTAGAAATCAACCAGGTAGTAGCCTCCTCTAAATGTACTTCGACTTAGCTGTGAAGTTTTTGGCGAGAAGAATCCCAATCAGATCTGAGATGAACTTGATGGATGGGATGAACGGAAAGCGAAAGAAGGGTGTAAGTAAGTGTGGAAGGACGAGAAATGTAATAATGACTGGCAAAGAGGAATGATATGTGTTTGCTTGGTCCCCGAGGTGGCTGGGAAGGAAAGAATATGGTATGGTGCATGGCTGGGTGAATGATGAAGCAAGGATGGGTGGAAGGAGAACAGCCTGGGTGGGTGAAACAGAAACTGTATGTGTGCATATACTTTGAATGGATGGATGCCTGGATCATTCATGGTACTATCTGACTCTTAGATAGCATATGTGTATCTAGAGAGAGTAGACGGTCACTGGATGAACTAAGTGTTACTTTGAAGAGCATGTAACACCGCACCCGCACGTCCGTTCCAGTGTAGGAAAGGCAAGGAAAAGAAGTTGTAATTTTGTCCAAATACTACCATGAATAGTAGCAGTAGTTTGTATTGCAACTGCAAGCACAGCATATATCCGGTTATTACGGTGGACACTCCCTACCTCTCTTAATAACTTTAGTTTAGTAGTAGTACGTCATTCATGTGTGGGTGTATCACTGTTCACTCAATAATAAGCAAAGCACCTAAAGTCATCCCATATGTCATCAAATACATCCCATGTGAAGTGATAGATAATCAGATTATTTAGCTTCTTCATTTTCCTTTTCTAATACTCATTTGCACTATAGGGTGAAAGCTAAATTAATTAAGCAGTAGCCCTTTTAACAGAGTATTCTCAGTGGCACCCGTAATAGAAAAGTAAGAGCTTCACCACCTGCATGTACTGGACCGGTACAGTAACGCAAGTCTGTCTCACTCACCATGGTGTGCGTCTGTTTTTCTCGGGTGCAAGTTCACTGCGCTGGCATTATGCCGGCTTGCATAAGAGAACGTACCAATTTTCCTAAACAAGACAGAAGAAGAAGAATAAGACTGGTGTACTGTCATAGTCGACTGTAATGGAGTGAGTCCATAGTGCTCGTAGAATTGATTCCTTAAACTCCCACTAATGTTAGAGCAAGGATGAAGAAGTCGGAGGTTACATAGATACTGTCAGCAATAGTTATGTACTGTGCTTTCAATTTGATACTTGTACTCTGACAACTTTCTGCTCAATCATTTTGTGTTAATCTTAAGGAGCATTGGTTACAGACTATGTCTTTCTTTCTTCATATAGTTGCTCCTTCCAAATCCAAGAGACCATCAAGGAGGAGGGAGCTGGCTCGAATGGCCCGGCAACGGAGGCTGGATGCCACTGTCGCTGAATATCGGCGGCTGGTGGCCCTGGAGGAGGAGGAGACGCAGTCTGGTACTACAACAACGTCCACTGGGACAGCTGCATCCTCCTCCGTGCGGGCTGCCAGCCAGCGCAGTGCTCCAGCGGTACGGAGCCGGGCTACCAAAGCCAAACGCCACCGCCGAGCAGCAAAAACAGCAGCTGCCCCCCACAGGATTTGCAAGGCACACCGGCGCCGCTTATCCCTCAGACTGTCCTACTTGGAGCAGGAGGTCCTGAACTATAAGAACTTGGTGGAGGGCCTCCGCTTCGAAAATGCCACCCTCCGCAAGGAGCATGATGCCCTGGCTGCTAAAGTCAACAGCACCCTGCCATAGTGTCCCTTGCCCCTTTTTTAGAGACTTTTGGGGGGTGGGAATTGGGAGTTGGGTTTTTTGGGGAGTTTTGAAGGACAATCGTTGGGGTTAGGGAGGGTCTTGCGGGAGATTATTTTGTTAGGGCTATAAAAATATACTTTTTGAAACTTTATCTGACCATACCTGTTTTTTACTGCTTTTGAGTCTGGTGGGTGGGGGTTTAACAGTAAGTTTGTTTTCCTGAATAGTCCTAGGACTTTAGTAGTACTACCGTCAATCTCTCGTCTCTCCTAATACTCCATTATACTACCTCCAACCAAACGCTTATCTTACCTGTAATTTCTGTTTGAAAGTAGGGCTAGGCCCAGGGCTGGCTCCACGGGAAATGGCGATTAAGCTTGCAATCCAGGGCGGCTGAAATTTCCTCCTCATTGCGGTGGTACTAGTGGTGTGACACAGTGGCAGTTGCATGGCTATGGAAAAAAAGAAAATGAAACCTGGTTTGTCCTTACTGTAGCATTACAACGGTACGATAGAGAATATAGCAGGTGAGAGTACACTAGACTACAACAGTGCCACAATGTAGCCTAACAAATGGTAAAGTATTGATAGTATAACTTGTACTTGTGTAGGATTTATTTGACATTGGCTACTACTCCAAGAAATAGTACTGAAGCTGAGTAAGTCTAGAATATATCCTCGGATTCCTTCACCAGCCTGTTGCTATGACCTTATCCTCCCCAGCAAGTGTGTGGAATTATTGATGTCATTTAGTCACACATCAAGCAAAACCACACAGCCCGGGGGAAGAGGGTTAGGGTTTGTAAAATGGATGGGAATGGGGGATTTCGGGAAAGTTTTGTTGAGAGAAAAAAAAAAAAGCACAGCATGGACAAACAATAATTGAACATAAAGAAATTTTTGGGTACAAAGCTAACCATAAATCTTTTACGTGACATAAAGGAAGTGCATGCACTACTGAATGCATTGTTACTGAAAAGTAAGTAGTACTTTCGACAACCGTGAATGACAGAATGCGACAGTGCAGGGCTACATTAAATTAGGTTTAAAAAATAGCCGAAGTAAAACCTATAGAATGGCTGTAGGGATCAATTTAGAAGCAGAGAGAGATCCAAGAAATGCAGTCACAGTCATAGAATAAAACAATGGATACTGTATCTGTATGTTGTTGTAGTTGTCCTGTTGAATTTGGTAAGTAAGTTGCATGCAGAAAGAAATTCCTCTTATTAGCGGCACTCCTCCATTCCAGCTGACGCTTCGTCCATCAATGTTGGTGACCAGAAGACACCCTGTAAAAAAAGCACAGCATGGACAAACAATAATTGAAGATAAAGAAATCTTTGGGTACAAAGCTAACCATAAATCTTTTAAGTGACATAAAGGAAGTGCATGCACTACTGCATGCATTGTTACTGAAAAGTAAGTAGTACTAGAATGCAACAGTACAGGGCTGCAGCGTTTTCACTTGCCTATCTCTGCACTTCTTACATTAAATTAGGTTTAAAAAATAGCCGAAGTAAAACCTATAGAATGGCTGTAGGGATCAATTTAGAAGCAGAGAGAGATCCAAGAAATGCAGTCACAGTCATAGAATAAAATAATGGATACTGTATCTGTATGTTGTTGTAGTTGTCCTGTTGAATTTGGTAAGTAAGTTGCATGCAGAAAAAAATTCCTCTTATTAGCGGCACTCCTCCATTCCAGCTGACGCTTCGTCCATCAATGTTGGTGACCAGAAGACACCCTGTCCACTGCCTGCCTGGCGGATGCTGAATTGCGGCTCGCTAATGTGAAGCCTGACTCCATCCTTTTTTCCCCATTGCACAGACTGAAACCCGGCCTGTAATTATTCAACGAAAAACAGGAAGTGATATAATATTACAACACCACTGTTAAATAAATATAAGGTATGTAGGCTGTGTAGTGCAAAAAGTCACACTTTGATTTTCCTAATAGACAGTACAATATTTTTGAAAGTGCGTATTCTGTCTGAGTCACCTTTTGAAGGATAAATAAGAATGGGCAAATTAATGTAGCGGATCTTTCCCCTCAAGCTAGGTGTACTGTAAACTGTGTTTTAGAACAAAATTAGACCTTCCCAGCAGTGCTCCCACCCATACCCTTACTAAATCCAGTCCCAAAAATGTAGAAGACCCCCAATCAAATCTCAAAAAACGAGGCCTAGCGGAGAACTGGTGACAAAACGTACTTTGAAAGTAAAAGTAGGCCCAAATACCCCCTTACCCACCGTGGATTGTATTCAAACCACTTGCAAGCAAGCAAGCAAAAGTATCCATAGCCAGCATTGCTCCAAGACTCAAAAACCCCCCCACCCAAACACATGCAATAGAAATACTGCTAACCCTAACGAGCCCTAAGTTAAGAATAGTGGCAAAGGCTTTCTTTAACTATGCCAAATCCCCCCTTTCCCACCATGGATTTCCTTCAAATGACTTGCAACCAAAATTACACATTCTCACGAGTGCTCTAAGACCCCAGAACTCAGTTGCAAAAATCTAGAACACCCCGAAAGACATGCAATCCTGCTGCTAGGGCTAACCCTAACGAACCCTAAGTTACAAAAAGTGCCAAAAGGCTTTTCCGCGTGGATTTTGTCCCAACCACTTCTACTCGGTATCAGACCTTCCCAGGAATGCCCCAAGACCCGCCAACCCACCCGCCAAAAAGCACAACACCCCCAAACAGCCCAAAAGCAAAATCTCATACTTACAATATTTCTCGGCCTTCGGTCCAAACGCGCTGTGCAGCTAGGCCATAACTCCAGTTTACCACCACGGATTTCCTGAAAAGCAAATGCAATCAAGATTAGAGTGTCCCAGCAGTGCTCCCAGACCCCGAAACCCACCCACAAACACCAGGAAGCCCCCCAAACAGGCCCCCGAAAAGGCTACATTGAGCAAAATGTCAGAAATAGCAACAAAAAAAATCAGCGTGGATTTTGTCCCAACCACTTCTATCCGGTATTAGACCTTCCCAGGAATGCCCCAAGACCTGCCAACCCACCCGCCAAAAAGCACAACACCACCAAACAGCCCAAAAGCAAAATCTCATACTTACAATATTTCTCAGCCTTCGGTCCAAACGCGCTGTGCAGCTAGGCCATAACTCCAGTTTACCACCACGGATTTCCTTAAAAGCAAATGCAATCAAGATTAGAGTGTCCCAGCAGTGCTCCCAGACCCCGAAACCCACCCACAAACACCAGGAAGCCCCCCAAACAGGCCCCCGAAAACGCTACATTGAGCAAAATGTCAGAAATAGCAACAAAAAAATCAGCGTGGATTTTGTCCCAACCACTTCTATCCGGTATTAGACCTTCCCAGGAATGCCCCAAGACCCTCCAACCCACCCGCCAAAAAGCACAACACCCCCAAACAGCCCAAAAGCAAAATCTATTACTTACAATATTTCTCGGCCTTCGGTCCAAACGCGCTGTGCAGCTAGGCCATAACTCCAGTTGTCCACCACGGATTTCCTGAAAAGCAAATGCAATCAAGATTAGACTGTCCCAGCAGTGCTCCCAGACCCCAAAACTCACCCACAAACACCCGGAACCCCCCCAAAGAGCACCTCAAATGCAAACAAGTCAGCAAAAACACCCTAAAATTTCCGCCTCCGATTTGGTCCAAACCACTTTTGTCCGGTATTAGAGCTTCCCAGCAATGGCCCCAGAGCCGTCAACCCAGGAGAAAACTAGTAGAAGACCCCCAAACAGCCAAAAAGCAAAAGTACAGAAATGGGGACTTAGTCATTTTCTTTCCAATTTCCCAAATCACTCCGCGCGCGCTCTGCAGCTAGGCCCTAACTCCCCTCTGCCACCATGGATTTGCTTCAAACCTCTTGCAAAGTAAAGAATCCATAGCCAGCAGTGCTCCCAGACCCCAAAACCCACCCACAAACACCAGGAAGCCCCCCAAACAGGCCCCCGAAAACGCTACATTGAGCAAAATGTCAGAAATAGCACAAAAAAAATCAGCGTGGATTTTGTCCCAACCACTTCTATCCGGTATTAGACCTTCCCAGGAATGCCCCAAGACCCGCCAACCCACCCGCCAAAAAGCACAACACCCCCAAACATCCCAAAAGCAAAATCTCATACTTACAATATTTCTCGGCCTTCGGTCCAAACGCGCTGTGCAGCTAGGCCATAACTCCAGTTGTCGACCACGGATTTCCTGAAAAGCAAATGCAATCAAGATTAGACTGTCCCAGCAGTGCTCCCAGACCCCAAAACTCACTCACAAACACCAGGAAGCCCCCCAAACAGGCCCCCGAAAACGCTACATTGAGCGAAATGTCAGAAATAGCAAAAACTTTTTCCTCATGGATTTTGTCCAAACCACTTCTATCCGGTATTAGACCTTCCCAGCAATGCCCCAAGACCTGCCAACTCACCCGCAAAGAAGTAGAACACCCCCACAAGTGCAGAGTCTTTCTTCATTGGGCGTAATCCAGCCCTCTGCTTTGAGGGAAATAGGAGTCTGGAGGAGGAGTATAGAGGAGCATGTTCTTCTGAACTTGTGAACCTGAGAAATGCAGACTGCGGCACCTTCAAATCAATAAGCAAACAAGTGAAGACAGTTCTGCTGATGGGCTTGTTTTAGTGATTAGGTGATTAAAGTTTGAATTATATTAACTGTGCACAACAAAGAAAGACAGACACACAGGAATAAAAGTGAATAAGGACGAAAAAGAAATTTATTGATTCATTGTCTCATTTTCAGGGCTCGGTGTGGTCATGGAATAAGAATAAGGCTTCGTCATCATACTCTGCGAATTCAGGCAGGGTTAGCTCAGTGTCACCTAACAGAGAAGAAATTCCCTCATCTACGTTGCTGTCCACCTCGTCTTCATCCGCATGCTTTCTCGTACTTTGTAATCTGGTGGTATGAGGAGCTGATTCATCTTGATCATTGTTAACCTCTCCACATTTTTGGGCGAGAGGCGGCTCCGTTTGGGAGTTACAATGCCACCAGCAGCACTGAAAACACGTTCAGAAGACACGCTTGCGAGTGGGCAAGACAAGTAGTTTAAAGCCAGGTTGGAGAGCTGTGGCCACAATTCTTTTTTCCCATGCCAATACGCCAATGGGTCAGCATTAAGATAGACCTCTGTTGAGTCATTGAGATAGTCCTGCACCATCGACTCGTGGTCCTCCTCCAAGGTTCCTCCACTTTGCTTAGCTGTTGCTGTGACCTTTTGAGAACCAAACCCAAGCCAAGTTAGCCAATCCTCTTCAGCATCCAATGTTACTGTTGTGTCTGGTGCAGATGATCCGGTTGCCGGTGTCGTGAACGGCTGAGAGGTCACTTGTGCCACAGCCACAGGTGCAGAAGTGGATTGTTTTGACTGGGGATGGCCTGCTGATGCTGATGTACTGACTTTTCCTTCAATGACCTGCCGTTCTCTTTCAAACCTCTTGGCTGACAAGGCTAGCCAACGTTTGTACTTTGTAGCATCTTCATCAGCAAAAGGAAAGAATGCTTGGCCTGCCAGCGCCTTTTTGTAGCGTGGATCCAGAATAGTAGCACAAATGTAATGCTCTTCTGAGTGTATCTTTTTAAGACGTTCATCACCTTGTAGGCGCTCTAATAATTTCTCCGCCAAAACAAAAGGGTCTTGGTTTTCTTCATTTTTTTGAAACACAGAAGACACCGCCTTCAGTTGGTGCTCCAGCATGTACAACAATGGGATAGCTTTTCCCAAATTACAGTCCTCCTTGCTGACTGCACGCGTGAAGACCTCAAAAGGACGAAGCATGCCTGTCAGGCTTTTAACTATTTCCCATTGCGCCACATTCATCCTCAGGTCCATGTGAGCTGTACCCTGTTTTAAGAAATAGCTATCGAGTACCGTATACTGCTCATACAGACGCTCAAGCATGTAGAAGGTTGAGTTCCAACGTGTTGCCACCTCCTGGATGAGTGCTTTCACTGGCATTCGACGTTCATATAGCAGGCTCCTCAGAGGCTTCCGGGCCTTAAAAGAATGGCTGAAATGGTTGCACATTTTTCGGCAGGTGTCCACTACCTCGTACGCTGGACTGTCTTTATCACTCAAGAATTTTTTGACAATCAGGTTTATACACGGCACTCTGAAATAATGACCCAGCTCCATGGCCTTAACTACATTGGCGCCATTATTCGTGGAAACATAATCAATCTGGCGTTTTTTTGGGGACAGCCAGTCAAGGACCTTTGTGTTAAACCCATCCAAAATGTTTTGTGCTGTGTGACGTTTCTCCAAACCAAACATGGCTAGTGTTGCATGTTTCTGAGCAGCTTTAAAAACTTGGCCCGGGTCAACACCTGCGTTTAGTTTTGCTTTAACCCCTGAAAAAGAGACCCAGTGTGCAGTGATGCACATGTAATCAGCGCCTGCACCACTGGTCCACGTGTCTGTTGTCAGATGTATAGTGTGAACAGCACTCTTCTGCAAAGCTGCCCCAATCACCTCCAGCACATCTTCATGTAGTGCTGGAACCGCAACTCTGGCAAAATAGAACCGGCTACGAACCTTCCATTTAGGGCAGAGCGCTGCCACTAATTCTAGAAAACCAACCCCTTCTACAAAAGAAAAAGGGAGAAGGTCCAGAGCTAGCATTTTAGCCAGCTTAGTGTTATACAGACGCGTCAGTGGGTGGTTGCGTTCATATTGCGCTTCTGTAAACAACATCTTTTTAATGTTGCCCTGGACCAAGCATTTACGGGATGCTGATGATGATGATATCTTCGACCCAGTTACGCTCGCTGATGAACTTTTTCGCATTGGTGTCTCACTCTCTCCCACACTCTTAGTCTGGCTCACATGGGGTGTGCTGCTGGCAGGGGTACTGGGTGTAAGTGAAGTGTGTGACACGTATTCTTCCTCCTCGTCATCATCAGATGAAAAATCAACGTTTTCATTACGTGCAATTGCGGCTTCCTTGATCTGCTGTAGGTGCGCAAACCATTGGACAGCGTGCTGTCTCCTAAGATGACCTCTCTGGCCTCCGGTACCATAGTTGGTACCAAACTTACCACGACTAACTGCAACCTTACAAATGCTACAAATGGCAAAGTTTTCCCTTTTTGGGCAAACACTAAAGAAGTCCCAAGCTGGGGACTTGAATTGTCTGTGGGGGCCGGAGGAGGCGGCGATACTGGTGGCGGTGGTCTTGCTGCTAATGCCAGATGAAGTGGAGGATGTGGATTGCCGAACTTTAGTACGTTGTGCACTTTCACCACCACTAATTGAGGTCGAGGTGGATGGAGGTCCCTTCTTGCGAGGAAGAAATATGGAAGCGGTAGGTGTTGGTGTACTAGTTAACTCCAATGATTGTTGTGTTTCCATTGCCTCCTCTTTGACATCATCATCACGCTCAGCGGCTTCTCGGGCCAGGGTCAAAATGTCTCTTTGCTGCATGCCCGCTGGGGCTGCAGTGACCTTTATGATGACTGGCTCGTCGTCGTGAGAGGCTTCATCAGCAGCAGTATCCGCCACTTCTTGTTGAGCCTCATCACACTCCATAACTATGAGTTTTTCGACGACCTTCCTTTTACGCTTAAGTACCTTTGTCAGATCATGGTGTGCCTCACTCTCAGAAGGCCGTGATGGTTCCCAATCTTCATCCAGATCATCAGAAGGAGGTGGGCTTGAAGAAGATGTAGACACCCCCCTTGATCTTTTCCTTGCTAGGGATGTGGAAGACAATGAATGATCATCAGGAGGAGTGGCTTCCTCCAATGATACTTCGGCTTGATTGTCGATTTCCTGATGTGCCCCTACTTCGGGAGGAACAAATATTGTGGGCACTTGTGACCCTCCATGCACCTCTGCTTGCGCATCTCCTTGCGCTGCCTCTCCTTCCACATGTACTTGGGCTTGTACTTGCACATGTGGTTGTTGTTGCGGCTGTGGTTGTTCAACACTCGTCAGATGAGTTACAACAACCTGTGTTGATTGAGGGACATTGCTGCTACTTTCTTGCGATGAGCCAACATCACTGGTCGATGGTGATTGAAGAAGTACACTGGCTGCTGCCTCTGCAGCACTCAAGGGCTTGGACTTAAGTTGGCGTGGTGGTGATGGTGGCACTGAGCCCAATGGAGCGGGGGTGCTGCTCCCAGCTTGGTCCCCAGCAGATCCCGCTGCTGCTGCAGGCGTACTTTTTTTTTAAATCCCAAAAAATGTGGCGGGCGGCACACCAGTCTCCTTGGTAACTTGCTTCTTCTGCGCCTTACTGGCACCTTTCTTGCTAGAGGAGCTACGGGGAACTTTTTTTTGGGCCATCTTCTTCAGAGCAGGTCAGAACAGCAGGCCGCAATTGCACGAGTTGCAGAGTTGTCTGTGGCCAGACGTGACGTCGCGTGACGTTATGCTGCAGCTGCACACACACACCGCTGCAGGACTTCTTCCTGGCACTGGTGGTTCTCTTGAGTCTTGTGCACCTAAAAGCAATAGAAGACAGAGGAACATCAGTTCAGTTATACACCCCAAAAAATCGAAAATCACAGAAAAATCAGCACAATCCCATGCCCTCCATGATGTTTAAATTCAAGACACACCACAGAAAGACTAGGCCCATGCAAGACTCACTACCCCTGGTGAAAAGGCCACAAGTACAGCCCAAAAAAACGAAAATCACTGAAAAATCAGCACAATCCCATTCCATCCATGCCCTCCATGATGTTTAAATTCAAGACACCCCACAGAAAGACTAGGCCCATGCAAGACTCACTACCCCTGGTGAAAAGGCCACAAGTACAGCCCAAAAAAACGAAAATCACTGAAAAATCAGCACAATCCCATTCCATCCATGCCCTCCATGATGTTTAAATTCAAGACACCCCACAGAAAGACTAGGCCCATGCAAGACTCACTACCCCTGGTGAAAAGGCCACAAGTACAGCCCAAAAAAACGAAAATCACTGAAAAATCAGCACAATCCCATTCCATCCATGCCCTCCATGATGTTTAAATTCAAGACACACCACAGAAAGACTAGGCCCATGCAAGACTCACTACCCCTGGTGAAAAGGCCACAAGTACAGCCCAAAAAACGAAAATCACTGAAAAATCAGCACAATCCCATTCCATCCATGCCCTCCATGATGTTTAAATTCAAGACACCCCACAGAAAGACTAGGCCCATGCAAGACTCACTACCCCTGGTGAAAAGGCCACAAGTACTGCCCAAAAAAACGAAAATCACTGAAAAATCAGCACAATCCCATTCCATCCATGCCCTCCATGATGTTTAAATTCAAGACACCCCACAGAAAGACTAGGCCCATGCAAGACTCACTACCCCTGGTGAAAAGGCCACAAGTACAGCCCAAAAAAATGAAAATCACTGAAAAATCAGTACAATCCCATTCCATCCATGCCCTCCATGATGTTTACATTCAAGACACCCCACAGAAAGACTAGGCCCATGCAAGACTCACTACCCCTGGTGAAAAGGCCACAAGTACAGCCCAAAAAAACGAAAATCACTGAAAAATCAGCACAATCCCATTCCATCCATGCCCTCCATGATGTTTAAATTCAAGACACCCCACATAAAGACTCAGTCCACCCACCACTGAGTACCCCTGGGCATAAAGGTTGAAAGCTAGGCAAAATGGTTGCAGACCTGAGAACACTGCCACCATTCAAAATGGCCCCCTCCCTCCCAGCACATGGCCAGGGCCTGTAGCAGCACTCAAAATGGCCCCCACCCACATGGCCTCTCCCCACTAACACCCCAAAAAATCGAAAATCACTGAAAAATCAGCACAATCCCATTCCATCCATGCCCTCCATGATGTTTAAATTCAAGACACACCACAGAAAGACTAGGCCCATGCAAGACTCACTACCCCTGGTGAAAAGGCCACAAGTACAGCCCAAAAAAACGAAAATCACTGAAAAATCAGCACAATCCCATTCCATCCATGCCCTCCATGATGTTTAAATTCAAGACACACCACAGAAAGACTAGGCCCATGCAAGACTCACTACCCCTGGTGAAAAGGCCACAAGTACAGCCCAAAAAAACGAAAATCACTGAAAAATCAGCACAATCCCATTCCATCCATGCCCTCCATGATGTTTAAATTCAAGACACCCCACAGAAAGACTCAGTCCACCCACCACTGAGTACCCCTGGGCATAAAGGTTGAAAGCTAGGCAAAATGGTTGCAGACCTGAGAACACTGCCACCATTCAAAATGGCCCCCTCCCTCCCAGCACATGGCCAGGGCCTGTAGCAGCACTCAAAATGGCCCCCACCCACATGGCCTCTCCCCACTAACACCCCAAAAAATCGAAAATCACTGAACAATCAGCACAATCCCATTCCATCCATGCCCTCCATGATGTTTAAATTCAAGACACACCACAGAAAGACTAGGCCCATGCAAGACTCACTACCCCTGGTGAAAAGGCCACAAGTACAGCCCAAAAAAACGAAAATCACTGAAAAATCAGCACAATCCCATTCCATCCATGCCCTCCATGATGTTTAAATTCAAGACACCCCACAGAAAGACTAGGCCCATGCAAGACTCACTACCCCTGGTGAAAAGGCCACAAGTACAGCCCAAAAAAACGAAAATCACTGAAAAATCAGCACAATCCCATTCCATCCATGCCCTCCATGATGTTTAAATTCAAGACACCCCACAGAAAGACTAGGCCCATGCAAGACTCACTACCCCTGGTGAAAAGGCCACAAATACAGCCCAAAAAAACGAACATCACTGAAAAATCAGCACAATCCCATTCCATCCATGCCCTCCATGATGTTTAAATTCAAGACACACCACAGAAAGACTAGGCCCATGCAAGACTCACTACCCCTGGTGAAAAGGCCACAAGTACAGCCCAAAAAAACGAAAATGACTGAAAAATCAGCACAATCCCAAGCCATCCAGCCCCTCCATGATGTTTAAATTCAAGACACCCCACAGAAAGACTCAGTCCACCCACCACTGAGTACCCCTGGGCAAAAGGCCCCAAAACAGCCCAAAAATCGAAAATTCCCAAATTGTAGTTGCAGCAACTGTAATGCCCCAAACAAACTTACTTGTGAAATGTCTAATCCAAAAGTGATCCAAAGAAAGTCAAAAAGGCCTCAAATCCAAATATCCAGCAGCATCCACAAAAAGTAATCCTTCCAGCTCCAGATCCAAATGAAAAGTGACCAGGAGATGGACAAAGCACTGGGAGGAGCCTGCTGGACAGGAACAGGAAGTTGAAGACTGTGGGGCACTTCCTTCCTCCCCCCCCCTCCTCCCCAAAATGGACTCCTCGCAAAAAAAGTGCAGGCAAATGTCAACCTGAGGAGTTATTCAGATAAAAATCATCATTTCCAGAAGGTTTATGCTGCTTGATTTCTTGTGCAGAATTGCAAATTTTCTATTTTCACGAGTGCGAGATTGTTGCTGCTCGCCGCATCTACAATCTCGCAATTGCGAAGTCCCGCGATACGTGATCACGGCGTACTCGCGTTGACAAACTCTCGCTGTGCAAGTTGGCAAGGCGCGATGACGTAATCGCGCTCGCCAAATTCCCGCGGGATCTCGCAGCAAGATCCAAAATGGCGCAGCACTCGCAAAATATCGAGAAAAACAACTCGGCAAACGCTGAATGACGGTAAGTAAACGCCGCGCGCCGCAAAATTGTATCACCAAGAAAAAAAAATCTGCTGCGTGCGAATTTGCGGATTTTCGGTAAATTCGCGAGAGTTCGCGGATTGCGAATTTACCGAAAATCCGCAAAATCTGCGAGCGTAACGGATTTTACGCCCATGCTTAACTGTTTCACCCTCTGGAGTGGGAATAGTAATTTTTACCCCTACGCTATCCAACGCTTTCCCTACTGTTTCACTCCCTGGAGTGGGAATAGTAATTTTTACCCCTACGCTATCCAACACTTTCCCTACTGTTGCACTCTCTGGAGTGGGAATAGTAATTTTTACCCCTACGCTATCCAACGTTTTCCCTACTGTTTCACTCTCTGGAGTTGGAATAGTAATTTTTACCCCTACGCTATCCAACGCTTTCCCTACTGTTGCACTCTCTGGAGTGGGAATAGTAATTTTTACCACTACGCTATCCAACGCTTTTCCTACTGTTGCACTCTCTGGAGTGGGAATAGTAATTTTTACCCTTACGCTATCCAACGTTTTCCCTACTGTTTCACTCTCTGGAGTCGGAATAGTAATTTTTACCCTTGCGCTTTTTAACGCTTTCCCTACTGTTTAATTTTCTGGAGTGGGAATAGTAATTTTACATTCTACGCTATCTAATGTTTTCATTACTGTAGTTTTTTTTGGACTTTAAATAGTAGTTTTATTTATTTATATATGTAATATTTTTTGTATTATTTTAGATACTGTTGTATTTAATTAAGTTTAAAAATATTGAAAGTATATTAAATTTTTTAAATATATTAAATATAATAGTTTATTTTAATGTATGTTATTATTTTATGTGTGTAGATATTTTTGTAATTTATAGTATACTTTAATAATTTATAAGTAATTAAAATAATTAATAAAATGTATTATTACGTAAGTATATATTATATGTTATGTTTATTTTTAATTAAGTCATATTATTCAATATGTATTATTTATTAATTTTACACATTATTAAATATGTTGTAATATGTTTCTTTTATTTTTAAGTATTATTTACTTTATTTTACTTTTTTTGTTTAACAGAAAAACTAACGATATTTTAAATTACGATATTTTTAACATCGATATTTTGGTTTCGATATTTTTGTACTTACCATGTTGTAGATAGAGTGTCGATATACTTGCCTTCGATATTCCAGCATCAATCTTCTGTAGGTCGATATTATGTCCGTCGATATTCTGTCATAGATTCGAAAAAAAACATCCCACAACTGGGCCACAGGCACTGTCCCTTCACCAGTTGCCCGAATACCTGGTTTACTAATCCGAACATGGGTGTCAGGGACAACTGTTAATGGAGTACTGTTTCTTACCTTTACTCACCACTGTTCATCCGACATGTGATGTTGGCCAAAGTGAGGGAAACTGCTGCAGGAGGAAAGGGATGAATGTGAGGGGCCAGGCAGAACAAATAATTATGCTAGGCTCCCAGGGCCAATATTTACTATCACCGGCTGTTGGTTGCTTTCAGATTCCACCTGGGCCCGGGTTTCGCTTGGCTGCTGCACATGTACTGCACAGCCTCTAAGAGAGAGAGCACTACCATGAGGTCTTCTAACAATTTGGAAGGAGGAGGCGCTGTGGTGTGTGACGAGGAGAGGGAGGGTGGATGGAGAGCGCGGGCAGGGACAAAGTGATATGATTGGTATGGCATTATAAAAGTGCCATCATTAGTAGTGCTTTCACGTGCTCCTAGAGATTGATGGCCCTGTGATCAAACACACCACTGAGGTGGTCACATGGAGTTAATTTTTTTGTTTTTTAAAATAATCATTGAGTCCATGTGAGCACTGGCTAGCCATCCCTGGGAGGCTAGAAACAAGAGTGAGAAGTGAGTGATGATTATGCAGGCCAAGGGTTCACAAGCAGGGGTTGCAACTGGGGCCTAGGGGTCGCAGTTGCAACCCCTGGTGAACCCTAATTAACGTCCATGATCTTGACGAAGCTGAGGTCACACATTTGTCCCCCAATAAATAAGCCAAAAAGGCATGTGGTCAGTGCAAAGTATAAAGTCAGTTCCCCATGAATAGGTGTTAAACTTTTCAATGGCCCAGACACAAACTAACGCCTATCTTTTAATCGTGCTTTATCTTTAAAAATTCTAGGGGGCAGATTTATGTTAACTGGCGCATCCCCAGGGATGCGCCAGTTAATGTGCCCCACAGTGCGCCACAGCTGCGCCGCATTTACAATGCGGCGCACCATGGTGCAAGGTAGGGAAGATGCGTGACGCATCTTTCGGCGTACGGGCGGCGCATTGCTGGAGTCATGTCGCAAGTGCGAAATGACTCCTGCAATGCACAGGGGCCACCCCTACATTGCATGGTGCATCACCCTTATGCCTGCTTCAAGCAGGCGTAAGGAATTGACGTAGAAAGTGACTCAGTGAAATCTTGTAGATTTCACTGAGTCACTTTCCAGGGGCGTTCCTGCGCGGAACGCCCCCCCCTGCACCGGAACGCCTACATGAAACCTGACGCAGGTTTCATGTGGCGCAGGGCCTTACAACGTGACGCATCTCCATAGATGCGTCACGTTGTAAATGCCTCGTAGGGATGCGCCACGTTTACGCCGCCTTGCGTGACGCAACAGCGGCGTAAACGTGGCGCAAGGGCCTCATAAATCTGCCCCCAGATGTAAATGCCACAGTGATCTCAGCACCATTCTTCTTGTGGCACAATACGTCACTAATTCCTACAGCACGGACATGCACAGTTACAACATATTTCAGATTATCACAGAATGTTTTTAAGGCTGAAACTTTCAATAGCATTTGTATCATGGAAGACTTGCTGCTCTTTGTCACCCCACACAAATTTTGAATTTCACCTCAGTATTTTTTTAGAGGTTCCATTAAGGGAGAATACTTCTACACGAATCTAGAATAGTAGTTACTAAAACCGATAAACAATCTTAATTCATCCTTATCCTTGGGATTAGGGGCATCCCTACGAGAGCTTCCAAAAGATCAGTTTTGGTCTGAATACCTTTAGATGAAATTCTGTGGCCTAAGTAATCAACTGCCTCCATTAATATTTTGCATTTATCCAATGAGACAGCCATGCCCCGTTCCTTAAGAATGGAAAACACTTGATCCAAATTAGCATTATGATCCTCCACAGATATGACAAAGATAAGTCGCCTGGGAAGGCAACAACTCTTGGTACCACTTTAAAAAAATTATACATCAATTTGTTTAAACGCTAGCTGCCAAAGCTAACCTGGATGGCAGCCTTAACTATATATATATTTTTAAGAATCTTTTTATTAAACAGCTTGCACATATAGACCATACACCACCCCAGCAATAGGGGTAAGCAAAGCACTGAGTACAATATCTTAATACAAGCTGACGTTTCCTTGTTGGTACACATCAAAGCAAACATAAAACCCCATCAAACAAACCCGCCACCCATCCCCCCCCCTAAATCCCGGCATGGTTCATATAATTGATACACCAAATGGCATTACAGTGTTACATATGGCATTTCTCCCTATGCAGTCCAGTAGCCCATATCACACCGAAATAGCTCAGAATGTATAATAACTCACTGCAAGTCTGGATTCCCAAGGAGGTACCCCGTCAGGGGCGCCCAAAAGTCCTTAGGACGTGAGGCCTCAGGCAGTTCCTCTCCGTAGATACCCAACTGATCCCTGTAGTATAGCAAGTTGTGAATCCACCTCTGTACGGTCGGAGCAATTTTCGCTCCCCAACATTGTGCCACAGCCCACTTGGCGAACAGAGTAGAGATGGCCACCAGCCGTCTATTATAGGGTTTGAGCTTCTGCACCCAGCCCAACAAGCACACCACCGGCACACACTCAACAGTTTCCAGGCCGTAAGTATGCGCGTGACCTTCACCCAGAAATTGTATATACCCATGCAGCTCCAGGCAAGATGCATAAAATCTGCATCCGCCTGCCCACAACGCACACAGCATGCATCGTCCCGCAACCCAAACCTTCGCAGCTGTAACGGTGTATAATATAGCTGGTGTATGTATTTAAAATGAATTATGCAAGGGTTACAGTTCGCCGTCAAGCGCCTAGTAAATGTACAACAAAACTTCCAGGTTTCCAACGAAAACGCGTCGCCCAAGATTGCCTTTAATTTGTTGTAGGAAGGGTAGTCGCTAGGATCAGTTTCTCTTAGAGACGCATTGTACAATTTGGTGATCAGATCCCCGTGTTCCGCACTCGCCAGCACTGCCCACAGTGCCAACAGTGTGCGCGGCTCAGCCGGGTATGCCGGGTACACAGCGCGAACTGCCTGTCACACCCGCAAATACGTGAAACGCAGCATCATTCCGGCATCCCGCCCTCCCTGTAGGTCCGACAGTGAGCGGAAGCAATCCTGACTATACAAGTCTCTAAAAGTTTAATCCCCACGTCACCCAGCCCCTTCAGGGCTACCGGCTCTCAAACCGCTGATATGCCAGGATGTGCAGCAAGGGGCAGTGTTGGGGCACACAAATACCCCAGATTCGCTCTCTTAGCCAGAGTTTTCCCATGCCCAGGCAGAGCAATGTACAGGACTGATTTCCGCATGTGAACTCCCCACTCCGCCCGACAAGGTCGCAGCAACCAGAGGTAATGGGAGCACCAAATCCACCTCAATAGCTGTATGTGGCTGGAACTTCTGTAGAAAGTACCAAAAATGCACATATTGCACCTGTGCTCATAAGTAGTATAGGCGCAAGTCAGGGGCCTCAAAACCACTGCGCTAAAACGGTTGAACCAGCAAACTCCAGCTACAGCGGGCTTCTTACCCCCCAAACAAACGTCAACAAGGTAGACTGCAAAGTATTAAATAACGCGACATTCAAGCGAATGGGAATACTAATGAACAAGTAAAGCAGCTTGGGTAAGAAGGTCATTTTTATGACCGCTATGCGGTCTGCAGGAGAGAGAGGGAGTTTGGCCCAGCGCTCAGCTTGTTCAGCAATCGTGGTAACAGCTCGACCATAATTAGCGGTGATCACAAACTCCGGGTCTCTGTGGAGCCACACACCCAGGTACTTCACCGGGTCAGTCAAACACTTTAGATCGAATTCAAGCCAATCTCCCTGGTGCCAGCTGTAAGCGGGAACACAGTAGATTTAGCTAAGTTGATGCCCAGGCCAGAGTATCTTTCAAACCGGATATACTCTCACAACAATTCCGGTAAATGTATAGCAGGGTCGCAGACATAGATGGGTGACAGGGGGCACCACTGGATAGAGAAAGCTTCAGATACACAGCCATTTACACGTATCAGGGCCATTGGTGCAGTATACAAAATATAGAACCACTTTAAAAAATACAGTGGCAGGCCCATTCGTAACAAGATAGTAAACATATATTCCCATAGGAGAGAATCAAATGCCTTAGTGGCGACTAAAAGCACCGCCACTGCCTGAAAGTCATGCGTGAAATATTGCAATGTAGAGAAGACAGTACAGCGATTATGCAATGTGGATCTAGAGGGCTCAAACCCTGACTGGTCCGGGAGTAAAAAATTAGGGACTAATGGCTGGAGACTGGTAGCGATCATTTTTGCCAAAATGTTGGCATCGATGTTTATGATAGAAAGTGGCCGGTAAGAATCACAAGCGTTCGCCACCTTGTCAGGTTTCAGAAGAAGCACCAAGAGAGTCTCTGTAAGAGAGGGAGGTAGAGCACCTGAGTCATGCGTTTCCACATAGACCTCTAGCAACCACGGTGCAAGCTCATCAACATATGCCTTTTAAACTCACTGGGGAGACCATCCAATCCTGCTGCATTACAAGTGGGGAGCAGCATAATAGCTACTTTAACATTGTCAACGTCAAATGGCTGTGTGATATATTCGTGCTGTGCCGAGGACTACCACCCCAGAGCCACGTCCTCCAGATATGCATTCATTTCAGCGGCAGGCAAAGAAGCACGCTTCCCATACAGGTCTGAATAAAAGTTCAGCATCACCCTAATTATTCCTGAGGTGTCATAATGTGGCACTCCCTCCCCGTCCAGCAGTTCGGTGATGTGAGCCTGGCTACGTGGAGACGTCAATTTCTGAGCCAGCGAGCGGCTAGGTTGTCCCCCCTCCCCATAATATCGTACAGTGCTCCAACGAAATATGTGCACCATTTCCTGGTCCACCGTTTCGTTATGTTCTGATATGAGCTTAGGGATTTTAGATAGGATTTCGGGGGCAGGGTTCTGGACATACTCAAGTTCCAAAGAGACTATCTCCGCTGCAATCTTACCAATTCTATGACGCAAATCTTTTAAAACCCTAGCCTGCGCTCCAATACATACCCCTCGAATCGTGACCTTAAAGGCTACCCACAAGACTCCCACACTTTCAACCATACCAACATTGTCCTTGAAGTAGTTATGTATGGCATCGCCAAAAGTCTGTTTAAATGCCGAATCAGTCAAAGACAAAGGCTGCAAACACCATTAAAAAGGGGGCCTTGCATAATCGGGAACCTGTAGCTCAAGGAGTACAAGAGAATGGTCAGACAGCCAAATATTGAAAGTCAACCACACAGGGTCTCTGACAAAAGCCAGTAGTCCAGGCGGGACCAAGTACCATGTACAATGGAAATAAAGGTATTTTCCCTGGTACGAGGATGCTGCATGTGCTAGATGTCATACAGGTTGCCAGCATCCATTATTCCCAGTAGGGCATCAGTAGATAACTGATGTCTCGCCACCCCAGAGTCCTCCCTATCGACAGCTACATCCAAGCAAGTATTAAAATCTTCCCCCAAATAATGTCAGCAGCAGAAAAAGAAGAGACTCTGCACCACACAGCCTAACAAAAGGAGTGATCGTCCACATTAGGGCCATAAACATACAGCAATAGAACACTCATGCCTGTAGGATTCAGAGAACAAACCCAATGAGAGCCCTCACTAAATATCATCAGTCCTCCTCCTCATGTTCCGTTTCGGCCTCACGCCGGTGTCTCTTCAATTGTTTTGCATGTTCCATCGCTGCCTTAGGGGTTGGAAAAACCTTGAAGTTCCCTTCTGACTCCACATGGAGATGCGTGGGATACACATAACCAATGAGATTCTATCAATGTGAAAGGAGTGAATATTTTATTGTTTTTTTCAATTTTTTGATGAAGATCTAATATCTAAAGGTGGTGAGAAAGGCTCTCTTTGCAAATGGCAAATGGAGAGCACTATGTGCTTTTAAAATACCCCTCACACACTAAGAATCCCTTAGTGTCATGCTTCATCATAGGGGTCTTCCCGTCCCTCTACGGGGCGGGGCGTGCTGCGACCAAACAAACTACGCGGGAGCACTTAGTTTTTGACTGTAGGCTATGTGTAGTGTGAGGACAGTGAATAGTGATTGGGGTGTAGGGACCTATATAAGTGAAAGGTAATTAAAAATAAAAAATTCCCTAGCTAGTAGAAAAAATTAATTTAATGACTTCTCTGGCTGGGAACAGTTAAAAGGGGTTTTGAGTAGGACGAAATACGCTATCTACTTGGTCGTATTTCGCCCTACTCAAAACCCCTTTTTACTGTTCCCGGCCAGAGAAGTCATTAAATTATTTTTTTCTACTAGCCAGGGAATTTTTAATTTTTATTTTTAATGACCTTTCACTTATATAGGTCCCTACACCCCAATCACTATTCACTGTCCTCACACTACACATAGCCTACCGTCAAAAACTAAGGGCTCCCGCGTAGTTCGTTTGGTCGCAGCACGCCCCGCCCCGTAGAGGGACGGGAAGACCCCTATGATGAAGTATGACACTAAGGGATTCTTAGTGTGTGAGGGGTATTTTAAAAGCACATAGTGCTCTCCATTTGCCATTTGCAAAGAGAGCCTTTCTCACCACCTTCAGATATTAGATCTTCATCAAAAAATTGAAAAAAACAATAAAGTATTCACTCCTTTCACATTGATAGAATCTCATTGGTTGTGTATATCATTTAGGAGGGTGATTCTATCACCACTGCCTCTATACTTCCTCGATTGTTTTCTTGGATGCGTGGGATACAACATGGCGTAAGGAATGTTTTCGGACTGAAGACATTTTTTGACTGCACCATACTCACTCAGCGCAGCCTGAACTGCGACAGTAAAATCAGGAAAAAAGGACAAGGTATTCCCCTGATGACTGATGGTGCCCTTTTCCCTGGCCAGCCGTAAGATGGCATCATGGTCCCGGTAATTCAATAGCCGAGCTATTATGGGACAAGGCGGACACCAGGAACTGGATGCGCTGCCAAAGAACGGTGGGCACGCTCCACTACAAACATAGATGATAGGTGCTCGGAGCCAAATATTTCCATGAGAAGAGTCTCAATGAAGTGCTCCATTCTCCCAGTGTTCGTCGACTCAGGCAGGTCCTTAATGCGAATATTATTCCTCCTAGATCGGGCCTCCAAGTCCTCATTCTTGTCCTGTATGAGGCTAGTACCTTTTCCACAATTGAGGGCCTTACTAGTTACCTCACTGAGTCTTAGAAACTGAGTCTTAGTCACTGAGTATTAGAAACCCTCTGCTCCACCTCTCCCATTCTCGCAGACTGCTTTTCCAGTTGTGAGGACATATGGTCTAGCCTATGATTTATAGTCGACATTCTACCCTCTATAGCCTGAAGACTTTTTTGCATCACCAGCAGTGTGGACTCTAGAGTGGGTGGACCATCTCCTTGTCCTTGCCTCAGAGTCAGAGGCCACTTTTTGTTGGGCCCTGCCTGACTTTCGCACCTCGAACGTGAGGCGGGGCTGCAACTTATCTGGCTTCCCCATAGTAGTGACAGGGAGTGCAGGCTATTGACAACAACTCAGGCAATATGCCAGAGCGACAAACTCCCTCTTCAGTATCAGGGATTCATGCCTTCGCAGACACGTCAGCAATAGGGGACAAGACAGCGAACAACACTTGAGCAAAAAGCTTGAAAGGGCAGTGCAGCAATTCTACAAGTATGGATCCATTCCCACCGGCACCTGTACTCGAGCAGTGAACTCAGATCTACACTCCTGAGGTGTAAAGGGAACCAAATGTCGACAACAGGCCACACGTAGTCCTACCTTAGAGCAGGTTCTCCCTAGAGTTCTGGTGGTACAGGTTCCTAAACAGCAGGCAAAGATAAGAGTACTCAGCAAGTCAATGCAGCAGGCTGTTTATGACGAGTTCACCCCCATGCACTCTGAAATGTCCCACAATCCATTTGCCCCCACAATCAAGATCAGGCGTAGTCCAAAGAACAAAATGGAAGCGACTTGAGAAGGCAGTTCAGGAACAGTGGCTACAGAGGCAGTCCCCCACCCAGGCAGCAAAAAGACTTCAATGGGCAGTCGTCCGCACTACTAGAGGCACAAAGAGATGATTAGGCCCCTGCACTCAATACCAGGGATACGTAGGAACTATGCAGATAGGGCCCGTCCACAGAACGCAGATGTGCAGCATAAAGAACCGTGAAGGCCAAGGTCCCAAAAGAAATGTGTAGGGTACTGCAAGCTCCAGCGGACCCCTGCAGAGCCAGCCAACACAGCAAGATAGCCCACTCTTACACCATCCGCCAGGCAGCGAGTCACAAGGGGCAGTACCACAAAGATACAGGCCCACAGAGCAAGTCATTAGGCCCTTTCCAAAGCAGGAGGATTAATCCACAATACAGCTTTCTCCTCAGCAATCTCAGCACATCCAAGGGTGGGGGCACCCCCCCACCCGGGCAGCAGCCAAAAGCAGACAGACACATGTGCGCCACGCACACAGACCATAGCCGGCAGGCCAGGACCCCAAGCCCAGGCCCACACCCACATCCACAGCTGTGGACCAAGGCTAGAGCCGCCCCCACCTACGCAGCCCGCAGCGGGCGCTGATATCCGTCCTCCTCTAGAGCCAGGGATTGCCAACAGGCCCCGCAGCGTCCTTCAGGCTCCGCGTAATTTTCAGGCCCACCACGTCAGGTTTTCAAGCAATCCGCAGCTAGGTAAGGTCGCGGAGCCGTCCCAAAGCAGTAGGCCAACCTCTCTCACCCGTGTACAGCTGATATGGAGTGAAGGTCCGACTACTGGCAAAGTCGCAGGGTCCAGGCACAGGTATTGCAGGATCGCGGCTCACGTCACCTCTAAGCGCCGCCATCTTGACCGCGAGGTGAGCAGATCAGTCCTCGCCGAGTTGCAATATACCACAGCGCTCGCCAGCCGCACTCCTGGCCCCAATCTGCAGCAGGGGTGGCACCCCACACAGGGCAGCAGACAGGGAGCTTGGATGCCTCTAGAAATTGCTGATATTTGGCAGATAAGGCATCAGCCGGGCAGTGCTGCACTAAAGGGCGGCCATCTTGCCTGGCACCCTCTAGCACCCCCCAGCCTTAAATATTTAAATGACCCAAATAGTGTTAAATTGCTACAAGTCCCCAAGGTTCACAAAGCTACAAGTGGGGCTGATCCTTTGCTTATCATCTTTACATCCAAACTCTGAAACTCTCTCCTGCTCAGTTTGCGATTGGCCCCTTCCGAATGCAAATCTTAAGACCTTCCTTTTTGTCTAATTCTTGTTGCTAGGATTCTTCTACTCTGTAATTGCCAGACAATCTGCTCTCCGCTAGCACTGGAATGCTTCTCCGGAAGCAGCTATGCGCTATACAATTTGGATTGAATTGAATTGGTTTGAATTGAATTGAATTGAAAAGTATGACTTGGTCACCTTTACATTTTTTGGAACCTATTGTTCTGTCTTCAGTCTCCTCTGTGTATACCACGTCATATTTGTTTTTTAATTGCTCTTTATGCTAATCCATTTCATAGTCCAAATAAATCAATGTAAAATAATGAGATAAATAGACTAATAAATGCTGTTCACATGGGCAAGACCAATATGGAGATGTTCACTTGACTAATACATGGCAGGAAAATGTATAATTCCTTTCACTTTAGAAACACATTTATCTCCAAAAAAATAGATCCCGGTTAGTAGGGCATATATATTCCCTTGGAAATCAGGAATTATGGAAATACTCATGCTTTTGAGACTCATGGCCAGTGCTAGGGCCATGCCTCTCTGAAACTAATGCAGACGTCTAGGCACATTTACACATCTTAACTACAAGTAAAAAAATAAATTACTTACATGTAACTGTAGTTCTCCAGTACTGGAATCTTTCAAAGATTCACATGCTTGAAACATTCCCCATCATGGAGATGGGAGTCCCGAGGTACATTAAAATAGCTATGCAATCTTAAGCATAGACTAGAAAGGCCGTTGGCCTTTTGTTTTGCAACATATCATGGTCCTTGTTAAAAAGAGACTAAAGTTAGGTTTCAACCAATGAGGTTTCTTTGTCTTTTAGAACACTCCTGTGAAAAGCCCCAAAGGAGAAGCCAGGGGTGCGTTTGCACAGTAGTGCAGGGAGGGGGCGGGGCCTGACATAACAAGTATGCAAACGCACACCCTGGCACTTTGTAAGTTGTAGAATTAATTACCCTTGAATACCGAGGGTCCCTGGGGGCAAACTAGCCCACCAGGTACCTCCAGTAAGCACCACAGAGCTGTGTTGCAGACAGGTGGTCCGAGGCCAAGCCCCTTTCTACACCTCTCTGCAACGCAGCTCTGTGGCACTTACTGGAGGTACCTGGTGAGCTAGTTGGCCCCCAGGAACCCTCAGGATTGAAAGGCACTTAATACCCCAACTTACAAACGCGCCAGGGGGCGTGTGCGCACAGTAGTGCATGGAGGGGGGCGGGCCTGATATAAAAAGTTTGCAAACATGCCCCCTGGTGCGTTTTAAATTGGGGGATTAAGTCCCCTCCATCCTGATGGTCCCTGGGGGCCAATTAGCCCACCAGGTACCTTCAGTAAGCGCCACAGACCTGTGTTGCAGAGAGGTGGTCTGAGGCCATGCCCCTTTTTACACCACTCTGCAAATGTGGCTTCTGGTGCACTGCTGGTGGGGCGATGAGGTCCTCTTGTATCCTGTGGACCTCAGGACACAAGTGGACTTCATTCTCAGAGCATGCGGTGCGCCAGAAGCCGTGTTTGCAGCATGGTGTTAAAAGGGGCATGACCTCGGAACACCTCACTGCAACGCAGCTCTGTGGCACTTATTGAAGGTACCTGGTGGGCTTGTTAGCCCCTAGGGACCCTCAGGATTCAAGGGGACTTAATCCCCCAACATACAAAGCGCCAGGGGGCGCTTTTGCACAGTGGTGCAGGGAGGGGGCGGGCCTGATATAACAAGTTAGCAATACTGCTGTGTGGGACTTACTGGAGGTAATAAAAGGGGTAGTTGGCAACCAAGTTTGACATTGGGGGCTAACTATCCCTCCTGTTACCTCCAGTAAATCCCACACAGTGGGATTGCTAAAAGGTGTTTGGAGGCCATGCTCACCTTTCTCCACCAAACTGAAAACGCGACTGCTATGTTATAGGTAGAAATTAGCATTTAAAAAACCTTTGAAATTCAGTGAAAAAAACATAGGTGTCAGGGAAGTTATAGTTAGAAATTAGCATTTATAAAACCTTTGAAATTCACTGAAAAAACCATAGGTTTCAGGCACGTTATAATTAGAAATTAGCAATTAAAAAACCTTCGAAATTCACTGAAAAGACCATAGGTTTCAGGGACGTTATATTTAGTTGGACATTTCACTTGAACAAACCAGAGAAATTCTGCCGTTATAGTTAGTTTAGCTAACTATAACTCGCGTCCCTGCAATGCACTGCTGATGACGTCACATATTACATCATTTATGACATGGTCAGTGACATCACTGATGGCATCACTGATGACATCTCAAATGACATCACTGATGACATCACTGATGACATCATCCACATGAAAATGTGATGCACCTCCTCCCACCCTGATATAACCTTTGATACACCCACTCTAAAATACAGACTACCATTTTCAAACCCATAGACACACCAATACCAGTTACTACATACGCACTCACTGATTCCTAGGCCTACACACACATCCACTCATTCACCCATACAGTCACTCATACATGCAGTCACTCATCAATACAACACTATCGTATGCACTCATAGACCTATACAGACACTCACACACCGCCACTCATCCAGAATTACTCACACACCTACTCAGTCATGCAAAGAATTAATCACACTTCAATTTACTCACCTATACAGTTATACACACACCACCTCACTTATTCATACAGATACTAATGCATACTTACTCTCTCATACAATCACTGATACAAGTACCCACTCATCCATACAGCCACTCTCACAATCACTCACTCACATATAGTTATTTATATACACCATCACTCACATATACTGCCTTTTACATATGTGGTTACTCGCACATGTACCACTGAGACATCCATTCACTCACCAACACACCCATACACACACTCGCCCACCTATACAGCTGTTTCCACATGCACTCTTGAACCCATACACCCAGTGAATCAACCACTTACACATCTATGCACAGAGTCACACATCTCCTACCCAACCACACACACACACTCAGGCATCCATATAAATACTCAGGCAACCAATCGATAACCCATATACACACTCATGTAGCTACTCACCAACTGATGCAGCAGCTTACACAGCAATAGACAGACTGATACAGACATTCACACAGTTTAGTCACTAACCCACGCATTCAGTAAGACACATTTAATCACTAACTTATACAGTCAGTCATGCACCTTCTAAATCCTCCATCCAGACACTTATACACCCTCTCATTCTTCAATACACCTTGGCATATACATAAAACATTTAAACTTTATAGAAACATGCAGTCGCTGGATGATGTCATCAGTGATGTCATCCGTATAGTAATTTGAGATGTCATCCGTGATGTCATCAGTGATGTCACTGACCATGTCATGAATGATGTAATATGTGACGGTATCAGAAGTACATTGCGGGGGCCCGAGTTATAGTTAGCTGAACTTTTTATAACTGCAGAATTTCTCTGGTTTTGTATGAGTGAAATGTCCAACTAACTATAATGTCTCTGAAACCTATGATTTTCAGTGAATATATATATATATATATATATATATATATATATATATCCACACAATGCAGGTTATCCCAAAGCGGAGAGACCACAGGAGGTTTACACTTTGCTCGTATTTCTTTATTCTTTAGATGGTAGCTTGCCAGCAGTTACAGCCACAGTAAAATCACCTCACAAATAAAGTTCGCCAGACGCGTTTCAGGACACCCAAAGTCCTTTCTTCAGTGGCTTGAAGTGGAAGGGAAACAGGAAGCACTCATAATTTAAAGCGCCAGAGTCAATAACCAACACCTGCCTGTGAGGGCGTGGCCGTGTGAACAGCCTTCTGGATGTTGGAGTGCGCGATTGTTTTACCCATGTGGGCGTGCTGCTTGAGTCCTCTAAAATGTTCCATAATTGTTTCCCAAGTGGGTAGGTGCAGATTAATGTGCATGAACTGCCTTCCTTTTAAGCCGCCAGTGACGAGCGAACGAGCCCCCTTCCTGCAGGGCGCCTGTTCATCTCCTTCCATGGTTCTGACATTGGTAGCGTCAAATCCGGAGCCGCTTATCAGCGGTGGGTCATCTCCCCGACCGGGACCGGCCGGAAAACATCCACACAATGCAGGTTATCCCAAAGCGGAGAGACCACAGGAGGTTTACACTTTGCTCGTATTTCTTTATTCTTTAGATGGTAGCTTGCCAGCAGTTACAGCCACAGTAAAATCACCTCACAAATAAAGTTCGCCAGACGCGTTTCAGGACACCCAAAGTCCTTTCTTCAGTGGCTTGAAGTGGAAGGGAAACAGGAAGCACTCATAATTTAAAGCGCCAGAGTCAATAACCAACACCTGCCTGTGAGGGCGTGGCCGTGTGAACAGCCTTCTGGATGTTGGAGTGCGCGATTGTTTTACCCATGTGGGCGTGCTGCTTGAGTCCTCTAAAATGTTCCATAATTGTTTCCCAAGTGGGTAGGTGCAGATTAATGTGCATGAACTGCCTTCCTTTTAAGCCGCCAGTGACGAGCGAACGAGCCCCCTTCCTGCAGGGCGTCTGTTCATCTCCTTCCATGGTTCTGACATTGGTAGCGTCAAATCCGGAGCCGCTTATCAGCGGTGGGTCATCTCCCCGACCGGGACCGGCCGGAAAACATCCACACAATGCAGGTTATCCCAAAGCGGAGAGACCACAGGAGGTTTACACTTTGCTCGTATTTCTTTATTCTTTAGATGGTAGCTTGCCAGCAGTTACAGCCACAGTAAAATCACCTCACAAATAAAGTTCGCCAGACGCGTTTCAGGACACCCAAAGTCCTTTCTTCAGTGGCTTGAAGTGGAAGGGAAACAGGAAGCACTCATAATTTAAAGCGCCAGAGTCAATAACCAACACCTGCCTGTGAGGGCGTGGCCGTGTGAACAGCCTTCTGGATGTTGGAGTGCGCGATTGTTTTACCCATGTGGGCGTGCTGCTTGAGTCCTCTAAAATGTTCCATAATTGTTTCCCAAGTGGGTAGGTGCAGATTAATGTGCATGAACTGTCTTCCTTTTAAGCCGCCAGTGACGAGCGAACGAGCCCCCTTCCTGCAGGGCGCCTGTTCATCTCCTTCCATGGTTCTGACATTGGTAGCGTCAAATCCGGAGCCGCTTATCAGCGGTGGGTCATCTCCCCGACCGGGACCGGCCGGAAAACATCCACACAATGCAGGTTATCCCAAAGCGGAGAGACCACAGGAGGTTTACACTTTGCTCGTATTTCTTTATTCTTTAGATGGTAGCTTGCCAGCAGTTACAGCCACAGTAAAATCACCTCACAAATAAAGTTCGCCAGACGCGTTTCAGGACACCCAAAGTCCTTTCTTCAGTGGCTGGAAGGAGATGAACAGGCGCCCTGCAGGAAGGGGGCTCGTTCGCTCGTCACTGGCGGCTTAAAAGGAAGGCAGTTCATGCACATTAATCTGCACCTACCCACTTGGGAAACAATTATGGAACATTTTAGAGGACTCAAGCAGCACGCCCACATGGGTAAAACAATCGCGCACTCCAACATCCAGAAGGCTGTTCACACGGCCACGCCCTCACAGGCAGGTGTTGGTTATTGACTCTGGCGCTTTAAATTATGAGTGCTTCCTGTTTCCCTTCCACTTCAAGCCACTGAAGAAAGGACTTTGGGTGTCCTGAAACGCGTCTGGCGAACTTTATTTGTGAGGTGATTTTACTGTGGCTGTAACTGCTGGCAAGCTACCATCTAAAGAATAAAGAAATACGAGCAAAGTGTAAACCTCCTGTGGTCTCTCCGCTTTGGGATAACCTGCATTGTGTGGATATATATATATATATATATATATATATATATATATATATATATATATATATATATATATATATATATAGGATTTGGACTTCCTGAGAGACATGACAGAGTTAGAATTGGATTTAACTGAAGGAGCATTGAGCAACACACAAACAGGAGAACTTGCGAATCTGTCACTACATGCCTCAGAATCCTCCCCGTTCAGACCTAAATCTGTTTTTTTTCCTCCAATGCCCAAAGACAACATTGATGCCTTTTCTCATAAGGTGATAAAAGACCTCAAGATCCTAGCACTAGAGAGCAGCACAATGTTCAACAAAAAGAAAAATGACTACAGAGCCAAAAATGACAAAGTCATGGACAAAATAAAACTCCGGCAAGACATTGTAATCCGCAGTGCCGACAAAGGGGGAAACATAGTCCTATGGCCCTTGGACATGTACAATCACGAAGCCATGCAACAATTACAGGACTGACAGTGTTACACAAGAATTAACAGCTCCAACATTGTAAACATCAAGGAGAGGTACCACATGAGCTTGTATGACTGGAGAAGCAAAGGCCTCTTAACCAAGCCGGAATTCAGCTTTCTCAAAAATGACCATCCTGTTACCCCCCAACTTTATTTACTACCGAAGGTCCACAAAGACATCACCTGCCCCCCTGGGAGACCCATCATCTCTGCCATAGGCAGCTTATTCGAAAATACAAGCACATTTATTGACTATTTTTTACAGCCACTTGTGCAGGCATTACCAGCCTATCTGAAAGACTCTGGGGACTTCCTTTGTAAAATTTATGATTTTGCATGGCAACCAAATTATATATTTGTAACTTTGGATGTTCAAAGCCTCTACACGAACATCAGGCATATTGATGGGCTCAATGCTATGAAACACTTTTTGGGTAGTAGAAACATCACACTACACCAACATACCATGATGCTGGTGCAAATGGCGGAATGGTGTCTTGCCAACAACACTTTCACATTCAACAAACTGTTGTACCAACAGACCCAGGGCACGGCCATGGGTACTTGCTTTGCCCCCAGCTATGCTAATTTGCATATGGGCTGGTGGGAGGAGCAAGTACTCATGGCCCAGCACAACGACATATACCACAACCACATCGCTTTCTACAAAAGGTATATTGACGACATCTTCATGGTGTGGAAAGGGTCGGAGGAAAGTGCATGGGATTTCGTTAAATTGATAAACGATAACAGGTTGAACCTTAAGTTCACCTGCACAACTGATACCACCAAAATAACCTTCTTAGATCTAGAGGTTTTTCAGAAAGAGGGAAAAATAGAGTCTAGAACATACAGAAAAGAAACAGCAGGCAATACAATCCTACACGCCTCAAGTTTCCACCCGGTAAGCCTAAAGGAGAGCATACCATATGCAGAGTGCCTCCGCATGAAACAAAATTGTAGTCTAGAGGCAGATTTAAGAGACAATACAGAAAACCTCTTCACAAGGCTAAGAGAGAGAGGGTACAAAGAAAAAACACTAAACACAGCCAAGAGAAAGAGCGAAAAGACTACCCGACAAGAGCTACTAAAAGGCAAACAAAAAACAGTCACCATACCAAATGAAAAAAATTCCTTCACACCAAGACTAATCACTGGTTTTACCAAATATCATAAAGACCTGCGCAAAATCTTATACAGGCACTCGCCGCTCGTTAGAACAGACCCCACTCTTGGACCCATGTGTGCCAAATTACCCCAAATAACATTTCTCAGAGCAACGTCAATGCGGCAGGAACTGGTAAACTATGCACCCAGTGTAAACAAAAATAAAAACCCTAAGACAGACTGGCTACAAGCCCAAAAAGTTTTTTTAAGTGCTTTAAATGCAAGGCATGCCAACACGGTGCAAATACCAAAACAGTACAACTCCCATTCAGGAAAACACCTCACATAATCAGGGAACACTATACTTGCAAGACAGACTTCGCAGTACATGTACTCACATGCACATGCAATAAATCGTATGTGGGGAGTACCATCCACCCTGTACACATTAGGATCCTGCAACACCTAAGAGCAATCAACAACGACGACCCTACCTACCCCTTTGCCAGGCACATAAACACCCACCACAATGGCGACATGGATCAACTCAAATACTTTGTAATTGACCATGTTGCACTAAAACCAAGAGGGGGCAACAGACTGCAAGCTCTGAGACGGCTAGAATCTAAATACATTATACAGCTAAACTCTAAAATGCCTAATGGCCATAACTCTGACGAAGCACTCAGCGTCCATCTGTGATCTTATAATTCTGTAAAAACTAAGACAACTTGATATCTTTTAATTTAACTCCTCGTGCTGACACAAAAAACCCAAGTAAGCTGCCTAACATCTGGCTTCACCATCACTATTTTTTAACCCACTCTCACGTAGTTAAAACACTTGTAATTATTAACCACACACTCAACAAACGACAGTAGGACTCTAGCAATAGACAGGCCACCCTTTCAACTGCAAACTGTATTATGGCTACTGGAGACACAACATATAGGCCTCCCTCGAAGCACCACTACTAGCGCAATGCCCAGGAGTGAAATAGCTCAATACATTGCTAAGCAATAGGCGGTTTAAATATGGTAGCCCAACCTGTCCGCTACAACACTGATCATGTGCATTCCCGTAAACCGTAGCCCACTTGGGCATAATAGCTTCTCTTTCTCTTTCTTCCTCTTTTTTGACATACACGGGAATCACCGTGGCAATTATGTATGCCCGGGCACTCTGTCAATACAGTACGCACTTGTGATTTTATTTCCTTGGATCGCCACAGATCCTCCATCTGTATTTTCATTTTTTGCGGACAAGTTCAGGGCCGGAGAAATAAACCACCTTCGTAACCACTATGTAAACACACACTTACAAGTTTTCCACATGAAAAGGGTCCCTTGTAAACACAGCGGAGCTCCCGCCAGAAACTGCTCCTATACCGGACACATGTGTTTATCTTAATTGTTCTTATCTCCTTAACGCTACGCCTCTGCCCTGGGCGGGTAACAATGATAAGCACACACACTCTTCATTCCTGTGAGGAATTGCACACAAGAAACTTACCGAGATTGAGCTCGAAAACACACGCACAAAACAGGGAAAAGCAATTACTTACCTTTTCCAGCCACCACAAGGCTGAGGCCTGTGTTATGCCTTTGTTGGGAGCTTACAGAATGGACCTGCGCAAAAGGCTTAAATAGGAGAAAAAACATTTCTTCTATGTCCATAGCTACATATACTGAAACAGTGCAAACAAGAACATTAAATAAACACACATAACGAATATAAAACACAAGGGGGCCGTTTACCCACGAAGGGAACTTAGTTTTTGTTATTGTAAAGATGTATTTACAATTTTTTCCACTAAATAGTATAGATGACTTGCAGAATATATGCTTTTTATTGTTTATGTCTATTGTTTATCACATGACATTCCTGTCGTTTTTTCACAGCCAATGGGTTATTTTTGTAGCACTATAAATACTGAATTTGCACTTGGTGAATCCAGATGTAGTGAGCAAGGCGGACTTGTTCGCCGAAACGCGTCTGGTCGTTTATCTTGTTAAATAAATACCCTTGATCAAGAATCCCACGGAGTCGGTGCCTGCTTTCTGGAAAGCTTTGAACACAGGATTGAATATATATATATATATATATATATATATATATATATATATATATATATATATATATATATATATTACCTACTGGCGGTCGCCAGTAGGTATATATAGTTAGGATTTTTTCTCTATGGAACTTTTGAAAATTCTATGTCTAATAACTTTGGCGTTTGTGGACGGAATCGGCTGAAATTTTCAGGAAAATGGCACATTTTGTTTCTGAGCAGCCCCAGAAAATTTGGGGGGGTTTCGTCAAGGGGGGGCGAGAAAAAAGGGGGGTCCCAAAACGCGTTTTTAACATTGAGTTTTCCATAGGGCGGTTGGCCTCACTTTTAGCTCGAACGGCTGAATGGATTTGCACGAAACTTGGCAAAATTGTAGGGACTGTTAGCCCGATGTGCCTTTGCTAGGTCTCAATATATGTGCTCCAGTGGATTTTGAGAAATTAACATTTTAAAAAACAGATATATCTGTGACAGCGTCCCGGGTAGCGATCCGGTTCGCGTACTTTTCGCGTTACGGAACTTTGCGAAGCAAAGCTGATCGGCTCTCCGGTGTCTGTCAACATTCTAAACAGTCCGGAGCGGCCGCCATCTTGTCTCTCGGTAGGATCGAGAGACAAGAGGAGGAGAAAAACGAAGGGGGAATTTAATGAAAGGGGGCAAGGTAGATCCCTCTTGACCCCCTAGGAATGATGTTGGGGTTATTAAAGGGTCCCGTGGGGAAAATAAAAAAAATTTGATTTTTCACAGTAGAAGCGCTTCCCGGTTCGTGAACTGGGTCGCGAACCGGTAGCGAAACGGGAATTCGCCATTTTGTGTTTCGTTTTAATTAAATGACAAGATGGAGGAAAAACTATGTGTGAAATGGGTATAAGGGGGTACGGGAGACATATCCTGACCCCCTATGTTTTCCGAGGGTGGCTGAGGAGGCTCATATATGTTGATACATGTCTTCCAGCGGCTGCGCGTGAGCGGATTATTCTTTTTTTTTGGCTGCGTGACGTCTGTTAACGTTCGATTTGAAGGAAATCAGGAAGTGTTGACTGCCATTTTGTCACTGCGAGTAAATATTTTGTTAAAAATAATTGTTATAAATTAATCCGTATTGATAAACATTGTCTGCGCCATCTTGTCTTTTTTCCAATGCCACAGTTTTCTCGTGCACGGCAGCCATTTTAGATGCCTTGACCAGACCCACTCTCTGCACGCCGCCGATCCTCAGCACGGCTCCCCACCCTCGCAAGCATCTCCCCCACGCACTGGTCACCCCCGCTCTCTCTCTCATGCATGGGCCATAAACCTCCCCCCATCTGCGCTGCTCTTACCTGAGAATCACACCCTGTGCCCGTCCGACACCTCCCTTTCACCCTATTCACTACCGCACCCTCTGACATTCCTCTTCCTTTGTGTCTGATTGTCCAGGCCGGTCCCAGGCTATCACCTAGCCCTGCGGATGTAGTTTATGGCCTCAACTGTAAAGAATCACCCCTCTGCAAAGGAGTTACAGTAGATCAAGGCCCCCACCCCATGAGATCCGTCACACCACACGTGTTCCTACTATCTGATAACGATCCTGTATTGTGATTGGGGAGGGGATTCTCACTGTGAGGGTGTGTGGGACCGAGCCTGAAGCGGAAGATTCCAGGGTTGCCTTTTTGTACATCAAAGTCTTCACAATTATGTGTCACATTAAAAATATATAGCACTCCAACAAAGTAGTAGGATTATAACACTTTAATAACTTATAAATATATACAACGCAACAAAAACAGTAAACACGTTAAAAAAAATGTATTAAACAGAAGCAACAATGGTCAGTAGCGGTCTGTTGTGCGAATAGTCCGAAGGCAGCACAACGCACTGAGATGTGGACGGCACCCAGGTGATGTCCTTTACTTGCCGCACTGGTTTTGGCATCCTACAATGCTGCTCCGAAAAACGGCGTGGGGCGCTCCGGGGGGGGTGGGGGGGAGGCGGCGTGAACGGGCCTCCCCAGGTGGAGGCTCGTCTGCTGTAGTGGGGCGCCCCTTTAGCGTTTCACTTGCCATTCAGCGGTTTTCCGCCCGCTTTTGCTGCACTGTGCCTCATCAGTAGCGGTTTGTTGTGCGAATAGTCCGAAGGCAGCACAACGCGCTGAGATCTGGACTGCACCCAGGTGATGTCCTTTACTTGCCGCACTGGTTTTGGCATCCTACAATGCTGCTCCGAAAAACGGCGTGGGGCGCCCCGGGGGGGGGGGAGGCGGCGTGAACGGGCCTCCCCAGGTGGAGGCTCGTCTGCTGTAGTGGGGCGCCCCTTTAGCGTTTCACTTGCCATTCAGCGGTTTTCCGCCCGCTTTTGCTGCACTGTGCCTCATCCGCCATTCAGCTGAGTTGCGCCCACTCTTGCGGTGCAGCGATAGGCGGCTGCCACAGGACTCTCAAAATGGCGTCCGGCTCTTCGGATTTGGGCCTGGTCCACTAAAATGGCCCTGGGACACATTTGAACTCGGACATTTGTCTGCTACGGCTTGGGCCCCATTCTCGAAAGCGTCCCCTCAGCCTTGAAGATTCTACAAAAGTCTTGGGGGCCCCCGACTCCCGCAGGCTTCCGGTGGGGAGCGGCTGCCATGATTGCTTGCGGAATGGCCACGACGGAGCTACGAGATGGTGGTGCTCTCATGCTGACACCAGCTTCAGTCTGAAACATCCAGAAACACTGTAGACTATCAATTCGATGAGTTCCGGTGGAGCCCCAACGTGACCCGGTAGGGAAGAACTTGCCCTCCCCTTTTTTGAGTGATGGTTCTTGTTGCCTGTCCCCTCTGTTGTCATCTAACGGAACCTTTTTGGATTGCCTAGTGAGAAAAAAAAAGGTGGGGCTTACATCGTTTGGGAAAAAAAAATGTTTTAATCCAATGAAAAGTGTTATTTTTAGGTCATATGATCAAGCCTTTCATCATTTGGAAACCAAAAGTAAAATGAACCAATGAAAAGTTTTATAAACAAGTCACATGACCTGTTATGCGGCTTTGGGCTATAAAAAGGGTACAAAATCCGTTGGCCCATGAGGCGGCGTCAGTAGCGGACCGATGTGCGAATAGGCCGAAGGCAGCACAACGCGCCGAGATCCGGATGGCACCGAGGTGGTGTCCAGCAAGTTGCACTGGTGTGGCCATCCTACAATGCTGCGCCGAAACACGGCGTGGGGTGCCCAGGGGGAGGCGGCGCGAACGGCCCTCTTCCGCCTCCCCAGGTGGAAGCACCTCATCTGCAGTGCGGCGCCCCTTAGCGTTTCACTCGCCGTCCAGCAGAGTTGCGCCCGCACTTGCTGCTACAGTAGGCCGAAGGCAGCACAACGCGCTGAGATCCGGATGGCACCGAGGTGGTGTCCAGCAAGTTTCACTGGTGTGGCCATCCTACAATGCTGCGCCAAAAGACGGCGTGGGGTGCCCGGGGGGGGGGGGGGGGAGAGGCGGCGTAAACGGACCTCTTCCGCCTCTCCAGGTGAAAGCACCTCATCTGCAGTGGGGCGCCTCTTAGCGTTTCACTTGTCTTCCTGTAGAGTTCTGCCCGCTCTTGCGGCACAGTGCCTCACCCTCCATCCAGCTGAGTTCCGCCCGCTCTTGCGGTACAGCGACTCGCCCGCCATCCAGCTGAGTTCCGCCCGCTCTTGCGGTACAGTGACTCACCCGCCATCCAGCTGAGTTCCGCCCGTTTTTGCGGTACAGTGACTCACCCGCCATCTAGCTGAATTGCGGCTACTCTTGTGGTGCAGCGATAGCCGGCTGCAAAAGGACTCTCAAAATGGCGGCCTGTTCTTTGGATTTGGGCCTGGTCCACTAAAATGGCCCTGGGACACCTTGGAACTCGGACGCTTGCCTGCTAGGGCATGGGCCCCATTCACGTAAGCGTCCCTTCTTTTGACTGATTGTTCTTGTTGCCTATCTCTTCTGTTGTCATTTAACGGAACCTTTTTGGACTGCCGAAAGGTGTTCTGGTCCGACCGCTGGTTGGTGGAGACATTTTGATTTGGTGGATAACCCCCGACCTGCCAGTACATCCACCAATGAAGTGGCAGTGACAGAATCAGAGGCAAGGGAATCTGTTCTAAATATTCAGAAGAACTTTGGACAAATGAAAATGACATGTTTAACTTGCGGCAAATTAATTTCATGTGGAGAGAGGAGTGTTACTCTAATCAATAGAGCTTATGAACATCATCATAGTCGCTGGTTGGTGGAGACATTTTGACTATATCCTGGACCTGCCCGGCCTCGCCCAAAATGGCGCCGGTATAAATGGGACTCGCAACTCCTTGTTGTGTACTGGTTGCCCAGCCTTGATATCACGAGATACGTATGCAGTTTTGAAGCACATGGCGGGCGGGGACGGGTACTGAATGAACATTTGGACATCCCTATTGATATTAAGTTCTGATGTGTTATTGATTACTGTACTATTGAAAGTTCGAATTAACGTCACCCATGGTACTTGCCCGCAAATGTATATCTAGATAATTTTATTGTAACTGGCCCTGTCGTACTTTAATTATAAAATGTACGTCCACCGATTCCGCAATTGTTAGACACTTTAGTTCTTGCAACCTAACCCGTTACGTTCTTTTACAGTGTAAATGTCCTCTCATCATATACGATTCCAGTTTGCTCCGTGGCCGGCCCACGTGGTTATAGGCCCGTATTTGTATACTGACATTTTCACAATAAAGGTTTTTAAAACAAAACATGGTAGTAGTACTTACATTGGTAAAGTTTTGAATAATAGCCACTGTTTTCGAATCAGTAAAAGGCAAGTGAAATAAAGCAGTCCGATTACATGACGGTTAAAGGGTATAATACGCAGGAACGCAGTAAAGATAAATGGTCAATGGTTGTTGTGTTCTACTCCTGCAACATAAAGTGATCGATAAGAATCTGATATTCATGCCTATCAGCGACTAAGAGAGCAGGCCGAGCCTCTTTTGCTCAACGGCTCCCTCATGGGACGAAGAAACGCCCTTTTTCTCGAAATAGGAATATTTTACTTGCAGGACAGTTGTAAATTTCCCGGGAAAATACATTAGCCTGGAACATTGTTAGTGGTAAACTGTAAATGCATCTGGGTCCTTTGCTTTACAAGTCAGAGTGAGAAAAAAAAAGGTGGGGCTTTCATCATTTGGGAAAAAAAAATGTTCGAAAGCAATGAAAAGTGTTATTTTTAGGTCATATGACCAAGCCTTTCATCGTTAGAATAACAAAAGTAAAATGAACCAATGAAAAGTTTTATTAACAAGTCACATGATCTGTTATGCTTACGTTACGCGCTGCGCGCCGCGCTCTGGATCGTTTCCGGGAAGCTGCGCCTCGCGCACCGGAGCACTTCCGGGTGCGCTAACGCGGCGCGTCATATGACGCATTACGCGACAACGCAGGTCCAGAATATAGTCAAAATGTCTCCACCAACCAGCGGTCGGAACACAACCCCTTTCAGCAGTCAAAAAAGTTCTGTTAAATGACAACAGAAGGGACAGGCAACAAGAACTATCAATCAAAGAGGGGAGGGCAAGTTCTTCTCTACCGGGTCACGTTGGGGCTCCACCGGAACTGATCGAATTGGTAGTCTACAGTGTTTTTGGATGTTTCAGATTGAATCTGGCGTCAGCATGAGAGCACCCCGTGGCTAAGTCGTGGCCATTCCGCGAGCAATCATGGCAGTCGCTCGCCACCGGACGTCTGCGGGAGTCGGGGGCCCCGGTGACTTTTGTAGAATCTTCAAGGCTGAGGGGACGCTTTCGGGAATGGGGTCCATGCCCTAGCAGTCAAGCGTCCGAGTTCCAAGGTGTCCCAGGGCCATTTTAGTGGACCAGGCCTAAATCCGAAGAGCCGGCCGCCATTTTGAGAGTCTTGTGGCAGCCGCCTATCGCTGCACCGCAAGAGTGGGCGCAATTCAAGTGGATGGTGGGCGAGACGCTGTAGGCGCAGGAGCGGGCGCAACTCAGCTGGTTGCGTGAAGCGCTGGGGTGTAGCTGAGAAACCTCCACCTGGGGAGGTGGGGGAGGCTCGTTCGCGCCGCCTCTCCCTTCTAGTGCATCCCACGCCGTCTCCTGGCGCAGGAATATGTGATGGTCGGACTAGGGCACCGCAGGACGTGTCTTCAGGTCAAACTGATTGTGGGACAATGTTCAGAATGGAAGAGTCACCAAAAGGTAAAAAGTTCCGCTTGACCCCGGGAGCCGGACGCCTATGTCGGGGGCGATCTCATGCCACACCAGGGCAACAAGACTTGGGGCGGGGGTCGGAGCCAAGCGCCCCCTCCGAGTCCGCGCCATCACACCGCCCCTCGGGGGCCTCCGTCAAGCGGTTCAGGGAGGCACCGCATCACATTGTTTTCAAATGCAGTCAGGTCCACAAACAGCCCCCACTTACTTTGAGAATAGTGAAGCTGCAGCAGGTGCAAATAAGCTTCAGACAGTGTTACAAGCGCTGCTCAGAACTCTCAACTATGGCACTCAACATCCAGGACTTATGCCATTTGTGCAAGGCAGTGACATCGAAGCAACTCAGGGACCAAGGAACATACTAAAACCATGAACTTACACTCACGTATGAAAATCTTACTATTGATGCTTGACTGAGGCCAAGGAGATCAGAGTGCATGAGTCTCATGCTCGATCGATTGAGCTAGCCGGATCAGGCAATAAAAAGGTGGTGGTGGGGGTGGCGGCATCAGCAAGGCATCCCCCCACACATCTTGTCGGACATCACCTCTGGATGTATTGGGGACGAGCCTTGGCGCATGGTGTCGTCCCCGGGCTATTTGCACAACGGTCCTCCACCCCTAGGCCGCCAGCTATGCTATCTCGACAGGAACAGTGATGGATGTTGCAGCAGGCTGCCATGTAAATAGTTATTTAATAAAACGTTTTACCCTGTTACTTTGCTGGTGTGTTGTATATATTTATAATATTTGCATAGGGTTTGTCGTTATTTTGGGCGGGGTGGGTGGCGGAGCCGAGCTGTCTTGCAGCCATCATGGTGTTGAGCTCAGTTCATCTCACTAGTTTCGTATTTCTCATGAGGGGTTGTTCCTAATGTTTCTATTTTAGCGAGGTCAAAAAGAGATCCCATTAGTGGCCTACTGATTTTGCTCGATTCCTTTTTTGTTTTTTTAAACGATTTTTCACTATCTGCAAAGACTAAACAGAGTATTGCGACTCTGTGCTTGTTTGTAAATAGAGAATGAACCAAAGAGAACCAATTCTAAAACAGTAAATGCTTGGATAACAATCAATCAAATGGAGAGAGAAGCAGGCACGACGGATTACAACGGGGGCAAAGGCCTGTGTTACCTACCTTTCACTATCTGCAAAGAGAGAATATTCCTAAAAGAAAAGAGGAGGGGGGGGGCAGCGTTCAAAGCACATCAGCGTGCATAAATACGAAAATGTTTTTACCTATCACGTACTTGACATTTTAAAGCTTTTCATATTTGCTATTAAAAAACCTTTGAAATTCACTGAAAAAACCATAGGTTATAGAACATATATAGTTAGGAATTAGCATTTACAAAACCTTGAAAATTCACTGAAAAAACCATAGGTTATAGACCATATATAGTTAGGGATTAGCATTTACAAAACCTTAATTTACTCGCACAAAACCATTGAAATTCGCATATATAGTTAGTTGCAGTAACTATATATCGCGCACCCGCAATCCACTGCTGATCATGTCACATATTACATCATTCATGACATGGTCAGTGACATCACTGATGACATCACTGATGACAACTCAAATGACATCACTGACAACATCACTGATGACATCAATCATGTGATAATACGATGAACCTCTTCAGACTCTAATATAACCTTAGATACACTCAGTGTAAACAGACACTCACAGACTGTCACTCATCCATGGAGTTACTCACACACCTAGTTAGTCATGCAAAGAATCAATCCCACCTCCATTTCCTCAACTATACAGTTATACACACCTTACTTATTGAAACATATTCTAACACATATTTACTCTCTTATACAATCACTGATACAAGTTTTCAATGATCCATGCAGCCACTCACACATTCACTGGCTCCTATACACAGTAATTTATATATGTCAACTCTCACTTGTACTGTGTTTTACATATGTACTTACTTTGACATGTAGCACTGAGATTTCTATTCACTCACCAATACACTCATACACACAGTCAACCACCCATACAGCTGTTTCCACATGCAGTTTTGAACCAATACATCTAGTGAATCAACTGTTCACACATCTATGCAAAGAGTCACACACCTCCCTGCCACCCACACACATACACTCACTCTCCCATACAAATACTTGGGCAACCAATCAATAACCCATATAGTTACTCATATAGCTATTGAACAACACATGCAGCAGTTTACAGAACAACAGATATAATGATGCACAAATTAAAACAGTTTAGTCACTAACCCATGCACTTAGTGAGACACATTTAATCACTCTCTCATACAGTCAGTCATGCACCTACTAAATCCTTCATCCACACACTTATACATCCACTCATTGTTCAATATGTAAGACATATTTTAACTTTACAGAAACTTACAGTCACTGGATGATGTCATCAGTGATGTCATCAGTGATGTCACTGACCATGTCATGAATGATGTAATATGTGACATGATCAGCAGTGGATTGCGGGTGCGCGATATATAGTTACTGCAACTAACTATATATGCGAATTTCAATGGTTTTGTGCGAGTAAATTAAGGTTTTGTAAATGCTAATCCCTAACTATATATGGTCTATAACCTATGTTTTTTTCAGTGAATATATATATATATATATAATTTGGGGTTATCCCCGAGGGAAAGTTTTCCTTTGTGCACTCCCAGGTTAATTTAAATAATATTCCGGAAATATCTTATGCTTCAAAGATTTATTTACAGCAAGCCAGCAGCATTTTCCTGACGCGTTTCAGTCTCACCAGAGACCTTGCTCACAGGACTGATAGCAAACAACTCTTTGATGCACCGCCGAAGAGCGCCCGGGAGCCTTGGTCTGAGCCAGATGTCACGGATATATATATATATATATATATATATATATATATATATATATATATAATATATATATATATATATCCATACTAATATAATAAAGAGAGAGCCCAAATCTTTGAGGCGGGTAATCTCAGGAACCACAGCACCAATCACAACACCCAATACAGCGTTGGAAAGGGCAGTTGCAGCAGAAGGACATAGGCTATGCAGACGCCCACCATATACATTTAAAAGGTAAAAGAACCGTGCCAGCAAAGTAGTCCCTTGTGGGCGTGTCTGCGTTGTGCTGTGGGCGTGTGCTGGGGGCGTGACGAACGCTGGGGGCGTGTGGTACGTTCCGCCCTTCATGCCATGTCTCATATTGTGTGCTAATCCCACCCTGCTCCCTTTAAATACCCCTGCACCCCATAATCATAACCCACCCTTACTCCTTAAAATACCCCAACACCCTTAAACACTAACCCATCTTAACCCTATAAATATACCCTGTACCCCAAAACCCAAACCTATCCCTAAAACCTAAAAATACCCCTGTACCCCAAAACCCAAACCTAGCCCTGAATCATATAAATACCCCTGTACCTCAAACCCCAAACCTACCCCTGAACCCTAAAAATACCCCTGTACCCCTATAACCCAAACGTATCCCTAAAACCTAAAAATACCCCTGTACCTCAAAACCCAAACCTAGCCCTGAACCCTATAAATACCCCTGTACCTCAGAACCCAAACCTACCCCTGAACCCTAAAAATACCCCTGTACCCCAAAACCCAAACCTAGCCCTGAACCCTAAAAATACCACTGTACCCCAAAACCCAAACCTACCCCTGAACCCTAAAATACCCCTGTACCCCAAAACCCAAACCTAGCCCTAAACCCTTAAAATACCCCTGTACCCCAAACCCCAAACCTACCCCTGAACCCTAAAAATACCCCTGTACCCCAAAACCCAAACCTAGCCCTGAACCGTAAAAATAACCCTGTACCCCAAAACCCAAACCTACCCCTGAACCCTAAAATATCCCTGTACCCCAAAACATAAACCTAGCCCTGAACCCTAAAAATACCCCTGTACCCCAAAACCCAAAACCTAGCCCTGAACCCTTAAAATACCCCTGTACCCCAAAACCCAAACCTACCCCTGAACCCTAAAAATACCCCTATACCCCAAAACCCAAACCTAGCCCTGAACCCTAAAAATACCCCTGTACCCCAAAACCCATACCTATCCCTAAACCCTAAAACTACCCCTGTACCCCATAACCCAAAACTATATCTGAACCCCTTAAAATTCCCAAACACCCCAAAACATATACCTCAGTATCCCAAAACATATACCCCTATACCCATACTTACCTTAGCCAAACATTAAAAAAAAGCATGCTTTTACCATCATGCATTTACAACGAATTTCGTTGTAAATGTATGCGTGGTAAAAGCATATAAAATGTAATGCCATGCGTTATAATGGCATTGCGGAGTCATGGTACTTTCGTAATGAAAGTATGCGGAGTGATGGTATTGGGAAAGAAACTTGCAGAATAATGGGAGTTTACCCTCCCCCAGTACTTATATTGGTGGCACGGCGGCCGACATCTCCAGCAACATACTCAGATTTTTTCACCACCCATTTGAAAAATGCACAGGTCTCTCTCATTGATGGCCAGCACCGACATGCACTTTTAGACACACCTTTTGCCACAAGTTCTAGAATTGCGAACTTTAGAGCTGGGGAGCTACGTTCGAATCTCGGCATCAGCTCAACATCCTGTGATTCCAGGCAAATCGCTTTGTCTCCCCGTGCCTACCACAAATGAATGTGTTCTTCTGTAATGTAAATTGTGATCATACCATTTTGCCGAGTTCGTGCTATATAATATTGCAAGGAAAAATAAAGTAGGGAAACTCGAGTTCACACACTACTGAACGCGCACTCTTAAGTGCATCTGCAGTGCACTGTGAATCGGAGCGTTTCACAGGCCTGTCACAGATAAGAAATGCTATCAAAACGAAATCCTACAAAACAATATACTACTGGCCGGCAGCAATTTATACCCGGACAACGTCGGGACGGGCTGCTAGTATATATATACAAACATACACCTGTTTGGTTTTGAGAAGCAAGAACTCTAGGTACGCATAAATGTATACATATATCAATATATCTATATCAACATGAATACAATGAAAATAAATGTCTATAAGGACGGTAGAGAGAAGATAGCTCACCGTCACTGAAACCGATGTCATAGCCCTGCTGATCCACTGCTGAATCGCTGTTAATTGCAGAATCCAAGCAGTAATGCCTGGTAAAGGTTTTTCTGTTTTTCCAGGTAGCTGATCAGCAAATGTTAAAGAGCGCCATTGAGGAAGGTATAGCTCTCGTAGAGTCGGCATGCACTGATGTCTGCAATGGTTTGCCATGTATGAAAACAACAGGAGAAAACCCATAAACCACGTTGGGATGGGTGTGTCATGAGAATAAGAACAGTTCCCAACAGGTATTATGTAGAGACAGTTTCAAGAGTGTATGCAATATGCATTACAAGAAAGGAAAACCAAGGAGTCAAGAATTTGGAGAGAGGGTAGTCTTATTTTCATAAGTGGTAGGACAAAAAAACTTTCAAGGTTCAATACAGTTAAAGCAGCACTGTACAGAGTGGATCTTGTGACAACCCGGTGACACTTGGTGCAAGTGCTATATACAATTTGTGACAAGTGAGTGTGCAAGTGTTTAAAAACAACAGCATAGGCGACGCATCAATCAATATATAAACATCAGATAATGGCCCCAACAGAGACAAGTAACCATTACTTGATACACAATAATTGATATGGGAGCACAAGACGTGAATTGCGTCGTGAAATTTGAGCTGTCTAGTCGACGGCGTTTCGATCCCGGTTGGTTGGGATCCTCATCAGGACTGGGTTGTCGATGAGAACAGTGACTTAGGCTCTGGCAGGATGATGTGGTTGCAATCCTGGATATAGGCTCAATCGTCAAGGGGTACTTAGTGAAGCTTCCATCTGAGCAGCGAGTGGTACTGGCGAAACCTGAGTTAATCAGGGCTGAATGCCGTAACCGGGGGTCTGCTGTCACAGCGGGAATCGGGCAGTGAATGCAATGGTTTGCCAGCAGCCTGATGACAGTAATGATTTGAGCTGGATATCCACCTAGAAATGCTTTGTTTAGAAATGGGATAACCTTTCCATGGTGCACTGCAAGCCACAAATAGTTGTTTTGACTTGTGAAAACCTTTAGTTTTGTCTAACAAAACTAAACTTTCAGCACCTTTTGATGCCGAAAGAATAAAGTGCTCTTACGGTTGGTGTTGTAGGAGCTGGAAAAAAATTTCTAAGGATGAGCGTCTCATTTGGATGAAAGCCTGAAGGGACTTAAGGAATGAACATTCGGTTCCTGAGAAGAATCACTCTATCATCCCAAATTTGCAGAAAAGCCTCCTGAATGGTGACAGCTTGAATTTTGCTAACCCATCTGGCAGATGTTAAAGCTGCGAGGAGAGCAACCTTCCAGGAAATTAATTTAATATCCGCTCTGTGAATGGGTTCAAATGGGTGCTTCATATCTGTGACAGCACAATGTTCAATTGCCAGAGCAGAGGAGGTATCACTGGTAGAAAAACTCCAAAACATCCCGGGAAGAATTGCTTAACTATTCAGGCAGATAATAATGAGGGTGATGTGGATAATCTCCTGAAGCTGGAGATGGCAGCCAAGTGGACCTTAATGGATGCATGAGCCAATCCGGATCTCGCTAACTGTAGAAGATATGGGAGGACCTCTTCAGGTGCAGAGGAGAATTGGTGCACGTTAGCTTGTTGGCACCTAAGAATGTGGCAGTACTGGGGTTGGAGCAATTAAAGATCTAACTCTAATCTGTAATATGCCTAAGGGGTTTGAGAGGTGATTGTATCCACAAAGGCATCCCTCAGAATGATCAAACTTCAGGTACCCACACTTCACAATCTGCCAGATGAATCATGATTTTTGGTTGGCAGGAGGACTCATTTGATTGGATAAATCCTTACCACTAGTTAGCATTGACGACTGGATATAGATTCAGGAGACAACTGCTACTTCTGATACCAATAACTCTGAAACTATAAGGACTGGAAAATTTAATCCAAAGGTCCCAGAAAAAGGTCAACATCCAATGGCAGTCAAAGCCAAGCTAGCGAGAAAACACATCTCTCTATCTGCCTAGTGATGAGTGAGGCGGATAGGAGCCCCATGGGCACAGTAGGAAGGTAATGGATGGTGAAGTTTGCAGGAAACATAATGGAAATTGAGGTCATGCATGTTTCTTAGTGAAGAGCATGCCCGTTAACAGAGAGGTTTGCTACACAACATGCCCAAGCCTTGTGCTTGAGTTGCTGACGTCCCCATCTAACTTTACCAATGTTTATCCTACAGCAGGAGCCTTGGGTAGCAGTTCCAAATCACACGTAGAAAAAATGGAGCAGGCCTTGAGCACATGGTTTCAGAGGGCAGTTAGTGAGAATCAGAAGAGCACTGTGATGCTGTCATGGAGCCTTGCTTATAAGGGTAATTTTTACCTCAAGCTTCATGGCACCAGATGACATCATAACTGGATATAAATTCAATCCAATTCAGACGTCTCAATGTGCCATCTAGCTTGGCGATATTCTAATTTGTTATTCATTAATATTCATTTTCTTGCTTGGACAGAAGCTGTCCTGGCCTACCCAAACTCTATTCCATGCTCTTCTCAATCAATCAAAAGACACACAAATGATGGACGGAATGCAGAAAAAATCAAAACATTCACCCCCAGTCAAGAGATCTGGGTTAAATCCAACATTCTTTTTCTCACCATGCCACCTCCGTTTAGACCTGGCCATATGCAAATCAATCTTGACCCTGTGCCTCATGAGAACAGTCCAGCCCAAACTGCCAAGCCAGGTGCTCATTGGACAGGAAACAAGCGTCCTAGGACCGGTTTTGGGGTTTAACTGATTTGCATATGGCTCGGTTCAAGCTGGGATGGCATGGTGAGCAAATAACGATGGATTTAGGCCCAGATCTCTATACTGGGGTGAATGTATGACATTGTTCTGCATTCTGTCCATCAACTGTTGTTTATGCATTTGTCACCGCAAGTGGGACGGGTATTCCCAGACGTGGGTCCCGTGCTCTGCATGCCACTGGAATCAAACTATCCTGGCTGAAGAGGGGGGAAACCCCGAAACCGGTCCTAGGATGCTTGTTTCCAGTCCAGGGAGGATCTGGCTTGGCAGTTCGGGCTGTACTGTTCCCATGAGGCAAAAGGTCAAGACTGATTTGCACATGGCTGGTTTCAAACTGGGATGGCAAGGTGAGCAAAGAAAACGATGGATTTCATTTAGGTTCTGAGGGTAACCCATGAAATGAATAGGAGCATTGTTTGTTTATAAATCATTTTATGTGTATCGTAGAGATGTTAGCAAACATACACATAAATGCTCAACCTTGCTATTTATGAAAGACAAAAACGCAACAAACTTAGTTTGCATTAAACACAGTTCCATCTGTTCCAATGTGAAATCGTCATCAAATAATGTTTATTTCGCTAACATCTCCATAAAATAATAAAGACAACCCAGACATTTTAGCATACATTGTACCCTAAAATATATACATAGTGGATGTACATGTAATATCCAGCAGCATGTTATTATAAATATAAACAAATTCATTATTTCAGCATGACAATAAGGTTCTGCAAACACCATTTGGCATATTAAAAACGAGCCACACAGAAGACAATTGCACTTCTGTTGCCAAATTTCAATAGCCAAACTGTGATACGCATAACAAACAACATGTGGGTACAATCCACTTTTTCGGTTGAGCCATGGAAGCAGAACAAAAAAAAGTACTGGCTTTCCGTTTCCTTCTCTAATGGGTATTTAGGCCATAGAGCAACAGTCGTCAAAGAACTAACAATTGGTAGACCAACTGCTAGTGAAACTTTTCAGTGGTAACATTCCGTACCTACATTTTATATACAAATACTTAGCCTCATAAGGTGTAATGTCATCTAGAAAGGGCTCAAACATTGCCACATTTGTGAAGCCCAAAAAGTGGTCAAATATGCCTCCTGATCTCGCTGAGCGGTACCAAGACTCCATAGCATATGACCACTAACTAGCTTTAAGTCGTTCCCCGCTCCCCTTCTAATGGACCTCAGGTTAGCCCACATCTCATTCAGCCCCAAGGGTGTCGACCAGCATTTCACGTATTTTAGCCCGCAATGGCACAAGTGCGGTCCAACACTAGATCGTCTTGTAGACACAATCTCGGTATATCAAATTCTTCACCAATATGACAAGGGTCTGAATTTTATTATGTCAGCTGTGCTTTTAGTACCGTCATCCAAATGCAGTAGTAATGTAGGATAACTTTCTGGAAAATTTGCAATGCTTTTAAAAATATGTTTTCAACATAGAAGAGTCCTGACACATTCTTACAACCCATAATTTGACATCTTATAGAGCTGCTCTTCTCGCCTTTATTCTACATACTTCCAATGCTTGTGGAACTCATCTAGTACATGTGTCTTTAAAAATGTTTATTACTACTGAAAATCAGCTGGCACTTGGAACCTTACAGGGACCAAGACATGGAACTCCAAAGCTTGACCACAAATATTCAAAGTGCGGGATTCCTTCCATCATTAGATTACCCACTGTCAAGAAGCGCTTCTGCAATCTGTGTGGGCTGCAGCTCGTGTATTTAGTTTTTTGAGGATTCATCTCCAGCCCATGATCATTGCATAAGACCATACATTAGTCTAATAAAGATTGAAGTCCCATCGGTGTTTTGAATACAATCAGGGTTTGGCCTGCAAAGGTTAAAGCAGGGATTTTACATCCAGACAATTAAGGAGCATTATTTCTGCATGCTTTGAGATAAATCAAAAGCACCATTTATACAGAGAGGGAATAACACTGGTGCCGACACACACCCGCCTGACATCTTTGTCATTCAGGATATGGTCAGTTCAATCCTCGTCCTTCCCCCATTTGAATTCTGCACAGTTGTTGGTGTGGAGACAGGTGAGTATATCCAAAATACTATTGAGAATAATCATGTCTTTTAAAACTGCCCATAGTTTCGATTTAGGGATCATTTTGAATGATAAAGCGAAATCAATTTACGCCATCTATGCCCTGGTAGAGTATTATTTGATCTATTTCCCACAAAGCAGCAAAATTGGTGCAAATGGGACGACCTGCTTTTTTTTTTTTTTGCACTGATGCAGTGTTTCTGTACTACAAATCAAAGAACCTCACAGAGTTAATAAATATATTCCCTTTGTTTTTGGACGGTGGATCAGTAATATAATATTGCACATCAGTAGGCCGACACCCTTGCATCATTAATGGCTGTGTGATAAGAGAAGGTTTTCTTTCGTCTTCAAAACTAGTCTTAAAATATACTGATTGTAAAGTACAACTCAGTTTCAGTTCAACTTGTGTGCAATAGGTGAAACGTCTGGTAAGAGAAAGTATAATAAAACACTTAAGCCAAAGCTGCCTCTGCAGTCTTGACTGCCCTTGGGGCCTCGACAAGTCATTGCTGATCAAAGTAATAATCAGTCTTCAGGCAGAACTCACAAAACCTGTTGAGCAGGCATGGGTTCGTCCAGCCCTCTGAAGAGCATCATCACACCACATGTCAGACCCAATAGACAGAGAAAGTAGGAGGAGAGACGAAGCTGAAAAAGAACCCGAGGGAACTGTAAAAAAACGCGGTAGCAGTTATTTTCGTCAAACTACCTTTTTACACAGGTTTTCTAAACACCTGCAAATTTCAGAGTTGCTCACTGAGTTATAAAGCGTCTGCCTGTTGTTGTGCCAAATCGATAAAAGGGAACTTTCTAAGGTGACCTGTACATTTATGAGTTCGATTATACATATGCAATATGTATACGAGGTTTTAAAACGAGATTTCCAATGTAAACATGATCTCAGTGTTGCCCCACCCAAAGCTGAGCCTCAACTGTAATGCCCTTGATTGGTAATACAAAAAGATGGTGATTTGCACATGTTCCCCCCAAGCAACAATCTGTCTAGCCTCAAGTAAGAGATTTTAGATACATGAATAAATCAGATGAGCTGCATTTACTAGAAGAAGGAATCATTGTTTATTTGAAGAATTATTCTTAGTGTAATTATCCTGTGATGTCTGTAGTAATACCTGCTTGGTCGTTCAGTAGTCAAGCTAAATATAGAAATTGTTTTTTAGGAAAGGGTAAGATTTAAACAGAATCCAGAAAGGGATGATAGTGACAAGCATAGAGAAGGCAATAGTTACTAAGACTCTTAAGTAACAAAAAGTGCCGGCATCCCGACCAAAGTCACTTTGGTGAAATTAGGAGCTAATTTAGAGTTTGGCGGACCAGGTACTCCATTAAAAAGGTGGCAGAGTACCCTGTCTATAAACAACAAGGGGCCTGACTTGACTTGAACACCTTTTATTAAATACTAGACACTAGAGGGGTTTCCAATATTTTTCTGTACTCCCTCATAAGAGCGATCCCTATCGCTGATTAATGTGTCATGGTGTTCTATTTATTACAAAAATATCAATACAACATAGGACCAATCCCACCCAAACATGAAAAAATGTGAGAAAGGAGAGACAGCACCTCACGGTCGTAACACCAAGGGGGTTGCTGGTTGGTACTCACAAGCACACCCACTTATCATCATCAGTTGCTTTCTCTCCATAAAAGAAAAAGAAAGTGTGTGTTTGAAATGGTCCACGATGCACAGGTGCCAGAAGAACCCATGCGTGGAACAAGCGCTGTACGCGAAGAACTTCGAGTGAATGAGACGAGCTGAAAGTGACCTTTAGATGACGGAGACAAGGTGAAAGCATTCCTGTTTTCTTAGTTTAGTCAAGAAGGTATTTCTCTTGTAATTCAACGTGGTAAGCACAGTTAGCGGCACAAGTAAAAACTGGGAAGTCGTCATTGGGACAGTGCGCTACATAGCGCGGATGATGTCAGTGGAACGCATCTGAAACGCAGTATCGGCCATTTTAAGACAGTCTGAAACCAACAGTGTTTATATACGTTGTGACGTGGAAACGGCCATTTTACCATTGGTTGTATGACTGGAAATTATTGGGTTTTTTTTCTTTTCCCTTTAAAACATAACTTTATTGTCACACAGACAGTGTTGGATATAATATTGTGTGTACAATATTTGACTCGTTCAGGAAATTTGTGAAACAAATTTAATTCTGAGTTTTAAAAAAACATAACAGTAACGGTGTAACTCGATTGCAAATTTACACTGAGTTAAAAAGGGAAATAAGAGAAGTTTCAATGAGACTATGAAAATTATCTTTCTTCTGCCTTCAAGAGTGGGAATTGTCCAAGAGTGACACACATTCTGCCTTCAAGAGGGGTATTTGTCAAACAGTGACAGACATTTGGAAAAATGTGTCATATGTACATTGTTGAATCACAGTGATGCACATATTTTAAAGCATCGTCTGTCAAGCTTTGCGTGTCAACCGACAGTGATACGCACACTTAAAGAGGTCGTGCAGAGATACAGTGACACCCACACGTGTTATTGCGTGTCAAGTGACAGTGATACGCACACTTATAGTTGGTGTGCAAAAATAACAGACCTATCAGCTTTGCTTCCTTTGCGTGTCAAGTGACGTGATACGCACACTTAAAGAGGTTGTGCAGAGACACAGTGACGCGCACACTTATTCATTGTGTGTCAGGCGAAAGTTACAAGCACATTTATATTGGTGTGCATTTTTGCTTTTGCTTGCTGTTCATTAGTTTCTTCATTGTTTTAAATCTATAAAAATGCTATCTGTATCTCCACCACCACCTTTTCTGGAGTTTCCTGGTAATCCACCCACACGATGGAGGAATTGGTATGATGCATTTGTGACATATATTGGGGCAATAGGTGCATCACGTTTCAGGGCAGAGCGAAGGAAATATCTTCTTCTCAATTCTCTAGGATTTGAGGGTAGATCTGTGTTTAAACATCTTCCAGATTTGGTACGTGCAGAAAATGAAGATGAGCTTGATGAATATGATGAAGCTGTTAAGAAGTTACAAATTTGTTTCGATATTCAACCCAGTATTGTTGTCCTTAGACATAAATTCTTCAAAAGGGAGCCAAGATCTGGTGAAGATGTTGAAACATTTATTACGGCTTTACGTAAACTAAGTGCAGACTGTCAGTTTGAAGGATTCAATGAACAATTGATTTGTGATCAATATATCTGTAAATGCTTGGATACAAATATTCAACAAAAACTGTTATCAATGGGTAATCCGACCCTTGAAGAAACCATACGCACAGCTAAGAGCATAGAGCTTTCTAAAATTTCTGCAAAAGAGCTTGAAGAATAGGTTGTGTCAAGTGAGTCAGTTGGTGTTGTTAGATCAAAAGATGTTAAGAGTAACATTCCCGCACGTATTGAAAACAAACAATTCAAACAAAGCAATATATGTTATCGTTGTGGGAATCTTTCACATTTTAAATCTGGTCGACCTTGTCCTGTGAGGAATGTTGTCTGTAGAATTTGTGGAAGAATGGGGCATTTTGCCATAATTTGTCACTAGAAAAAACGTGTTTTTTCAGAAGTTTATTTTATTTTATTTTTTTATTTTTTATTTATTTTTAGAGTTTTCTATAGCGCGAACTTGAACCGATTAGGTTATCAGAGCGCTTTACATAGCACCAGTTCCGTTACATGTTATCACAGCAGTTTACATAGAATCAGTTACGTTGCACATTTTAGGATCTTGAACCGATTAGGTTATCAGTGCGCTTTACAAAAGACAGCATTCGATGTCCAGTGCCCTCCTCCGCCGTGTAGCGGGGGACCTCTTCCAACCCTCCGGAGTCGTCGAGCTGTCGGGACTAGGCTCCTGGAATGTCAGCTGCCCCTTTACAGGGCACTTTACATAGTATCAGTTACGTTACACATTTTAGGAACACATTACTTATCGCTCTAGTGAGTAGGGTTATCTCTTCACACGGGGGAAGGGGAACACCTGGCTGTATTCCAACAGTTCCACAGGTGATTAGACGTTAAAGCTATAGGTCTAAACACAGGGAGGGGAGACACATGGATACAATCTGATAATCACATAGGATACTAGACGTTACTAGGGGTGGTAGAGAGTACAAAGGACCACTGCAAACACTACACTACACTAGTACCAGCATAGAGGAGGGGTGGGTGGGATGCAAGGGTCTGGAGGGAAGGGCTAGAGTACAGCGAAAACTGTCCGAACAACCAGCAGCATTCACAGCATAGATGAAGGGTGGTAGGATGCAGGGTATGGAGGGAGGGTCTAGTCCATGAGAAAAGTCCTCCAGAGTCCACCAGGGCACTATCCTCTGCGTTCGTGTTCGTGTTCCCGGAGCCTGTGTCTGCCGGTCAGAGAAAAACGTGTCTCCCAGGGCGCCATCTTAAAGTCAGGCACCGGCTACACAGCGTGGTCAGCAAGTTAAACAGTCTTCTTCTCCTGTCACGAATGTGTCTGTTACAGAGAGTAATGATGTTAATCTTAATAATATTCAAGATGATTTAAAAGTCATGGTTGTGGTTGTAGGTGACTTGTCTAGTACTGATGAAGAATGAGTTGACCCTTATATTGACATTAATATTGGAGGGAAAATTGTAAATTTGTTAGTTGATTCTGGAGCAAGGATTATGATGCTTACTCAAGAATTGTTTGCTGAAGTCTGGGGCTCTTGTTCTTTGATGCCTCCAGATAGATCCCCTGTTTCTAATGAAGGGAGAAGGATTGAATTGGCTGGTTTCTTTGAAGATTCTTTGGAGTTCAGAGGAAGAGTAATCCATGGAAAAGTTTATGTGGCCATTAAAGGATTGTCGATTCTAGGTTGGTATCATCAAGGTTTGTTCAAAATGGTATTAAGACCAGGCACCAAAGATCAAGTTTCTGTGGTTGGATTGGATGATTTTGCTGTCAAATTATCTGAACACTACCCTTCAGTTTTTTGCAAAGAATTAGGGAAAATAAAAGGATTTACACATGTAATTAAGATCAAGGTTGATACCATTCCCGTTAAACACAGATTGAGGAATGTGCCCTTCAGTGTTGGAGATCAATTGGAGAAAGAACTTGATGATTTGTGTAAAAAAGGGATCATAGAACCCATAGAATCTTTATTATGGTTGTCTCCCTTAGTGGTCGCAAAGAAAAAAAATTGTGATCTTCGCGTTTGTGTTGATCTTCGCAGTTTAAATAAAAACATATGGGTCGATTCTCATCCCCTCCCAAAGATCGCTGACATGCTGAGTTTGATTCGTGGTTCTAAGTGGTTTTCAAAGTTTGATTTGGCATCAGCATATCACCAAGTCGTACTTGATCCTTCTTCAAGACATATTACAGCATTTGTATCACCATTTGGATCTTTCAATATTGCCGTATGCCATTCGGGCTAGCCTCTGCGGCAGCTGTCTTTTAGAGGATTATGTCAGGCAAGCTCAAAGACATCAAAGGCGTAGTTGTCTTTCAGGATGATGTGTTAATACATGGTGATTCAAGTGATTCACATGATGAAGCTTTTTTTCATGTTCTTGAAGTCATGCAAGACAGTGGTGTTGTTCTGAAACAAGAGAAGTGTGTGTTCAAAGTTAAGAAAGTTGAATATCTGGGTCTTGCTTGGTCTGAACAGGGTATTGAACCTAGACCTGCTCTTATCAAGGCTATTGTTGACAGTCCAGCTCCTATAGACAAAACAGGGCTGAAGTCATTCATAGGACTATGTGAGTTTTATTCTCGATTTGTACCAGACTATGCTTTGAGGGCTTATCCTCTTACCAACATGCTGAAGAAAAGTGTTCCTTTCCTTTGGGACTCTAGTGCTCAAAAAACTTTTGAGTGGATAAAAACACAGTTGGTTTGTCCCAAGTTTCTGAAACCTTTTGATCCTAGCGCTATGTGAACTATAACTGTTGATGCTAGTGGACTGGGTTTAGGTGCTGTTCTTACCCAATCTGTTGGTGGTATTGAGAACACTTTAAAATTTGCCTCAAGGGTTTTGCGTGGCACTGAACTAAGTTTTGCTGTTATCGAAAGAGAACTTTTAGCATGTTGGTGGGCTGTCAGGAAGTTTAATTCCTATGTTTGGGGTAGACACTTCCACCTGCGTACAGATCACAGTCCCCTTGTCAGGTGAAAAACTGAAAGATCACACCCCGAGAATAGCTCGTTTATCCACAAAATTATTACAGTATGATTTTGAGGTTTCTTTTATTCCTGGAAATAAGAATGGAAGAGCTGATTATTTTTCAAGGTTTCCTGTTGATGATGAAAGTGAGTTGGATTTGGGGGATGAGGATGAGTGTTTTATTGCCAGTTTGGTTCTGGATGATATGTATGCTGTTACTGAGAAGGAATGGAGGGAGGAACTTGCGAAAGACAAATTAATTCCTTGTGTAGTTAAGCATGTTAAGCAAGGATGGCCTAAAGAGAAAAATGTTGAATTATTGTTACAGACCTATGTGAAAGTTTCTGTTGAACTTTCTGTTGAGGATGGGTTGCTGGTGGTACCTAGTGACCACTAATTCGTCCTGATATTCTTAGACTACGTTTAATGAAAGGAGCACATGAGGGACATTTGGGAAAAACTCTCACAAAAAGGAGGCTACAAGAGTATTTTTGGTGGCCCAAAATGGATAAGGATGTCGATTCATTTGTGGGTGAATGTATGGTTTGTTCTGGTGCAGAGAAAAGTTTTATTGTCAGGACTCCTCCTTTGCAACCTATTGAACTACCTGAAGCACCATGGCAGAAAATTGGCATTGATCTTGTTGGCCCATTCAATGTTCTCCCAGTTTCGTCAAGGTTTGACAGAGTGGCAATTGATTATTATTCAAAATGGCCTGAAGTTCGGTTTATTGGTGAACCTAATTCGAAAAATGTAATTGACTTTCTGAAAGACATATTTTTGCAGGAGGGTTTTCCTTCCACCATTGTCAGTGATAATGGTGTGCAGTTTGTGAGCCAAGAATTTGAGCAATTTTTGGAACAATGTGGTATTGGCCATTGTAAGAGTTCACTTTATCATTCACAAACGAATGGATTAGTTGAACGTATGAACCGTGTACTTAACAATTGTGTGCAGTGGGCTTTAGCAGGTAAATTCAATACGCAAAATGCAGTACGATCGATGTTGTGGTACTATCGCACCACACCTCAATCTTCTACCAAAGTTTCTCCTTATGAGCTTTTGCATGGGAGGAAACCTTGTTCTAAAGTATGTCCTGGTTGGATGTCCAAGTGGGTGAAGATGGACTCTATTACTGATTTAAATGTCATTGTCAGAGAGAACGTTACTTTGGCACAAACTAAACAAAAGTCTTATTTTGATTCAAGAAAAAAACTATTTCCCATTCTTTTTTTGTTGGGGATATAGTGCGTGTGAAATTTCCAGTGCATAAAAAAAGGTTGTTGTAAATTTTCTGATCCCATGGTCATTGATAAGATTCAAGGTAACGCTGTTAGAATGAACAACAAACAGTGGTGGAATGTATCTAGAATTGTTAGGAATTCATGTGGTAAGATACAACAAAGGAAATCCATGAATGAAGATGACATTTCTTCTCCAGATCATTCTTCTACTGTCCTGCGTAGGAGCAATAGACAGCGTTTTGTTCCTGCAAGATTTCGTTAAGATTACATTATGTATTTTATTATATTTCGTTTTTTTTTGTTTTTTATTTTTGCTTATTTTTCTTACTTTATTTATATAAGGAGGAGGATAATGTAATGGTCCCATTTATTCTAGGGTTTTTATCATCTCCTCTCGGGCATGCCATATCTAGTTCTTAATTAGAATGTTGTTTGTGTTTTGTGTCCTGCGAGGCAGTTACCCTCTGATCCTGTCCCCTGCTTGTTGCAGCGTGGCACCTGTGCGCAATAAACCTACTTATACTACAAATTTATATTTGTGTAAGTGGTTACTTACTACAGTGTTCTATCCTGAAAATCTCAAAAACCTGAAGGAAAAGGAAGTAGACAGTGAAACATAAATGTAAATGAACTATTGGTGCACAATGTCACTACAAGTGCCCACTGGACCCCGTGAGAATAAATATACAATTCCCACCATTAAATAACTGTGTAGCTTACTAGCTCGAAGTAACTATTTAGTGCTGTAAGCTGTCCCAATTAAAAATAGTTTCAGTCAAACCATGTTCAATTATGAAAAGCCAACATGTTTTGTTGCCAATAATTCGTGCAACTTCTTCAGGGCTACAGGGGTTCCAAGTTATCACTTCATGCGAGATTCACGTCAAACCTATGGTTGCATGATATTAATAAAGAAATAAAGAACATGCCACAGGTAAATACCACCAAATTATTAAAAGCACTCCAAAGAACTCTTGAATTACTTGAAAAAAATTCAAATGCATAATTCTCACAATTTTTCATGTTTGGGTGGGATTGGTCCTATGTTGTATTGACATTTTTGTTATACATAGAACATCATGACACTTTGATCAGCGATAGGGATCACTCTTGTGAGGGAGTACAGAAAAATATTGGAAACCCCTCTAGTGTCTAGTATTTATTAATAGGTGTTCAAGTCGAGTCAGGCCCCTTGTTGTTTATAGGTTGTAGAGTGGGGGGTGGCGCGACTTTTTTCTCCCCCTGTTTCTCCAGTTGTGTTGAAGAGTACCCTGTCTGCCAAACGTTTGGTCCACTTGCCTGTTTAGAGACAGGTGAACTGTAAACTCTCTATAGGAGGAACCCAAGGTGGCTCCATCAATAAAAAGCTTATTCCGGCACCACAATGGATTAGGGGCCTTCAGAGTAAAGCCATCATGCCACCCTCTCTATTTACAGCAGACACTGTGATGTGTTTTTTCCTGTTCATCACTGCCTGGAAAAACCTCGTGGAGGAGTTACAGAAAATAACAGCAATAACCCATGCAACCTGTGGTAGAAACTCTCAGGGTGTGGGAGGTCATTTTTTTTTCAGAAACAAACTCTCACTTGGGGAGTTTGTTTCTGTAAAACAAAAAAGTTAAACGATTTGTAACTACCATCAAAATTGACGGTGGGCATCCACCAAATCTTTTGTATCTGCCATGAGGGTGGTTCATTTCAATATACAGCGATGAACAATCCTATGATACATTTCCCTCTAGTTTCTAAGTGCATAGTAGAATGTAGCACGCATAGAAATAGAAAGTAACAAGCAGTAATAAACATTTCTTCTCATTACCCCACATTGAGGAAAGCATAGCTTTTTGCCTCATACCCAGGTTCACTAGTCTTTGTAAATCTGAGTATGTGTCAAAATTCATGGGTGGATGTATGGGAACTCCCACGCTCCATGGGAACCCCCACACTCCACCATGGAATGCCTTCCCAATGTAGAGTAACACAAGGCAGCGTTTTGTGCTGCCTTGCATTACTCTGAATTTACTTAGACTCTGACATGATGTGACTGCTGGGCAAAGGCAAACAAAGCATATAGGCATGTTTATATTTGTATTTTCCTATCACCTATGGCCATGCCACTGTGGTCACTGCTACTGCTGTGCAGTTGTTGTTACTGCTGTGTTGGTGGTGGTCCTGGTAGCTTTTGTGGCAGTGCTGGTGACAGCTATTGCTCTTCTGTGGTAGCAACAGCAAATCCAGAGCTTCCGAATCTTTTGGCAGCAGTTGTCGTTATTGTCATTGGTGTGGTTCCTGATAGAGGCTCTGTCTTGCTAGCAGTTGTTGTTGTCACTGCCATGATAGGAGCTGTGTTGCTGCAGCTGTGTTCACAGTTGTTTTAAATCCTGCTATTACTCCTTTGGCATCTACCACAGACGACAACACTATGGGGCTGATTACGATGTTGGTGGGACCGCCACCGACAGGCCTTCGGTGGCAGACCCACCGTCATCCAGCAGAGTAGCCAGACCGCTGCATTATGACACGGTCAGTCTGACAGCTTCGATCTGAAGAACCAACCAGCGCTTCGGAGGGGCAGCAATTAGGATGTCCCTTTCTGACAGCATTTCAATGGCGGTTTGACCACCATAGAAAGGCAGTCGGAATGGGACTTTGGGAGCCCCTAGTAGGGCTCCTTTCCCCCCAGGGTCTTCGCTATGAGGCCCGGGAGGCACCTGTGGTCCCCCAAACATCCCTGCCCCATGTGCCAGGCATCATGTGGTGCCTGGCACACAGAGCAGGGATGTTTGAAAACATGCCTTTTGCCATTGAGGCTTGTTCTGGGGCCATTTTCTCGTGCACTGCACTAGCCTCAATGGCAAGTGTCATGTTTCTGAACGCCTACACAGCGGTCAGATCATAATTTGGTGGGCGAGACCGCTGACTACCTGTCAGCCGGACCCGTACCCGCAACGATGTCGGTCAGATGCTCATCTGACCACCATCGTAATCGGCCCCTATGTCGGCCTGAGTCACACATTTCATCTCCCTATACTCCTGCTAAGAGAGAAATCAAAACAAGTGTGCACACTCAGCATTAAGTTGGCAACATTGGTGCAAATATAGTTTGAATACTTTTGGCACTAACTCCAGATTCCAAATGAGTACCTAAGAGGGTACTGCTAATGCCAACAATTTCTCCCAAACACCAGCCTCCAACCTAAATTAAAGATTTCTTCAAACAAAAGTGGTGGTGCTAGTGGTAGAATCCAGCAAAACAGAGAGCGCTATCTGTAGGTATAGAAGGGAGAGATCAGAAGGTGATATAATATATACATGTTTAAAAAGTTCTCTTACTTTAGTTGCATCGCCCGAATTGCACAATCTTCCTTTGGTAACAAGGGAGTGAGTAGAGGAATGATGCAACACGGAGGGAGGGTAGGTGGGAGAGAATGATGAGGGTGAGTGGAGAGGGCAGGTGAGAGGGGATAGGGAGCACACAGACATCAAAAGGTGGGTGGGACAATATGGGGCCAGTACACAGGCAATAGAGGTTCGGCGATATGGACTGGTTCAAGCACGTAGAAAATGGAGGCCCTCAAGGAAGATGGCAGCTGACTGACACCGCCGATGAGTCGCTCTGCTGAGCATCTCCCTGCGTATTGAGTTCACCGATGCTGAACCAGTAGTTCCGTACCAAGAAACCCGATGGAAGAAATTGTGCTACCTCTGTAACCAAGTGCAGAGTGAGAGGACTGTGAGGAATGGTCCTTAAACACCCCCCTCGGGACGTGTACATTGTTCCTACCTGTAGCCTTCAGATCAAACAGCCGCATCGCCGTGAGGACTGGAATCTGCTATCGTGGATCTGCGCGGGGCTGCAGGCAGCCTCATCCATCGTTCCACAGCTTCAATTCCACAGCGCTGCTGCAGGCTGCGCACGCTGCCATTTGCGCACGAGACATCGGTCTCAGACTGGTACCCTTGGCTGGAGAGACCCCTTGCCGCAATGCCCATCCCTGTGGCATCCTCGCGCAGACCATAACTCACAAGTAAGAATGACAGGGAAGGGGGCGCGTGGGGGGAAAACTAAGAACACACCCGTAGCAGGGATTACTCTGCCAGTTACCACCCGGCAGAAGAATCCAGAGATTCCGGGCGGCAAGGCTAAAAAAGGGGGGGGAGAAGGGGGAAAAAGCGGGATGCCCAAAGAAAAGGCCAAATGTACTGGACTCCCAAAACTCTGCCACAATTAAAAAAGGCCCGCACATTTAACATGGAAACAGCAACCACTAATAACTGCAAGCTTTGGGGCCATGTCAAGGGACGACAAGGGCCCTATTTCTATTGATGCTGCTGTTATTGCTGATACAGACAATGAAACCCGGTCAGGCGAGCATTAACAAGGGGGGCTTACACCTTCCTCAGTGTGTGACTCACAGTTTTCAGACAGTGCTGCATTTACAACATCTACTACAACAGCCATTGTACTCTCTGCTCTCCATGAGGGTAGCAGGACACAGCACCTTGGTAACCCCAACACTGACCCTAGCAAAGAAAGCCACCATGAATCCATCCTGAGGGGGCCTGCAAGATCGTCTTCCCACCCCTCTACATACCAGTAACGTTCCTCGGCTGGAGTATATGCTCAAAACTCCGGACTGCCAGGACACATTTTATTCCCTCACCGAGGATTCTGAACTCTCAGACATACGTATCTCTATCTCTAGCGGGGAGGAAGGCGCCAAATGGTATAGTGGCTCCAATACTGACCCCCGTGAAGCATAAGCCCCTCTCAAAAAAGAAACAGCTGCTTAAATCAAAGGGGAACAAGGAACCGCATGGCAATGACTGGGACACATCCAACAAAGATGATAATACAGACCTAAAATGGGAATATGAGGACACATCACTCTTGTCTTCCTTTAAACCTGCTGCAACCTCTGGGGGTCCCAAGCCGTGGCAGGCTGTCCCAATGTGTGCAGTGGGAGGGGGCAAAACAACGAACCAGCGCTAGCAGACATTCTACAATCCATCAGGAGTTTCCAAGCAGAAGCAAAGGCAGATAGCCTGAGATCGCGACTGGCAGAAAAGAAAATATTAGGGGCTGTGCACAAGGTGAGGAAGACGTGCGCTGAAATTGTTGATCGCATGGCCTCGATGGAACTGCAAACCGAGCAACTGGAAAATGATGTTACCTTGCTCAAAACTCAGCATGACGAACGCGAGGGCTTGGTTAAAGATTTAATGTGGAAGGCTGAGGAGCAAGAAAATTGGCAGAGGCAGAATAATCTCCGCTTTTTGGGGATTCCAGAAGGGATTGAAAAGGATGATCCGAGGTAATTTATGGTAACTTTTCTTAAAGGAGCGTTTCCAGAACTCTAGGACTGGGACTGGGACTGGGACAAGGAGGACCAGAGAGCCCACAGGTTTCCTCTTTTTCCCAGTAGGAAGGGCCTAGCCTCACAACAGCACCCTCGGGCTATGCTGCTTTTCTTTGGCACCTTACTGCTTCGCCAGGCCCTCTATGACCTTGCCAGACCCACCAGTAAATGCTCTTTTGAAGGTATATCTTTCTTTTCTCAACCAGACTTTGCGCACGCCACGGTGGAGCGCAGATGGAGACTCAGACAACTATTTGATCCTTTCCAAAAACTGGGGGCCACAGTGTATCTTCAAAATCCTTCAAGGCTTAAAGTTATCTTTCAGAGGTCAACTCAGAGCTTTTTCTCAGAGGTTCAGGCCAAAATCTACCTAGATGAAATCTCTGGACATAAGTAACCATTATTGTTCCTCTATGTTTAAATGCATTTTCAGGTTTTGCGAAGTACAGTCTTGAACAGCCTTATAGATGCATTGATTCCTCTAGGGGATTTATTCTTCTCTTTTTATGGTTCACTAGTGGGTTTTTTTAGATTGGTACGCGGGGGAGGTGGCTCAGCTGGCTCATTGGGGAGAGAATGACGGACGTCAGTTCCCTGTCCCAGCGCGGGCAGGCAACCTTCAAGATTGGTGGAGGGTGGGGGGTGCCGGGAGGAACAGGACGGGTCAGACAGGACGGGTCACAAAAAGAGCGAAATTCACTTTAGGTATCACAAATTTTATAGGCAGAATGTTGGAAACATGGGGAATGGCTATAAGCTTAGCTTTGCTCCGGTCTCAACTCTTTTAAACACATGGGGGCACTAAAAATACTATCTATAAACATCTGTGGCCTAAACGATTTTAAAAAGAGGCAAATAGTAGCATTAGGATTACGGGCTTGGGGGCAGACATTGTGTGCCTCCAAGAAACGCACATAGAGGGTCTCAGAAACAACTCTTGAATTCACTTGGGTATAGGCTTATTTGAGCAACTTCACAGGGGGTTCGGGGGTGGCTATTTTAGCTAAAGGTAATAGACTGACCTTTAGTCGATTTAAAACCGACAATTTTGGGAGATGGGCTATTACTGAATGTCAGTACGACAAGGGTTTAAAATTTACATTATGTACGGTCTATGGGAGTAATAGTGACAACCCGGCTGTTTTTGATGAAATCTCCAATGAATTTGCACACTGGCCCTTACCGATGTTGGTATGTGGGGATTTTAACATTAATCTTCCTACTAATTGGTCGATCAAAGATGAATGGGTATACAGAGGCCGTAAGTCGCAAGCATTCAAATCCTTAAAAAATCTTTGCCTTGCACATGGATTAGTTGATGGCTGGCAGATATCTAATCCCAATGATACAGGGTAAACTTTTTTTTTCTAACCCACACTCTTCCCACGCTAGAATTGATTTTATGTTTATGTCTAACTCCCTTAATACCAAATGTCAAACGGAGAAGCTGCCCCGAAAACTCTCTGATCATAATCCCCTAGTCTGCTCATTAAATGTAATACCGGCCAAAACTGAATCTATTTCTTGGACCTTTGAAAAAATCCTTCTAGAGGATGATAAATAATGGGCCCATATGAAAGAATGGATCCCCAACTTCTTAGCTTATAACTCAGGCAGCGCTCCGATCGATATAGTTTGGGACACCCTGGAAGCTGAGATTCGTGGTGAGACCATACAGTATTCTAGGAGAGCCAACAAGGTTTGAGGGGGAGACAATGGGTGGCCTGCAAGAGAGTCTTCGGCAGGCAGAAGAAGAACTATCAGGAGCTACTAGGTGGGCCAATACGGCTGACAAAATCTCCAAAATACAAAGTCAGATTGCAATTGCCAAGGCGGCTATTACCAATATTTTTACTGCGAAAGCCGTGAGGAAAGCTGCTGCCAGGAAAGAGTTGGTTTATGAAGTTAATGAAGTAGTGGGTCATCAGCTAGCCGTGCGCATGCGTCAACAAGCCACCTCTAATCTGATTCACGAAATACACGATCCTGTGGAAGGTTCTTTATCTGACCCAGAGCTCATTAGAGAAGCCTTTTGGAGAATTTACCGGACCTTGTATACGGAGGAAGGATGAGGGGCTATAACAGAGATAGAAAAATACCTAGAGAGCGTTGACTATGACAAACTAGATGAAGAAGACCAGCACTTGTTGGGACAATCCCTCAAATTGGAGAAACTTGTAACTATTATTCAAAATCTCCCAAAAGGGAAGGCCACCCTTCTAAATTCTATTTAGTTTTTCTAGAGCAAATCAAGGATATTATTTTAGAACTATTTATTCATATTTTTGAAGGGGGCCAACTTCCTAGCTCCTGGTCCAGAGCTAAAATAATAATATTCCCTAAAAAGAATATACCCCCGGAACAGCTAGGATCTTACCGCTATCACGCTCATTAATGCGGACTCAAAAATATACTCCAAGTTGCTGGAAAATAGGGTTGCCCCCATTGTGCATAAGGTGATTATGCGATGTCAACACGGCTTTGTCCTGGGGAAATCTACCATCAATCATATACATAGAGTGATTACCTTATTCGATGGTACTGAGGTGGCAGGAGACCCTATGGCACTAATTCTTCTAGACGCCGAGAAGGCGTTCGATAGGGTCTCCTGGCCATTTTTATGGGCTACCATGGCCATGGTCGGGTTTGAGGAGTGCTTTATTTAAGCAGTACAAAAACTATATATTAACTCTAGAGCAGTGGTATTTGTGAATGGAAGCCTCACCAAAGAATTCGCAATATCCCGTGGAACTCGACAGGGGTGTCCATGCTCGCCATTTATATTGACCCCTTTATTCGGAAACTTGAGAGAAATGAGAATATACCACCAATTCTACTTCAAAATTATCCAACTAAAACTCTGGCATACGCTGATGATGTAGCCATTGCCACCCCTGACTCTAGCACAGCTATGCCCTATATTGAGGAGGAAGCTACTAAATTTGGGCTAGTTTGTGGGTATGCTCTCAACCAAGTAAAGACGCAAATTATTTTAAACAAAGCAAGCAGGATGAATGATCTCCGGGTGGTGGACTCAGCTACTTATTTGGGGGTGGCCATCTGCTCCAATTTGGGAAATCTGGTGGACATAAACATAAAACCAATGTTAGGCGCAATCCAGAAAGACCTACCCCGTCTTGACAATCTCCATCTGTCCATCATTGGCAGAGTAAACGCTGTCAAAACAGTGTACTTTCCAAAGATCTTGTACTTATTTAGATCAATCTGTTTTAGAATTTACTAACCATTGGCTGAAGGCAAAAGAACATATGTTTGCTAGCTTTGTTTGGGCCTATGCGCAACCCCGGCGTGCTTACAAATGCCTTACCCTCCCTAAAGATAGAGGGGGCTTAGCTCTCCCCAACCTAAGAAAGTACTATTGGGGGTCGCTAGTACTTTACAGGAGTGAGCTTATATAAAACTCGGGGGACGAGGACCCGGTGGGTGTTAATTCACCAACAATCTTTCAATTACTGCTTGGTAGCAAAAGTAGAGGCTATCTTTGGAGATATACCCATGATAGCTACCATATGGAAGTTAAATTTAAGACTCTGAACAGCGGGTTTAAAGTGTGTAAGGCGGTGGGGAAGATGCTGAAGCTAGGTCAATTTTCATACTACACACCCCTAGTAGATAATCCCTTACTTCCAGGAGTCATCTTCCACGACAACTCCCTGCTTATATGAAGTAGGGCCAGATTATCACAATTAGGTTGCTTTTTCACCCCAGCTGGGATTAAATATTTCGAAATGCTAAAAGCAGAGTACCACCTACAGTGGCAAGACTTTTTTAAATACTTACAAATAAGGGATTTTTTTACACGAAAATTAGGAGGGAAAGATTGGAGTGTAAAGACTGATTTTATTGAGTTAATCATTCATTCTAGGGCCCACACTATTGGAGGAGTTTGCTCCTCTCTGGTAGCAATGCTTCCTGATGATCTAGAGAAAACTTCCCAGAAATGGCAGGATACAATAGATATATCTGTTGAGGGATTTAAACATGCCTATTTCCTCTCTCAATCCATCCTCATGTCTACCAAATTACAGACCTAGTATTATAAAACCTGCTTTTTTCTTTATTACACACCAGACAAAATTGCCAAATGGGGAAATGGTAAGGGAACATGCTGTCCTAGATGCAATGCCTTTAAAGCTGACTCGGTTCATATCTTTGCCTTATGTAACAGGCTAACAAAACTAATACGAGACATAGAGACATTTCTGAGCACTGTCTTACAAAGAAATATAGTACTATCTAGTGACGTAATTCTGCTAGGGGCCGAGATGCGGATCACTCTGGCAAAGGCCAAGAGTTAATATTTATTGCAATGGCAGTTTTACGTTTATGCATTGCCTCTGCATGGCTAGACCCAACGGCACCGTCCTTCCAACAATGGTTAGCTAGGCTCTTAGCCATCTTTAACCTGGAGGTTGCAGTTTATAAATGAAAGGCTAATTAACGGCGGTCTAAGGGGTCTAAGCATTTTGTCACCATTGATACAAAGGAGTTTGGCTCAGGGCTCTGCCCAGAGCATTGTTCAATCTTGACGCCTCTAGCGATTGCTGTTTTAATTGTATTTGTTGTTTCTGCTTTTTTTCTGTTAAATTCTTTAAAGATGCTCTAGTCTCACATGTTAGCTATAAATGTATGATGCCTTAAAAAATATTTGCGGTTTGCTATGGGAAATACAAAATGTTATGATTATATGTGTACCTGTATGACAGGGGTGGGTGGGGGGACGGGTGCTAATTATTGGTGTAAAAACCAAGAAAAAAAAGAAAAAGAAAATGGAGGCCTTTGAGTTAAGCACACGAACAACATAGGATGGGTGGAAGCAGGGGACACAAACAATGATGTGTATATGGGAGGAGCTAGGGCAAGTAAACACACAACAGAGGGTGGGCGGGAGGGGCCAGGGAATGCACATGGATAAGCACTCTCGAGGAAGCAGACAAATAATGGAGGGCCGGTGGCAGGAACTGTGGGAAGCACATGGACAACTAAGGGTGGGCGAGAGTGTAATAGGAGGAACATGGAGGAGAAGGTGTACACAATGCAAACTGCTGGAAAATGCACGCACTCTCATAGAAGGCTTAAAAAGATTTTAAAAAGTAGCGCCTAAAAAAGCGATCTGAGGAAGGACACAGCAAATGTCCATGCACCAGGTGAGAGACAAACACAAAGGGAAAAAGGAAAGCCTATGGAAGCTGATGAATAAGAAACAAGTAAATGTGAGTGACAATGAAGCCAACCAATAGCAATCAGTGTGAGCCTTCTAACCCCACCGAATGTAACAAAAGGTCAGGCAAGAGACAACAAATGCACCATTTTGAGCAAGATCGAAAAATGGTGAAATAACTACATGCAATGCAAACAACAAGTTCTCAATAGGTATGTCCAATATGTATAAAGGTGAGGCGCTTAACCAATGATTAGTTTCCAACACCTATTCTACAAATTCCAAAGCCACCCAACATGAATAGTTTGCCTGCTACCATTTGGAAGATACAGCTTATTAAATGCAATAAGGTAATTCAACGCTATTGTTTGGGAGAGTTAGGCCTTGCAATAGTAAAAAAGGAATTTAAGAGTTTTTTACTATCAGGACATGTAAAACATAAACGTACATGTCCTAGATTTTAAATGCAGTGCACCCTACCCTGAGGGCTGTTTAGGGCCTACCCTAGGTGTAGCGTCTGTGTATTAAAAAAGTAGGTTTGTGCCTGGCAAAAGGTTTATTTCGCCAGGTCGAAATAGTAGTTTAAAACTACACACACAGGCTGCACTGGCAGCCCTGAGAGATGTTTAAAGGGCTGCTTAAGTGGGTGACACAACTAGTGCTGCAGTGCTGCAGGTCCACCTATAGTATTTAATTTACAGGCCCTGTGTACATGAAGTACCCTTGTTATAGGGACTTATAGGTAAATTAAATATGCAAATTGGGGATAAGCCAATGTTATCATGTTTTAAGGAGTGAACACACACTTTAGCACTGTTTAGGAGTGATAAAGTGCGCAGAATCCTAAGGCCAACAAAAACAAGATCAGAAAAATGTGGAGTAAGGCAAAAGGTTTGGGGGAAGACCACCCTAAGGCTGACAGGTCAAATAGAGAGGCTAGCTAATGGTTTACATGTGAATTTTTAGCAGGTGCCCTCTTCTTGTGTGTGGATCTTAACTCTGATTCAGAATGTCGTTACAGGGACAAGAGCGGAGGACAGGGAAGGGTGAGTGCTTGTGAGGAAAAACTGGCAGGGAGGAGGTGTGGGACAGAAAGTAGAGCAAGGTCAGGAAAGAAGTGTTAGCCTTTGAGTCTCCCAGAAATATTGAACATTACATCCTGTGTGCACACGTGACAAAATAACAATATGTGGCAAAAAGAAGCTATCATGATAATTGTCGAGGTGGCACAGTGGTGCCAATGGATGAAACGTAATCAAGCAAATTAAATTAATAAATGAGAGCGAAAGGGGTGTGACAGCATGAGCAAATGTTAACTTAACTCAAACCACATGAAATTGTTTGCCTTTAGGAACAAAAATGGTTTTTCGATTTAATTGCTGGAGCTAATATAGCATTTTATCTTTGCAGATTTGCTCCCAGCAAAAATTGTCCCAAGTGAACTGAAACTTTCAATTTACGTATTATATCAAATGAAGTTTTCTTTATTTCCGCCTAATTAATGAGACTTTTATCAATATTCATGTGTGTAGGAGCCTTAAAGGTATGTCAATATATACATTTCTTGTTGGAACAAACTGCTTCTAGCTATATCAAAAGATACATCTATTAATTAAAGTGTACTTTGAAAATATTTGATTACTGTGAACCTATCCTTCAGGGAAAATTATTCAAGAAAATATGCACCCAAGATGTAAAAACTGCGATTTACTCAAAAAATGTTGATCTAGGAAAAATCATCAAAGCACCATAAATCTTCAGAAAGGTTTGGCTCACTTTTCTGTGAGGAAAAAAATACTACCATTATAAAGATATTTGCATATTATAGTAAATGATGCACAACAAAAAAGTAAACAATGTTTTGTAAAGGAGTTATTTCACCCTAGCAGGAGTGTGAGGTTCGCATGAATATGACGATAAATGCTTTTTAGAAGAGGTACAGAAATACATCTCCTTTCAGGACATTCGGTGTGACTGAAATTAATTACATGACATATTCATAATACATGCATTGCAAGAGCAATTATAAGCACAGTTTGTGTGAACAAAACACCTGATGGATGATTTTCTTTAATAAACAATCTTAATGATCACTACTATTTCCAAGGCTACTTTAGATTGATAGGCAAAGAAATATAGCAAATAGAATAATGTGACCATGGCATCCAATTAAAGCACAAAGGCCCCATTTACATAGATTTTCGGTGCTTGATTTTGCCAAATAAAATGAGGATCGAAAACGATGAACGTGTAAATCTGCATCTCTTGAACGTAATGCGAAAATTGCTGCTAAATTACATAAATGTGTTTGTAAATTTAAGTGTGTCCAGACATATGAAATATCATCCGCAATTATCGATTACAAATCATGTCGGAACAGAGGTGCTTTTGACCTAAGAACAAAAGTCTACAATTTCGTAAATATGCGATTGCAAATGTACTTTGTAATATTACAAACACGAAACATGAAGATGTGCCTTGGATCTCATACAAGTTACTTAGGGCCAGATGCAAGAAGCACTGGTTGCAAAATACTGGTTGCAATTTGCAACCAGCATTTTGAGACCAGTGCGGTATTTTGCAAACCGTCCTATGTACTAATAAGTCAGTTTACAAAATACAGATGCCTAGTGTGCCGCAAATTGACCAACTTTATCAATCAATCAGTATTTATATCGTGCAGCTTATCACCCCAGAGGAAATCCAGCCAATGGAGTATGGTGGGCCTCAGTCAAAGAGCCGGGCCGTGAGTTCCCTTCTGAAGTTGGGGAGTGAGGGGGAGGTTCAGAGGTGGAGTGGGATGCTGTTCCAGGACTAGGCGGGAGGGAGGAGAAAGAGAGACCTCCACTGTGGCTCTGCCAGATGCGGGCATGTTTGCAAGGGCGAGGGAGGTGGATCGGAGTTGTCTGTTTGGCTGGTGGAAGGTCAGCCGGTGGTTGCTGCTGTAGGGTCCTGCGTTGTGGAGGTCCTTGTAGATGAGAGTCAGCAGTTTAAACTGGCATCTCTTCTGGACGGGAAGCCAGTGGAGGTTTCTGAGGTGGGGGGGGTGATGCGGGTTCACTTGGGAAGGTTGACAATGAGACTGGCTGTGGCGGTCTGTATAGTCTGTAGTCGTTTGAGGAGGTGGGAGGTCATGAAAATTAAGGAAGAAGGTCGCAAATGACCCACTAGGAATCGTTGCCACCACAGAGACGGTGGCCTGTTGGAGTCAGCCGACCACCATGTCAGTGATTGCTTTTAAATAAAACAATCTTTTTATCCAAATACAGCCTGTTTTCCTTGAAGGAAAACAGGATGCATTTGGAAAAAGTAAGAAATTGTAACTAGCATTTTTTAAGAGTAGGCAGGGGGCCCATGGGACCACTACCTCATCTTAAAAAATATTTTTGATCATCATTTTCAAAAGGGAAGGGGTGCCTTGGGGATTCCCTCCTGATTGTGAATAGCTTGCCACTACATGTTTATAGTCGGTAAAGTATTAGGGCCAGATTTACTTGCCTATCCGTCGCCCTTGCTCCGCGCAAGGCAACGCAGGGCTACATAAAATCTTATTTGAGATTTTTTTTCCAAGTGGTTTTTTTATTGACTTTTTACATAAGTATACAACAAAGGTACAGTAGTTAAGGTATACAGATTGCCAAAACTAACCAGCAAGTAGACACCATGTGTAAGCTGGTAGACACTTACTGGGTATTTAACCACATTGTATTATTCCCATGAGCATTTCAAACCTCGTATATGGCTACCTAGTTCCCCATTATTAATTTAGAGAAGGGGTCTCCAACCTTTTCTATAATAAGAGCTACTTCTGCTCAAGGAAAATCATCCAGAGCTATTAACACATTTGTATCACTGTACAACAGTGACCACACCACACCAGTTAGAAATATGCTAGTAGTCAACCCAAAATGTAAGGCTGGTAACCAGCAATAATGTCAGAAAAAGCATTTTCAACATGTAATGCATCAACATGCCTAATGAAATAATACCAAAAATAGCACGTGCCCTCTGGCACTAAAAACATACTCACAGCAAGATGTCTCACCAATGCAGCTTGAATTACTATTCAAATATTATCTTTAAATATGTTTTGGAAAGACAACCACTTAGTTTTCATCAGCATAGCAGTTGCTGAAAATAAACTTTTTTTCTATCATTTACCTTTTCCATTTAGGGCCAACAAACTGAAAAAAACATGTTTGTCTTCATTTTTAGCAAATACATGGGGGTCTGTTAGTATGGCGGGCGGAGGCACCACGCGGTGCTGGCGGAAAATGCTTTTTACCCCACGCGAGCAGCGGTCCTCACTTCCGCCATATTAGTATGGCCAAACATAGCCCATTTCCTGTCCGCCGTGGTGCGAAGCGAACCGCCATCAAAGTGCGCCCGCCACCGCGGCAGTGTGAGCCAATGGAGACTCACCGCCGTGCGGGAAGACGCCCCGTCCGCTGTACCAATCAGAATGCCCCAAACAGCCAGTCGCACCGCAGAGGAGAAACCCCCAACCAGAGACGGCGGAAGCACGACAGCATTCCAGACCTTTCCACCTGGTCCCGACCGCAATGGATCCAGCTCTACACGTCTTTCCGGTGCTGTACCTGATACATTACCAGCAACTCATGGACCGTCGCGGACGACAACGCAGGTACGCAAACACACAATCCCGCACGAACCACAACATACAACTCATGGGCTGATATAGGGTTCCTCTCCACACCAGACACCCTGCTAGGGATAGGAACACATCCACAAGTGTACCCACACATGTCCTAACTGTCACCAGGTCACCCCTCCGCATCCAGGTCACCCATCTACCGCGATCATGAAGTAAAGTCCTGGTCACGTAACCGCAGTGGTGAAGACGTATGAAAACATGAGCACAATGCAGAAGGCAGGGCAAGCACCAGGCATGGGCAGTGCACAAAGACCACAGGGCCACACCTCCACACACTAGGCCCCCCAACATGAAGGGACATGCCATGTGCCCCACCTGTACTCCCCCTTGCACAATAACCAGCCAGGTGAACCCACACTCTGCACCACACACCAAACAACTAGGGAGACATCCACAGCAGGTGTAGCTGCAGAGCAACACACAGCAAAGAAGCACAGGGCCAGGGCAACCCACACACCACAACAACACCACACTCATGGCAAGAAAACTGAGACCAAGCACAAAATGAGCACACACACCGATAATGAACAATTACTCCACTGGACACACAGCCTGCCATGTCACACAGACATATCCCACACTGACACACAGCCACATACACAGACCACATGCCAGCAGCAATGGAGTACAACATATAGGAAAGCCAAAGTGAGGTACACACAAATGGAATGCCAAAGAGCCAACCACCAAGCATGTGTACATCACATGCAAGAGAAGGAACATATAACAACACCCTCAGCCCATATAATCACACATGGCTTGCACAGTGAGCAAAGTCAACCCACAGTCACCTCAGTGGAACAACTCAGGGAGACAGCAAGGCAACCCATGTATAGGCACAGGGATGAAAGGAAGGGTATGAAGTCAAACAGTAAACAGCCACACATCTGTATCCAACTACGTGACAGGAGTATGTCAGCAGCACAACACACAGGGCCCATTGCAACACGCCATGACTGTCAAACACAAGTATGAACCTTCACAATACCCCCCTTACACATGCAGCACACAACACCAGTGCCAAAAACACAGAAGGGTGCCAAAAATGTCCAGTCAATACATTGACAAACAATCACACTCCCTGGGGGGATCCACAAACATCACACACACACAGGGAAGCCTGAATCAATGTGTGCACAAAAACAGCAGGCAGACACATAACTCAATAAAAACACACACAGAACCACAACAAGACCAGACATGACCTGCGCAGCATAACTGTGTAAAGGCAATGAGAGAACAGTCACAACAGGAGTACACAACCTCATTAGCCTGGAACAAAGCACAGACATCATACCACAACACAGACACGAACTGCATCAACACAAAACAATCATGGACACAAACTAGGAGAAATGGCCCTACAATGATACACAGACATACCACATCACCCATCAAGTCAACATGGTGTCATAGTTCACCACATGCATGCACATGCACAAGAATGTCAAGAGACAGCTCAAATATGAGAGGAGGAAACACCAAGGACGCACCAAACACAACCACAGGAACTAGAATAGACCTAAGTTCATGTGACAGACACACAAGTAAGGCACAACGCACTGGCATCACACACCTGAATGAACCACACCAACAAAACACACACACTGACAAGCAAATAGAACACCACACACAGAGCACCTGTCAACTGCTAGAGACAACACAGCCCAAACACTGCACACAGCCACATCAGATACACAACAGATGCACATGCCAAGAAATCACATATCAAACACAGCAGTACATCAGGAGATGCACATCAGGCAAGGGCAAGGCAACATACACTCACAGTACTGCATGCACACCAAGCACAGTGTGCACAACAAACATACCAGTTCCACACAGATATGAGTGACACACCATGAACGCCCACAACAAAAAATCAAAACAGCACACCCAGGAAGTTAAGCAGTCCTTCAGCAAACACACATACAGCTAACCCAACACCCACAGATGCACAAGTGTGGGACCCCAAAGTGGATAAAACATGAATAGAGGAAACAAGCCCTTGGCAATGTTGAGTGGCATATAGTGCATGTGTCACAGTAAACCATACCCACACAAATAACATTTTATTTAGCAAGGGCACTGACAAGGCAGACAACAGGAGTAACTTTTTTTATTCACATATGACACAGATAGGCACCAAAAGTAGACAAGAGCAAGGCCAGTGGCCAGGACAAAGTGCAGTTGAGGTACATGAGATCCAGCCCATGCAAGTGCCAAACAGCAGTGAACCTCAAGGACAGTGGCCAGTCCAAGGTGCAGATGAGGTACATGAGATCCTGCACAGACACGGGGCAACAGCAGGGAACAACAATTCCAGTGGCCAGTTCAAGGTGCAGAGTATGTCCATGAGATCCTGCACAGGCAAGGGGCAAACAGCAGTGACCAACAAGGCCAGTGGCCAGGACAAAGTGCAGTTGAGGGTCATGAGATCCTGCATAGGCAAGGGGTAAACAGCAGGGAACAACAAGGCCAGTGGCCAGTTCAAGTTGCAGAGTATGTCCATGAGAAGCTGCACTGGTAAGGGGCAAACAGCAGTGAACAACAAGGCCAGTGGCCAGTTCAAGGTGCAGAGTATGTCCAAGAGAAGCTGCACTGGTAAGGGGCAAACAGCAGTGAACAACAAGGCCAGTGGTCAGTCCAAGGTGCAGAGTATGTCCATGAGAAGATGCACAGGTATGGTGAAAACAACAGTGAACAACAAGGCCAGTGGCCAGTACAAAGTGCAGCAGAGGTACATGAGATCCTGCACAGGCAAGGGGCAAACAGTAGTGAACTTCAAGGACAGTGGCCAGTCCAAGGTGCAGATGAGGTACATGAGACCCTGCACAGGTAAGGGGCAAACAGCAGGGAACAACAAGGTCAAAGTTCAGTCCAAGGTGCAGAGTATGTCCATGAGAAGCTGCACAGGTAAGGGGCAAACAGCAGTGAACAACAAGGCCAGTGGCCAGGAAAAAGTGCAGAGTAGCGACATGAGAACCTGCACAGGGAATGTGTGTGACTGTACCCTGCCATGGTCAGCAACACAGTCAGGGTGGTAATAATGGGTAGTACAGGCACCGTTGTGGGAGAGACAGGTGTGTGAGGGGGACTTCCACCCAGACTTGGCTGTCTGTCTGACTGGGAGGTGGCTGTGCGTTGGGGACAGTTGGAGGACTGGACTGGGGAGAGAGAGTCCTAGCTGAGGCATCAGTGGCCTGGGAGCTGGAGGGCTGCTTGGACCAGGTGGTGTAGTGGCATGTGAGGGTGGAGTCATCCTGCCGTGAGACACAATGTGAGTGGGAGATTGTTGAGGGGTGCCTTTCCACTTCTTTGGGATTCGTAATGGCTTCCCTGTCTGGGGATTAATGGAAAGTGGTGTGGACACAACAGGCACACTCACCACCAAAGCTGCATCAGGTGCAGACGGTGGCCCTCCCTCTGGGGACATGCTGGATCCAGCAGGACACTTGGCCTGGCCTTGCCTATGCCCCTCCTTCCCCTGTTTACCAGGTGTACCCCTTACAGTGCCCTATTTCCCCTGCTTCACAGGGCTTTGGATAGGAGTTGAAGTTGTGGGTGAATCTGCCTTGGAGCTCTTCTTATGTGTACTCTTAGCAGGCACCACCTTTTCAGCGGGCACAGAAACTGTCTGCTTGTCTCTGCTAGACGCATTTGGAACAGGAGAGTTCTGGGCTGGGGATGCCTCTGAGGCATGTGACCCTGAGGTCTGCTTCTTGCATTTGTGGCCCTTGGTGTTGCCTGACGGGCTTTTGTCTTTGCGCTCTGGGGTGGCTTTAGTTTTCTGTGGGGATGGTGTCTGTGTCCTGGACCTCTTGGGCTGCTGCTGCTGTGTGCTACGTGTGCCCTTGAGGTCTGCGGTGTGTGATCACTATCGTCAGATGTGGCCACCGGCAAAGGGTGGGCAAAGGGACTGGAGCTGGACTCTGAGATTGTGCCAGTTGAATGACTGCCATCACAGCGGAGGACAAAGACTGGACAGTCCGGTGTAGCCCACCCACGTCTGAATGAATGCCCTCCATGAAAACAACCACCTGTGCCAACTTTTTGTGGTGGTCTACAAAGGCCTTGAGGAGAGCTGTCTGGCCCACACATAGCCGGTGCAAAAGGTCCACAGACTCAGCACTGATGGCAGCAGGGGGGACAGGCAGGTGCAGCAGTGCCAGGGGTGAAGGACACTCTTCCCTTCTTACTGGTGCGAACACGGGTAGCACTAGTGGATGTAGGTGGTAGGGTGGCCACTGTATGCTGTGTGGTGGGAGAGGAAGCAGAGTCCCCATTCCCTGTGCCCGCCAACATAGATGCGTCACCGCTGGCGTCCTATGACGTTGAGGTCTGCGTCTCTGGCTATGATTTCTCAAGCAGACTCCTGTTCCCCTCCGAGGCGCTGGTTACATCTGTGTCACTGTGCTCGTGTCCAGCTGTTGTGTTTGATGCCTCAGGATTCACAAGTCGCTGTATCGGTGGACGGTTTTCACAAAGTAGAGGAAAACTCTTTTTCTTAAAACTAGACTAGCGGGGCGGTGCAGGCAGTAGGTTACAACCTGAATTCCTCGGCAACAAACTAATACGTTTTTCACGAGGGTAACCTCCCCTGTCCCATGAAGTCCTTGAACACTCCACTGAGAGTGTTTTGATTTTTTTAGCTCACCCAGTGTGGAGCGAGCTAATACCACGGGCACATTTTCGCCATCCAGTGGTCCCATGTGGTAGGATTGGGTGCGTCTTTTAGGGGACGCAGACCGTCCACCTACTTGGTTTTGAGGTCCTGACGAAAACCTGGTTAACCATAACCGCTAAGGTTGAAACATGTAGACCTGACACATAGACCCTATTATTTACAGAGATACACGGGCTCATCGTTGCCCTATTCTATCTCGCCACGATTTTAATATTGTCCAGTTGCTTGCCAATAAAAAATCTTTATTTTACAAGTTCAAACCAGGACAATTTTTAACACACTGATTTTTTTCATTTTTCACGCACCACCACTCACAACCTGCTCCACTGTAATCAGGTGTTGAAGCACACCCTGATGACGCTAGGTCATTAGGGTGGACCCCGATGATGAAGCATGTCATCACTAGGTGATGAGTGAGGGGTTTTTAAGAAAAAGAGTTTTCCTCTACTTTGTGAAAACCGTCCACCGATACAGCGACTTGTGAATTCTCACTGGTGGTACTCCTCCATTTTGTTTTTTCTACTATTGTATCCAGGGGTACAGGAGTACTCCCTGTTCACTCTGGTGAACATAACCCTTGCTCTCTCCATTGTTTTTGTATGTGTTTGATGCCTCACCACTGGTGTCCGTCCCATGTCCTTCCATGCCCACAGGAGATGCTGCATGAGAGAGAGAGATGTAGTGTCAATTCATTGGCATCAACAGAACATTCATATGCAAGCAAAGCATCACTAAAGATGATGAAATATCCCTGTTGCACACCACCCCGTGCAGAAACATTGAGCAATCTCAATTTTTGACTAGATCTTTTGCCTGTCAACAAGCTAACGGGGCACATGTCAGCCATGTGATGACCAGACAGCACAATATCCTTCCTGTGGCTGCGTTCAACCAGACAAACAAATAGCTCTGAGCACACCTAGGGCCTTGAAGGGGGCAAAGATGTACCCCATCACATGTTGCCACTGCCATATCTTGGTGGAGCAGAAGGGGACAACACAGATACAGACTACAACTTAACAGTCCACTATGGCCATGAGTTTATGCCATACACCATGTTGTACTTTGAGGCACATCTACTGTTGCGCTTTGGTGTCAGAAGTCTAAGCCTCACCATTCTGAGGTCAGGAAATGCAAGCATTGATGAAAGCACACTCAGATTTTGCACACTGCCGTGCCCTTACATGGGATTTCCCACACTGACCCAATGCAGACGAGACCTGAAGCCCACGACTCTGAATGCAATGTCAGTGCCCATTACTCAAAGAACATTAGGAAGTATAGGTAGTGCAAATGCATGACAGCTGCACCCAACACAGAGGCCACTTACAAGACCCTGCATCACACTACCAACATTACATAGTCCAGCGCTGGCACAGGCTGTGAACACATGCAGCCACACACAGCCAAAGTCACCCTTCCAAGAATACTCACACCTAGCTTGCTGCTGATGCTCCTTCAAACGTGCATCTAGCTCAGGCTGTGTCACGGCCAAGATATGGGCCATTAGTGGTGTCATGCTCCATGGCGCAAACCTGCCAGTCCAAGAGAGCAGCCTCAGCGTCATCTCCGCCACGCTCTTGCTCAGCCGGCAGATGTCATCCCACCTCTTGTGACAGTGGGTGCGCATTCGGTTGGAGACACCCAGAGCCCACACCTTGCATGCAATGGCCCTCCACACGGCCTTACGCTGGTGGACTTTGAGTTGCAGGCGTGGAAGGCAAGAGGGGGGAAAATCAGTGACGCAGTGTTATGTATCAATATCTCTCAGAACAGGAGCATGATACTAACTCATCCCAAATTCACAGAAATGTCCAACAGAGACAATACAGCATCTCACATAGTACATGAGCATGGGATAAGCACACGTAAATGCATGCAGGTATGAGGGTGGACACAGTACCTGCCCATCTCATACACATGTAGGATGCCAGCACAGAATGCTATGTTTAGGCTGCCCACATCGACTGTCCATTTCTAAGTTGAGCAAGACATACAGTACATGTCAATATATGTTTGGGTGTTGACTCACTGAGTGCAACACTGTGCAGCCCTCAATGTCCTATCCATGTGAATGGCTCACTGTGTCATGGATGTCACATTGAGGGGCATGATCTTACAAACTCACACCCTCCTCACAAGGGTTGTTGTGTGCAATCTACAGGTCTGAGTTGGCTCATTGATGGAGAGTCCCAATAAATACCCGCATGTAACACTCTGTACATTCAGTGATGTGTCCCTGCCAGATTGGGTGGTGACTGTGCAGGCCAGGTGGGCTCACACTGAGGTCCAACATGGGGCATCGGAAATGACACATGAAGGGACATATTGAGAGTGGAAACAGTGCCTACACATGCCAGACAGTACACATGCTGGTGGGAATGGAGGGTGCTGCGCACAATCGTACTGCAACCTGATGTGTGATAGGTGAATGTCCACCAGTAGTGTCACCTTTGGGTAATGAAGTCCTGAGCATAGTGCTGAACTGGAGATGATGTACAATTAGGAGTCAGACACAATTCCATCACTACCCTCTGTACGAAAACCCCAGTTAAGGCCACTGATGGTCCTGTGAAGGACATCAGGGACCCACACAGCCATTCGCTTAAGCAATCACTGTTGTGACTCCTGCATTTCCAAATTGCTGCATCACTGTATGGCTGACAAGGCAATACATGTCCCTCCAATCTTGATGTGCAGGCAGGGAGATGTGTGAAATTGGCTACACGCCCCTTTCCCCAGGACACAGGATGCTAGGCACTTCATGACACAACCCCACACTCTCCGGCACATACTGCAGCTGTTCAAATGTATGTGTGCCCCCCACTGCACTCTCACTCCCACTCTGAAAGACTTACCATGACATTTGGAGCATCATATAGCCTTGTATACTGTGTCGGCACCTCGTCCACTAGGACCGCCAGCTCCTCGCTGGTGAAGGGACTGGCATGGATCTTCTGAGTCCTCAACATCACTGTGGCCATGAGACAGCAGCAGCTGGTGATGAGGGGTGGCAGGCAGCAGCCCCTGGAGACAGCAGCAGGTGGTGGTGAGGGGTGGCAGGCAGCAGGACCTGGAGACATCAGCAGCAGCAGGTGGTGGTGAGGGGTCTCAGGCAGCAGGCTCTAGAGACAGGAGCAGCAGCAGGTGGTGGTGAGCGGTCTCAGACAGCAGGCTCTGTGAGCTGTAGAAATGTGAGGCCCTTTCCCACACATATATACCCCCCTGGGGTCGTTTCAGTGGTACTAAGCTGCTGCAATTGGTGTTCCAGGACAGCCTACTTTAAATGCATCCAATGACCAGCTCCGCAGTGGCGGAGCACGCCTACCGCAATTTTCAAAATTGCATTAGGCTACTGCGATTGCGGTTCCCATTGGCTGTAATGGCATGGTCCATGGCGGTGACACACCACAGGGGCCAGGCGGGAGGTCTACCGCGGGGTGCATCTTTCAAATGCATCCAATGACTGGTTCCGTGGTGGCGGAGCACGCCTACCATGATTTTCAAAATTGCATCAGGCTACCATGAATGTGGTTCCCATTGCCTGTAATAACATGGTCCATGGCGGTGACACACCACAGGGGCCAGGCAGGCGCTACTGTGGCAGTGCATCTTTCAAATGCATCCAATGACCGGCTCCGCGGTGGCGGAGCACGCCTACCGCAATTTTCAAAGTTGCATTAGACTACCGCAATTGCGGTTCCCATTGGCTCTAATGGCATGGTCCATGGCGGTGACACACCGCTGGGGCCAGGCGGTAGCTTCCGCGATTTGGGTGCCATACATTGATATGGGTGACCATGATTTGGGTGGTGGAGCATGCCAATTGCCATTTGAGATTGTGTATATTCCTATCACTAACACAATTGTCTGTTGAGCAATGGTGGTGACACACCGCTGGGGCCAGGCGGTAGATACCATGATTTTGGTGCCATACATTAATATGGGTGACCAGGATTTGGGTGCCGGAGCACTTTGGCAGCACCTATGGACAGATCATGCTGTGTCAATGGCCAATGGGCAGTAATCAACAGTGCACAATGGCCACATGATTAATAAAGCATCATTGTGCACACAATGCCAATGTAACATTTACCCCACTGCTGACTACACATGCCATGTATGTGTATGTGATTTTGGACATTTGGATGTACTCCCTCAGATGTCACTTGTGATATTGATATGCATGTACACAGAACAGTGTTGGGATGGACTCTCCAATGTGTACACATGTCAATGTGTGAAAGTGCTGGGGAAATCACAGTGATATATGTCTTAGTGAACAATGTGCAGATTTAACGGTCTACTTTTCTTGGCTCATGCACATACTTGTCAATAAACACACAGTCTTTGGTCATTGTGTTGTTGATGTGTGCCATGTTTAACTTACGCCTGAAGGTGTGGCAGGTACAGCAGCTAGTTATGAGACACTAGTGTTGCTGTTTCACACATATGCTGTATGAAATACTCTCAGGTCTGCTCATGCTAGATGTGGCCATATCCCTTTGTGCATTCTCGTAGTCAGATGTTGTTTTGGAGGTACTGTAGTGACCGGATATTTTGTCCTATTTCTGAGTGATGGTGACTTTGGTCTACTACCATCCTAGTATAGTGGTTAGATCCTATTTGTAGGGCTTGCCTATTGGCTTTGGCATGATTCTATGTCTCTTTTGCCTCTTTTCGGGCCTAGAGGCCTAAACTAGAGGGTAGCCATCTCTCCTTTGTAGTATTTATCTATTTGTAGTGTTTGCCTATTGGCTTTGGCATGATTCTATGTCTCTTTTGCCTCTTTTCGGGCCTAGAGGCCTAAACTAGAGAGCAGCCATCTTGTCTTCCTGCCTCAGTTGTCTGAGGCGCTTGTAGGTCAGAAGTGATGTTTAGAGTTGAGCCTGTTATTCACTAGTTAGAAACCAGTGAGGACCGGCCCTTATCGAAGGAATGTGCTTACTTCCCCGGGCTCTAGACGCAACTACAGCTGGCCACTGTGGGAGCGCAGGGAGCGCGGGGCTTGGTACAGGAATTCGGTGGGAGGCAGGGTGCTTGCTGGAAATTTCCATGAGCAGAGAGCTTCCCATATTATCAGAGAACAGAAGAGCAGAGAGGGTAGATGACAGTTAGCAGTTGCAGTCGACAGTTGGAGTTTGGAACAATCGAAGGCTGATGATCTTTTGGAGAGACTGAAGCTGCATCGTGAGTCAGTCTGTTAGAGCAGATGGAGATAGTGAAACGTCGGAGTTAGAACAATCAGAGTGAAGAAGTTAGTTGAACAGATGGTTTCCAGAGCGGTTGAAACTATATCATTAGATTGAAGTCTGACGGTGAAGACAGTTCGTGGGAGAGAGGAAGCCAGTGCAAAGTAATCGGTGCAGAGCTGAGAAACAGAGAAGAAGACGAGAGAAGGGTTCCAGTGCTTTGAAGGAGCATAGCGGTGCAGACGTGTATCCATGGGTGCAGAGTAGAATCTGAGATGAGCCAAGGCACAGACAAGAGAGGGACCCAGATGACAGACTCCGTAATTATAAGGTGAAGTCTGTCCTGCTATTATAGTATGCAGATGTACTAACTCTTTCCTTTACTTTTCAGGCTATGCTTAGACTGTTAGATAGTATTGTAACTTTATAATGTTTTCTTTGTCTGTTATTGTGTAATAAAGGGACCCCAGTTTGTAACGAACATATATATATATTTGAGTATTATTTCTATGATAAAGCTAACCTTTCTTTACAGCCAGGTGCCAGCGTATGGAAGGATGGGCGATTCCCTTCCTACAGGGAACTGATGCGGGAGATTGATGTGAGTTATATGTCAGGGAATAATTCTTAAGTGTAACAATTTGGCAGTTCTAGTGTGAGAGGATCGGATCTCCTATCTATCACATGAGGGATAATAATTCATATAAGGTAGAAGATACTCCCAGTAAATATTAGGTTACTTAGAAACTTCCCCAATAGAGAGAGAGAGAGCAGAAGGTACTAATAGGACAGTGAGATCGCTCAAGATAGGGCGTTAATGAGAACACCAATTGGGATTGGTGTGTAATGAGATTGCTCAAGATAGGGCATTAGTGAGAACACCGATTGGGGATGGTGTGTAGTGAGATCGCTAAAGATAGGGCGTTAATGAGAACACCAATTGTGGTTGGTGTGGTATAGTGAGCTGCTCTCCAATATGAGAGGGATGGTAGAATAGTCCGGGCCAGATTGTCGCGGGGCTATAAGGTGAGATCATAGGATGAGATACGGAATTCCGTAGTTATTAGTGACTATTCTTAGTAATCCCTTAGATCTAGCAGTGTTTTTAATGGTATAAGCTTGTATATTGCGAATTCCCCATTCCCGGGTAAGTCTTCAGGGACTGTTGTAAATAGGGTCCGGGAAGGGATGGTATTACGTTTTGGCCGGGTTGGTTGTATCTGAGTGAGTGGGTAATTCTTGGTCCGAGAATCCGGTCATTACAGGTACTTGCTGTGTGAAAGGGGACAAGTGTACGAGTAGTGTAGCTGTGGGAGGCTCTACATATAAGTTGGTCTGTAACACAGATGTGATGACAGTCATTGTTGGCATATTGTCAGTCAAAACGTAAGATGCTGTACACATCTCATAGTGTATTGCATTGACATTTGTCCACTTTCATCTCAACTAGGAGGAGACCAAATCTGCATCATCCCTTCACAGTGCTGGCAGACATGGAGAATAAGGAGGTCATTCGGAAATTCCGTCTAGAAAGAGCCACCCTACAAATCCTATGTGCTCTGTTGGAGCCCCACATGCAGCCTCACAGAACATATCCAACTGCTTTCACCTCAACGTCTAAGGTGATGGTGACCCTGCATTTTTTTTGCCACTGGATCATTTCAGCACACGGTGTCCAGTGCAGGTGGGATGTCGCAACCTATGTTCAGCATGGTGCTACGTGATGTCCTGTCCGCTATGATGATCTACAGGTACAGATATATCCATTTCCCCAGGGGGCGTGATTTGGAGGCTGTGAAGGGAGATTTTTATGCCTTTGTACAAACACCCCCTGTTGTTGGTGGCATTGATTGCACCCATGTTTGGCTTGTTCTGCCACAGGCACATGAGCACATCTACAGGAATCATAAACATTTCCACTCCATAAATGTGCAAGTGGTGTGCCTGGCGGATATGATCATCTCGCACATATGTGCCAAATTTCCAGGCTCAGCCCATGACTCATACATCCAGCGTATCAGCATTGTACCCCAGTTGATGGCTAATCTGCTTCCTGAGCGTGCATGGATTGTGGGTGAGTATGCATAGTCAAATAGGGTGCTGTGAGTGGGACATGCTGTCCTCTGCCACAGTAACATTACAAGTTTTCCCTGTGTTTCTCACACCTAGGTGACTCTGCATATCCCAACCCTCCTCGGTTGCTGAGCCTGCTGCCGAATCCCAGGACACCAGCTGAAGTCAGCTACAATGATGCCCAGGGGAGGACACGTCGTGTGGTAGAGTGTACTTTTGGTCTCCTGAAGTCACGATTTTGCTGCCTGGACAAGACCGGAGGTGCACTGATGTACTCGCCCATGAAGGTGTGTCAGATTGTAGTGGCATGCTGCATGCTCCACAACCTTGCCATTCGCAAGGAGATCCCCCTGCTCCTGGATGCTGATGAGCAGCCAAGGCCCCCGCCTGCCAACCAACCTGTGCCCAGTGACGAGGATAGTGGAGAGGAGGAAGGTGTCGACCTGCGTCAACAGCTCGTCACCCATTACTTTACTTGAAGGTGTGTGACGTTGTACAACGGACCCATTGTCTGATGATGTTGCTGTTGTTGTCAAGGTGCATGTGAGCTTTGGCACTGCAGCCGGTTGTTGACTCAGTGGTGGCTGACAATGTTTCCGGGACAGGGTATTTTGGTACATATACAGGATGTGTATGTTGGCACTGTTGCTCATTTTGATGTGTGCATGATGGATTAGTTTGATGGTAAGTGTTGTATATTGCCTGTGATGCCATACCCAGACAAGTGAATGTTGTTCTGTTGTGTTTTCCTAGGTCCCTTCAGCCTCTCCTTGTCTACATACATGTATTGCTCCTGGTACATTGTAATCCTAGAATAAACACAGAGCAGAGACAACAACATGTATGTAAGGAGTATTTATTTACAATGGTGACATGTGTAGGGGGGACATTTACATTGAGGTAATTAGTGAAGCAGTGAGTTGACAGTTATGGTAAATGAGAGAATCAAGTAGTCACCACATTGATGTGGTGACCCAATCCAACAGATAGATGCCAATCACAAGGCAGTGTGGGTAAGAACAGTGGAATAAAGTCAATGCAGTATTGAGGATTGTTGCCATCATGGCTGGCACCAGGACTGGCGTTTGGCAGGTGGCTTTGCCACGGGATACTTCCAGGGATTTCTTAGGATGGCCCCTTCATGGTTTGGCAGGCGGGGCCTCTCCTGCGGGCCTATGGAGTCTGAGGACTCACCCCTCTCTGTGGCCACAGGGGAGGATAGTGAACTGTCATCCTGCGGCACACCAGAGGGAGGTGGAGGTGTTGGCTGTGGCCCAGGCCTGTCCCTCAGTACCGCCACTACCTGCCCCAAGAGGTCCACAATTTGGCCCATGCGGTTATCCATGGACCTCATCAGCAGGAGGAGCTTGTGTGAATCTTCCTCAGCCTGCCCCTTCGTCCCTGAGCCTGTTCATAGGCCCCAAGGACTCTGGTGATGTTGTCCAGGCTTCGGTCCCAGTGTCAGGTTGTCTTTGACATAACCTTGCCCTTCCATCTGCCCTGCTGCCACGAACCTGTTGCCTCACCACTGTAGGTACCCGCATACTCTCCCTGCCCTCCTCAGTTGGTGGTGTGGTCATCATCTGGGACAGGGAGGGTGTTGCAGGCATCACTGGTGGTGGTGGTGGAAGACGCACAGGTCGTTACAGCAGGGGTCTGTGGATAAGGTAGTATTGCTGCAGATGTGGTGGAAGGATGATGGGGTCCTGGGACCTGTTGCGTCCTAGCACCCCAGATGGGCCGGCTTCGAGCTCCTCGTCCTTAGAATCCTGGTAGTCAACATCCCAGAGCCCATGTTCGGGGGGAGACTGTCTCTGCAGGTTGCTGGTGTTGTCCTCTGCAGTCAGTTCTTGGTCACCTGTGGGACAGAGGGGAAATGGTCATTGAGGTGCACCCCTCAAGCTTAGTGTTAGATGTATCTTATGCACAGGTGATACACCATACAGTTTACTAGTTTGCACATTGTTTGTATGCACACTACTGCGCATCCTGACATGATGTTGCAGTACATGCATTACTTGTCCATGGTGTGACGTGTCAAGACATACCATGCGCCACGTGCATATTTTGTGGTTACAAGGACGTTGTCATCTACTGACTAGCGCCACGACGAATTTTTGTGAAGCATCTTTATTGATTACTCTGCCTGACAGACGTTACATCTGAGCATGGACTACCCATTGTTATCTGATGCATACCTTTGTCATGTCATGTCCCAATGGATCCAGCTCTACACGTCTTTCCGGTGCTGTACCTGATACATTACCAGCAACTCATGGACCGTCGCGGACGACAACGCAGGTACGCAAACACACAATCCCGCACGAACCACAACATACAACTCATGGGCTGATATAGGGTTCCTCTCCACACCAGACACCCTGCTAGGGATAGGAACACATCCACAAGTGTACCCACACATGTCCTAACTGTCACCAGGTCACCCCTCCGCATCCAGGTCACCCATCTACCGCGATCATGAAGTAAAGTCCTGGTCACGTAACCGCAGTGGTGAAGACGTATGAAAACATGAGCACAATGCAGAAGGCAGGGCAAGCACCAGGCATGGGCAGTGCACAAAGACCACAGGGCCACACCTCCACACACTAGGCCCCCCAACATGAAGGGACATGCCATGTGCCCCACCTGTACTCCCCCTTGCACAATAACCAGCCAGGTGAACCCACACTCTGCACCACACACCAAACAACTAGGGAGACATCCACAGCAGGTGTAGCTGCAGAGCAACACACAGCAAAGAAGCACAGGGCCAGGGCAACCCACACACCACAACAACACCACACTCATGGCAAGAAAACTGAGACCAAGCACAAAATGAGCACACACACCGATAATGAACAATTACTCCACTGGACACACAGCCTGCCATGTCACACAGACATATCCCACACTGACACACAGCCACATACACAGACCACATGCCAGCAGCAATGGAGTACAACATATAGGAAAGCCAAAGTGAGGTACACACAAATGGAATGCCAAAGAGCCAACCACCAAGCATGTGTACATCACATGCAAGAGAAGGAACATATAACAACACCCTCAGCCCATATAATCACACATGGCTTGCACAGTGAGCAAAGTCAAACCACAGTCACCTCAGTGGAACAACTCAGGGAGACAGCAAGGCAACCCATGTATAGGCACAGGGATGAAAGGAAGGGTATGAAGTCAAACAGTAAACAGCCACACATCTGTATCCAACTACGTGACAGGAGTATGTCAGCAGCACAACACACAGGGCCCATTGCAACACGCCATGACTGTCAAACACAAGTATGAACCTTCACAATACCCCCCTTACACATGCAGCACACAACACCAGTGCCAAAAACACAGAAGGGTGCCAAAAATGTCCAGTCAATACATTGACAAACAATCACACTCCCTGGGGGGATCCACAAACATCACACACACACAGGGAAGCCTGAATCAATGTGTGCACAAAAACAGCAGGCAGACACATAACTCAATAAAAACACACACAGAACCACAACAAGACCAGACATGACCTGCGCAGCATAACTGTGTAAAGGCAATGGGAGAACAGTCACAACAGGAGTACACAACCTCATTAGCCTGGAACAAAGCACAGACATCATACCACAACACAGACACGAACTGCATCAACACAAAACAATCATGGACACAAACTAGGAGAAATGGCCCTACAATGATACACAGACATACCACATCACCCATCAAGTCAACATGGTGTCATAGTTCACCACATGCATGCACATGCACAAGAATGTCAAGAGACAGCTCAAATATGAGAGGAGGAAACACCAAGGACGCACCAAACACAACCACATGAACTAGAATATACCCAACTTCATGTGACAGACACACAAGTAAGGCACAACGCACTGGCATCACACACCTGAATGAAACACACCAACAAAACACACACACTGACAAGCAAATAGAACACCACACACAGAGCACCTGTCAACTGCTAGAGACAACACAGCCCAAACACTGCACACAGCCACATCAGATACACAACAGATGCACATGCCAAGAAATCACATATCAAACACAGCAGTACATCAGGAGATGCACATCAGGCAAGGGCAAGGCAACATACACTCACAGTACTGCATGCACACCAAGCACAGTGTGCACAACAAACATACCAGTTCCACACAGATATGAGTGACACACCATGAACGCCCACAACAAAAAATCAAAACAGCACACCCAGGAAGTTAAGCAGTCCTTCAGCAAACACACATACAGCTAACCCAACACCCACAGATGCACAAGTGTGGGACCCCAAAGTGGATAAAACATGAATAGAGGAAACAAGCCCTTGGCAATGTTGAGTGGCATATAGTGCATGTGTCACAGTAAACCATACCCACACAAATAACATTTTATTTAGCAAGGGCACTGACAAGGCAGACAACAGGAGTAACTTTTTTTATTCACATATGACACAGATAGGCACCAAAAGTAGACAAGAGCAAGGCCAGTGGCCAGGACAAAGTGCAGTTGAGGTACATGAGATCCAGCCCATGCAAGTGCCAAACAGCAGTGAACCTCAAGGACAGTGGCCAGTCCAAGGTGCAGATGAGGTACATGAGATCCTGCACAGACACGGGGCAACAGCAGGGAACAACAATTCCAGTGGCCAGTTCAAGGTGCAGAGTATGTCCATGAGATCCTGCACAGGCAAGGGGCAAACAGCAGTGACCAACAAGGCCAGTGGCCAGGACAAAGTGCAGTTGAGGGTCATGAGATCCTGCATAGGCAAGGGGTAAACAGCAGGGAACAACAAGGCCAGTGGCCAGTTCAAGTTGCAGAGTATGTCCATGAGAAGCTGCACTGGTAAGGGGCAAACAGCAGTGAACAACAAGGCCAGTGGCCAGATCAAGGTGCAGAGTATGTCCAAGAGAAGCTGCACTGGTAAGGGGCAAACAGCAGTGAACAACAAGGCCAGTGGTCAGTCCAAGGTGCAGAGTATGTCCATGAGAAGATGCGCAGGTATGGTGAAAACAACAGTGAACAACAAGGCCAGTGGCCAGTACAAAGTGCAGCAGAGGTACATGAGATCCTGCACAGGCAAGGGGCAAACAGTAGTGAACTTCAAGGACAGTGGCCAGTCCAAGGTGCAGATGAGGTACATGAGACCCTGCACAGGTAAGGGGCAAACAGCAGGGAACAACAAGGTCAAAGTTCAGTCCAAGGTGCAGAGTATGTCCATGAGAAGCTGCACAGGTAAGGGGCAAACAGCAGTGAACAACAAGGCCAGTGGCCAGGAAAAAGTGCAGAGTAGCGACATGAGAACCTGCACAGGGAATGTGTGTGACTGTACCCTGCCATGGTCAGCAACACAGTCAGGGTGGTAATAATGGGTAGTACAGGCACCGTTGTGGGAGAGACAGGTGTGTGAGGGGGACTTCCACCCAGACTTGGCTGTCTGTCTGACTGGGAGGTGGCTGTGCGTTGGGGACAGTTGGAGGACTGGACTGGGGAGAGAGAGTCCTAGCTGAGGCATCAGTGGCCTGGGAGCTGGAGGGCTGCTTGGACCAGGTGGTGTAGTGGCATGTGAGGGTGGAGTCATCCTGCCGTGAGACACAATGTGAGTGGGAGATTGTTGAGGGGTACCTTTCCACTTCTTTGGGATTCGTAATGGCTTCCCTGTCTGGGGATTAATGGAAAGTGGTGTGGACACAACAGGCACACTCACCACCAAAGCTGCATCAGGTGCAGACGGTGGCCCTCCCTCTGGGGACATGCTGGATCCAGCAGGACACTTGGCCTGGCCTTGCCTATGCCCCTCCTTCCCCTGTTTACCAGGTGTACCCCTTACAGTGCCCTATTTCCCCTGCTTCACAGGGCTTTGGATAGGAGTTGAAGTTGTGGGTGAATCTGCCTTGGAGCTCTTCTTATGTGTACTCTTAGCAGGCACCACCTTTTCAGCGGGCACAGAAACTGTCTGCTTGTCTCTGCTAGACGCATTTGGAACAGGAGAGTTCTGGGCTGGGGATGCCTCTGAGGCATGTGACCCTGAGGTCTGCTTCTTGCATTTGTGGCCCTTGGTGTTGCCTGACGGGCTTTTGTCTTTGCGCTCTGGGGTGGCTTTAGTTTTCTGTGGGGATGGTGTCTGTGTCCTGGACCTCTTGGGCTGCTGCTGCTGTGTGCTACGTGTGCCCTTGAGGTCTGCGGTGTGTGATCACTATCGTCAGATGTGGCCACCGGCAAAGGGTGGGCAAAGGGACTGGAGCTGGACTCTGAGATTGTGCCAGTTGAATGACTGCCATCACAGCGGAGGACAAAGACTGGACAGTCCGGTGTAGCCCACCCACGTCTGAATGAATGCCCTCCATGAAAACAACCACCTGTGCCAACTTTTTGTGGTGGTCTACAAAGGCCTTGAGGAGAGCTGTCTGGCCCACACATAGCCGGTGCAAAAGGTCCACAGACTCAGCACTGATGGCAGCAGGGGGACAGGCAGGTGCAGCAGTGCCAGGGGTGAAGGACACTCTTCCCTTCTTACTGGTGCGAACACGGGTAGCACTAGTGGATGTAGGTGGTAGGGTGGCCACTGTATGCTGTGTGGTGGGAGAGGAAGCAGAGTCCCCATTCCCTGTGCCCGCCAACATAGATGCGTCACCGCTGGCGTCCTATGACGTTGAGGTCTGCGTCTCTGGCTATGATTTCTCAAGCAGACTCCTGTTCCCCTCCGAGGCGCTGGTTACATCTGTGTCACTGTGCTCGTGTCCAGCTGTTGTGTTTGATGCCTCACCACTGGTGTCCGTCCCATGTCCTTCCATGCCCACAGGAGATGCTGCATGAGAGAGAGAGATGTAGTGTCAATTCATTGGCATCAACAGAACATTCATATGCAAGCAAAGCATCACTAAAGATGATGAAATATCCCTGTTGCACACCACCCCGTGCAGAAACATTGAGCAATCTCAATTTTTGACTAGATCTTTTGCCTGTCAACAAGCTAACGGGGCACATGTCAGCCATGTGATGACCAGACAGCACAATATCCTTCCTGTGGCTGCGTTCAACCAGACAAACAAATAGCTCTGAGCACACCTAGGGCCTTGAAGGGGGCAAAGATGTACCCCATCACATGTTGCCACTGCCATATCTTGGTGGAGCAGAAGGGGACAACACAGATACAGACTACAACTTAACAGTCCACTATGGCCATGAGTTTATGCCATACACCATGTTGTACTTTGAGGCACATCTACTGTTGCGCTTTGGTGTCAGAAGTCTAAGCCTCACCATTCTGAGGTCAGGAAATGCAAGCATTGATGAAAGCACACTCAGATTTTGCACACTGCCGTGCCCTTACATGGGATTTCCCACACTGACCCAATGCAGACGAGACCTGAAGCCCACGACTCTGAATGCAATGTCAGTGCCCATTACTCAAAGAACATTAGGAAGTATAGGTAGTGCAAATGCATGACAGCTGCACCCAACACAGAGGCCACTTACAAGACCCTGCATCACACTACCAACATTACATAGTCCAGCGCTGGCACAGGCTGTGAACACATGCAGCCACACACAGCCAAAGTCACCCTTCCAAGAATACTCACACCTAGCTTGCTGCTGATGCTCCTTCAAACGTGCATCTAGCTCAGGCTGTGTCACGGCCAAGATATGGGCCATTAGTGGTGTCATGCTCCATGGCGCAAACCTGCCAGTCCAAGAGAGCAGCCTCAGCGTCATCTCCGCCACGCTCTTGCTCAGCCGGCAGATGTCATCCCACCTCTTGTGACAGTGGGTGCGCATTCGGTTGGAGACACCCAGAGCCCACACCTTGCATGCAATGGCTCTCCACACGGCCTTACGCTGGTGGACTTTGAGTTGCAGGCGTGGAAGGCAAGAGGGGGGAAAATCAGTGACGCAGTGTTATGTATCAATATCTCTCAGTACAGGAGCATGATACTAACTCATCCCAAATTCACAGAAATGTCCAACAGAGACAATACAGCATCTCACATAGTACATGAGCATGGGATAAGCACACGTAAATGCATGCAGGTATGAGGGTGGACACAGTACCTGCCCATCTCATACACATGTAGGATGCCAGCACAGAATGCTATGTTTAGGCTGCCCACATCGACTGTCCATTTCTAAGTTGAGCAAGACATACAGTACATGTCAATATATGTTTGGGTGTTGACTCACTGAGTGCAACACTGTGCAGCCCTCAATGTCCTATCCATGTGAATGGCTCACTGTGTCATGGATGTCACATTGAGGGGCATGATCTTACAAACTCACACCCTCCTCACAAGGGTTGTTGTGTGCAATCTACAGGTCTGAGTTGGCTCATTGATGGAGAGTCCCAATAAATACCCGCATGTAACACTCTGTACATTCAGTGATGTGTCCCTGCCAGATTGGGTGGTGACTGTGCAGGCCAGGTGGGCTCACACTGAGGTCCAACATGGGGCATCGGAAATGACACATGAAGGGACATATTGAGAGTGGAAACAGTGCCTACACATGCCAGACAGTACACATGCTGGTGGGAATGGAGGGTGCTGCACACAATCGTACTGCAACCTGATGTGTGATAGGTGAATGTCCACCAGTAGTGTCACCTTTGGGTAATGAAGTCCTGAGCATAGTGCTGAACTGGAGATGATGTACAATTAGGAGTCAGACACAATTCCATCACTACCCTCTGTACGAAAACCCCAGTTAAGGCCACTGATGGTCCTGTGAAGGACATCAGGGACCCACACAGCCATTCGCTTAAGCAATCACTGTTGTGACTCCTGCATTTCCAAATTGCTGCATCACTGTATGGCTGACAAGGCAATACATGTCCCTCCAATCTTGATGTGCAGGCAGGGAGATGTGTGAAATTGGCTACACGCCCCTTTCCCCAGGACACAGGATGCTAGGCACTTCATGACACAACCCCACACTCTCCGGCACATACTGCAGCTGTTCAAATGTATGTGTGCCCCCCACTGCACTCTCACTCCCACTCTGAAAGACTTACCATGACATTTGGAGCATCATATAGCCTTGTATACTGTGTCGGCACCTCGTCCACTAGGACCGCCAGCTCCTCGCTGGTGAAGGGACTGGCATGGATCTTCTGAGTCCTCAACATCACTGTGGCCATGAGACAGCAGCAGCTGGTGATGAGGGGTGGCAGGCAGCAGCCCCTGGAGACAGCAGCAGGTGGTGGTGAGGGGTGGCAGGCAGCAGGACCTGGAGACATCAGCAGCAGCAGGTGGTGGTGAGGGGTCTCAGGCAGCAGGCTCTGGAGACAGGAGCAGCAGCAGGTGGTGGTGAGCGGTCTCAGACAGCAGGCTCTGTGAGCTGTAGAAATGTGAGGCCCTTTCCCACACATATATACCCCCCTGGGGTCGTTTCAGTGGTACTAAGCTGCTGCAATTGGTGTTCCAGGACAGCCTTCTTTAAATGCATCCAATGACCAGCTCCTCAGTGGCGGAGCACGCCTACCGCAATTTTCAAAATTGCATTAGGCTACTGCGATTGCGGTTCCCATTGGCTGTAATGGCATGGTCCATGGCGGTGACACACCACAGGGGCCAGGCGGGAGGTCTACCGCGGGGTGCATCTTTCAAATGCATCCAATGACTGGTTCCGTGGTGGCGGAGCACGCCTACCATGATTTTCAAAATTGCATCAGGCTACCATGAATGTGGTTCCCATTGCCTGTAATAACATGGTCCATGGCGGTGACACACCACAGGGGCCAGGCAGGCGCTACTGTGGCAGTGCATCTTTCAAATGCATCCAATGACCGGCTCCGCGGTGGCGGAGCACGCCTACCGCAATTTTCAAAGTTGCATTAGACTACCGCAATTGCGGTTCCCATTGGCTCTAATGGCATGGTCCATGGCGGTGACACACCGCTGGGGCCAGGCGGTAGCTTCCGCGATTTGGGTGCCATACATTGATATGGGTGACCATGATTTGGGTGGTGGAGCATGCCAATTGCCATTTGAGATTGTGTATATTCCTATCACTAACACAATTGTCTGTTGAGCAATGGTGGTGACACACCGCTGGGGCCAGGCGGTAGATACCATGATTTCGGTGCCATACATTAATATGGGTGACCAGGATTTGGGTGCCGGAGCACTTTGGCAGCACCTATGGACAGATCATGCTGTGTCAATGGCCAATGGGCAGTAATCAACAGTGCACAATGGCCACATGATTAATAAAGCATCATTGTGCACACAATGCCAATGTAACATTTACCCCACTGCTGACTACACATGCCATGTATGTGTATGTGATTTTGGACATTTGGATGTACTCCCTCAGATGTCACTTGTGATATTGATATGCATGTACACAGAACAGTGTTGGGATGGACTCTCCAATGTGTACACATGTCAATGTGTGAAAGTGCTGGGGAAATCACAGTGATATATGTCTTAGTGAACAATGTGCAGATTTAACGGTCTACTTTTCTTGGCTCATGCACATACTTGTCAATAAACACACAGTCTTGGGTCATTGTGTTGTTGATGTGTGCCATGTTTAACTTACGCCTGAAGGTGTGGCAGGTACAGCAGCTAGTTATGAGACACTAGTGTTGTTGTTTCACACATATGCTGTATGAAATACTCTCAGGTCTGCTCATGCTAGATGTGGCCATATCCCTTTGTGCATTCTCGTAGTCAGATGTTGTTTTGGAGGTACTGTAGTGACCGGATATTTTGTCCTATTTCTGAGTGATGGTGACTTTGGTCTACTACCATCCTAGTATAGTGGTTAGATCCTATTTGTAGGGCTTGCCTATTGGCTTTGGCATGATTCTATGTCTCTTTTGCCTCTTTTCGGGCCTAGAGGCCTAAACTAGAGGGTAGCCATCTCTCCTTTGTAGTATTTATCTATTTGTAGTGTTTGCCTATTGGCTTTGGCATGATTCTATGTCTCTTTTGCCTCTTTTCGGGCCTAGAGGCCTAAACTAGAGAGCAGCCATCTTGTCTTCCTGCCTCAGTTGTCTGAGGCGCTTGTAGGTCAGAAGTGATGTTTAGAGTTGAGCCTGTTATTCACTAGTTAGAAAACGGTGAGGACCGGCCCTTATCGAAGGAATGTGCTTACTTCCCCGGGCTCTAGACGCAACTACAGCTGGCCACTGTGGGAGCGCAGGGAGCGCGGGGCTTGGTACAGGAATTCGGTGGGAGGCAGGGTGCTTGCTGGAAATTTCCATGAGCAGAGAGCTTCCCATATTATCAGAGAACAGAAGAGCAGAGAGGGTAGATGACAGTTAGCAGTTGCAGTCGACAGTTGGAGTTTGGAACAATCGAAGGCTGATGATCTTTTGGAGAGACTGAAGCTGCATTGTGAGTCAGTCTGTTAGAGCAGATGGAGATAGTGAAACGTCGGAGTTAGAACAATCAGAGTGAAGAAGTTAGTTGAACAGATGGTTTCCAGAGCGGTTGAAACTATATCATTAGATTGAAGTCTGACGGTGAAGACAGTTCGTGGGAGAGAGGAAGCCAGTGCAAAGTAATCGGTGCAGAGCTGAGAAACAGAGAAGAAGATGAGAGAAGGGTTCCAGTGCTTTGAAGGAGCATAGCGGTGCAGACGTGTATCCATGGGTGCAGAGTAGAATCTGAGATGAGCCAAGGCACAGACAAGAGAGGGACCCAGATGACAGACTCCGTAATTATAAGGTGAAGTCTGTCCTGCTATTATAGTATGCAGATGTACTAACTCTTTCCTTTACTTTTCAGGCTATGCTTAGACTGTTAGATAGTATTGTAACTTTATAATGTTTTCTTTGTCTGTTATTGTGTAATAAAGGGACCCCAGTTTGTAACGAACATATATATATATTTGAGTATTATTTCTATGATAAAGCTAACCTTTCTTTACAGCCAGGTGCCAGCGTATGGAAGGATGGGCGATTCCTTTCCTACAGGGAACTGATGCGGGAGATTGATGTGAGTTATATGTCAGGGAATAATTCTTAAGTGTAACAATTTGGCAGTTCTAGTGTGAGAGGATCGGATCTCCTATCTATCACATGAGGGATAATAATTCATATAAGGTAGAAGATACTCCCAGTAAATATTAGGTTACTTAGAAACTTCCCCAATAGAGAGAGAGAGAGCAGAAGGTACTAATAGGACAGTGAGATCGCTCAAGATAGGGCGTTAATGAGAACACCAATTGGGATTGGTGTGTAATGAGATTGCTCAAGATAGGGCATTAGTGAGAACACCGATTGGGGATGGTGTGTAGTGAGATCGCTAAAGATAGGGCGTTAATGAGAACACCAATTGTGGTTGGTGTGGTATAGTGAGCTGCTCTCCAATATGAGAGGGATGGTAGAATAGTCCGGGCCAGATTGTCGCGGGGCTATAAGGTGAGATCATAGGATGAGATACGGAATTCCGTAGTTATTAGTGACTATTCTTAGTAATCCCTTAGATCTAGCAGTGTTTTTAATGGTATAAGCTTGTATATTGCGAATTCCCCATTCCCGGGTAAGTCTTCAGGGACTGTTGTAAATAGGGTCCGGGAAGGGATGGTATTACGTTTTGGCCGGGTTGGTTGTATCTGAGTGAGTGGGTAATTCTTGGTCCGAGAATCCGGTCATTACAGGTACTTGCTGTGTGAAAGGGGACAAGTGTACGAGTAGTGTAGCTGTGGGAGGCTCTACATATAAGTTGGTCTGTAACACAGATGTGATGACAGTCATTGTTGGCATATTGTCAGTCAAAACGTAAGATGCTGTACACATCTCATAGTGTATTGCATTGACATTTGTCCACTTTCATCTCAACTAGGAGGAGACCAAATCTGCATCATCCCTTCACAGTGCTGGCAGACATGGAGAATAAGGAGGTCATTCGGAAATTCCGTCTAGAAAGAGCCACCCTACAAATCCTATGTGCTCTGTTGGAGCCCCACATGCAGCCTCACAGAACATATCCAACTGCTTTCACCCCAACGTCTAAGGTGATGGTGACCCTGCATTTTTTTTGCCACTGGATCATTTCAGCACACGGTGTCCAGTGCAGGTGGGATGTCGCAACCTATGTTCAGCATGGTGCTACGTGATGTCCTGTCCGCTATGATGATCTACAGGTACAGATATATCCATTTCCCCAGGGGGCGTGATTTGGAGGCTGTGAAGGGAGATTTTTATGCCTTTGTACAAACACCCCCTGTTGTTGGTGGCATTGATTGCACCCATGTTTGGCTTGTTCTGCCACAGGCACATGAGCACATCTACAGGAATCATAAACATTTCCAATCCATAAATGTGCAAGTGGTGTGCCTGGCGGATATGATCATCTCGCACATATGTGCCAAATTTCCAGGCTCAGCCCATGACTCATACATCCAGCGTATCAGCATTGTACCCCAGTTGATGGCTAATCTGCTTCCTGAGCGTGCATGGATTGTGGGTGAGTATGCATAGTCAAATAGGGTGCTGTGAGTGGGACATGCTGTCCTCTGCCACAGTAACATTACAAGTTTTCCCTGTGTTTCTCACACCTAGGTGACTCTGCATATCCCAACCCTCCTCGGTTGCTGAGCCTGCTGCCGAATCCCAGGACACCAGCTGAAGTCAGCTACAATGATGCCCAGGGGAGGACACGTCGTGTGGTAGAGCGTACTTTTGGTCTCCTGAAGTCACGATTTTGCTGCCTGGACAAGACCGGAGGTGCACTGATGTACTCGCCCATGAAGGTGTGTCAGATTGTAGTGGCATGCTGCATGCTCCACAACCTTGCCATTCGCAAGGAGATCCCCCTGCTCCTGGATGCTGATGAGCCGCCAAGGCCCCCGCCTGCCAACCAACCTGTGCCCAGTGACGAGGATAGTGGAGAGGAGGAAGGTGTCGACCTGCGTCAACAGCTCGTCACCCATTACTTTACTTGAAGGTGTGTGACGTTGTACAACGGACCCATTGTCTGATGATGTTGCTGTTGTTGTCAAGGTGCATGTGAGCTTTGGCACTGCAGCCGGTTGTTGACTCAGTGGTGGCTGACAATGTTTCCGGGACAGGGTATTTTGTTACATATACAGGATGTGTATGTTGGCACTGTTGCTCATTTTGATGTGTGCATGATGGATTAGTTTGATGGTAAGTGTTGTGTATTGCCTGTGATGCCATACCCAGACAAGTGAATGTTGTTCTGTTGTGTTTTCCTAGGTCCCTTCAGCCTCTCCTTGTCTACATACATGTATTGCTCCTGGTACATTGTAATCCTAGAATAAACAGAGAGCAGAGACAACAACATGTATGTAAGGAGTATTTATTTACAATGGTGACATGTGTAGGGGGGACATTTACATTGAGGTAATTAGTGAAGCAGTGAGTTGACAGTTATGGTAAATGAGAGAATCAAGTAGTCACCACATTGATGTGGTGACCCAATCCAACAGATAGATGCCAATCACAAGGCAGTGTGGGTAAGAACAGTTGAATAAAGTCAATGCAGTATTGAGGATTGTTGCCATCATGGCTGGCACCAGGACTGGCGTTTGGCAGGTGGCTTTGCCACGGGATACTTCCAGGGATTTCTTAGGATGGCCCCTTCATGGTTTGGCAGGCGGGGCCTCTCCTGCGGGCCTATGGAGTCTGAGGACTCACCCCTCTCTGTGGCCACAGGGGAGGATAGTGAACTGTCATCCTGCGGCACACCAGAGGGAGGTGGAGGTGTTGGCTGTGGCCCAGGCCTGTCCCTCAGTACCGCCACTACCTGCCCCAAGAGGTCCACAATTTGGCCCATGCGGTTATCCATGGACCTCATCAGCAGGAGGAGCTTGTGTGAATCTTCCTCAGCCTGCCCCTTCGTCCCTGAGCCTGTTCATAGGCCCCAAGGACTCTGGTGATGTTGTCCAGGCTTCGGTCCCAGTGTCAGGTTGTCTTTGACATAACCTTGCCCTTCCATCTGCCCTGCTGCCACGAACCTGTTGCCTCACCACTGTAGGTACCCGCATACTCTCCCTGCCCTCCTCAGTTGGTGGTGTGGTCATCATCTGGGACAGGGAGGATGTTGCAGGCATCACTGGTGGTGGTGGTGGAAGACGCACAGGTCGTTACAGCAGGGGTCTGTGGATAAGGTAGTATTGCTGCAGATGTGGTGGAAGGATGATGGGGTCCTGGGACCTGTTGCGTCCTAGCACCCCAGATGGGCCGGCTTCGAGCTCCTCGTCCTTAGAATCCTGGTAGTCAACATCCCAGAGCCCATGTTCGGGGGGAGACTGTCTCTGCAGGTTGCTGGTGTTGTCCTCTGCAGTCAGTTCTTGGTCACCTGTGGGACAGAGGGGAAATGGTCATTGAGGTGCACCCCTCAAGCTTAGTGTTAGATGTATCTTATGCACAGGTGATACACCATACAGTTTACTAGTTTGCACATTGTTTGTATGCACACTACTGCGCATCCTGACATGATGTTGCAGTACATGCATTACTTGTCCATGGTGTGACGTGTCAAGACATACCATGCGCCACGTGCATATTTTGTGGTTACAAGGACGTTGTCATCTACCGACTAGCGCCACGACGAATTTTTGTGAAGCATCTTTATTGATTACTCTGCCTGACAGACGTTACATCTGAGCATGGACTACCCATTGTTATCTGATGCATACCTTTGTCATGTCATGTGCAAATCTTCATTTATACTACGGACCATGCTTGCTTTGTTTTCATATTGTCCTTGCTGCTCTGCCCCTATGGCACTTACACATGGCATTCAGTGCTGTGCATGACTGTGCACAAACTTTCTTCAACATGGGAATTAGTGAGTCACACTCTGGTTGTTGTGACAGTTACATTCGCTTAGCTGTCTGCACACTGTAAGTGACAATTGGATCTGTGTGAAGTTTTGTGGGATGTGAGGGCTGGTGTTGTCATATGGCACCATGCTTTTTGAGAGGAATGGCTGGGTGCATGCACTGGCTACTTACCTGTTCTGCTTTCAAATGTGGGTGGGATTTGTACACATCTCTCCATGTGTGTGGTGGTGGGCTCCATCCTGCTCAGGGGGGGGGACAAGAGAGCATAAGATAGCTACCTACCTGTTAGTTTGTAGTGAACAATGAAATGGCTGCCATATGCATCTGGGCCTCTGGGTGGGAGGGAGGGCTCTATCTTGATGAGCTGGGCAATAAGGGGACATGGTGGGAGTAGTAGTACAGGCCTCCTAGCCACAAACAGAACAACCTTGGTAAATGGCTACCTACCAGTTAGTTTGTTTGTAGTGATACAATGACTGCCTCGTCCATCTGGGTGGGAGGAAGTGCTCCATCCTGATAGGCTGGGGAACAAGGGGGCATTGTGGGAGCAGTAGTGCAGGCCTCCCAGCCACAAACAGTACAACCTTGGTAAATGGCTACCTACCTGTTAGTTTGTTGGTAGTGATACAATGGCTGCCACATGCATCGGGGTGGGAGGGATTGTTCCATCCTGTTCAGGGGTGTGACAGGGGGCCTGGTGGGAGTTGTTGTGCAGGCCTCCCAGCCCCAAACAGCCCTCCCAGGGAAGATGGCTACCTACCTGTTAGGTGAGGGTGAACTATACAATTGCTGACACATGCTTCTGTGGGTGGGGAGTGCTACATCCTGCTTAGGGGTGGGACGGGGGCCTTTTGGGAGTTGTTGTGCAGGCTACCCAGTCACAAACAGCCCTCCCAGGGAAGATGGCTACCTACCTGTTAGGTGAGGGTGAACCATACAATAGCTGACACATGCTTCTGTGGGTAGTGAGTGCTACGTCCTGCTCAGGGGTGGGACAGGGGGGTTGTATGATGTTACAACGCATTCCCTTGCAACGCATGCCTTTTCCACGCATGCGTTACAACGGGAATGCCATTACCGCGCATATGGTTTACCACAAAAATGCCTTTACCACGCATAACTTTGCAACGATTTTCATTGTATAACTATGCATGATAATGGCATTTTCATTGTAAACCGACTGCAGGGCTGATTATTTAGTTAAAATCTATATATATGTTTTCAATAAATCCTAACCTAATAAATTAGTGTAATTAAAAAAATATACTCACAGTTTCTTTGGACAGAATTCTCCTTCTTCTAACACTGTTTTTATTGGCCCTTTTTCTATTTTGTTGACAATGCAGTACGTAGATGCACGTAATTACGTCGTTAGGGAGGCTCTCATTACGGACGAGAGGCACAGAAGAGTGTTTTTTAGGTAAGAGTTTTATTGTTTTTTTAAACCCACTCGTTTTTTTGGGGGGCGGAAGACCCCCCCAACCCCCTTTTTTATTTCAACCTTTAACTCACATTCCTTTACTACGTATCTCGTAGTAAAGGAATGCGTGGTATAGGTTATTCGTGGTAACCACGCATGCGTTGTAAAGCATGCGTGGTTAGTGTATTCATGGAAACGGCAGCGTTGTAGTGACTCCCGGACAGGGGGGCCTGTTCGGAGTTGTAGTGCTGGCCTCCCAGCCACGAACAGAACAACCTTGGTAAATGGCTACCTACCTGTTAGTTTGTTTGTAGTGATATAATGGCTGCCACGTGCATCTGGGTGGGAGGGAGTGCTCCATCTTGATGGGCTGGGGAACAAGGGGGCATGATGGGAGTAGTGGTGCAGGCCTCCCAGCCACAAACAGAACAACGTTGGCAAATGGCTACCTACCTGTTAGTATGTTTATAGTGATACAATGGCTGCCACTTGCATCGTGGTGGGAGGGAGTGCTCCATCTTGATGGGCTGGGTACATGGGGTCATGGCATGAGTAGAAGTGCAGGCCTCCCAGCCCCAAACAGCCCTCCCAGGGAAGATGGCTACCCACCTGTTAGGTGAGAGTCAACCATGCAATGGCTGACACATGCTTCTGTGGGTGGGGAGTGCTACATCCTGCTCAGGGATAGGACAGGGGGGCCTGTTGGGAGTTGAAGTGCTGGCCTCCCTCCCACACACCTCCCTGTTAAGATGACTACCTACCTATAAAATTGGTTGGTGAGATACAATGGCTTCGAAATACTTCGGGGGGAGTGCTCCATCCTGCTCAGGTGTGTGACAGGGGGCCTGGTGGGAGTTATTGTGCTGTCGCCACGGGTCCAATAGAAGGAGGGTCCTCACAACAGGCAGGCGAGGTGGTGTTTATTTACACTCCTCACCTGCCCTGCTGTGCTGTTCCCTCACATTCTAAGGACTTCTCACCTGCTGCTGTGTCGTTGGCCTTTTTTGGCGCCCGCCGCACACGGGGCACGCAGCGGGACCCTCTGGGCATCTATTTCTAAAAATTATTTGTTGGGCCCGCTGCGTGCCCAGTGTGCGGCGGGCCCTAGGGATTGCGTTTTGGGGCCCGCCACACACTGTGCATGCAGCGGGCCCCTCCTGGCATATATATATTTTTTAATTGTTTGTTGGGCTAGCCTCATGCTCCAGTGTGCAGCGGGCCCCGGGGGCATTTCTTTTTTGGGGCCCGCTGCACATGGGACACGCAGTGGGCCCCTCCGGGCATCTTTTTAAAAAAATTGTTTGTTGGGTCCGCCGCATGCCCCAATGTGCGGTTGGCCTTCTGGGCATTGCTTTAGGGGCCCGCCGCTCACTGGGCAAGGGGCAGGCCCCTCCTGCATATGTTTCTTTTAAAGATTGCTTATTGGGTCCGCCGCGTGTCCCAGTGTGCGGTTGGCCCTGGGGGAATTGCTTTTGGGGCCTGCTGCAAACTGGGCACATGGTGGGTCCCTCCTGGCATTTTTTTAAAATTGTTTGTTGGGCCCGCAGCGTGCTCAGTGTGTGGTAGGTCCTGGGGAATTGCTTTTGGTGCCCGCCGCACACTGGGCACGCGGCAGGCCCCTCCTGGCATGTGCTTTCTTTTATTGTTTGTTGGACCCACCCCGTGCCCCAGTGTGCGGCGGGCCTTGGGGGCATTGCACACTGGGCACGCAGCGGGCCCCTACTGGCATATTTTTTTTAAAAAAATGTTTGTTGGGCACACCGTGTGCCCAAGTGTGCGGCAGGTCCCTGGGGGCATTGCTTTTTTGGGGTCTGCCACACACAGGGCACGCGGCAGGCCCCTCCGGGCATATTTAAAAAACAAATAGTTTGTTGGGACCGCCGCATGCTCAGTGTGTGGCAGTACCCAGGGGCATTGTTTTTTTGGGGCCTGACGCACACGGGGCGCACGGCAATTTTTGCCCAGTGTGCTGCGGGCCCTGGGAGATTTGCTTTTGGGGCCCGCTGCACACTGGGCACGTGGCTGGCCCCTCCTGGCATTTTTTTTTTAAATTGTTTGTTGGGCCAGCGTATGCCCAGTGTGCGGCGGGACTTGGGGGCATTGCTTTTGGGATCCGCCACACGCTGGGCACGTGGTGGGGCCCTCCTGGCATATTTTGTTTTTAATATGTTTTTGGGCTCGCCGTGTGCCCCAGTGTGCGGCGGGCCCCCGGGGCATTGCTTTTTTGGGGTCGCCGCACACGAGGCACGCAGTGGGCCCCTCCGGGCATATATATTTTTTAATTGTTTGTTGGGCCCACCGTGTGCCCGAGTGTGCGACGGGGCCCAAGGGCATTGCTTTTTTGGGGCTCGCAGCAATAATTTTTTTTTAAATGGAAAGGGCTAGCTGAGCCTGCTTTAACCCCTTGCGTGCTGGTGACGGCTCCCATCCGTCATGGCACACAGTGCTCGTGTGCTGATGACGGCCGGGAGCCATCACGACCACGCCCGCGATCGGAATGTGCCGCACAGGAGCGGAATTCCGGCCCCGGGCAAGGGGTTAATTCTTTTTTCTTCTTTTGTAGAGTCTCGTAGGGAAGAATCTGCTGGTTCAAGAGCAGTTGGCCCATCTGGCAACTAATATATGCTTGCTGCTGCACAGCACAGGTGAGTTTTGGGCCCGCCACATGCCCGGTGTGAGGCGGGCCCTGGAGGCATTGTTTTTGGGCCTGCTTGGCTCTTGGGACCAGGGGGCATGTGGGGGGCTGTGGTTTTTAAAGCGGCGTAGTGGGGTAAGTGGCAGTGTTGTGGGACAGCTGCCATGGGAAGGGCTAGCCGAGACTGCTCTAACTCTTTTTTCTTCTTTTGTAGAGTCTTGGAGGAAAGAATCTGCTGGTTCAAGAGCCATTGGGTCATCTGGCAACTATTATATGCTTGCTGCTGCACAGCACAGGTACGTTTTGGTTTCTGTACACTTCCGGGTAGATGAACAACACTACATATTCTAAAGCGCAGAACCTTGAAGTCGCCACCCATATTTGTGAAGTCCTACTTGCGATGGTTAGGAGCGCAGTGCATGGTTTGGTGATGGGATTCTGTGTGATCATGTGGGTTTCATAATTATTATTTTGTTTTTTGTTTTTCTTGGGGTGGTTTGGGGTTGCCTTGGGATTTTCCCTACACACCCATTAAACACTGTTGCCCCCCACTGAGTGTAAACACCTGGCTAATGTGCTCCTACAAAGTACATTTGTACAAATTTGTTTTGAACAGTTAGGTTTCACTTTCTTTGCTGGTGGCTTATCCTTCCCCTTTTTTTCCTTTTTCTCCAAATGTTATTTTTTATTTGCAGGCACTTTGAGGCAGGGTTATTTTTTTGGGGGAAACACTTTTGCCTTATGTTTTTTATGTTTACCTCGTACCCCACTGCCCTCCACAGACGACTCAAAGTTGCCTAGCGGGACCACACAAGTGTGCCATTCCACTTCGAAGGACCTCTGCCTGTATGTATTAACACACTGTGTATGCAACTTTGCTTCAAAAGGTTTCACGTTCTCCTTTCTTTGCTACTGACCTTGTTTTGTTAACACTGTTTGCTCAACGCCGTTTGGGGAGTGCCGTTTCCCATTGCTGATCTGTCCCAACAAGTTTTCAATTTTTTTGCCATTTGCAGGTGCTTCAGAGTTACATGCATTTTTAATCATTGCTTCCCTACATTTTCTTAATGTTCCATTCAACAATTGCAATGCCCTTTCCTCCTTTGGAACACATCTAGTAACACCAAATATATTTGTAGGTGGGTTGTGAGACTGCGCCACACCCCATAATGAGTACTCAGACTTGCCTAAAGAAACCAACAAGACAAGTGTGTCATTCCACTTCGAAGGACCTCTGCCTACCTGTATGTATTAACCCTCTGTGTATGCAACTTTGCTTCAAAAGGTTTCACGTTCTCCTTTCTTTGCTACTGACCTCGCTGTGTTAACACAGTTTGCTCAACGCCGTTTGGGGAGTGCCGTTTCCCATTTCAGATCTGTCCCAACAAGTTTTTAATTTTGTTGCCATTTGCAGGTGCTTCAGAGTTACATGCATTTTTAGTCATTGTTTCCATACGTTTTCTTAACTTTCCATTCAACAACTGCAATGCAATGGAAAACATCTAGTAACAACAAATATATTTGCAGGTGAGTTACGTGAGCACCACAAGCCCGATATCTTTTGGATTCCAAGGGAGCAACAAGCCACCACAACAAAAGCTTGATGGAAAAGTTTCTGCAGCCTGTGAAGCACCGATCACACCTACCTACCCATATAACTGCAGCAGATTGGGCCAGAGAATACAGCACAGTGATGTATGCTGATCGTGGCGTCCTGTTTTGCAGTGTGTGCAATGTGGCGGTGAACCACATCTGGAAGCACACAGTGTATATGCATGTGCGGTCCCAAAAATACTTGAAGCGCTGTGCAGATAATCCAGACCCTCACTCTTCACCAAAACATGCCCGTCAGATGACTGTGAATTACTTTTCACAAAGAGTACAGCTGCCGGTGCCTCAAACCAGGAAATTTTAAGTGAGTGGGTCAATGTCTGCACAGTGCTGAAAATTCCGCTGAGCAAAACCGACCACCCTGTGTTGCACAAGTTTCTCCACAAGCGAGTACGAAATGGTAGCGTGATACCTGGAAGTCATCAGCTTCTTGAACGTTATCTCCAAGAGAGATATTTAGGAGCCAAGAACAAGCTGAAAGAACACTTGCAAGATCAAAAGATCAGTGTTATATTTGATGAAACACCTGATCTCGAAGGGTGGTGTGTATTGAATGTGTTATTTGCAGTGGTCTCTGCACAGGGTAGCCGTCAGATCCACACCCACCTAGCAGACACAGTGTTCCTCTCACGGTGCAACCATGGGACTGTAGCGCAAGCAGTTGTGAAGGTGCTCACAGAGTACAGCATAGCCTTTCAGAACGTTATTTCCTTTCACACTGACAATGCGGCATACATGCTCAGTGCATGTAACACTGTGTTGAGAAATCTGTATGCAAACTCCATACATATCACCTGCTTGGCACACATAATGAACCTTATTGGATAGTCATTTAGGAAGCCTTTTGTGGAGCTCAATGCTTTCCTTCTGTACTTCTTCCATATCTTATACATGGCCAGTAGCAGAAAGAGAAGGTACCTGCACCATCTTGCTGAGAACCATGGGATGAAACCACGGATGGCACCTGACCCTTGCAGGTGGGATTCTTGGTTTGCTGCTGTTCAGTACCACTTTGAGACCTATGCTGGGCTTGTTGAGTCTCAGAAGCAACTCAGCAAGTCTCCCCCAGATTCCTTTGAAAATCTGCGACGGATTTTGAACAGCAACCAAACAAACTGCATTGAAGTTCAATTGGACATTGTGGCAGAAAAATGGCAAAACATTTAACATCTGATGGACTTATTCCAGAATGAGACACCAGTGACGATGAAGGTGTATGATTATTTGAAGGACCTCCACATGAACCTAACAAACAATTCAGTCCTCACTGTGGAGTCACTACAACCATTTCTACAGACCACTGCAGGGGCTAAATTATCTCTGACACAGAAAGAAAACCAGCCCAGCTTAATGAAGCTTTTGAAAATTCTGTGGAAAAGCTGGGCAAATACATGGTGGAGGCCCAACCAGGCATTGGACTCTTGAAACAAGTGCGCCTTGTCAATCCTGCACGACTCTGCCTCTTGCCTAAGGACAAGAGTGCATATTCAGCCATCCCTGGTTTGAGCGAAGTTCCCGATCAAGAGCTTTGCCTCTTCTTTGAACATGGAGGCCCAGAAGCAGTACTGGCATCTGTTTCTGGGGTGATTGACACTGATCTCTTTTGGCGTGGGATGGCTGACCGCATTCCAGTCCTTTCACAGCTTGCAGCTGTATACAAGGACTGTGTGACCAGTTCTGCAGATGCTAAAAGGAGCACCAGCATCTACAAAATTATGGTGTCAGCCAGACGACGGTCACTCTCAGAGTAATCCATCCGGGCATTATTGTTTTTGCATTATAATCAGCAGCACAATATAGGGCTAGATTTGGAATTCTCAGAAGAACTGCACATACATGGCCAATAATAAAACAACAAGCATTCAGGTTACGTGGACATTTATTCAATAACATGTTTATGTCCTATATGTAGCCTTGAAGCAAAACAAATTGTCTAAATTGTAAATAAACCAAATATACATAGCTTTATGTTGTAAAATAACTCCAAAAACTAAGATATCTATGTTTGTTGTAGGACAAATAGCAAAATAAAGTGCCGTAAAATGCAGCTAAATTTCCAGATTTGTGCCGCTAAATTTAGTAGTTCATGCCGCAATATCCTGGGAGGTCTGAATAGAGTCCCCAGCCGTGTGCCAATGAAACAGCCACATATCTTTCCAAATGTAGGCACCAGCTACCACCGGGTCCATAAAGACCCGGTGCTTCTCAGAAAGGGGCCTATCCAACACAACGAAATGAGGTAGTGGAGCTGCACAGCTTGGTAGTAACGCAACAGCAAGGGAAGCACCAGTCCCCCTCCTGCTTTGTTCGTTAAAATAAGTGTTTCTGCCCCCCCATATGAAGTTGTTAATGTCAATTTGGAGTGAGCGGATTGCGTCAGCAGGAGGGGCCAGTGGAAGAATTTGAAAAATATAGAGATTACTAGGGAGAATGGTCATCTTGACCACTGCAATTCGGCCCAGCCATGAGAGAGGCAACTGAAATCCAGATCGCTAGATCCTTGTGGGTCTGGGTGGATAGTGGTGTGTAGTTCGCCGCCACTGTCCTACTTAGCATTCGCCCCAGGGAGAGACTGAGATAATGAAGGCCCTCAGTCACCCATTTGAAGGCCGACTACACTTTCAGAGCTCGTTCGGCCTCCCGGGTAACCTGGAGATTCTGAATCTGTGATTTTTAGGTCTTGCCTGCCAATGCGCTTGCGCATTGCTGGCGAGAGATATAGAGGGGCACCAGAAAATCCTACCAAGAGGGCTTTGGAATGCGGATTATGGCCAGTGCATGTGAGGCATTCAAGCGTGATGCTGCCATCTGGACTGCTTTCGCCAGCGCGCGCTCTGCCTCACTTCCTGCTCCCCCTCTTACTTTCGTTATCACTCACACCCCATATGCTCGTTACCTCGCACCCTTCCTTTGATGTCCCCCCATAAGACTTCAAAGGAATGCGCTCCCGAACTTGCTGGCCTCGCAAGGCTGCCGCTCCCCCGACCCCCGCGTGCACATCTCACTCCACCATTTGTCTGTGCCTAGGCATCAGATTTCAAAAGCTGCCGCTCCCCGTTCACCTCCCCCCTTGCCACAGCAATGCCGAGAGCTTGTCTTTTTCGGTCAGCATTCTATTACAGTGCACTTTTTCTATCCCGCCCGTGTTCTGCTTCTCCTTTCGAACAGCGGACCTCCCTTCACGCTGCGCTGCTTCTCATCCCTAAGCACTGTGCTTCCCTTCATCCTGCTTCACGCTGCTTCTCATCCCTAAACGCCGTGCTTCCCTTCACCCTGCTTCTCCTCCCTAAACATGTGCTTCCCTTCACCCTGCTTCACGCTGCTTCTCCTCCCTAACGCTGCTTCTCCTCTCTAAACATCATGCTTCTCTTCACCCTGGTGATTCACGCTGCTTCTCATCCCTAAACACTGTGCTTCCCTTCACCCTCCTTAACGCTGCTTCTCGTCCCTGTCCCAAGCTGGTCCAGTGCTTGCCCCAGCCCTCCCTGCTTTTATTATGTCTTGTACAGAAAGGACTCTCTAGGACCATCCTCACAGGGAATGGCACAGCCGCGAATATTAATGAGAGGTGCGTATATTCTATTTCACTTTTCTCCTTGCTATACAACATCAGCAAGCGTTTTGCTTTTTACTGATGCTGCAGAGCATTGGCAAACACATTGATTGACACATCTAATAGAAAAATAGAGCGCGATCTATTGGCTTTGCCAATGCTCATTTACATACTGTATTGCGCCCTGCCATTGATATCACCCGAAAGTCGATGGTTCTGTGGGCTGCAATGCATGCTCTAAATATCCGCATGAAACCGTTGGACCACTGCAGAGCTGGCTTAGCCTTTCATCCCTCTGAGGTTGATAAAATGCATATAGTTGAGTTTGATAATCCAGATTATTCGAGCACCTGCGCAGTGTATGGTGTAAATGATATTATTGAGAATGTTATATATATTATGTACAGGACTTCATTTAAAGCTAAATTTACTTGACATCATTACCCGGATGGTTTATTTTTCCTGTTATTTATTCCTATAATGGGGATGACAAACTCACACGGGCGGCATGTAGTAGCTCCTGCTAAAATTACAGTCTATAGTAACAGCGCTGTGTGGGTTGGGTACCATCACACCCTGTCTCGAAGACCGCAGCCTGCTTTGTGTTTGTTTGCACAGTAGTTGCATCAGTAATGTAAGTGTGGATGACATCATATTTGTTTGTGTGTTGTAAATCTTGCTCAGTTTGCAATCACACGCCTAGTTTTAGGGGGAAGCAAACTGACATCAGAAACAACAGATGTTGACAGGCTCCAGCGATAACCATCCTTTTTATTACTTTACAGACATGGATTGCTTGTTTTTCTAAATCTTTTTTACTGCTTGGTTGCATGTCTAGTTATTGGCAACACACTGTGAGTTAGTGAATCACGTGGAGGCAATATTGATAACAATCTTGTGTGCCCTGTGTTTACACTGCTATTAAGATTTAGCTCACATTCTTTATTTGGCTAAAATCTCCATTTTTTAACAAACAGACCAAGCACGCATTACAAACTGTTCTAATAGACAGAGCAAGCTCTTGTCACAAACAGGCTGTCCAGCTTATTTTGTATGTTGGTGACTTACTTTACATTCACACTATTTGTTTTTCTGCCATGCCCATTTACTTACATGCAAAGCAAGCTCCCGTCACAAACAGGTTGTCTACCTTTTGTTTAGTTTGTTTACTTGCAAGCCTTCTCTATTCACTTCTATGTCTAACATCTAACAGGCCACTCTGAATTACTAAGTTGTATGGCCGCAATGGTGATAAGCATTGTGTCTGCATACTCTTTGTTGTGTTCTATGCATTCACTTCACAGTGCCATCATAACATTTCTGTCTACTTAGGTGCGAACGAACTGCGCATTACAAACACTTTGTCTGCCCTCTCTTTACTCTGTTGTGTAGCTTCTTCTCTAATTGTTGCGATTGCTGCTATCTTCGTGTAATTAGGTGTAAAGCACGCGCACTTTACAAACATTATGTATACTCTCTTTTTGGTGTTGTCTGCCTTTATTTCATTCACAGTGTTTAGTCTGCTGGTTTACGTTGTTTGTAGGCTACAGTGACCACATAAGCTTTATATTTATAGCAGCACATCTTTTCTCTAATGTCTTTAACTTTGATAATAGCAACCACAACATTTATATAGCGCGGATAAAGTATAGCGTTTGCAAATTGTTTTGGTCACTTTGGTTTAAATACAGCGCATACCGTAGGTGCACTTTTTTATTATCTTGCGCACCACTAAAATGCATACCTTTTGCAGTGTATATGGTTTTACATAGTGCTGGACGCAAAGCTTTATATTTATGGTGGCCACATACCAATCGGCCTAATCTGTTTACATTTACTTCGGTCAAAGCTAATGCAAAGGCGGAAACAGTTAGGAAAAACATAGTAGTTACTATATTAAAAATAACATCTTCCTACCTACCTTTCATTTGCTACCAGCAACAATATGAGGATGTGACTAACCTAAACCAATGTATCATCACGGCCATTGAAAATATCGCCCCCCTCACTACCCTTTCCTCAGCCAGAACCAAGCCCTCTGCTCCCTGGTTCTCTCAGCTGCTGCGGGAAGAAAAAAGCAAATGCAAAAAGCTTGAACGCCTCTGGCGGCGTGCCTATGATCCAGATGCCAAAATAACGTACAGAGGGGCACTAAAAAATTTTCATAAACTTAAGCAAACTGCCATGAGGGAATACTTTGCTAGTAAAATCAAAGCGGCAGATAACAGCGCCAAGGCACTCTTCCAAGTTGTAAAAAACTTCACTAATCCCCCTGTCCTTCTACAAAAGACAGAGCCCTGTCAAGAACTCTGCGACAATCTATCCAATTTCTTTCATGAGAAAATTTCTCTCATCTATGCTACTTTTAATACAGGACTCAACCTCGATACAGATGTCACCCCCCTTACTGACGTCAGCCTCGAGGACAAGAGGTTTACAGCGTTCAAACCCATCACCTTAGATTCTGCACTATGCAAACTCCATCTATGTAAATCAGGCTCTCCCCTAGATCCGATGCCTGCCCACGTTTACTCCACAGTTGCTCCTGTGATCGTGCAACCCCTACTATCAATTTGGAATTCCTCCCTTAGATCAGGACAATTTCCGGACATTTGGAAGCAGGCAATCCTCATCCCCCTGTTAAAGAAACCCGACGCGGACCCGGCTGTCCTCAGTAACTACCGTCCGATATCCCTGCTACCAAAACCGGCCAAAATTTTGGAAAAAATAGTACAGGAACAACTAGCGGACTATATTGAAAATCAGAACCTGCTACATGACTCGCAATCCGGTTTTAGGACCGGCTACAGCACGGAGACGGCATTACTAGAGGTGGCGGAGACGGTGCGGGAAACCGTGGACAGGGGAGAGGTGGCTATGTTAGTGCTCCTCGACCTGTCTGCGGCCTTCGACACGGTCTCCCATGCCATCCTCCTGGGGAGACTCCGGGAGATGGGGATTCACGGCACCCCTCTGGCGTGGATCTCCTCCTTCCTCACAGGCCGCACACAACAAGTCTGGTGCCGCCCTTTCTGGTCCAGGGATAGGAAACCACTCGACTGCGGGGTGCCCCAGGGCTCTTCCCTTAGCCCCCTCTTTTTCAACATTTATGTTGCACCCTTAGCAAAGGTAATCGAGTCTTTAGGGGTAAAAGTGATATTGTATGCTGACGACACTCAGCTTATCTTCTCCTTTAAAGACCACTCATCCCCAGGTTTCGACAATTTCAGAAACTGTCTTTCCAATATCGTGGCCTGGATGACCTCTAACACGCTAAAATTAAATACAGATAAGACTGAGGTGTTATTTTTCAATCAGACACTCCCCCTACCCCCCTCTACTTGGTGGCCTGCGGAACTCAGCCCTCCACCTGCCCCGGTGAGGGTGGCCCGCAATCTCGGAGTTCAATTTGACAACGACCTATCTTTTAAGACTCAGATTCAGAAAGTCACCTCAGCATGCTTCGGGAAACTCCATATGATAAAAAAAATGTCCCCCTTTCTTCCCAAGGAAGCTCTGAAAACAGTGACACATGCTCTAATTACGTCACACTTGGACTATGCGAACAGCCTGTACGTGGGACTCCCCGCCTACCTGCTACACAGACTGCAAATTGTGCAGAATGCTGCTGCCAGGCTGATTTGCAAAGTCCCCTATCGTCACTCAATCTCCCCACACTTGAAGAAATTGCACTGGCTACCGATCACTGCCCGGGTTAAATTCAAAGCCCTGATACTAGCCTTTAGAGCTCTTAAGGGGAAAGGCCCTAAATACCTGAGGCACAGACTAAAACCAGTGCATTCCACTCTTAACCTCAGATCGAACCACCTTCTCCTGCTGTCAACTCCCCGATTCCGTTTTGCGAGAAAGGGTGGTAGAGCCTTCACAGTAGCAGTATCCAAACTGTGGAATTCTCTGCCCATCAGCCTTAGGATGACCGACACTGAATCTCAGTTTAGGGGCAAACTGAAAACCTTTTTATTTTCAGCCCACTAAGTCAACAATATAAACTTGCTACTGCCACTCCCTCCTGCATTCCTCAGCGCCGGGACACCCCCGTTGGGGGTAGCTGTGCGCTCAACAAATGTCAAATAATAATAATATGAATATTACTTACAATGTTGCTGCGAGCACTTCCGGCTCCATGCTGTCCATGTTATATAAAATCATGGCAAGTAACAAGGGGCATAAGCAGTGGCAAACATGACAGCTTGAAAAGCCACATGGCACAACAGCACACGGGCACACTAGCAGCCATGCTACTTCTCTAATGCCAATGCTTCTTCTAACTTCCATACTGCCACGCAAGGTACGCTATGCCTCTGGGCTGCTTCACTATTGCTGCCCCGATATTCACTCACTGCATTAAAGTATCAAACAAACACCCTGTGTAAAAATACAGTTTCTCACAATTCTTAGGCCCTGTGCAGTCTCACTTGACTTTCGTGGCCTATTTCACTATACATCTTCGCAGAGTGTTTAGATTAGCTTTCGGTTCTATAATACATTCATTCTCACTTTTTAACCCACAGCTGTGTTGCGCTTTGTGTAAAAAAAACGTACTACATATAATGCACTAGTAGATGTTGTTCTTCTGTCATCATTTGTATAGCGCCGAAGGTGCTACTATTTGCTGCACACAGCACAGCTTCTATGACTTTTCAAAGGCTTCCAAGTTCCCTTACGCTTTCACGCTTACAGAAGCGCTTACACTAGGGCATGTATCAGTAACTACTTATCTGTACATTATGCATTATAACATTGGTACATGGGCACCTGTCGCTGCTGTCTACAGTAATACTGTCGCTAACCACAGACCTCAACTTCTGAGCGCTAGGGCTACCTGCAACAACCTCCAACTCCACACTCCAACTCCACCCTCCAACTCCACCCTCCAACTCCACCCTCCAACCCCAACTCCACCCTCCAACTCCACCTCCACCCTCCAACTCCACCCTCCAACTCCACCCTCCAAATCCACCCTCCCACTCCAACTCCACCCTCCAATTCCAACTCCAACTCCACCCTCCAATTCCAACTCCAACTCCACCCTCCAACTCATCACATCATTCAGGGGCACCCCCACATCACTCAGGGGCACCACCACATCACTCGGGGACACCACCACATCACTCGGGGACACCACCACATCACTCAGGGGCACCACCACATCACTCACGGGCACCACTCAGGGGCACCACCACATCAGTCGGGGACACCACCACATCAGTCGGGGACACCACCACATCACTCGGGGACACCACCACATCACTCGGGGACACCATCACATCACTCTGGGACACCACCACTTCACTCTGGGACACCACCACATCACTCGGGGACACCACCACATCGAACCAACCTCCTAAACCTTTCACTAATGCCGAATCTCTTCAAGGTCTCGAAATGCTAAGGCCAAAGAACCCAATCAAATGCTTTCTCTGCGTCAATAGAAAGTATATGCGCCTCTTTGCATGACAGGTGTTCTTTATCTATGAGATAGCAAATGCATTTGGTATTATCTCTGCATTGGCGCGAGGGGATGAAGCCCAATTGGTATGGATCAATAAGCCAAAGCATAAGGGGGTTCAGACGGTGTGCCAAGATGCTTGCAAAGAGTTTCACATCTATGTGCAGCAGCTAGATGGGTCTGTAGGACCCTCATTGAGTTGGATCCTTACCGAGTTTGGGGATAACTGAAATGGAGGCCTCAAGCATGGACTATGATAGAGTGATCAAATCAGAAAAGGAATTGAAAAGTCGTGTCATTAGGGGCGCTAATTTGAAGCAGATAGTTTTTTAGAACGTGTCGCTAAAACTGTCCGGACTGGGGGTTTCAAGGGTTTCAGACCGCCTATAGCCGCAATCACCTCCTCCATACGGATGGGCCTATCCTAGGCTTCAGCTTCAGTGGGGGAAAGGGGAGTCTGGGCAGCGCTACTGAGATAATCATTGTAGCCAGCGGTCGGGCTGTCCGCTGAAGAATACAATGAGGCATAAAATACCTGAAAAACTGTAACAATGTTCTCAGAGTCTCTGACCTCGCCCTCAGAGTCTGTAGCAATTGTCTGCACTCAGCCTGCATATTATTTCCTGCGAAGTCGGTGTGCTAGCATACGACCCCCCCATGGTTGTTACCTAGATAGAATTTATGCTTGAGTCGCAACATAGCATATTCAGCCTGCTCTAGGTCTAGTCATCGAAGCTGTAAGCACTCCCTCTCCATTTCCCTCCACACCCTGGGAGCGCCCGACCTCTTATGGATGGCCTCTAGCTGAAAGATCATCCTTTCCATAGCCACCAGTTAATTGCGCTGTCTGCGGTTCTCAGCTGCTGCCAGAGCAATAAGCTCTCCTCGGGTGACCAGCTTCAGGGCCTTCCACCCCAAAGTTAGTGAAGTCATTCCATTGTCATTAAGGGTAGATAATCCTTAAGCACCATTCAGACTGCATTCACTGTAGCAAGTGACTGGAGCATGATGTGCCGTAAGGCGCCAGCCCAGAGACTGAGAGGCAGAAGAAGGCATGCAGAGCGTCAAAGTAATAGGTGATGATCTGAGAGGGAAAGGGACTTGATAGTAATATTAACCACCCAATCTAATAAAGCAGGTGAATCCAGGAAGTGATCAATTCTGGCATACATCTTGTGAGCCATGGAGAAGAAAGCATAGTCCTTATCCCCCAGGTGACACCAGCGCCATAAGTCACACAAACACCAATCAGCAAGACAGCGGAGACCCTCGGGCGAGAAAGCTCCGTTCTGGCCAGCTCTCTGCCCAGAGCAACCCATTCCAAAGTCCATCACCAAATTAAGTTCTCCCCCTACCACCACAGCAGCATCTGGGGACTGGAGGACCGTGGTTAAAGAATTAATCAGGAAGGGCTTTTGGCACACGTTGTGCAGGTAGACAGTGGGAAGTATGAAGTGGGTGGTGCGAACCCGCAGTCCAAGGGCTAAGAGACTACCCTTGACCTCTGCAGCTGTGCTCAGCATTGTCCCAGAGAAGTGTTTAGAGAAGATAATGACTACCCCACCTTTCTTAGTGGTACCTAAGGACCAGTATTGCTGAGGGAAGTGCCTGGTTTGCATCCTGTGGACATCCTTAGGAAGTAAGTGGTCCTCCTGTAAGAGGCAAATGTTCCCTTCAGCATTTTCAAGCAGGAAAAGGATGGCTGATCTCTTGATGGGGTTATTTAAGCTTTGAACGTTGAGGCTTAGTACTTTGAGCTCTAAAAAAAGTGTGTAGAGGGCATTCGCTATGCTCAGATCACTCCCCTAGCTAAGCCAGTGGTCGGGAATCATTGTGCCAGCTCCTTATGCAGGCCAAGATGCCCACCTCAGGCACCCACATATGTTTGTACATTCATATAGGAAGGAAGAGACCCAAATAAACCCCAAATCCCCAACAGTAAAAAGCAGTCATAGTGTTTAGGTCCGTAGTCCACCAAATGAGGAAATGTAAAAGTGGAGATGGTACCATTAGGCATAATCATCAAGGATACCTAAATAGATCCTTTCGCCTGCCTGTCCTCTGTAGTCCATCAACCACCTTCAGACCAACCTATTGTCCCCCTAGAGTGAGGATCCAGAGTTTTACACTCCATCTCCAGGCAGGGGTGAAGCACGGCCACACAGTCCTGTGCAATAGTGTTCAATTCAGGGCAGTGGGCCTCCGGGTTTGACTAGTGATGATGGGCAGTCCCAAGCAGGGGTGGCCAGCGACCCCTGCTGTATGAGATCAATGCCCAGGACCTTGCATGCCTCTGCCAGTGAGTGTAATTGGTAAGCTGTACCCTCCAAGCGGAAAATGAGGCGGAAGGGGTGGCCCCAGGAGTATGGAATGCCCATGTTGCACAAATGAGCCATGCCTGGGCAGAAGTCCCTTCTTTTTTGTAGAGTAATCGCTACCAAATCTTGATATATCTAAGGAGTGTGTCCCAAAACTGTAATTGCTGTACATCACAAGTTTTACGGAGGATAGATTCTTTAGTCTTAAAATCCTGGACACAGACCAGGATGTCAGCAGGAGGTCGCTTCGTTACTCACGGTGGCACCACCCAATGGCATCTGTTAAGTTTGATTTTTTCTTCAGCTGGGGAGCCCTGGATCAGGTGAAACAGAGTCTGAACATATTCCTCCAGATCGGAGCCTTCAGAGGCAATTGGCACCCCGTATGCGAATGTTTCTCCTCCTGGACCTGTTTTCAAGTATGCCAAGCCGGTAAACTCTGCTCCGTTTGTGGAAATTGCAGAGTTTTCTGCACTCTGCGTTCCGCAGAGCTCGCGGAGTGCAGAAAACTCTGCTCCGTGTAGTAAAGTGGAGTTTTTTCCCTGATCGCGCTCATCAACAGTAAGTTGACGAGTGCGAGCTGCCGCTCGGGTAGAATTTCTACTCGAGCAAAAGGAAGATCAGCGCGAACGGCAGTTTGCATTGCACTCCACCACTTGCGGAGCTCCACAATGTTTTTGTCACTTCACGGAGTTCCGCATAGAAGGACTCTGCAAACTCCACCCAGGCCTATTTTCAAGGTCCTCCGCTTGTGCTTGAAGGTCAATCTGCTGTTCTTGAAGATGGATTACTTCCTGCTGCAGGATCTCAATCTCCTCGTCTCTTACAGTGGCGCCATTCTCCAGGGCTACACCCACTCTCCTACATCGTCAACATCTTTGCATACCTCTCTCAAACCTGAGGAGAGGTCCTTCATCACCACCTGTAGGTCCTCATGTAGGGAGGCAAATAGGGACTCCAAAAACTCACTGGTAAAATGGCTTTCGAGTCATCACCACTACCCCAGACCCCTGCTCAGCTAACCACGATTTCTCACTGGAGGACTCCCCTGAGGTCTTAAGGAGAATGTCCCGCAAGGTGTGGTCTTTTTTAGACTTAGTAGAGGCCATTAGCAAATGTCCTCCCGAGGGCTGTGTCCTACGCCCAGGAAAGATGAGGCCCTAGTTCCACAGAAGTGCAAGAGAGTCCCTGGTACTGGTTCCAAGTCGTAAGTTAATGGAGGGGCCTTCTCCAACAACTAACTCCCCTTGGGTGCATCTGCATCACTCCGATCCCCGTAATGGATGCAAGGGTCCAACAGCATTGCTCGCCGCTCTCAGTGACCAGGTCCTGCCGGCCCACTCGCCCCCACAGGGCCAATTATGAAGTCCTGTCAGGCACTGTAGTCCTCCAGTTCCCCTAGTGAGGGGGTCGGGTCAGTGGGTGTCTGCAGTCCCTGGAGTCCCTGAGGGGTTGCCGCGGGGGCCAGGAAATCCCATCGCACCATGCAGCTCCTTATTCCATCCAGGGGGAAGGCCTCCCACAGACTCTCCTCCTCAAGGGCCTGTAGCCCCAACCTTTGGGCCAACAGGCCCTCCCAGCAATCGGACCAGCTCCGGGAAAGAGGGCCACCGCCACACCAGGACCACAGGGGAGCAAGCCTAAGCTACTTCTTTCAGGCCCCACACTAGGGCCAGGTACACCAGCTACCTACTCAAGGCCCTTCAACTGCTTCGTTTCAAGTGAAGGTCTCTGTTTTTGTATTCTCTTTATGGGTTTCTCAGCCAGCAATTAGGAGAAAAAGATAAGGCCCCATGGGGAATCGTATCTGGATTATGCTGATTCCAGATCATGGTTTCCAGTATGAGACCTGTTGGAACACAAACTAGGCTCTCATAGCCGTACCAAATGCATGCCAACTGCTCGGACTGGGATCAGTGTGGTCCTGTACAGACTTTGGTGCTCCCTGACTGGACCCATCTCTCTCTTGTGTGAGCCCAAATCAAGAATCAGAACTGTGCCATTCTCTGAAAGGATCACAGACACGGGTCAATATTTTAAGGAGTTTTAAGTATTGCTAAGAAAAATACATGAGGTACCTCATAAGCATGGTTAACATAGAAGAATACAGATCATAAGTACAGAAAACGTAGTAAAGTTCAATGCAAAATCAAGCATAGATTTGCCTTGTAAGAACGGGAAATAGGGATTTTAAAGTGCAGAGGAAGCCAAATCCTTTTATAAGACTAAAGACAAAAGTTTTCATACATTACTATACAAGTATATGGTTCTCAGGATATGCACCAATGAATAACAAGCAAAAAGAAACATTTTACTACAGAATACATTTGAGGATTCTCATAATACAATTACATTGAATGAGGTTGCTCTCACAGTTTATTCAAGCACAATAGTTGACACGTATGAACACTAGTCTGGGACTGATGGGAGGTCCTTGGTTGGGTATGGCATGGTTAGAAGCTCCTGGGAACACTCACTCACTTCTAGTAGGGAGGTTGAAATTCTTTATTTAGAAACAAGAAATAACAACAATGATCTTGTGGTGTCGTGCAGCATTACCTCAAACTGGAAGACAGCACATGTTCATTTAGGTTAGAATAAGTTTATTCTATTCCTGGAGGGGGACCAGTCAACAAGTTTAGGCAATTTTCATGCCTGCATGCAGGACATGGTACATTGGCTGAGAAACAACTCTCTGCAATTTAATGCAGATAAGATAGAGATTCTCTGTTGTGCTGGTGGGAAAGTGCCATACTCTCTTCCTACCGACTTCTGGCCCACTTATCTGACACACCTTTGGTACCCTCTGAGACGGTCTGCAATTTGGGAATCTGTTTCAATGAGAAGTTGACCCTGGAAATCAAGTCAACAAGGCTGTTGGGAGCAGTTTTGCTCTAATCAGGGTACTCCGGAAGATTCTCCCAATACTTCTGACACAGGCACGTGCAATGGTGATGAGGAGTGTCATCATGAGCAGGCTGGACTACTGCAATGCTTTGTTGTTGGAGTTCCCCAAGTATCAAGTTGACAGGCTACAGAGAATTCAGACCGTGGTGGCTAAGCTGGCTCTGAAAAAGTGTCTGTGGGCCTCAGCGTCCCAGGCCCTCGCGGAGCTCCATTGGTTACCAATACTGAAGAGAATCCAATTCAAATCACTCTGCATTGTATTTAAGGTGCTGCATGGTGCTGGGTTTAAACGCTGCAATACAAATTTGGTTGGTATGTTCCCACTATTAACCTCCGCTCGTCTTCCGCTAACTGGGTAAAAGTACCCAGGACCAGAAGAGCAAAACTGGGGGCCGTGCTTTTAGCGTTGCGGCTGCACAACTCTAGAACCGTTTCCTCTCAGAGCTGCACCAAATTCAGAAAGAAATTAAAGACCTGGCTCTATCCCAGAGCAAAACATCTTTTTTTTTTGTTCCTGCTGTACTATGGTCTCCATCTACTTCAGATGCTGTTAGGTACCACGTCTCTTTAGCGCCAGGATACCTGTTGGGTCACAATGCGCTTTATAAGTAGCAATTACATTACATTACATAAGTTTGATTTTAAGTAGTTTGGAGGCATAAAGATTAAGCAATACTCAGAGGCCCAAGCATCAAAAAAACAGATGGCTTGTTGATCCTAACCAAAAGGAACTGTCCAATATTTTGGATCTGAATGACATCTATCACTGGTGATCTGCAGAGTGGTCGCCAGGGAAGAAAGTGGGACAGTATGAGGCTAGTCAGCTGCATAAACCTTTAGAAAAAGAGATCAGTGTGAGGTTAAGGGCTGAGTAAGCTTGTCCACCCTAGAGGGAAAGGTTACACAAACTCCTGAGATTAACAGACGTATGGCTTCTGTCTTAGCCAAATTTATCAGGGACCCCAGGATGGGCATTGATAGCTCCTGGCGCTAATGCCAGGACAAACTTCTAGATGTTATTGGCCCCTTAACAAAGGTCCTAGACATGTCACAAGCGACCAAGGAGTCAGTTGAGCTCATCTTCCCCGATATCCTCTCAGGATGGGCCCAGAGAGCTGTAGTTTTCTTAGAGAATGCTAAATGCACCATCTCAACTGAGAGGAGCAGGTCTCTGCTCTTAAACGTTGACTCAAAACTAGGTAACCTGGCCAACTCTGAAGTGGGCCCAGTGACCCAGAGAGGCCTTTTCAGGGAATATTTTCTCAAAAAATTAGTAAAGCTTGTATCATATTTTGCCTCTTTGGATCATTTTCTCGCAATTTCAAAGACTTTTGATAAACCAAGTGTTGCAGGCTCTGATATCCAAGTTAACAATATTGTGTTGCAAGGTCCACTACCCAAGGGTTTATGAGCTACTTGTTCCTGGTTGAGAAACAAGACATGGGTCAGCGCTTCATGATAAACCTGCTACAAGAGGCTGATTTTTCACCACTTCAAGATGGAAGGTATTCACCTCCTCAAAGATATCTCTTGTTTAGTTTGTAGGGTATGTCTCGACTAAAAAACACATACATACCGCATCCTATTTTCCCATACATCAGAGGTTCCTTCCATCTGTCTGGTGAAGTCAGGCATATGAATTCAACACACTGTCTTTTGGTCTCTCTTCTGTGCCATAGTGCTTCACAAAAGTGCTATCGCCGGTAGTGAAGTTCCTCAGAGTAAGATGGATATGCCTGCTCATCTACCTCAACAACATCCTTTTTATGGATCAGCCCCCAAACACCCTGATCCAACAGCTTCACCTCACAGAGACACTACTATAGGATCTCCAACGGGAAAGCTTTTGGGCAAAGATGCTAGTGGCTCTGCGCCAACTACCACCTACTTGACTGGTGCCCAACCAGTTTGATATTTTCAAAACCTAAATAATTCTTTTTGCAGGTAGCTACTTGAATTCTCATTCACATTATATATTCAAACAATATTTGTAATCCATGAGTTATTTCTTTATTATTACTGATAAGGCATAATATAAGCTTTCATAATACAATTTGTTCTGTTCTTTTATAGGTTGCAAAATATGCTTTTTAGATTCACTGTATAGTTGTATTACATTTAGTCAACAAGTCTTTCTCTGGAAATATTCTGCTTCTTCAGGGCTGAAAATAGAATTTTTTTTAACATTGTAGATGACTATGGGCTATATGTAAGAGGGGTAATACCAGTCGGTAACAGTGAAATTCGGTAAATTTCACCGTTACAGACCGGTATTTAGGCATTTGAGATGTAGGAGGCTACAAATAAGGAATCGGTAATTTGCCGATTCGTTATTTTGAAGCCTATGTAGGTAGCACTCAAATGAGTGCGTTTTAGCCTTAAGGATTCGTTATTTACTACCAACTATAAGATGGTGGTAAATACCGAATACCTTTGAAAAAGCAATTTTTTGCTTTTTTCTCAGTGCCATGTGGCACACATACATGCCCTTAGGGCATGTATGTGCGCCACATGTGCACACATGCACGATTCAGGGGTGCAACAGGGTGTCAATGTGACACCCTGCCACCCTTGAATATGTTCCCCCATTACCGATACGGTATTTACCGAATTGGTAATAGTGAATGGCTTCCCATTCATTCCTATGGGCCTCCAGGCCCATAGGAATGAATGGAAATGACTGAATCGGTAAATACCAATTCGGTAATAACGAATATTACCGAATCGGTAAAATTTACAGAATTATTACCTACATACTATTTACCGTTTCTGAAATACCAAATCGGTAAAATTTGGTATTTTAGAATCGGTAAACAGAGATTACCTACATATGGCCCAATATATTGTGCATTCTCTTGATTTCACATAACATCATATATTACATTTGCCATTCTTATAATTGCAACATCCACACTTTTTAAAAAGAAATTATAACACTTTTTCATATCAGTTACAATATTCTCTGCAAGCCCATATTAAAAGTTTATGCAACACCCATTTTCTTTACTACTTTCAAAGAGACACTTGTATTGATATAAGTGCTAATATTCATTTGATGTGATAAACTATCTGATCCTAAATTATCTCTTGGAAGTAAAACATTATAACCATTTGCCTTGAGTTTGTAAGGGATCATATTTCCTCTAATATTGTATGGCCCACAACCTTTAAGATCTTTGTACATCTAATTGATACACAAAGGAACTCATATTGATATCAATGATAATATTCATTTAAGGTGATAAACAACCTGATCCTAGAGAATCCTTGGAAACGAAAAGTCATAAATATATTGCTTTGAGTTTCTCAGAGATCCTGTTTCCTCTAATGTCATCTTTATGGACCACAGATTCTGAGATCTACACTCTAATTGATGCAATACTGTTATCTAGTCCGTACTCACCTCCTGATGGTTCGTAAGTGCTCTACCAATTATACGATTTTCTGTTTCCAATTCACTTGCAATAAATGCCTAATATATGGTAGCCTACCATATGCCTGGCCTTCTCAATTCCTACTGTCTAGAATGTCTGCAAAGATAAATGGATGTACCACTCATATGTCATCACATCTTCTTAATTATGTTCTTAGTCTTGGATTTCCTCCCCTAAATATGAAACTATCATGTCATAATTATTCTCTATCTTACAACCCTCAGTCTGTTGTTATTCATCTTCTGCAAGTATACACAGAAAGTGAAAAGATTTGCAGTGACTTAGTTGTCACCCATTTCTTCTAGCATGCTCTTAACATTATTATCTAACATAAAAGACAACTGTTTGAACTTTCTCCAACTCCCATGTTTGACAGTGAAACCGATCTGAGCACGTTCCCACAATATGGAACAATAAATATCTATACAATAGGTATCAGCAGAAAATGAAACAAAAATAGTTTCTAGCCATATGAAACGATAATATGTGCACCTAACCCAAATCAATCGAAATATTGAGATAACAGTGAAGGAGCCATTATATTCTTAATTGATTTTATACTCTGTACTAGCTAAACTAATCACTACTGCGTTCTTTAATCCCTACGATCTTCCTAGTTTCCACATACAGAGTAGCATCTACTTACAAATGTTTCCTACTCTGTGCATTCAAATATCAACATAACATCTCGCTCAAGTGGTTTCTGACAATGTGTAGCTATGACATTCTGTACAAGATGTACACAAACCTCCGTTTGCGATTTCCTTATAGCAAATTTTTGTGATTCGCTATTAGGAAATCTCAAACAGCTATGTACAACGGTGTGTTTTACACTGTTCATGATTCCCAATGGGTCGCAAGGGATCTGCCTCATTGATATTCATGAGACAGGTCGCAATTTGTGACTCATTGGGAATGACCGGCACTCACAGGAATGGTGGCCTTCTGGGGTCATCAGACCCCCATGTCTGTGACTGCCTTTTAAATAAATCATTTTTTTATTTTGAAAAGCAGCCCATTTTCCTTAAAAAAGAAAAATTATTCAATTTTGAAGAGTGGGCTGTGGTCCATGGGACCAGTGCTAGCTCTTAAAGAATGTTGGTGCCCACATTCACAAGGGGAAGGGGACCCTTGAAGAACACTTTCCATTTGCGAATAGGTTACCACCTCCTTCACGGAGTCAGTAAAGTATGAATGTTTTGTGACCGCATTCCGGTTGCAAAACCTTCATACAAGCGCCTGCAACTTGTTAATAGAAAGGGACTCCCTGACACGCCACTTCCTTATAGTGACTTGCAAGCCCAATTTGCGATTCGGTAATAGCTTACCGAATCGCAAATAGAGCTTTGTACATTTAAAATGTTTTTTTCAGGTCGCAAATGGCCCGATTCTCAAATCGGGCCACTTGCCACATGAAAAAACTTTGTACATCTGGCCCTCTGTTCGATAAATATGCAAAGCAACTTTTAAAGAAAAAGAGAGAAGAAGGGGGATGGAAACGGAGTTACTATTTTCACAGTTTTTGTTTTAACATTCCAGAATGTCACTCCACGAGCCATCCGCTTTTAAGCAGAAACAAAATGGAAGCTTATCTATGATTTTTCTAGCTTCCACATATTGAACAGCATTTTCTTGACAACGTTTCCCACGCTGTGCACTCAAATATCACCTTAACATCTATCTTATAGAGTTTCACACAAAGTGTAGCATTGACAATCTGTGTGATAAATATACGACGTTGCTTTGATAATAAAAACGAAGAAAAAAGGAAAGAAGGAATCAAAAATGAAGTTACTAGTTTCACTGTTATCATTGTAACAACCATAAATGTTTACCCGACCGTCCGTGACCTCCCACAATGAGAAATCTGAACGCCAATATTGACAAACCTCACTGGTAGGTGGATTTTCCTTGCTCGCCAACTTGACGTTGGCGAGCGCGAGCGAGGAAAAACCTCCGCTCGCGGTGAAGAGATTTTTTAAACTCTGCATGCTCTGCGGAGTGCAGAAAACTCTGCAAACTCCGGGAATGGAGCGAAGTTCCCCATCCAGGCCTATTCTTAAGTTAAACACAAGTGCTACGCTTTCATTTCAATATGCTGAGCACACAATATGATATCTTGATGACAATAAACTCATCCTGTCTTTTCTTAGTTTCAATAATAACTGACATTTTCCAAATAATTAAAAGTGCATAAATGGAAAAGTCTTTTTTATAGCATACAAAAGAGCCATCTGCCGTTTGTATGATAAATATTTGATTCAAGCTCTTGATTCTTACTCTTGTTGCTCAAACAAAGTGTAATCAGATCCGTTTCAGTATGGCAATATCACTCCTTTTGTATTCTCCTAGCTGCCATTAGATAAACCACCTTATCACAATTGATATGCAAGTTCATTCCTCCATAAAAACATAAATCTCAATTGTTAATAAGTTCAAATATCCAGGACTTGAATCCAAATACATAAAAAACATAAAGAAAGAAATATTTACTATGAAAACAACAACAAAATATACCATCTACTGTTTTTGGGAGGCCTCTAGGTTTTGAACCATTGTTTCTTTCTTTTTTCACTCACCTACAGTGTAAAAAGATCTCTACTGCTGTACAGATATCAGTGCTTTAGACAGCGCTTGGCTGTAATAAATTGTTCCATCTTATGTCAATCGATATAGAGGTATATATCCTAATACCAGCAAGAATCTCAAATGATAGCGAATGAAGACAATTGGAAAACGGCAAGCCCTGATTCCATCCATTTTGGATTTAATACCAGTTTCAAACCTTCTATTCTCTATTTGGGTCTATATTTCTCTCTATGCAAAACTGCTTATTCACATTATGCCTTCTTCTATATGGATATTGCCGACTCCAACACCCACAATCTATAATGTGAATCTCTGTGGAGCATTTCTCATTTTTATATGTTTTTGAAAGTTAATTAATACCTATGTGAATTTACACATGTTATGAAGAAATAAAGGGGGGCATGTCCTAATATATATTTAGAATGCATTCCTGTCTAATGCATTTAAAATAGTCTCCAAGTCAAGTCTATATGCACATGCAACTTTTGCGCTATACTGATATTTCCAATTGGAGCCTGTTTTCCCCACCATGCCTCTCGGACAATATACATTCTCATGCAATGATGGAATTATTAGTCAGATTGCAAGCCTAACATTAAAAATAGGAAAATTGTTCTATATTCCAATCTCATGCTTGATACTAATCAGAAACTTTAGGTTTGTCATTCCTTCATATCCAACGCACATCCAGTATATTTTACAAACTTTAGCATTCATCCTCGGTGCCTCTGATTTTCATTTATACTCAGTGTAATGCTCTTTTATTGTCTGTATTCCATAAGTATTCAAAAAATTTCATTTTAACCTCATAATTTGTTGGGGGTAGTACAATATATCTCTGCATTTCACAATGAATAATAATGTCTCAATTGCCATTATACTTCCCAGTTGACTGCTAGCTAGACTTGAAACATTTTTTCTTAACAATCGGCACTCCTTTAGCAGTACTAATATTTTTCTCATACAGTTGGGCACTTGCCACTGTATTACTAGTGATTCCTAAAATATGCTGTTCTATCTTTCTATTACCATCAACTGTTAAAGAGTCGTATGAAATTATCTATCCAAATTTAAACCAAAATCCACTGTACGCAATTTCTCTATCCACAATGTTTCTTTCAAACGTAATCTGGCATTCTATCACCTCCTCTATGGTGCAAGTTAATATAATCTATCCTAAGTGCAGAGATCTTAGAAATATAAACATGAATGTGAGTTTCTTGAAAATGTTTACTGATGGGAGATCTGTCGTCTAGTCTTCTAATCGAGTTGAGATGTCCTTTTATTCTCTCTTTGAGAGGAAGGATAGTTGAGCCTATATAAAATTTCTGGCATAAGCATGTAATCAGGTATACACATAATCTGGTGTTATCATTTATAAATGATTTCATATTTAAAAAATGTATTATCATGATTGTAAAACTCTTTTGTTTATCCAAAATAAATTTGCAGTAATCACACAGTTAATACATCTATAGCAACTATAAAGTTTGTCCTTTTACCAATTAGCTTAGTATGTCTAGCTAAATGTATGTGTGTCACTTGGGCTAAAGATGTTTTTCAAAGTTTCTGCATTTTGAAGTCAACTAAGAGATGAATAGTAATCATATCACATAAGTCTCTATTTTTAGAATACCTCGATATTTCTTTAAGCATATTATAGATTTTCCCATTTTCAGCACAAAGGTTTGTGATGAATCAATCTTGCTGTTTGTTTACCTTATGGTTCTTTTTGTCACTATTCTTCAACAGAGTTTCTCGTGCAGCAGTCTGGACTTTTTTTAACATATTTCTTCAATGTCATGGGAGGTACCCTCTTGCTATTAGTCTTTGTAAAGTTTTAGATTCATCATTTTTATAGTCCTATACATTTGTGAGGTCCTCTTGTATCTTATAATCTGGGATATTCTTTTTTTGATTTAATCAGTGGCCTGAGTCAAAATGTAAGATGCTATTGCATGCTGTACTTTTGTGAAATTATTGTGTGTGAAGTTTGTTGTCTTTCACATACAATTGTAAATCCCGAAACATGATAGAGGATATGTGATAGTCTAAAGATAGTTCCATCTAGTGCCATCTTTGTATTCAAATATCTATGGTAGGATATAAGTTCATCTTCAGTTCCTTCCCATACTATCAATGTGTCGTCTATATGTCTGACCCACAGAGCCACATGTTGGTATCCGTCATGGGCCCCCTCATTTCAAGTGTGCTTTGTCTCATACCAACCCACGAATAGGTTGGCAAAAGAGGGAGCAAACCTGGCACCCATCATGGTCCCACAAATCTGGTGATAAAAAGTGCCTTGATATAATAAAATATAAATTTTCAACACAAAATCTACAAATTCAAGGATCATTTTTGCATGACTGTGAAAACTAGCAGATTTTGCACCAAACAAATATTTGACAGCCTAAAGTCCATCCTCATGTCTTATGGTTGTATAAAGGCTTTTTACATTCATTGTTACCAACCACAACTTATCGCTCCACAGGATACCTTGCAAGTTTTGTAATAAATCATTTGTATCTTTGATGTAGGAGAAAAGATTACTTGCAAGCAGTGCTAAAAAATGTCAATATGTTCTGATATTCTGTCAGCTGCAGATCATATACCTGCTATTATAGGTATATAGGGAGGATTATTTCCTTCTTTCTAAAAGTTATTGGTATAGCTGGGTTCTTTTTGTCAAGACATTTAACAGGCTTTTATCACCAATTCCTCAAAGGTTAAAGGTTTCCACTTGCATCGTCTTATACTTGATACATTTATTGACTTCATAATCAGTTTACATGACAGTTGTTTCATAGCTTCTGAGTTGTAATCACAAAAATGTCGAACATCAAAATTTCCACCCTAGTCTGCTTGTCTTATAATGATGTGTAAATCAATTCTCAGGGTTTATAATGCTTGTTTCTCTTTTATTGTCAGATTATTAGTATTTTAATTTCTTGTCATACAGTCAATATCCTTTCTCACTAGGTCAAAACATATATCAACAACATTATCTTTGGGCATTGCAGGAACAAAGGGGTTTATTAGTCAAACTGCTTTCTTTGGTAATATTGTCCTCATACCCATATCTTTGAATAAATCCTCAATGTCTGGAATGCTGTCTTCACTTAAACCAACCCATGTTTGTGTATCTTCTAAATGCTTAAAGGTAATAGGGGATATATTAGGAGTATCAGATACTTCTACAGTGGATTTAGGTTTAGTTGCACATTTTTGTTTTACTTGAATACTCTTGTAAATGTATATACATCTGTTTTAATTGTAAACATATCACAGTGTTTGGTAGGGGCAAAGGACAACCCTTTGTAGAGAACACTATTTTCCTGCTTCGTAAGGGTTCTGATTGGTTCACCACAAGGTCATGACTCTCTTTTTGTGTCCCTTCATCTGAGATCTTGTTTTGACTCTTTTTGTTTGATCTTCTACCTGCACATTTAATTCCCCCTTGTTTCCCTCTTGTCATCATTCATTAGAATCATTCTGTGTTCCTTGTTCTGAGTTGTTTGTGCATCACGCATTAGCTTTAGTTCTTTTAAAAAACGTGCTAGATTTATTTGCACCAATATTACTTTCATTGGATGTTGAACCTTGTGATTCAATGCTTGAAGCATCGGATGAGGCCGTACCTTCTAGAGATGTTACTCTGTCTATGGGTTTTTCATTTTTATAAGTAACGTCACATTTTCTGGCATGGGAGTAAACCTTGCCGGATTTATAATCCCTTTCACCACTTTGTAGTTGGATTTTTTCTTTCTTTTATTTCATCCTAGTATTTGTCTGGGATCTGCTCTAGGATGTTATAGTTCCTATGGGTTCCCTCATCTACTTTTATTTCTGATATTTCCTCTTTTGTTGTTTCAATTTCTTTTTTCAAACTTTCAATTTTACTCTCTGCTTGTTCTATCAACATTAGCATTAATTCTCGGGTTGCTTCAGATAATTTCTTTTCTTAGCATTCTGCCTGTACGGAATCTAAGTCCTTTACAGCTGGGAAATTTTTTTAAATTCATAAGAAATGTATTACCAATCGTCCAGCCTGATGTAAATGTATGTAAACATTTTTTTTTAAATAAAGAAAGAAACAAGAATGCATCTCTCTTGTAGTGGTTGTGATAATAATAGCAGCTGTTAATTATAGAAGGGAGAGGTGTGGCGCAGTGGCCAGAACAGCTGACTCCGGAGTACGGATCCCCAGCGGCAGCTCAGCTCAGCATCATGTGACTCTGGGCAGTAGCTCACTTAATCTCCCTGACCACCCCTAGAGCCTTGAAACCCTTAAGGGTGTACTATGTTCCCACTTTATACAATTGGAATTATTATTATAATAAATGCTTAAATGATTTAAAGAGGGACTGTTTGTTGTTTGTGTGGGCTTGCATCCATATACCCTGTATTTAAAATAAAAGGTGAAATGGCCTACTGGACAAATATTACTTATTTACTAGAGTGAGAAGTTTGAGAAACGAAAAAAATAATTGTTTTAAGTAGCACTGTCCAAGGTCAGGCAATGCCGTTAATTGTCCTAAGTTTGTTACACTGTCTGGCTAACACCACCATTTATCCATCGGGGGAGCCTTTGTGTGCGTCTGACTGCTGCATTTGCAGGAGGACCCAGGCAGGTATGAGGTGCACCCAGGCTTTTCTTCTTGTGAAGCTGCTTTAAAGAGCACATACAGAGGTCCGGTAAATGTAATTACTTTAATGGCGTTAGCATTAAGGTACGTTTCGAGGCCCTTGGCGGTGATCCTAAAAGCAAGTGTGTCGGGCATTCGGCGTAGGTTTTTTTTTTGCCCATGGTGTAAATCTAATGTCGGTCCGTAGGTGTAAAAAAATGGGCAAGTTGAGCTTGTTTGGAAATTCGCCCATTAATTCCTCTCACCCCTACCTTCCGCACTTTGAGGTCACAGGTAAAGTTGAACAAGTTTATCTTTCGTAAAATATGGCACACCAAAGACGTCAGTAGTTCCTAAATGGTCCAACTTCTATCTGCTCCTTTTCCCTTTTCAGACACTGTACATATTCAGACTCAACATTCGAACCCACAGGGCCATTGCAAGTGGGTGCAGATAGTCAAAAGACACAAGTGTGGAGCTCATGCTGACTCGTGCGACTCAATGCAATCTGTATGGATATATGGCCACTGACCGAAGAGAGACTGTAGTTAGTTTCGCCCCTTTATAAAATTGTAGTGGATCCAGAAGGAATAAACAAAGGGCTCAATTCACAGAACTAACTTAAGACAAAATCCTAAACTTACTACCATTTACTCATTTTGGTATTCACAGAAAACCGTTACTCTTTGATGAGTAAGTGCCTACTGTGAATACCAAAATTAGTAAATGCACTTACTCATTTTGGTATTCACAGAAGGCACTTACTCATCAATGAGTAAGTGCCTACTGTGAATATCAAAATGAGTAAGTGCCTTCTGTGAATACCAAAATGGTAGTAAGTTTAGGAATTTGTCTTAAGTTAGTTCTGTGAATCAGGCCCTAGAACTGCAGCAGGCAATTTCAGGTCTGAAAATGTATAACTTATATCTAGATAGCAACAATTCAAAATGTCATACTACTGCTAATAGGGTGTGTTCATAGAAGATAATATATCAGAAGCAGGCTCAAAGACCGTTCCACAAACAAGGCAAACACTTATGATTAGCCAACTGGGCATTGGTTTTAATTTTATCATTAACAGAATGTGGCCAGACTTATTAAGATGCATGTATGTGCACGTCACAGACCTTGCAGTTTTACTACCTGCACAAAATAGCTATTGCTTTACCTGAATGTTCAACGCAGTGGAATGTGCTAGTTCTACTATAATAGTAAAATAACAACATAATTGTGTTTAGAATGTGTTCGGGTATAACGAAAGCCACGTGCAACTGGAGAGTATCTTCTTCAGTCATCTGCAGAGGATAGTGCATGTTCCAAACTCACAGATTCCTGCCAAAGCGCGAGGAAAGCCGCAGGGCCGGCTTTAGGGCGGGGACCAGTGCGGCCGCACTGGGCGGTGACCTGAAAGGTGGGTCATGCTGTATTTACCAATAACCAAGGATTTAAAAGCACCTGCTGCAGAGTTCCCTGTGCGTCCAGCTTTTAGGCAGCAATAAAAATGCCATGATAGCTCGTGTGATTAATATTCCTGCCTGAGAGAGAGAGAGATCGGTAATTTGTCTAGAGGCAGTTTTGACTCGCCATAGAGTAGCGCTAAGGGTTAATATGCCTACTGCAAATAACAGATCTGTATTTTATGTGGATAGCTGAGTGGATTAGTAAAGCCAGCCTTTACCATTGCTTTTATACAAGTGAAATGTATTTGAGAGAGGGCTATGGAGCGATGAGGGGCCCTTTTGCAAGGTGGTAGCAAGGGAATCCGAGGAGGAGGCCATATGGAAGGATGGGGGGCGCTAAAAAAGATTGTTGCGCTTGCAGCCACCTGCGCTAAAGCAGGCCCTGGTAATCCATTACAAATCCATTCAACAAATTTGAGCTTTTGTCAATTAACTTGCTATATTTTCAATTACGTAGAGGCATGGCTCGGCAAAGAATCCAGCTGCCTTATAAGACTTCCTCCCTGACAAATTACATTTGTTAAGTTTTCCGAGTCCTTAAATCTTTATCTCATTCTTCGTGACGTTTTACACCAAATTTCGATTCCTAGTAATTGAAGCTTTTATTTTATTTTTAATACAGTCCTGTATTATATGACCTGTTCAGTCATGCAAGGGTCATAACGCCATCGACCTTTTCCCATATGTAACACAGCGGTGTATAATGTTAAGGCAATGGTTAGTTGATATAACGAATTGTATAGTTACCAACATTACCTAGCTCTTGTGTCATGCACCCACCATTGCCAGCCATATATATTTGACATCGTTCATTGCGCCTTCCATGAACATCAAAAACGTATTCCTGTTTTATCCTTTTCATGTCTTCTATTCTAGCAAATGTGTAGAATCCTTGGGGATACTGACCTTGCACATGAAGCAAATATACAAGGAGCAGAGCGCGGCACAGACAACATTGGCTTTCACACAGCTTGTTCACAAAACAGCACCCTGTAGTCGATACAGCCCGGCTCTCAAAACTTGGCTTTTTAATCAGTGATTTCTTCAAATTCTTTTTAGATTTATCATCAGCTCTACCCTGGTCACTATAGCGGCAAGACGCCTCCGGGCATTTGTGCGCTTTATAAATCATATCATTCATTCTCATGTTCTCTCTAATATCCAACCTCCACATCACACCCACACTCTCTCCAAAACAAAAGATGATGTTCTCTTCAATTTCTATATTTGAGAAAATTTCCATTTAAGACTGGCCTTGACCCTTCTATTTGACAATGAACCGGCACAACTTTACCCAGCTGTCACCCTGAATGCATTTCCCAATGCTGTGTCATAACCTGCACTCTGGCCATACTCCTGAAATTTCACAAAATAAGGACAGCCACTTCCTGTGATGAGTTTATAGCACTAAAAACGTAGAAAATGAAGTCATCTTAATCACTGTTAGCAGTTGGTCCTCCGAGGCTCTGCTGCACCAACACAAATGTTGAACCATGAAGTAATAAAGATGCTAGTAAGAGTCAATACTTTTAACCCACTGAATATCTGCCTCATATAATGCTAACGGCACCAGCAAACCATACTTAGAGCAAAAGTGTCTTACTAGAAGGCAAGGATTGTTAAAGGGAGCAATCTTGAAGGATCTTTTCTGATTTTTCAGCCACTGCTCATGCCCCATTCCCAAGCCTAGTCCTTTCCCAAAGGATATGTAATAATCTCACATTTTTGTCAAAGCTAAAATTGATACAAACTGTGGTTCTTAAACTTTGGCCCGGGGACCCTTGGGGCTAAGCGCTGCCTACTCAGGGGTCTGCGACTGTTTAGAAAAGTAAACAGCATTATCAGCATGTTAATAGAGTAGGTGCATATAAAAAAATCTACATTGAAAATTGATCATTTTAAAACGGCCTGTTAAGGTGAAGGAATTTAAAGCTGGAATCTAAAAATTAAGTTAGTGTTGCTAATTTTATTTGTGTTGAGCATCACAAATACATCAAGCAGTACTATGTACTAATGATGGCCTAAATAGAAGCACTAGTTAGTATGCGTCGAAAAAAGAAAGGATGCGATAGGAGGAAAACAGTAAAAGTGATATGCTAGAATCTAGCTAGAATCAATTTGCTGTTTATAAATAAAACCACATTTTGAAAAGCTCTAGCCTTCTATGAAAATATAGATTTTTGTATATTTTCTTCTTTGTGAAGTACATTCACGTTTTCATAATGTGTATATTTATTTGATCAATACTAATTTCTTAAGTGTTGTGTATTTTGTTTGAGGTTCAAGTCATAGAAATTGCTTTTCCAGGGGTCCATAGCCTCCAATAGTGATTTGGTGGAAGTCCACATAAGCCAAACGTTTAAGAACCACTCCCCTGGACAATTAGCTGAACTGCTGCCCCAGGCAAAAACCTGAAGTATTCTACACAACCCTACATTTCTGAGTGGGGTTGCCACTAACCTAAGGATCTGCCAGGCATTAGAACAGTGTTGCTGCCTACTTATATCTGAAATGCATTGGAGGTCAAAATGTGGCTCCCAGTCCTTATCCTTTTATTGATGCCTCATTGATAAGGGGATCAAATACAAAAACAACAAGGTGATGGATGGAATGATTGAATTAATCTCAGCCACTGGCAATCACTCAGGGCCGCATCCCAATCCATCCTTTTTCGTCCACCATGCCACCTTAGTTTGGACCCAGCCGTATGCAAATCATAGGAACAGTCTTGCCAAACTTCCTGGCCAAGTCCTCCCTGAACTAGAACACAAGCAACCCAGGACCAGTTTCACTCTTTTGGGGGCTCTCCAGCCTCATTTAACTTGGTTCCGCAGACACATTGAGCCCAGGACTCACGTCTGAGCATACCGGGCGCACTTTGTGCATCGAATGCAAAAACAACATGGGAATGGAAGAATAACAGGAGTCGCATTGTGAGCAAAATAACGATGGACTGGGATGAAGCCCCAAGTAATTATCATTGGTTGAGCTCGTTCAAGGATTCCATCCATCAATGTTTGTATTCTTATTGACAAGTGGGGCATGGGCTGTCAGGCTCACTAGAACAGTCCCCCAAAAAAGTATACTTGCCATCATTTTATTGCTTGAAAACAGTGACTAATACAACCAGTATTTCAATCTTCGGTACAGTTTCAAACTTAGCTTAGCATTTAAGGCCTTCCTTTTAAAAAGTGCAGCCTTCATAGCACCTAACCCGCTTACTTCGATTGCGTCACAGAAGCGACCAAGCAGAAGCATTTGCTTCTATCACTCGTGCCGCCAGTTAATTCAAATAATAAGTGTATTTTAACTGTATTTCCACCACCGGAGCCTATTGAAAGGAATATACTACCACCTCTACCCCACCAATGTATGTATGTATGTATGTATGTTCTTGTATAGCGCTCGATGTACCCTTGGGCATCTCGGCGCTTGCCTTGGGAACCCGTCCTGGTTTTTCCCTGTGAGATCACCCGTGCTGGGCATCCCCAAGGTGAAAGCCAGGCATCCCGCCGCAGGGGGCCGTTGTGGAGATTAAGCAAGCTTGTTGCCCAGAGCTGCATAGTGTGAACTCGTGCTTAGAGTGGGCACCGAAGCGAGAATTATCGAGTCCGTGGACAATTGGGTTCAATCTACCCTGAAATCTGTAGGTTTGCATATAATATCTGATTAGCCACAATGCAATATCATAAAATGCACCTGCCTACATATTCGTGCTCGTCTAGAAATGTGTGCCAAAGTGAGCCTCCATGGCGTTACTGGTTGTCCAGTTGTGATGGACCTAACTCCTCGCCCTGGCAGGAGTTAAGGCATTGAAAGACCCTAGGACAGTGACAACCATCTCTTCCGTCATTAGCTCTTAGGCATCTACTATGTAGCATGAACGATATATACATATGTCTTAATGAATAAATAAATAGTTTAATTGCACCAATATGTATACTCACGACCGATTGCTTGCAGCTCATATGTTCATTTGAACAGCATCATAGACGGCTACGTGAACAGCCCTGGAAAAACAAATGAGACAGACAATATCCTAAAACTGGGCCTGAACTTTCTGATAGTCACTGCTATTGTCACTCAAAATGAGACTTCTCATTTGAAGCAAACTTGAAAAACAATGTTTGGCAGCGGTTAGAAACCTATGCTGTCGTGTTATATTCTACAAAACCCAATGGGTTCACTGGATGTCCTTCTTTCACCACAGCATGCCCAGACAAACCACATTATTTTCCTAACAATGTCAAGTGATGTCATCAAGCTGTCGTGCACTTTTTATCTAGGAGCCCGAATAACAGAAAACTAATAATTAACTGTGGCTATCGCTAGGGCCTGTGTGTGGTGCTGTAGTACGAAAAAACACTAACAGAGATAACAGAGCCCTTTACCCTTCTTGATCGGCAACTGTCTAAGAAAAGCACCCTGCTTTTTCATACACATTGAAAACTATCACTGTTTGAGGCAAGTAAAATACATTTTCCTATTCAATAACAAAAATCTTTCCTGTAACAGCATTGTGGGGCATATTATCAAGGGGGTTTATCTCCGCTTTTTTGGCTTTAAAAGCCAAGAAAGAGGAGATAAAATTATCTCCCAATTACCTAGCTGTGGCTAACACCAGTTAGCGACAGCTAGTAGGAGATAGCGACCATCTTGGGCCCCACTTTGCATGTCAGTGATATTTATCACTAATGACATGCAAAGTGGGCGTGCCAAGATGTTAGCGACTGGAAACAGTCGCTAACATCGCTATCTCCTATTACCAACTTTTGGAGATATTCGCGCTAAGCGCGAATATCTCCAAAAGCTAACACCTGCCCTGAGCAGTTCTTAGCCATGTTATCCAATGGGAGGTGGATAACATGGCTAAGAGCATTAGCTCGCTAATGCATGAATATCGCGGACTTTTCAGCGATATTCATGCATTGCGGCCGATTTTTATCGCATTTGCGATAAACCTTGGTAATACCAAGGTTTATCTGCGATAAAAATCGCCGCAGCTCTGCGATAATTTTTTCACGCTAACCAAGCAATAGCGATAATTATCGCTATTGCTTGGTAATATGTCCCTGTGTTTCCAAGCTCTGCTAGCAGCAAAACATGCATTAACTTGGAGTGATTTCGAGTTAATGCATGCGCTATAGGAGCCAAAAAGAAGCTCAAAGACTCCTACTGTGCTGGCACTGCACCGACAATCTTCATCATTGTAGTGTTGCGGGTTTTTTTGGATTAGTCTACCTGTGACCAGTCACAGAGTGGGGCTTGACACACCGCACCCGAAAGCATGTGAATAGTAGTTCAGCCCAGGGCTTGGACAGAAAAAGTTAGTAAATAGCTGGCCCACTTGGGCGGGTCAGGCATAAACTAACTACAGTGTTGATAAAGCGCGATGGTGCGCTTCAATTTATAGGGGTGCATTATAATCACGAGTAGTCTGCACCCACATTTATTCCTTTCTTGTGTTAACATTTGGTTATTAGGATGTACTTGACAGTAACATGTGAAAATGAGATGATAGAATTATTTTGTGACATGTAAAGAAACTAACGTGGCAGTTGTGCTTTGAATAATGTTACCCTTAGCATTTGTTTGCAATTGATAACGAAGTTGCTCATTTACAATGTAATACATTCATTTGAACGTGCACCAGATTAAAGTTGCACATGGATGTGGTTAATTGAGCTTTAACGTGTAGTATATCATAGGCTGCTCATAATTTTTTGTGCATCGATGTGTTTATGTAACATGAGCGTTAGAAATGCTTAAACAAAATGTTCACTTATATGCATTTTCGTAGGGCCTATGTGCTTTATTCTTATGTTGGCTGATTTCTGTAGGCCTGAAATATGCTCTCATAGAGGGGGAAGGCTGAGTTTCATGGGCATGTTGGATTTGTTCTGTTCTCATGTTTCAGTTGCAAGTGGAGAAAGTCATCTTTGTTAGTTAGACTATCGCCTTTTGTTTTAGAAGTTAGGCTTGGAGAGGAGAGGATACATTTATGCAAAGAATGCTGATAATTGGAAGACAGTGTTCTTTCTCACTGCAGAAGGCCTGGGAATCAAGGTCATCAAGCTGGGAGTATCAAAACTAAATGGAAGATCACCTATCAGAAGTCCCCAGCAAGATAAGGTGATCAAGGTGCAAGCAGTCGTAGTGTTCTCTGTTTTGCCTTTTGAATTTGGGACAGTGCCTCAGCAGGTAATAATGGTCCACTGACCAAGGGTTCCAGAGTATATTGGTATTGAGGAACCTGGTCCTATCAGTTGGTAGCAAGAGGACGCCTACCTCTGGAGTGAGGGGAGAATTTAGAAAGTTAGGGAAAGTTAGCCATAGAGCCCCAGACAGCCCAAAGGATGAAAGCCCAGAAGATTGAGAGCGAGGACAACGGTCTTAAGCAGAGACCGACGGGGAGTGACAGTGCGGAGAGAACAGCGGTTCACAGTGGAGTGAGTATGAATAGAAATTTGTGTGTTAGATTGTGGTGATGATTTGATTGTGTGATGTCTTGCAGAGTTGGGATGAGAATTGAGTGATTGTGGTTTTGGGCCGAACGCACACGGTCCATTTGATACAATTTGATTTGGTTTTGATGCCAGGCTCGACGAGCAGCCTAAGATCCCGGGATAGATTTGTGGTGTAGAAGATATCAGTGATGTAATTGTCTGACAAGTGATTGTGGGAGTCGTGAAGCGCTATCGACAACCCATTAGTGATGGGGAAATGTGTGTGAGAGAGCTTGATAGAGTCGTTTGAGAAGCCAGTGCCCAAGGGACAACCACAGCAATTCAAGTGACCGACGTAGGTCGTAGGTCACTGTGTGTGAATGATCGTCAGCGATTGTATCCTATCGATTCGTCCATGACCACCCGGTCATTTTGTGGGCAGACAATCTGAGGTGCAGCTGTCCAGTCATTTCGCTGACAAGCAGTTGCTAGAGGTGAGGCAGACAATTGCTTGTGATTGTCCGGAAAGTTTCGTGGACAGACAGTCTGATATGTGACTGTCCGGTTGTTTGGTGGACAGACAGTTACTTGATTCTATGAGTGAGGTGTGTGAATGCGTAAGGAAGAGATTGTGAAGGAGGATGAACTGCTGTGTGAGGAAGAAGAAGTGACGTCGGAGTGTGTCGCGCTGCGATAAGTTGGTTGGTATAAAGCCGCGGTGGGATTGGTGGATTGCCATCAGGAAGTGGAAACAAAAACATCTTGTCGGTAAAAAAATTTGATTCAATCATGCGATGCTTTAGGGTGTTAAGAGATCTTTGTAGGGGAGATAGAGGAGTAGTAACTCGACTGGGTGAGGAAGCACCACCTGAGGATACACCAGCGCATTACATGACAACAAAAGTGGGACTTCATACCATAGTTTGGCTCCAAAATTGGCATAGGATTACTGAGAAGGAGGGAGATTTGGCTTTTCCAAGCTATGGTTCATTTAGGTTAGATGTGCTGTATCAGTTAAGGGCAGTGACGGCCTCACTGCGACCTCCACCTAGACAAACACAGTTTGAGGCATTGGATACATGGATGAGAGCAGCACAGGCAAAGAAGAGGGAAGATTAAAAAGGCGATGAAGGCATATCACGTTTGATTGGTTCAGATGCTCCGTCCATCACCACCCCCTTTTGTACCGCTTTGTTCGCCATAGGTTGGCAGGGTATGCTCAGACGTGAGTCCCTTGCTCACTTTGCCACTGGATTCAAGCAAGCCTGGCTGAAGACGGCTGTATTGCCAGAAACCGGTCCTAGGAAGCTTAAGTCCGGTCCAGGGAAGGCATGGCTTGGCAGTTCGGGCTGGACTGTTCCCATGAGGCACAGGGTCAGACTGATTTTCATATGGCCATGTCTGAACTGGGGTGGCAGAGTGGGCTAAAGAACGGTGATGGATTAAACCCAGATCTGTTGACTGGGAGTGAGTGTTTGATTGGTTCAGATGCTCCGTCCATCACCACCCCCTTTTGTACCGCTTTGTTCGCCATAAGTTGGCAGGTTATGCTCAGACGTGAGTCCCTTGCTCACTTTGCCACTGGATTCAAGCAAGCCTGGCTGAAGACGGCTGTAATGCCAGAAACCGGTCCTAGGAAGCTTGGGTCCGGTCTAGGGAAGGCATGGCTTGGCAGTTCGGGCTGGACTGTTCCCATGAGGCACAGGGTCAGACTGATTTGCCTATGGCCATGTCTGAACTGGGGTGGCAGAGTGGGCTAAAGAACGGTGATGCATTAAACCCAGATCTCTTGACTGGGTGTGAGTATTTGATTGGTTCAGATGCTCCGTCCATCACCACCCCCTTTTGTACCGCTTTGTTCGCCATAAGTTGGCAGGGTATGCTCAGACGTGAGCCCCTTGCTCACTTTGCCACTGGATTCAAGCAAGCCTGGCTGAAGACGGCTGTAATGCCAGAAACCGGTCCTAGGAAGCTTGAGTCCGGTCCAGGGAAGGCATGGCTTGGCAGTTCGAGCTGGACTGTTCCCAAGAGGCACAGGGTCAGACTGATTTGCATATGGCCATGTCTGAACTGGGGTGGCAGAGTGGGCTAAAGAACGGTGATGGATTAAACCCAGATCTGTTGACTGGGTGTGAGTGTTTGATGGGTTCAGATGCTCCGTCCATCACTACCCCCTTTTGTACCGCTTTGTTCGCCATAAGTTGGCAGGGTATGCTCAGACGTGAGTCCCTTGCTCACTTTGCCACTGGATTGAAGCAAGCCTGGCTGAAGACGGCTGTAATGCCAGAAACCGGTCCTAGGAAGCTTGAGTCCGGTCCAGGGAAGGCATGGCTTGGCAGTTCGGGCTGGACTGTTCCCATGAGGAAAGGGGTCAGACTGATTTGCATATGGCCATGTCTGAACTGGGGTGGCAGAGTGGGCTAAAGAACGGTGAAGGATTAAACCCAGATCTGTTGACTGGGTGTGAGTGTTTGATTGGTTCAGATGCTCCGTCCATCACCACCCCCTTTTGTACCAGTTCAGTGACGTAGACATTAAACAACAGTTGACTCAACGAGCTTCCCTGCGGAACCCCACAAGGCAGCACGTAAGGCTCCGAATTAACCCGTCGAGCGACACCGTTGATCTCCTCTCCTGCAAAAAGGAGGCCAGCAGAGCCAATGCCATGCCTTCCACACCTAAAGTTTTTAATCGGTGAGTCAGGAGAGTATGATCAACAGTGTCGAACGCGGCGGAGAGGTCAAGTAGGATTAGTGCCGCGGTACCTCCACCGTCCATAACCGCACTAATTTCTTCGGTCGCCTTAATGAGTGCTGTCTCGGTAATGTGTTCCTTGTGGAAGCCAAACTGAGAATGGTCCAACAACCCATTGTCATCAATAAACTGAGTCAATTGGACGTTCATAATTTTGTCCACGATTTTGGCTGGAAGAGGAAGGTGTGCAATGGGGCGATAATTCGATGTCATGGATGCGTCTAAGGTGGGTTTCTTGAGAAGCGGGAGAACAGAGGTCTCCTTCCAACTAATAGGAAAACTGCCTGAGGAAAACATCCTGTTAAAAATGCCTGCCAACACAGGACTCACCCGGTCTGCTAGTTCCATCAAAAAGGCTGATGAACACGGGTCCATTGGAGAGCCTGATTTAGAGGCCAAAATATAATGGCTCACTGTGTCAGCCGACACAGGGGAAAACTCGAGAAACCTGCTCATGCCGGCAGCTAAAGCCTGCGTATTAGGGACCGACTGAGCACCTAAGCCGTCTTTAAAATTGCAGACAATATCCAGCACTTTGCTTTTGAAATTGGACGCCATATCATCAACAAACTGTTGACTGCCCAGTTTATTCAAAACCTTGGGAACCGTTAGTTTATTTATAACTGCAAACAGCTCTTTTGACAAATATTTTGCAGAGTCAATCTGAGATGTAAAATATTTGCTTTTCTCTATGATCACAAGTGCTTTATAGGACCTGAGGGCGTCCTGTAAATCTGTTTGTCAGAGTCATGGTAATTCAGACGCCAATGGCGTTCCATGCGACGGCATTTCTGTTTTTCATTGCGAAGGAGATCAGAGAACCAGGGTGCGGATGGCGCCGCCCGGTTGCCCGAAATGTACTTGATAGGAACCGCTAGACTAATGGCATCGGATAACTAGCTATTGTAATTGTTGACTGCTTTGTCCACGTTAGCACAGCCTGGGGGAACGGAACACCACAGTCTAGTTCGGAGAGCAGTTTTGTCCACTTTACTCCAGGCTCTGCAGGGGGCTGCCTGAAGCGTAGCCTTACAATCCTGCCGGCGAAAACTCTTAGGGAATGTGAAACTAATGAGTGAGTGATCCGAGGATGGAACTTTTTGAACAAGATGAGCTGTTGTTTGTTACAAAGGATGTGACATGTAAGGCAAGAAAAGTCCACGAGAATCTGACAGAATTAGCACAGAGGTATTATGTGGATTTGTCCAAAACAAAAATGTTACAGGGAGGTCATAGGCTAAATTACAGTGATCAAGAATTGGAAGAGAAAAGAGTCATAGGATTGAAGATGCATATTCGAGAATTCATTGTAGGGATATGCGTATGGAGCATGCTTGACAGGTGGGAAGACAGGTGGTCCAAGAAAAAGAGTGTCAAAAAGGGTATAGGAAATACGCCACCTCCAGGAGGCGGATAGCAGGAGTAGAGGCTTACCCATAGAGAGAGATACAGAATGGAGGGTATGTGCATGTGCCTAGGAGCAGGGGTGATTTGGCAGCGTTCACAAATTATTTTCCTCAGGTGAGGGAAAAGCCTGTTGACTGGTGCAAGCAAGTCGATCGCTTTGTCAAGATTTTAAAAGTATTGTGGATTGATTTGAATACCTTGTTTGACAATGTAGTACCAAGTGAATTGTGGTCTGTTTGTAAAATTACTGTTGAATGGCCAACTTCAGAACCTGAGTGAGACCCCGTAACGCATGGTCCTTCACCTATAGTTATAAAAAAGTTTGAGCAGGTTATCACATGGTTACAGTCCAAGATTTCACCAAAAGGTATTGATTGGGTTAAAATAGATCAAACAACCCAAGAGCCCAAGGAATCAGTTCATGGTTATTATGAAAGGCTCTTGCAAGCCTTTAAGCAGTACAGTGGATTGGACACTCTAGATTCAAAAGACATGGGACAGTTTGTTTCCAAATTTGTCCTAAGGTTAAGGCCAGAGTTTAGCTTTATTATCCAGCAGCATTTGATCTGATAGCAAAAAAATCTGTGGATGAGATTCTGTGGTATGTCAGATATTGTAGTGATGAAGTAGACTCGAATCATAGGAAGCTCAAGGATAGGCTAATGCTAGTCCAGATGAGGAATGCAGATAGAGTGGATCAAGCACAGCCAAGTGGAGGAACGTTGGGACGAAGTCAGGAAAACAACCATGGAGGAGCCCAAAATGCGTCAGGTCAGAGAAGAGGGAAACCCGTAGATCCCAAACCAGGGATAGGTATTGGTACCCTAAAGAGAATGGCTGCATGTCATTATTGTCACAAAATTGGGCATTGAAAGCATGAGTGTAGGTCGAATCCAGTTAATCAGATCCAAGAGGAGAAAGTAGTACATGTACCTGAGGTTGTAAATACAGTGAAAAGGCCCAGATCTGTACACAGAGGGGGGTTGAGTCAATAAGTGCAAGGTCCCCAACCTCCGAGAATCCCACAAGGAAATGTAACGTACCGTACCAGCTGATGCCATTCAACAAGACTTTTGATTAATTCGATTCAGACCTGTTGCAATGGTGGTGCCTGAGGAGGGGAGGAAGACTGTACTCTTGGAGCAGTCTTGGAGGTATACAGAGAGGACCATATGTGGAGGAAGAAGTTGACGTTCATCTCATCACATTTTTGATTGATACTAGTGCTACCCATTCTACTGTAAGATCTGCAGTAGTCCCAAACCTGCCCCTCTCTAGATAACTGATCGAATTTGTAGGAGTTGCTAATAAGAGAATAACCAATCCATTGACAGATGAGATTCCTGTGAGAATAGGAACTTTCCAGGATCAATACCAATATGTGATGTGCAATTCGAGCCAAGTCTTCTTCTTGGGTTGTGATCTCTTGTGTAAATTGAGTGTACCATCTATTGCACACCCAAGGGAGTGGAGTTGTAGACTAATGATGATGACATTGCATTCAAACTGGTGAATCAGAATCTCTGCATAGATATGTATCCCATACTGACAGTTGAGGAACTACCACTCAACTTGAGAGACTCGGTCTCTCTGAACGTATGGGATTTCATGGGGGAACAGATAGGACTGATCAAAGGGATCGAGACAGTTAAGATTCATATCAAGCCAAACTCTGAGTTCCCAAGAACACCCCAATATAATCTGATGCCAGAGACTGTGGCAGGAATCAAGCCTGTAATTGAGTCCATGATCGAACAGGGAATTCTGAAGGAGATAATGGGGAGCCCATGAAATTCCCCTATAGTGGAACTGCAGAAGCCAAATGGGAATTTCAGAATCGTGCAAGACCTGCGAAAGGTCAACACACTTTTGTTTCCATGTAGTCCTGTGGTACCAAATCCATCAGTGATCTTATTTCAAATCCCATGTGAAGCTGAATGGTTTACAGTGATTGATTTATGTCAGGCATTCTTTTCGATACCCTTACACGAGGAAAGACAATTTTTACTTGCTTTCCTTCTGGAAAATCATGTGTTAACGTGGTGTCGTAACCCACAAGGGTGTACAGAGAGTCCATCGATTTTTAATCAGATTTTGAAAATGAATCTTGAGAGTATGGTATTGCCATAGAATTCAATCCTTGTGTAGTGTGTGGATGACCTCTTGATTGCGTCCGAAGCCAAAGACGCTTGCAGGATTGATACTGTTGCCTTGTTAAATCACCAGGCCGAGAATGGACACAAGGTGTCCCCAAGCAAACTACAGTACTGTTTGACTGAGGTTCAGTATTTGGGTCATTGCATTGAGAAAGGCAAGAGGAAGGTGTCACAAGACCGCATTGAGGTGATCATGAATATGACTGCGCCTACCACCCAAAAGGAAGGCAGGATGTTCTGGGGAATGTTTGAGTACTGAAGGCAAAACCACTGCAGAGAATGACACATAAGGATGTGAGTGATCCAGAACCATGGGATAACAACTGCTATATTGCGTTCATGGAGCTGAGAGAAAGCCTGTGTCACACTTTGGCTCTAGGAATGGCTGATTACAATCCTTCTCACTATTTTGCTGTGAGCTGGAGGGTTGTGCACTATCAGTACTCACACAGACTCATGGAGGTGTCTGTAGACTAGTTGCCTACTTCTCAACCCAGTTGGGAGGGCGATTAGTTAAATTCAACATAGTTTCGATACACCGACAAAACCATACAGACCATCCTGATTTACTGGGATGAAATGACCTCACACCACTGGTAGGAGGGGCCACGACATAGGACAAAAGAGGGTCTCATGTTTCTATCCTGGAACATCGATGGGCTGGGCAATCATTTGACTAGACAGAACCCAGACCTCATTCTTCTACAAGAGACACATTTTAGGGCAAACTATTGTGGTTTTTGGGGCAGGAAAAATACAAGGTCTTGGCACATTCTGAGTTACCTACGCGATCCCAGGACTATGAGTTCTAGCCTGTGAGTCACTCCACCTGATAGTAACGAAGACATGGACAGATCAGAGAAACTGTTGTACGGCAATGCAATGGGAATGGAATGGTATGAAATATACAGTGTACTTGTGGTACCTCCCCTGGGGCCTACAGAGTGTTGCTAGGAGAGGTAGGGAAATGGATTACACACACACCAGATACCCTCATGGTAAAAAGATGAAATCTCATTCTAGTTATGGGTGAGGGAATTGACAATTTTCTTGCACACCCAGGGGCCAAGACCAGATGCCCGACTTCACTCTTTTGTCAAGGCCTTGGGCCTGCTGGACCAGTGAAGGGAGGAGCACAAGGAGACCAAACAATATGTGTATGTGTAGAATGAGGTGACAGCCATGACCAGGCTGGATTACACACTAATCCCACAGGTTTAGATATTTTAATGATACTTGTTATCTAGCGAGAAGGATTTCAGACCACTAACCATTGTGTACAGGCCTGTAGCAGGTCGAGTGCAGAGAGGCAGCGTGATGGAAGCTGGATCCATGGGAGCTCAGAGAATGGAAGACGAGAAAGTTAGTGACCGAGTCCAACAAGCATTATTTTCAGGAAAATAAGAGATCAGTTTGGTCATCCATTATACTATAGGAGGCCAACAAGATGGTTGCAAGGAGAGTTTTCATCAGAGACATCACTGGGAAAAAAACGGAGAAGCTTCGAGAGGTGCAGGAAATGGAAGCACAACTGCTCCACTTGCACACCTATTACATAGCATCAGCAAGTCCCACACTGTTACATCAGGCCGCCCTAGTACGAGAGGAATACAAAAAGCAAACAGAGCAGGAGGCATGTGCCCACTACAGAGGCGGCAACACAGATCATACGAAATAGGTAATAAAACCTGATAGCTGCTGGCCAGGCTAGCCCAGTGGCATGACAGACAGAAGTGGGTTAGCAGGATAATGAGCCCAGTTGGAGCACCGAAGACTGAATCTCGTGCAACTGACCAGGCTTATAAGGACCATCTGTACACACTATATCAATCCCAATACTGGGGATCGGGGAGGCCATGAGAGCATTTGTGGGAGACATTCCTACCCAGTGTCTGATGGCAATGGATCGTGAGCTCCTCAAAGCCCTTTTAGAGGTGGGCAAGATATTGGAAGCAATAACACAGATAGAGAGCATGAAAACCCCAGGATTTAATGGATTCCCCATCTCCTTCCTGAATGTGGTGATGAAAATTCTGACTAAGGCCCTTACCACGCATTTGTGACGGGTGATAGAGAAACTAATCATGGCAGATCAATTTGGCTTTATACCCCACAAGGATGTCTGACACATAGAAATGAGGTGGGAGATCTGACTGTGATCCTTTCATTAGATGCTGAAAAGGCATTTAACTTCCCCCAATTGCCTTACTTAAGAACTCTGCTGGAGACTATAGGATTCGGCGCAGAATTCAGGGAATCTGTGGCCCTGCTGTATGCCAATCTGATGGCCAGGATTAAAGTGAATGGCATGGTCTTTGCATAGGGGAAGGACCCAGGGCTACCCGCTGTCCTTACTGCTGTTCGACCAGGCGGTCGGGCCAGTGGCGTGCTGGGAGTGCTGCAATGCCCAATTGAGGGGATCTCACCTGGGACTCACACAGGGAAGACAAGATATCCCTATATGCAGATGATCTTTTAATATACCTAGCAGACGAGGAAATCTCAATCTCTCAACTGGTAGATATCCAGAATGTTTTTGGAGACTTCTCAGGCATCCGTGCCAATTGACACAAATCAAGTGTCTACTTAATCACACCATGGAGCCCGCAGCTGACTGAAAAATGCCTCTGCCGTGGGTGTAAGAGGGCTTTAAATACTTGGGAATCCAAAACAACAGCAAATTAAGCAGATTTCTATTGTGCCAATCTATAGAAAGCACTTTAGGACTGTATATACGATGCGGAACACTGGCAGTGTCTCCCCCTCTCACTGTTAGGTAAGACTGTCCTGTATAGAATTAATATGTTGCCTAAGTGTCCTATTAGAAAACACTCCCTTCGAGGTACCCAATACATTTTTCCAGGAATTTAGTCGGATCAGCCAGACCATTATTCTGGGATGGAGGCCCCTATGGATTGTACTGTAGACATTGACTAGTGGCCCCTTGATGGTGGGATCGCACTTCTGCACTTAAGGTTCTACTATCTGGCCACTCAGCTCATGACGGTGAATGATTGGGTATTTAACCCACTGCAGGATCCAGCATTAATGACAGTTAGGAAGGCCATGGGGGAAAGAGGATACATCAGGAAACTTTATGGGGAAAAAAAGGGCCATGAATGCCAGCACCAACCCAATGGTAATCAAAGTATGGAAGACAGCCAAGGGGAAGCTAGGCTGGGAAGGCAAGGTAACACAGGAAACACCCCTCTGGATTCCAGTATCCTGGCCGACCTCAGGCTCCTTGAAGGGGCAAACAATGGAACCTAATAACGATATCCAAGTTAGGGGCATTTGGGAGTAAGGTTCAATAACTCCCTTGTAAAGCTCAAGCAGGAATATGATTTGGCGGAAAGGGATTGAGGGGCCTGCAGGTTTGACATGCCCTAACCAAATATAAAGATTTGCTTCAGGACGTGGCGGTGTAAGTCCCACTTGAACGGAGAGTGTTGGCAGACCCTTTACACAAGCATGCAATATCATAGATATATGAGATCCTGAGAACACACCATCATACCCTGTTAGACCGACTAAAGACATGATGGGAGGAATGTCTTCGGATACTAGAAGACAGGTCATGGGAGAAAGCATGCAGACACCCACACAAGATGGCCCTCAGAGAGGGGTTCCATCTAGTACAATTCAAGATACTGCATCTGGCCTACTATACAAAAAACACGCTGTTTTGGATGGCAAGGGCAGAGAATGATCTCTGTACGAGAGGTTGTGGTAGGAGGGGCACACTGACACACACATTAGGAGACTGCCTACCAATACAACCATTCTGGGTGAAAATTGGGGACAGAGTGAGGGCGGTCACGGATGAAGAAATATATCTTGCTCCATCATAAGCCCTCCTGGGTATATGGGCATATCCGACCGTAACCAAATACACATTGTTGTGGCGTAGTGCAATTGTAAGGGCACAATGACACCTGGGAGAAGAACATGTACTGGTGCATGCAGGCCAAAGATACGATTTAAGAGGCCAGGGGATGCTCAAGGAATTTCTCCTAACTATGGGTCATGTGGAGGGAGGTGAAGGATACAGACAACTGAGCTGGGGAATGGCAGGGGGAGAGGGAATCCATATATCAAAGTCTAAGAACCATGAAACAAAGTGTAGGTAATTGGCAAAGGTGTTGCTGAACTTAATCCAATCTCATTATACAATTGTATGTCCTGTGCTGGTCTGGTGTCAACTTAATAAAATGTTTAACAAAAGACAGTTCTGAGGGCTCACTCTGAACCACTCGCCAACCCTGATTATGAGTGTTTCCGGCTCCATCAAGCTTGTCAACACCACAACAAATCTGAGGATGCCTTTTATGGAGTTGGCCAATACCCTTCACCCTTCCCAATAAACATAAGGAAATTAGAGCAAAATTAATCGAGAGATGCTCCTCTGCTAAACTGAGGGAACAAATCTTACAAGTCCCAAACATGTCCATGCATGACATTCTCAATCTAGGATTTTCAAAGGAGCTGTCAAAAGCAAGAGCAGCCCACATGGAAACTGCCCTACCGAAACTGGTCAAGACAGAACTGGTCAAGCCCGTTAGCAAAAGCCTTTGTATGGACAAGCAAAGCACCAGCAAACTGAAAGCAGCCAGTCTCCCATGCAAGTGGTGCAGTGGATGATTACCCCACACAGAGGATTACTTAGCATTAATAAAGAAATGCTCAGTGTGGAGAGAACTAAATAATTATTTCTGAAGTCTGTCGATTCACCCCAAAACAAGCTGGACTCCTGGAGAAGAGAATATGCACAATCAATACTGCAGCAGAGGCCCAAGATGAAAGTGACATGGGCAACGATGAGCTAAGTAAGTCCATTCACATAGTCCAGGCCGTTGAGTCAAAACTAGCACCCATCAGGACCACCCCGATGTGTCACAGGGACCTCGATCAACTTCATGGCTGCTGACCTACTCAACACGTGGCCAATCCCCCAAAGCTGCTGCCAACGAAAGTAAGAGTCTAAGCTTTAAGATAAAACACTCAGTTACAACTGGCTGTAATACTTCACACCGAGTTAAGCCACCAAAATATCTCCACACTAGCGAAGTCTGTGTCTCCCAGGAACACAGCACAGGACCTCCGCCTGATGAAGTTTGCTTTTAGCATACATGCCATAAGTGTTGAAACACTAATCCAAGAATTTTCCTCTCTGTTGCACAGCATTGGGTACCTAAAAGGAAGAACCAGGCACCTTCACATGGGCAAGTCCCTCAAGCCAATGGCCCTCCTCCACAGAAGGATTTCATTCCATAAAGTGGAACAAGAACTGTAACTTATAGAGTATGCCGACATCTTTGATAGGGGCCCAAAGGAGAGGCAAAACTTCCATCCGGGATGGCGATCCTTCACTAGTACTTGTTCTCCCATTCGTATGTCATGATGATTGGCTTACCTTCTGCTTTGAGCCACCTTAAAGGTGGTCACAAGCATCAAAGCCACAATGATCATTGCCCCTCAAGGAAGAGAAACTATCACTGGAACTTCTAGCATTTTAAAAAGTTCTAGTATATACCAGAGAATACACCTGAGATAAGAGGCTCTGCCGATCTAGGGCAAGTTGACAGATTTTGCAGAGGTCTCATCCCATGGCTCAGTGATAGGCGACCACTACTCGACCCATACTAGGTTAGAGGATCAGCCACCTCAAGAGCATGTTTCTCAACATAGACGGGTACCACAAACAGATCAAATGTCGCACCCCCAAGCGTGGTGGGTCAAAAAGATTTTTTGGGTGATCCAACCATACACAGTTACAGTGATACAAAGACTTTAGGGCATATGTACAAGCCCATATCACTATGGGAACGTTACTTTATTCGACGTTCCTGTGGCAATAGGGACTTTGCCTTATTTACAAGGCAGCATTAACGTGGCTTAACACTGTCTTGTAAAAAAGGCCGCCTTTCGCACAATGCTTAGCGTGAAAGGGGTGGGCAGTTGATTTTGACGCTGCCACCTATTTACAAGTATGGCGTAAACAGGAGGCAGCGCCAAAATTAAGACCAGGGAAAACCTGATCTTAACTTAAAGCATTTCTCCTAGTTTTTGCTTTTTCCATGTGTGCTGCCTTGTGCAACGCCTTGGATGGTTTATGTGTAGGAAGGTGTCCCTTCCTGCACATAAACCATCTTTTAAAAAAATGACATTTTGTAACTTCCATGTGTGCTGCATTACCAGTACACAGAGAAGTGGCAAAACGGCATTTAAAGATTGTTTATGTGCAGGAAGGGACACCTTTCTACACATAAACAATCTTCACCTGCACACAGACACCTTTGCACTATGTATTCGCGCTAAGCTGCTAAACTTAGTGCCAGCGCAGGGGGAAACGCAACTCTGATAGCCGAGACAAAAATCTTAGAGCACATGAGGGCCATCACCAACAAAGACCCCCCAATATCCAGTTGCCCGCCATTTCCAAGACAAACACTTCTCCAACACTTCCCTCCTGTCCTACTTCACCATGGAACAAGTCATGAACAACACCAGAGGTGGTGATAGGGTCCTTGCACTTAGAAAGAAGGAGGCCAAATATATCATTGACTTCCAAACCATGAGCCCAGGGGAGTTGAATCTGGACGAGGAATTGGGTATTCATCTGAAAGAAGAGTGATTTCCTATACCCTCTCCCCCCCTTCTCCCACTGCTAACTGAGTTCTCTCTATCCCTCCAGATCTGATGTATTTAAGATGTAATTTCGCATTACAGTTTTTAACTGTATCTGATGTCATGATTTGCATTTTGACTCTCGTCTTTGTTTTTTCTTCATTCCACAGGAGGAAAGGAAGGGACCCACTCACTCCTGAAAAACACCAGCATGGGTTCCCTACCCTTGTCTTCGAAGACACCCGTGGAACTTTCTACTCAGATAAGGTTCACATCATTTTATTTTACTTTGTTCTTCACGGATGCAATAATGAACGAGATACAGGTGCACTCACCAATCTGATGTGTGCTACCTGTTGTTTAGGATCAGGGGACATGTGAAGTGTGTTTTTATCTATACCGTAGGTCTCCTGCAGCCAGAGGGCCAACACCTTGTATTTGTTTGGGAGGTTGACCATTGATCGGGCACTTGCCATCACAGGCCTCCCATGATCTGGAACAAGACACAACTCTAGACCTTTACCAACATATATATATATTCATCAGTGCGGAAAAGTCGTCAATGTAAAAGCACAGTCTTTTAAACAGTCCTGCCATTCGATAGGTGAATTCTTGGCCAATGAGAGGCCAGCAATGGGGCATCTCCATTTCTGTTGTTTATTGCCAATTGCAATGTTCATGGCGCACCCATCGCTGAAATCAAATGACACCTGTAGTTACTGTGACTCTATGTCCCCTCGCCTGCCGCTGTACACCTGTGAGTGTCCCACATTGGTAAAACACTCTCGCTCTGTATAAGCAGCAACCTAACTTGGTTGACAGAATCTGTTAGCGGCGTTTCAGGCAGCCCAAATTTAATTCAAAAACACCATTCTACCTAGGGCCAACCGAACTCACGGCGGGTGCAACGGAGAAGCGGAGGTGGAACCACTTTGTAAAACAGCAAAACACGGAGGTTCGGTGCACACTCGGGCATATGTAGGCTTTGTAGTATCCGCAGATGCGTTTCTGGCTTCTGCCTTCATCAGTGCGGAAAAGCCGTCGATGTAAAAGCACAGTCTTTTAAACAGTCCTGCCATTCGATAGGTGAATCCTTGGCCAAAGAGAGGCCAGCAATGGGGCGTCTCCATTTCTGTTGTTTATTGCCAATTGCAATGTTCATGGCGCATCCATAAATGAAATCAAATGACACCTGTAGTTACTGTGACTCTATGTCCCCTCGCCTGCCGCTGTACACCTGTGAGTGTCCCACATTGGTAAAACACTCTCGCTCTGTATAAGCAACAACCTAATTTGGTTGACACAATCTGTTAGCGGCGTTTCAGGCGGCCCAAATTTAATTCAGGTGGAATGGTGTTTTTTTTCAGGTGGAATGTTGTTTTTGAATTAAATTTGGGCTGCCTGAAACGCCGCTAACAGATTCTGTCAACCAATTTCCTGGGGCTGAAAAGTTGCATCTAAAATAAATGAAGGGGTCAGGTTAGACCTTTCCTGACCCCATGCAAATGGCAGAAAAATGCCAGTAAACTGTTCTTTTTTTGCCACATGTGATATCCAGGGAACTGTCCCAGGGCTCAGCACAGCCCCATGTAAATCCGCAAATCGTGTCAGAGAGTGACACTGGGGGCCGCATTGAGCGTCGCGCTGGATCTGCGGATTCATGAAAAAACCCAACCATATTAGGCTTCTTCGCAGGAAAGATGGAAAGGGTTAAATAAATACTGACTATTTAGAAGTGGCATAACAAAAAAGAAAGATGAAATGAAGCCTGGGAGTTGTGAACTAGAGCAGCATAAGTAAGAAAATGTAGAAAGGTAGTCATTGTAACTTTTTTTTCTACTGAGCGGGGAGGTGGTTTTCAGGATTTCTGAATGGAGTTTTTGAATGTAAACAGATATACCTGACGTAGAAATAAAACTGAGAGAACAGCAAAGAGCTTCAGCAGGTATATTAATTAGGTTGTAATATATAAAAGTATAAAATAGCGATTGTATGTAAGCGGAAAGAACATTTGTAGCTTCTAGACAGTATACTAGAATGGAAATTAGAAAGGTGATGTGAGCAGCAAAAGAGAATGAGGAATTGCTACACAGAATATATATTAATTTTATTATGCTTGTATGAATGAATGCGTGTGAAATTAGAGGTGGGTGTTTGATTATAGTATGTAATTTAATGGCATGTAATTTGAACACACTCACACAGTCAGAGAGGCACTTACAGACCCAGTTACATTCTCACAAAAGCAGTTATGTACCCATCAATCATTTAGCCAATGGCTACCACACTCACTCACACACCCATAGGACCATTCACATACCCATTTACTCATGTATACATCCAAGATTCAGTACTAGTTCAGCGTTAGGGCCTGGGGGGACATCGTCAGAATGCAATCTGCACCACAAGAAGAGTTTGAAGAGGACTACTTCAGCATTCTTGAAAAGGGAGATCCCTGATTGTCGTTGATCTCGCGATCATGGCACCAAAGTGTAGTGGGTTTCAGAAGGAGGGAGAGGAGTGGAGAAATGAGTTGGTAAAGTCTCCAGAGGAGAGAGAGGATATCCCCAGAGAGAGACTTCTCTGTCAGAAATGATGCAGGAAGTACTGTCTCCTCCCAAACTCAGTCCCCTGAGGACCTCAAGGACAGCAGGCTGAGTGAGACCTGAGGCTGCAGCTGGCCCAACTGGGTATAAAGGAGAGAAAAGGTGAGGTTAAGAGAACCTTTGATGAGAAAGGGGTTTTGCTCGCTGGAGTGTCAAGGAGGTGCATTTGAAGGCCAAATAGCTGTTAGAGACTAGCAAAAATGGTGGAAGCACCACTACTGTGTCCAGTGCAGAAGAAGGAGTTCATATATTCAGAGACTTGGTGCCTAACTTTAAGGTGGTATTGATTTAGACAGTTTATTTCTGATATTAAAAGCAGCTGTAGAGGTACAGAGGGTGTCTGAGGAGAATTGCAGAGGTGCTTTTGGACTCATATTTGTGGTGACAGAAGAGACAACATACTGGCTCTAGAGAAGGTGAGGAGGTTGAGGGATTCCCCTATAAAGGAATCCCTTATCAGTACATATTAATTATCCACAGAGGAGTGCAGGTTGAAATTCAGGGTTTGTCAGAAACTGTGTCACTACTGCTGGAAGGATTTTGTATGGTACATTTGAACTGTTTTTAAAAGTACAGATGTGATTTAAGAAGGTGTTTCCAATAGTTTACTATTTCTTCTTTTTTACGAAAGGGAACTAGAAGATACAACTTTTTTCAAACAATAGATATAATACATATGGATTATGAAATCTAAGGTCCTCTGAATATAATCTTGTTGACTTGTACTCTGCTGCAGGTATTTGCAGAGGGTAATCATCAGACCGTCTGCCTAGTCCAGTTCAAAATAGTTGAGGAAAATATTAAACCTCTAAACGTTTATCCAGACACTCATTGGTATTCTTTTAACTTGTTTCATCTAATACAGTTCAATGGCTTCCCCAATAAGCTCTTTTGAATATGGTGGATGGATGAGCTGTAAAGCTCATATATTTTTTCAGACCTACTTCTATCCCTTTTTTCAAACTGGCCACATGAAGGCAACATTTCTTCCTCCATGCAACTTCCATGTTAGACAACATCTACACGTTATTGTATTTAAGATATAATGAAGGTTTCTTCACCTTATTTACATCCACTAGTTACTGCCATATTTGTTTGTTTTTTGTGGGCACACCAGTCACTAAATAACAAGCAGTTTTGCAAAATACTTTAATACACCCACAGTTTCAAAATTGCTTTTTTTTTAATATCTTTATTTACATTTTACAGGCACTGCATTTTACCCCACGCCCCCCACCCCCCACCCTCCCGGACAGACAGATAAGTATGCCATTATAAAACAAGAATTAGTAGATAGAGAAAGAATAAACACAATATACAAAAAAACTTACATGAAGGGATACATGATAATATAATGTGAGCAGTTTAGTAGAACCAAAGCAAAGAACCAGGAGAACAAACCCTACCTGACTTGGGGTACCCATATCTGATTATCTTTTAATCTTTTGATCTTTTAAGAGTGGAGCTCACTCTGTAAAGCCCAGGGTTTGATGCCAAGCTATCAGGGGGTCCAAATTTTTAGACCTTTTTCCGTCGTTTCCTACCCTTGCGTTTATATATGGCAATTTTGACGTTTGCAATATCAAGGAATCTGGTTAGCCATTGCTGAAACGATTGGGAATTGTTATCTCACCATGCAGAGGCAATGTAAAGCCTGAAGACTGCCATTGCAATAAAGATGAGTTCATGGCCTATATTGGGGCTATCGGGATATGCGGCCCCCAATAAGATGCTCCCATTGGATAGTACAATTGTATTGTTTAAAATTGTGGAAAGAAATTTCTCTATTTCTTTTTTTTTTTTTTGTCCTCATTTGCCGAACTCTCGTTCCATAGAAAACGCCAACCACCTTGAGTGACATTTGACACAGGGCAAAAAACATAGTCCTTTCCCAAGCCAAAACAAAGGTACCAGAATGGCGGGAGAAGCTTTCAGGAATCTTAACTCCGTCAAGGCGTCTTTCAGCCTGTTCGACTCAGATTGTTCTCTTGGTTGATCGAAACTACAAACAGGTCCGAGGAGCATGTCGGCTTAATCATGGTCTTCCCCTGGCTACCTTGACCTTGGATGCTACTAAAGTATTTGATAGGGTCAACTGGCCCTATCTGGCTGCGGTAATGAGAAAATTTCAGTTTGATAATAGGTTTTGGCGAGTTATTAACCTCCTATATCGGGACCCCAGAGCCAGACTGCTGGTCAATGGCGCCCTCACCTAACCCTTCCAAATCAGGAGGGGTACGAGGCAGGGCTGCCCGCTTTCCCCGCTCTTATTCAATTTATACATTGAACCCTTTGTGCAATTATTGAGAGAGGAACAAAGCATCCCCCCATTTGAATTTGGAGGTTGGGAAAAGCGGGTAGGACTTTATGCGGATGACATCATGGTCTATACAACCGATCCAGTTCAAGCTTTTCCGGTAGTCGTAAAAAGGGCGGAGGAATTTGGGCGCATATCAGGGTATGAAATCAATGCGGGGAAAACCGAGATCATGACCTGGAACATTGACAACCTTCAGCTTGTAGTGACTCCATCTATGCGATACCTGGGAATTAGGATCACTCAGGATATCAATACCCTGGCACAGACTAACTTGGACCGAGTCTTTCGAGAATGCAGGACGCTGTTAAAATCTTGGTCCTTCCTCCCTTTGACTGTTCTCGGGAGAATAAGCTTGGTGAAAATGTCTATTCTTCCCAAGTTTACGTTTATTTTCAACTCCATCCCATTAGTCTTCGATTCAAAACAACTGTATAAATGTCAGCAGTAAATAAATTCCTTTATCTGGTGCTACAAGGCAACAAGGCTGGCATGGAAGAAATTAAGGAGGAGGAGGGAAAAGGGAGGATTCGCACTGCCAGATCTAGAATACTATGCTTGGAGATTCTTTATGTCCCATTCAGGGATGCTGTTGAAAACTCCATCAGGATCCGCAAAAGGGATCATGTTTAAGGCCATGTTAACTGGGGCGAATCTGCCACTTGACGGATTTTTATTCAAATTCAGAGATCAGAGGTATTTCAAGAAGGCGAGGTTGAAGATTCTACAATCCTTGGCGAAGGCTTGGGTACAAATTAAAAGAAGAGTAGGGTTAGCTTACTATTCAGATCTTGCCTCAATCTGGGACTCCCCAGGGCTTCTGCTGTGCTTAAAGGATAGGCTTGCAGTCCCCATAAAGGAAGCAGGATTTCTAACATGGGGTGAGTTGCTAGCAGAAGGATCACTGGTCAAATGGGAGGATTTGTATGGGAGGGTCGGCCCAGCCTTATCTAAATTTAAATACATACAACTTGTTACTTGGTCCCGGGAGTTGACTAGGAAAAAGGCCCCAGTTGGGAAGAGTAGCCCTTTGGAACAACATCTGGTAGAGAGGCAAGTGGGGGGTAAAGAGGTAGCTTTTTGGTACTGGTCTATTCTAGAGGAGGTAGACGGGGAGCTCACTCTCCCGGAAGAATTGTGGGGAGAGGTCCTGGGTGTCCAGTGTGAGGACTTATGGACAAGATCGTTCACTCTCTTGTTTAAAACAGTTAAGCCTGCTTGGTTGAGGCGCAATCATCTGTTTACGTTACATCTTGCATACCTTTCCCCCCTTAGGTTATCCAAATTTCAATCAGGGAAGTGTTGTAACAAGTGTCTCCACCCTGAAGCCTCCGACGTCCACATGTTTTTGGATTGTCCCCACATTAAAGCCTTCTGGGATGAAGTAAAGGGCACGTTGGACTCGATCCTCAAAACATCAATAACATTCACCCTGTCGCTAATAATATTTGGGTTGGATGAAAAAATCACCGGGCCTTCAAGGTCCTTCTTGTTCTATGCAATTCTCCTCGCGAGACGGCAGATCTGCAAATTTTGGGTTGAGTAGAATGCACCATCACATGCAGGTTGGCTAATGTCTCTATATGAAACATCAAAGGTGGATCTGGCCAGGTCATGTAGCAAGCAAAACCTCACCTTTTGGAACTTGTTGGTCCAGTGGAGTTAGATTGATCATTGGGTCCGCCGGGTTTTTTTTTTTCTCTATTTCTTGTTTAACTGATTTTAGTCCCTCGCAGGTCGAAAAAATATGTATGCAATCAGCACTATGAAGTTTACACCTAGCAGTATGTGCTCACACCGGACCCCCATTTTGCTATTCTGTTTGGCGTGTAATATAAAAAGAAGCATGTTTTAAAACATTGTGCCTGGACTTTGGTAGACATTAAGATTGTTTGCAACATTTCGAAGGCATATTTAAACTCATTATTCGATATGCCTGCTTTCTCTAGCCATTTCAGAGATATTTTTCCATATCGTCAGGAAACATAGCAATAATGTATAGGTGTATGCCCCCAATCGTATTCCTTGTACCAGATATTAGTGTGTCTAATAATTTTATTTTACCCATACCCCCCTCCCACCTGTCATTCCCGTCAGAAAATCTCTGATTTGGAGGTATTTAAAAAAGTCACACCAATCTAATCCAAATTTATTTTTCAATACTTCAGAGGAGTGTATCCCAACAGAGGAAAAGAGGCAGCCTACCTGACTAATCCCGGGTTCATGCCATTTAATCATATAGCTATCATTAAAAATTGCGGGCAGATCAGGGTTGTTTTTTATAGGTGTGTAGAACGAGAGTCTTCCTATCCCTAGCATTTTCCTGATTGTTTTCCATACTGTAGTGTTTTAAATTTAACTTTTTCGTGTATATGTCTCTACCAGTACCCACTGTTCTCCCTACCTAGCAACAATTGGAAAGTAGATGGTGTGTAGGCCTTCCCTTCTCCATTTTCCCAGTTATTCTCAAGCAGTTCCTTGCTGTATAAAAGAACAGTTGCCCAATAATACGCTTGCAAATTCGGGAGACCTAGCCCGCCATGATTTTTCTGGAGGGTAAGGAGCTTCTGGGCACGCCGTGATTGTGAATATACCCAGATGAAGCTGGAAAACATCCGAACAATTGATTTAAGCCAGGCTGCCGAAAATTCTAAGCAGATTGCTCTAAGTAAATACAGAATTTTGGGGAAGACGACCATCTTAATCACGTTTACTCTGCCAATAACAGAGAGGTGTAGATTATCTAGGCGTTTGAGATCTTTCTGTATTACAGCGGTTATCGGTTTTAGGTTGACATTGACCAGGTGTTCGAGATCAGATGTAATACAGATGCCTAGATAGGTTGCTTGTTCCGCCACCCGATCATCCCCCATCAATCAAATTTTATTTAGAACAATCTGGGTTTTTCCCCCGATTAAGTGCATATCCCGACAGCTCTCCAAATTGCTTTGCCTCTTTCTCTATTGCAGGCATAGCCATAATTGGATCGACTGTTACAATAGCGATATCATCTGCATAGGCTAGCATTTTGGTGGGAAAGGATTTTAAAATTACTGGTCCAATTGCTCTATCCTCTTCTAGTCGCCTAATGAATGAATCTATATACATCGCGAAGAGTAATGGAGAAAACGGGCAGCCTTGTCGTGTCCCACGCGATATTATTAGTTCTTCTGTAAGACTGCCATTTACCATCATTACGACCTTAGGATTTACATACAGTTTTTGAACTGCCTCGATGTACCCTCCTTGGATCCCAATTCTAGACATTGCAGCCCAGAGGAAGTGCCAGGAGACCCTATTGAAAGCTTTTTCCACGTCAAGCAAAACCAACGCCATAGGGTCCCCTGCCACTTCCATACCATCAAACAAAGTGATTACCCGATGAATGTGACTAATGGTGGATCTACCACGAATAAAGCTGTGCTGGCTTGGCGAAATCACTTTGTGAATTAAAGGGGCAATTCTATTGGCTAGAACTTTCGCATACATTTTTGAATCTGAGTTGATGAGGGTAATGGGGCTGTATGACCCAAGCTGTTCGGGGGATTTAATTTTTTTATGGAAAGATGATTATTCTTGCCCGGGACCAAAAATTCGGTGGGGTGCCTCCTTTAAAGATATGCGGGATAAGGTCCACCAGGACCTTTATAATCTGATTTAGGAATAAAGCATAGAATTCTGATGGGATACAATCTAACCCCGTAGCTTTCCCTCCAGTTAGATATTTAATTACCCCTAGGATTTCCCACTCCGAGGGCAGTTCCTCTAAGCTATTTGCTTCCTCTATATCAAACTTAGTAAGCCGGGAATTATCCAGGTAGTCCTCGATGTTTGCCTGATCAACCTCCCCCGTTCCAGAATATAGGTCTTGATAGAACTGCCAAAAAGCATCTCTTATGAGTTTGGGGTCCTCTACCCGAGACCCTTGGGGATCCTGTACTTCACGAATTAAGTTTGAAGTGGCCTGTTGTCTCCTACGCACTGCTAGCTGATGTCCAATTTGCTCATTGACTTCATAAACCCTCTTTTTTTGGGCTACTGCTTTTTTAATTGATTTTTCAGTAAAGACATTCAATATTTGAGCTTTTGCGATTGCTACTTGATTCTGCAGTATTCCAACTTCTTCTTTCCTGATTAGGCTACTGTCGCTTGTACCGCCTATTAGCTCTTCCTCTGTCTTCCTCAGATTGTCTTGCAGCCCCTGCATAGCTACCCGGCCTTGTTTATTAGTTTTTAACGAATATTGAAAAGTCTCCCCACAGATCCCTGCTTTTAGAATGTCCCAGATATCTTCAATTGAGGCGCTCCCCTCATTATCAGATAGGAAGTTTGGGATCCACTCCTTCATATGACTACAGTAATTCTCATCTAGAAGCAGAGATTTCGCGAAGTTCGATGCATTAGGCATATTATTTCTAGTGTCCACCTCAAGAGAGCAGATAAGAGGATTATGATCCGAGAGGATCCGGGGAAGTTTCATTGTCTGGCATTTGGACTTAATTGAGTTGGAGGTTAAGAAATAATCCAATATCACATGGGTAAGATGTGGGTTGGAAAAGTATGTAAACCCCGGGTCATCAGGGTTTGAAGTCTGCCAGCCATCAACCAGGCCATGACTCAAGCACTATTGTTTCAATGCCTTAAAAAACCCTTGGTTTACGCCCTGTGTAGTGCCACTCCTCATTTAGGGACCAATTGTGAGGCAAATTGATATTAAGATCCCCGCAAATCATTAGCGGCAAAGGCCAATGCATTAATTCATTTGAGATCTCTTCAATAACTGAGGCCTCATCATGATTGCTTCCATAAATAGCACATAGGGTCAGCTTCTGCCCACTCCCATATTGACATTCTGTCACTACCCAGCTGCCGAATTTATCAGCTTTAGAATGATTGAAGATTAACCCCTTTCCCCTTGCTAAAATAGCAACCCCCCTTAACCTAGCTCCCTGTGATGTGGCACATATCAGCCGATTTCTTAGCGAATTAAGAATATCCCTTTGAGACCCTTCAACATGAGTTTCTTGCAAACAAACAATGTTTGTCCCCCAGGCTTGAAGTGCTACCATCACTGCTTGTCTTTTCTTAACATCATTTAGACCACAAATATTCATAGATAATATTCTTATTAGACCCATCACATTATATTAAAGTGTTCCATGCATATAATTGTGATTTACCTTCCCCTCTTTCTTCTTCTTTCTCCACCCCAAACTTCCCCATTTTTTTTTTACCTGTCTGCCCAAACTCCCCCGCCCCCCACTCACCGCCACTCACACCACTCACCGCCACTCACCCACCGCCACTTTTGGAGGTTACCTGGCCGAGCCAGAAGCGTGACATCTGGTGTGCAGAGCACCGCAAGTCCGCTTGGTTTCCCCCGTCTCAAAGTATTACCACAATCCCAAGGATCATGTTAAAAGAAAACACATCTCTTCAAGTAGCAGTCGTCCCTTAGAGAAAACAAAAAGGACAAAAAAGAGAAGACAGAAAAGGAAAGAAGAGGAAAAATAATCCCAACACATCAAGCAAGCATGCCCCCCACAGCCCACCGATAGGAGGAGACGCTTTGGAAACCAGAGAAGAGAGAAAAAAATATACACCATATCTAAACATCAGGGCAGGATCTGCTAAAGAGAACACTACTAAGTCTATTAGCCCATCTGGTTTTCCAAGCTACAGAAAGCTCATTCAGACTTTAAATGATACTTAAATTCATAGTTTATATTATTTATGTCCCGAGAGTTCCTCGAGGTATTTTTGTGCCTGAATTTCAGAGACAAAGCTGCGGACAGCCCCCTTAAAAACTATTTTCAATCTTGCTGGATTCTGCAAATACACTTCAGCCCCTATTTTCTGGAAAGGATCAAAGAGCAGCGGGAGCCTCCACCTGCGCTCTACTGTGGCGTGAGCGAAATCGGGTCTGGTAAAGAAAATTATCCCCTCGAATGTTTGTTGCTTTGTCGGGCTGGCCAAGTCGAACAAAGCTTGGCGGAGGAGAAAATTCCCAAAGAATAAAAGCATGGCACGAGGGTGTTGTGAAGCTGAAGCATGTTTGCCAGGAAACAGGGGAAATCGATGGGCTCTTTGAACTTCCCTCTCCAAGTGCCACGATTGCAGTTCTGGGAATGCCCCTTTTATCAGGTTAATCATGAATTTCCTGGGGTCATCCTTTTCTGCCCCTTCCTGAATTCCTAAAAAGCGGAGGTTGTTGCGTCTCTGTCGATTTTCTTGTTCCTCCATCTTCCACATCAAGTCTTTTACTAGCCCTTCATGTTCATCATGCTGTGTCTGAAGTGTAGTCACATCCTTTTCAAGCTGTTCAGTCCTTCCCTCCACCACGGTCATTCGATCTGCTATGTCGGCGCAGGTTTTCCCCACCTTTCTGACTGCCCCTTGCAGTTTTTTGGCCGCCATGCGGGATCTTCAGCTGTCTGCCTTGACTTCATCCTGGAATCTTTTAATAGATTGTAGGACAACTGCCAAGGAGGGATCACCCCTGGATTCACCATGCTCCCCCACTTTGTTACTGCTGCTGCCAATACTCATTGGGTTGTTACTTGTTGGAGTAGCCCCCGAGGCTGTGAAGGGGGATGGAACCAGTGTAAGAGGGGTGTTGTTATAATCCCATCTCAGTTCTCTAGTACTCCTATTTTCCGACAAAGCATTGTCTCTTTGTGTCCGGTCTCTGCTTCTCTTTTTGAGTAGTCATTTAGCGCCTGTTCTGGATCTCTGGGTGTCGGTATTAGGACGGCTATACCATTTCTTACCTTCTTCCCCACTTGACAATGAAATACTAATATCAGATATTTCAGAATCTTCAGTCAGAGAATAAAACTTAACCTGGTTGTCTGGTGTTTTTTAACTGGGTGTGGGAAGGATAATATTACCAGCAACACCATTAGCAAGAGTTGTGAAATTTGCCAGAGAGGAGGGACTAGTGTGTCTGCTAGCCATGTTGCCATCAGGGCCATTAGTGTCCTCTACCGCTAAGGTGGCCGCTACCATGGGAAGAGTTTCGCTTGGACCATCCGCTGTGAGAGTATCTGAGCCTGCTAGGGCGACAATCGGCTTGTTATTCCCTGAGCACCTACTGCCGCAAAACTACTGGAGATTAATGGTTGTAAGCTGTTATTGTCTTTAGGTACTCGGGTATTGCTCCTTTTCCCCGTGGGGTTAGTGATTGAGTCCTTCTCCTGTGGGTTTTTACTCAAGCCGTCCCCTGTCTCATCCCCACCTTTGCCTCTCGCACTTGCGCTTTTAATATCCAGTTTTTTGCCCAAGCACGTGAGTGCTTGTGAAGTATTTAGCTGTGCTGTATTGATTGTGTGGGTACCAAAGCGGTCTTGCCCTTGCCTCCTCTCCCCCCTTTGCCGATCATCTTACTTGCGTAGATAGGCAGGCGCGCTGGATGTGACAATGTATCACCGTGCTGCACCTGTTCTTCAACCTTCTCTGCTCTTGAAGCCGATGCTGCGCGGGCTCCGTGAATGACTTCTCTGCCCCAAACTGAACTCGAGCTGCTCACTCAGCAACCTTCCGCTGTCGAGATGCGCGAGACAGCCACGCAGGTCAAGTTTCATCCAGGAGCTCCGAGCGGGCACCACGTCCACGTCCTTGAGGCAGGGAAGGATTGCAACGATAAGGAGTGAAGGTGAACCTTCACTCCTTATCGTTGCCAGCTTTCGACTTTCTGCCAGATTCTTGCTTCTTAACCCTCTTTTTAGTTTCTATTAAAGTTCCGATACAGTGCCGATTCGCACTGCTACTTAGAGACAGACCGGTGGCAACTCTAGTCGTCTCATTAGGGGGAGACTCAGCGGGGTCTCCTCATGGCGATGTCAGTCAGCCGCCATCTTCCTCCCAACCACGGCTTTTAACATCTTAGCATAAATACACAACTCTACCTTTAACTCCTTTCTGAACTTAGTGGATGATGCCTTTAATGTTAGCATTTTCTTCTCTCAGAAAGTAATGCAAGTGATCCCATGGATATTCTGCACAACTCAGGTTTAGAAACCAAGTTGGTGTTCTTAAATTTTACAAGATGCACTTAAGTTCAACATGACAATAATACAAGTACACATTTGTCCCAATATTTACAGAGGTAAAGTAAATAGACAACAGCACTGCACGTATATGGATGGGGTCCTACTGTATCAATTTATTCCTGGCAAATACTATTGCACTCCTATTTATATACAGGAGCATGTCTACACCTTCCTTGCACCTCTTCACCTATCTCTTTTTCTACATTTCTAGGGACATCTCTTCTTTTTCAATGTTATTATTGTATTTTACTTCATAACATTAGCTAGTTGTTTCAACAGTATACACTAATTCATTTTCTCTGTAAGTAGATTTCTTCAATAAAGAAAGGCTCCGTTGTAGACATACGCCTCCATTCTCCTTTGAAAATCTTGCAAAGGTTACTTTTATTACTAAGCATTTTGTTTTTGCTCTTTTTCCTCATAGACAACATTGTTTCATCCAGTGTTTTCATTCTATTTAGTATCAATATGAATAGTTTGCACTTCATAATAAATACTTTATCAACCACACTTTTAATATATTATTTCTGTTTGAGCAATGCTCTTCTTAGTGTTCCTCTTTTTTTGTACCAAGTTCTGTATTACCCTATTTCTAAACATTCTTATTCTTATGTATTTCAATTGTTTCCACCTCCTTATAATATTATTCGTTTTCTATAACATTTTTTACTTTTAATATGGCTTACTCCTTCTCTTTGGAGAGGTAAAGTAAATAGACAGCAGTAGTGTGAGTATATAGGTGAGTTCCCACGTAGTTAATCAAATGTTCAAGTTTTAATGTGTTTCTGTATATGTAAATAGTTAAATAAGTTATGTTGGTTTGTTTATTGTTTGGTTTTAATTGTATTCTAATATGTTAATAAAATGTACTTGTTCAATTATAAAGATATGTATTATTAATTTAATTTAAGGGTCTCAAACACCCCCATACAGGTACTCATACCTGTACTCACACACTTATACAGTCATTCACACATGTACTAACACACACCCACTCAAAAAAATGTACAGTAACTGACAGACCTATTTACAAATGCAATCATCATACACATTGTCAACTTTATTACTGCAATCTTTACGGTTGTCATCTTTGCAACTGATCAATAATCATTATTTCGACAGTACATGATTTGTGGTGTTTGACAATACAACCTGAAAACAGCAGAAGGGAAAATGGACCAACAGAAAACAAATTTACTAACCCCTTGGCGAAGCACTACGCTACGCTCGCGTAGTTTGCGAAGTTTGCGCAACTTCACACTACGCGAGCTGCACGTAGCACAGTCCGAACACGCGTAGCGCAGCGTAGCGTAGTGCAGCGTAGCATAGTGCAGCGGTCATTTTTTGCTTGCTCACGGTCCTCAACGTCATGTTCGCGACCGCGAGCAAGCAAAATGACATCCCGGTGAGATTCTCAACGCGGGGAGGTCAGGCTTCTCATTGCGAGTGGTCGCGCATGCTCGCGACCGCTCGCGATGAGAAACTACCAGTCTGCGTTGAGAAAGATGCCACTCGAGTAAAAATCTACTCGAGCAGCAGAAAACTACAGCTCCCACTGTGCAAGATGCCATTTTCAATGATTGCACAGTGCCGGATGCTTGTCCGCACTGTGCAATCATTGAAAACGCATCTTGCACAGTGCGAACATGCTACTACGCAGCTCGCGTAGTGCTACGTGAAGTTCGCGTAGTGTGAAGTGCACTTCGCGTAGCTTCTCGTAGCGCTACTTAGCGAACTACACCCACCCCTAATTTTTACAGCAACATACATGTGGCATTTTCCACAGTGAGTATCCATCTCACTCAAATCTTCACAGGTTGCTGGTATTATGATCACTGCAGCTGATGAAGGTTCTTCCAAGGGTGCTGTAGAGATAGAACATTCTGCTGCACCTAGTATATCCTGCATCAATCAGTTGTACATCCTTTCATGAATTGTTTTTAAGTGCTTCCATTTGCAATTTGTTCCATGTGCATACTTCTTGGCAGTGATGCTGTGTAAATGTATGCCGCAAATATTACACTGTACATATTTAGCTGTAATAAAATACTGGCAAATATCACTTTCTTTTATGCTTGCTGGTTATACTTGTATTTGTGCACAAAGCAGTATTTGTATAAAGTTTAAAAAGTTGTGTTATGTTTATTTGTAGAGAGTGCAATGCACAGTGTTCCTTATTTGCAATAAGATAGTGTGTGGTTTTATTTTTACAATCATTATGATTGTTTTTTTCCCAATCATGACTGCTTACAGTGTTTTATGGTGTATGAGTAAAGAAGATGAGAACAGTTAAAAAGGGAAACTGAAATGCCTATTTATATTACTACATACCTTTACAGTATAAAAAATGTGTAGTAATTTCTTTGAATTATGTCTTTATGCATTGTTGAAATTGTAAGTTACTTTCGTAGCTCTCTTGTAACTTTATTAATTGTAAAACATTATTATTTCATTTTTGTCTTTTTATGCAGATCGATGGCACCATCTATTGGGGTAATATACTTACCTAATTCGTTCTTGCAAAGTTGTTCTATAACTTTAGATTTTGAGGATGAACAACCAAGGACAGATAGCTACAGTTACTAACACATCTAGGTACACATCAATACAGAAAATGACACACCTAGCTACACACAGATAGAGGTACTCACATACACAGGCTCACATTGATACCGCTACTAGCACACCTCGACACACATCGATACAGGCACTGACACACCCAATTATACACCGATACACTCACTGACACATCCAGCCAAACACCAATGCAACCAATAACACACCCAATCACACACTGACACACCCAGGGACTTACCGATGATGACTCTCTCACACTCAGACATACAACAATGCAGACACTGACACAGCCAGATAAACACTAAGGCATTCAATAATACACCCAGGCACACACTTATGTACACACTGAGATACTCAGGACTTACCAGTGCAGACACTGACACACCCAGGCAGACTGTTCCCATGAGGCACGGGGTCAGACTGATTTGCATATGGCCATGTCTGAACTGGGGTTGTGGAGTGAGCTAAAGAATGATGATGGATTAAACCCAGATCAGTTGACTGGGGGTTAGTGTTTGATTTGCACAGGCACTCGGTCCATCATCCCCTTTGGTATCGCTTTGTACACCCAGGCATACAGCATTATTGACAGACCAAGCCAAACTGTAATGAATCCAATAACACACCCAGGCACACATTGATGCATACAGTGATAGACCCAGGCTCACACCGATGCATATGTGAAAAAAACTAGGTCCATATGGATGCAAACACTAACACACTCAGGCACCCATTAATGCATATACTAACACACCCAGGTACACACTGACATGAACACTGACACACACCAGGCACACTGACCTACCCACTGAGACTTACCAATGCAGACACTGACACAAACAGACATACAGCAATGCATATACTGACACACCCACCCAAACACTAATGCATCTAATAAAACAATCAGGTATACACTGACACATTCACTGACACTAATACAGACACTGACACACCCAGCCAAACACTAATGAATCCAACAACACACCCAGGAACACACTGCTGCATACCCTGACATACCTAGGCTCACACTGATCCTTAAGCTAACACGCCCAGGCACATACTGATGCATACACTAATATACACATGCACACATTCACATATACACTCACACACTCAGGTGCACATTCTTGCATACACTAAAACATCCAGGCACACACTTATGCATACGCTAGCACACCCAGGCTCCCAGTGATTCATATGCTAAAACCACAAAGCACACACTGATGCATACAATACCACACCCAGGCACACACTGATGCATACGTTGACACACCCAGAGGCTTACAATGCAGACACTGGTACACCCAGGCATACAACAATTCACTCTTTGGAGTGCCTCCGGAGAACTGCCTGCCACAAATATCGCACTGCACATATTTTGCTATTACGGTCTTTTCCCCAAAAGGTTTAGTAAAGTGCTTCTACCCATCACTTTCTTTTCTGCAATATGGTGTGTCTTTCTCATCATCCTCAAAAGGTTGTGGATGCTCATCTTGGGCGGATGATGTAGCTTCAGCCATTGTGTAAAAGCAGAGCAGCACTGGTTCTCAATCCTCATTCTAGACATTTCACTGGAGAAGTAAATGCTTTTGGGTAAGGCTTTCCATGTGCAAGGGTGGGGTCTTACTGTATCTAATCAGAATACAAAGTTTGTGTGTCTATACGTGTAAATTTGCGAATCCAGTCTCATAAAATGGGCAACATTTAAAAAAAAAATAGATGTAAGGTGGTTTATAAATACTTGTACGAATGATCATACTGATGTCATTAACGACAATGGAGGGGTGTACATATATGTAGTAATTTATAAAAGTTTGGGTAAATCCACAAATTCAGAGTCACAGATTCATTCCGATCTCGTGATCGGGGGTAAACAAAACGAGACTAGTAGTCCGTCTATGTTTGCGGACCAGCAAAGGAACCGCTATACTCCCTCCAAATTTTTATTTACAACATTTGTTTCATTAAATTAAAAAAAAATCATTTACTTTACATTAACTACATATGTGATTTTTCTGGTTTTAAATGTATATAAAAGTATATTTATAAAAAAAAGTACAGTACAAAAAAACCAAATTAAAATAAATTGTAATAAACCCCACAAATTAACTAATAAAAATAAAAATTAGAGGGATATAATATTGTAGAATTGGAATTTGAAATACCTTTGAAATTCACTGAAAAAAGAAAAAGGTTACAGGGACATTATAGCAAGGAAATAGTAATTAAAAAACACTTAGAAATTCACTGAAAAAAACAAAGGATACAGAGGCATTATAGTTAGGGTCAGATTTCACTCATACAAAACTGTAGAAATTCAGCAGTTATACTTAACTCAGCTAACTATAACTTATGCCCCCTAAATGCACTGCTTATGACCTCGCATATTGCATCACTCATGACATGGCCATTGACATCACTCATGACATCACTCATGACTTATCAAATGAAATCACTGATGACATCATCTACAGAACCACTCACACACCCATTCACAGCCCCACACAACCTGTCATATATCTACTCAAACACCCACATCACTCATACCCATACATGTGCTAAAACAACCATTCATAGATCCATAGAGCCACTCAGATATCTACTCACTCATATAGCCACTCCCACAACCACTCACTCACCCATACAGATACTCATACAACCAGTCACTCACACATACAGCCACTCACAATGTCACACACTCACCTATACAGCTACTCACACACCCATGTATTCACCTATACAACCACTCACACACCCACTCACTCACCCATACAGCCTCTCAACCCAGCCACTCACTCACATACAATCACTCACATACAAACACAACCACTTAAAATACCCATTAACCCATCCACATATGCACTCTCTAATACAGGTACTCACTCTCCAACTCATTTAACCAAACACCCACTCAAACAACCACTTAATCACCCATACAGCCACTTACACGTCCAGTCACTCACTCATACAGCCATTCACATGCTCACTCACTCACCCATACAGTCAATCAATCAGAGTACTTGTAAAGCGCACTACTTACCCGCGAGGGTCCCAAGGTGCTGAGGGGAGGGAGGGTGCGGCTACTGCTCGAAGAGCCAGGTCTTAAGGAGTCTTCTGAAGGCGAGTAGGTCTTCGGCCTGCTGTATGTGGGTAGGGAGGGTGTTCCAGGTGTTGGCCGCGAGGTAGGAGAAGGATCTGCCGCCGGAGGTCGTTCGTTGGATGCGGGGGACAGCGGCGAGGGCGAGGCTGGCGTAGGGGAGCTGGCGGATGGGGGTGTGGAAGCTGAGTCTGCTGTTCAGGTAGGCTGGTCCAGCGTTGTGGAGTGCTTTGTGTACGTGGGTGAGGAGCTTGAAGGTGATCCTCTTGTCAACGGGGAGCCAGTGTAGGTCTCTCAGGTGGGGGGTGATGTGGCTGCGGCGGGGGACGTTGACGATCAGTCGGGCGGAGGCGTTTTGGATGCGTTGTAGTCGTGGTAGGTGTTTGGCTGGGATTCCTGCATAGAGTGCGTTACCGTAGTCCAGTCTGCTGCTGACGAGGGCCTGTGTCACCGTTCTTCTTGTTTCGGTCGGGATCCACTTGTAGATCCTGCCAGGCATGCGGAGGGTGTTGTAGCAGGAGGAGGAGACGGCGTTAACCTGCTTAGACATGGAGAGGGAGGAGTCGAGGATGAATCCTAGATTGCGTGCATGGTCGGTGGGTGTTGTTCCCAGTGTGGTCGGCCACCAGGAGTCATCCCAGGCTGAGGGGGTGGGTCAGAGGATGAGGAACTCTGTCTTGTCCGAGTTCAACTTCAGACGGCTGCTCCTCATCCAATCGGCGACGGCCTTCATTCCCTCGTGGAGGTTGGTTTTGGCGGTGCGTGGGTCCTTGGTGAGGGAGAGGATGAGCTGGGTGTCATCAGCGTAGGAGATGATGTTGAGGTCGTGATGGTGGGCCACTTGTGCTAGGGGGGCCATGTAGACGTTGAACAGCGTTGGGCTGAGGGATGAGCCCTGGGGGATGCCACAGATGATGTTGGTGGCTTCGGATCAGAAGGGTGGGAGGCGGACGCTCTGGGTTCTGCCGGAGAGGAAGGACGTGGTCTAGTCAAGAGCCTTCTCTTGGATTCCGGCTTCTAGGAGGCGTGTCTTTAGAGTGCGATGGCAGACCGTGTCGAAGGCGGCTGACAGGTCCAGGAGGATGAGGGCTAATGTTTCGCCGTTGTCTAGTTGGCGCCTGATGTCGTCTGTGGCGGCGATGAGGGCTGTCTCGGTGCTGTGGTTTCGTCTGAATCCAGACTGGGACGGGTCAAAGATGTTGTTGTCTTCGAGGTGGCGGGCCAGTTGCATGTTGACAATTTTCTCGATGACCTTTGCCGGGAACGGGAGCAGGGAGATGGGCTGGTAGCTTCTTGAGGAGGGTGTTGATTTCGCCGTGATTCCAGCTTTCCGGGAATGTTGCTGTTTCGAAGGAGATGTTGATGACCTTCCGTAGTTGGGGTGCGATGGCTGCATCTGCTTTGTTGAATATGTGATGTGGGCACGGGTCAGATTGGGATCCTGAGTGGATGGAGTTCATGACCTTGCGTGTCTCGTCGTCGTTGACGTTGGACCAGGAGGTCAGGCGGTTGGCGCTGGTGGTGTTCACAGGGGAGGTGGAGTCTGGCGTAGTTTGGGCGGTCATGGTGTTGAAGCTGTCGTGGATGTCAGCGATCTTGCGGTGGAAAAAGATGGCTAGAGAGTCACACAGTTCTTGTGAGGGCAGGATGTCATTGGCGTTGGTGCTGGGGTTGGAGAGTTCCTTCACAATGCTGAAGAGCTCTTTGCTGTTGTGTGCGTTGGTATCCAAGCGGTCTTTGAAGGAGGATCTCTTGGATGATGAGGTGGTGATGTCTGCGGGTGGCATCGTTGTGGGCTGCATGGTTGTCCGGTGTGCGTTCGTGGAGCCATGTCTTCTCCAGTTTCCGGCATGCGCGTTTAGAGGTCTGGAGCTCGTCGGTGAACCAGGTGGCTCTCTTGTTGGCGTGACTGTTGGAGGGTTTGTTGAGCAGGACGAGGGTGTTGGCGCAGTCGTCGATCCACTCTCTGAGGTTTCGGGCTGCGGCGTCTGGGTTGGTGGGGTCGGTGGGTGGGTTCTTGGTGAGGGAGGTGATCAGCTGGTCTTCGGTGACTTTGCTCCAGCAGCGGCGAGGCAGCTGTTGGGTGCGGTGGTGCGTGGTTGGCTTCTTGAAGGTGAAATGGATGCAGCGGTGGTCAGTCCAGTGGAGTTCGGTGGTGTGGTCGAAGGCTACGTGGGAGCCTGTGGAGAAGACGGGATTCAGCGTGTGGCTGGCAGCGTGGGTGGGTGCGGTGACGAGTTGTCTGAGGCCCAGGTTGGCGAGGTTGGCGATCAGGGTGGCAGAGTTGGCGTCGTTGTTGTTCTCAAGGTGGAAGTTCAGGTCCCCGAGGAGGATGTAGTCCATGGAGGCGAGTGCGTGGGTGCTGGCGAGGTTGGTGATGGAGTTGCTGAACTGAGCCCGGGGTCCAGGGGGTCTGTAGTTGAGTGTTCCTCTGAGGGTGGTGTTGGGGTCGGTGTGGATCCGGAAGTGCAGGTGTTCGGTGGTGTTGAGTGTGTCGTCTGCGTGGGTGGTGACCTTGAGGGTGGACTTGTGGACGATGGCTATTACTCCTCCGATTCCATTGGCGCGATCCCTGCGGGTGATCTTGTAGCCGTCCCGGATTGCTATGGCGATGTCGGGTGCCGAGGAGTCGTTCCACCAGGTCTCGGTCAGGAAGGCCACGTCTGGGGCAGAGGTGTCAAGCAGATCCCAGAGCTCGACGGCTTGTTTGCGTGCGGAGCGGGTGTTGAGGAGTATGCAGCAGAGGTGGTTGGGTCCAGTCCTTGGAGGTTTTGTGGTTCTGTCGCAGGTGAAGCTGCAGGTGAGGCAGGAGAAGGGTCCGTAGGTCTGTTTCGGGCGGCCTGGAAGCAGGTGTGGTTTCGGCCGGTGTTGAGTGCGTGGAGGGTGCTGGCATCGTAGTGGATTCTGGTGTCGTGGCGTTCGCGGGGTCCAGGGGTTCTGGCGCTGGGCGCGGTCCAGGCGTGGATGGGCGCACGTCCGCTGCGCGGCTGCTTCTCGGCTTGCATATGAGGTGGCTTGGGAGGGTGGAGCATCTGGGAGGCGGGAGCGGGGAGGCGAATGGGTATGCAGGGGGGCGGGGCCACAGGGATGCAGCGGCGGGAAAGGGTCAGATCGGGAGCGGCGGGGGGAACTGGTGCACAGGGCAGAGGGGAAGGAAAAACCCAGGAAACAAGGAGGCAGCAAAGAGGCAGGAACCAGGCAGTCAGGTGACGAGCAGCGGCGTGGGGGCGACCTACCTGCAAGCAGGGTCAAAGGTCACAAAAAAGCACAGAAAGGTCACAAAAAACGGGGGGAAACGAGTGGCACAGAGGCACAAAGGTCACAAGAAAGTGCAGAAAAGGTAACAAAAAACGGGGGGAAACGAGTGGCACAGAGGCAGAAACGTCACAAGAAAGGGCAGAAAGGTCACACAAAATGGGGGGAAACGAGTGGCACAGCGGCACAAAGGTCCCAAGAAAGGGCAAAAAGGTCACAAAAAACGGGGGGAAACGAATGGCATAGAGGCACAAAGGGGAGTAGAGGCAAGAAAAACAAATACAATCAGGGGAGCAGAACGCAAGAAAAATGAGTGCAATCAGGGGAGCAGAAGGCACGAAAAACGGGTACAATCAGGGGAGCAGAGGCAATAAAAACGAGTACAATCAGGGGAGCAGAAGGCACGAAAAACGGGTACAATCAGGGGAGCAGAGGCAAGAAAGACGAGTACAATCAGGGGAGCAGAAGGCAAGAAAAACGAGTGCAATCAGGGGAGCAGAAGGCAAAAACAACGAGTGCAATCAGGGGAGCAGAAGGCAAAAGAACTGGCATGAATAAGAATGCAGGCACAGGGAGGAGACAGGCAACAGCGGTCACAGACACCAGAAGACAGTATGGTCAGTACAGGGAAGACAGACAGACAGCAACTGTGATACAAACCTAAGGCCTACCACTGGCCACCACGGATGAGGCGCAGGTGGTAGCCTGCGGGTGGAGGAGGGCCTCAACTTCTACAGCAGCGGCAGCTGGGGCAGGGTCAGGAGACGCAGGCAGAGCTGTGTGGTGGGGGAGCGACCTACCAGCAAGGTTGCTTGCACACCCACTCATCCACCCATACAGTCACTCACTCACCCAGTCACTCATCAATAGAGTCACTCACACAGCCACTAAGTCACCTACACAGATACTCACACACCTATGTATGTACCCATACAGCCACTCACACACCCATACAGGCACTAAGACACCCACTTCCACATGGATACATGCAGCCACTCACATTATCTAAGTAAAAAAATGGGATCACTCATTAGTAGCATAGAAATGATACTAAATTAACTTTTGCGGTAAATTAGCATATATGTTTAACATTCATAAATGTTTAGAATGGATGATGTCATCTATGATGTCAATGACCATGTCATGAGTGATGTAATATGTGAGGACATAAGCCGTGCAATGTAGGGGCATAAGTTATAGTTAGCTCAGGTAACTATAAATGCTGAATTTCTCTTAGCTATTTGAAGGAAGCACTTTTGTTTGGTAGAGATGTCCTCATATTCCTAAACATCAAGAACACATCAGCAGAAAAGGTGAGAAATGCGCTGGGGGGCCTTTTGTTACATTGTCCATCATCCTAGTAAAAGGTGGGAAGACCTTTGCATATTACTAAGGTGGGCAAGGACAAATGGGCAAAGCTTCTAAGGGATTTGAAAATTTTCATACTCCTAGTAATGCAAACAGAGAACCATGGACTTCCCTCTCACCAGGAGATGCCAATAAATAACCCAGTCATTGCAGCCATTACAGATTTCCTTTCATAGCTCAACAATTTATCTACCTTTACCAGGGATTTCAGGTCATCTTTCACTGTATAATTGCAGGGAAAACACACCTGCCTTGCCATTGCCAACACCAAAAAGTTAGGATCATGTGTCATTTGCAGAAATGGAGCTTCAACAGGGGCACCTGCTATGTTCATATTTGTAAGTGCTTCCCGTTTAGGTTTAAATTCTGTGAAATGAGCATTAGGGACAGACTGGACCTTTACTTGTCAGTTTATCCAACATGAGTCCACAGTTTTGCACAAAAAGTCTACCCAACTGGAGTATTTTTTACTGGTTAATTAGTAACTGCACTGCTACGTATTGGGCTAAATGTCTAGTGGGTATTCCACACAACAGTTGCATAATGGACCACGAGAAGTGCCTCCAGTAACTTTGTGTGCTTTTGGCGATGTGATTGTTCTTCATTCATCTTCATCCAGAAATCTGTGATAACACAAATCCTCCTACAGAAAAGACAATGAGGCAACAAAGAGGTAAATCTCCACCAAACAAGTGTCCTCCAGCTCAACTATATTAGGCAAGTGCTTCTTTGTTTGGTAGAGATGCCCTCATATACCTCAACATCAAGAATGCATTACCAAAATTGGCAGGGACATTTCCTGGGGGCCTTTTGGTAAGCTGTTCACCACCCTGGCAAAGGCAGGAAGACCTATCCACACTACTAAGGTGGACGGGAAGGGGCCAAACCAGTGGAGTTTCCAGGTGATTTTGCACATTTGCACACTCATAGTAATTAAAAGGCAGAACCATAGACTCTCCTCTCACCAGGAGAGGCCAAGACACTCATCACAGTCACTATAGATTGTGCTCCTTAAGATCAACAATGCATTCACCTTCAACAAGAAATTTAAATGTGTTTTTCAATGTAGAATTGCCAAGAAAACACACTTGCTTTGTTTTTGCCAAGCCTAGGAAGTTAGGATAATTTTTCCTTTACAGAAGTTGAGCTTTAACTGGGGCGCCTGCTATGCTTATATCTGTAAGTGCTTCCCATTGAGGTTTAATTTCTGCATAATGAGCATCAGGGCCAGAACAGAACCTCATCTGCCTTTTTATCCAACAAATGTCCACGCTTTTCCAGAAATTTAAAGGGGGGAGGGGGCCGTGTTGCCCCCTCACCAGGCCGATTACTGCCCCAGAGACCCGATCCCCAGGGCCCCCAAACCTAAGACGTGGTGCACTGCAGCCCACCCAGGGCACGCAGTGAGCATTGTTTGGACCATGAGGGAAGCCCCAATGTCAGTGGTCCCTGCTAGCTCCCTGCCTCCAGCGGGAGCCAGCATTGTTCTTGCACCTAGGGAGCAGCCAAACATGCTGCTCCCTGTGTCCAGGATTAATCCTTCAATCTGTTTTCTTCCTGGTGTGTGGCGTGCTCCTTTGAAGAAGCTGCAAGGGAGTAGTTGGTTTGATTTAAGTGGGGTGCTCCGTCCCCACCCGCCGAGGGCGCCCTGAAAGAGGTCGATGCTCTCCATGCGGAGTTCTAAGTGTTGGATGTTTTGATGGAGAGTCAACCTGCCCACATTGCATCGACAATAAGCATGGGACTCCAACCAGTGAACTGAAAGCAAGTGTGGCAAGGGAAAGTGAAGAGACGGTGTCCTTCACTTGTCTTTCACCCATAGGATGGTAAGGGAAAAGAGTTAAGAAACGGCAAGCCTTGTGTTTTTTCAATAGCGCCTTGTGAAGTCTAAGAATATTTGAAAGCAGCTATGTGTGCAGTGTCCCTTTTTAAATTCATTTAAAGGAAAATTGACTGCATATGAGGCGAGTTTACTAAGACACTATCAAGGTGCATTCTGGTGACTGCAGTAAAGAAGACCACATGGTGATTCTGTAGTCTCAAGGGTTGTTTAAAAACACAGTCACATGGATTTAAGTGGGGTCTTCCATCCCCATACACTGAGGCCGCCCTGAAAGAGGTTGATGCTCTACATGAAGAGTTCTGAGTGTTGGATATATATATATATATACATACATACATATATATATATATATATATATATATATATATATATATATATATATATATATATATATATATATATATATATATATATATATATATATCTCCATATTATGTTATGCAGACATATACTGTACTTGTTCAATATATCTAGCCCACAGATGGGCATTGACCAATAATAATCTCAATCTAGCCCTGCATGGGCCCCGTCCTCTCCCAATAGTCAATCACTGGAACCAAAATCAACATTGGTCCGAAATACACCCTCCCAAATAGAGGAAAAGAAAGAAGTCAAAGTAATAGAAAAGAGGAAATAGAGTATAAAGTCGAGGGGAGGAACCTCGGAAGGAGAAAAGATACATATATACAAAACCTATGTACATACTAGACAATATCCCCAAAATAGGAGATAATTAAATCACTAAATCAATCAATCCAGAAGAGATCAATCCAGAAAAATCAATCCAGAGAAATCAATCCAGAAAAAGGAACAACCCTTTCCAATTTGGCTAAGCCCCATTATATACAAGTTCTAGACACAATATTACTGAATATACAAATATACAAATATACAATATAGCGAGTCACAGATCTATTTACATTGTGGGTCCAATCGTTACCTCATAACTTACTCTCCAAGATGTATAGCTAATTCTTCACTGCTATTCAGGCCTAGCGGAACCTTAGTTTGAAGGTCAATTATAAACCTCGATTCCAATCTCCTCAGGTTGAGGACCCTGTCTCCTCCGCGGGGGTTAGAAGGAACCTGATCTAAACAGAAGAAGCTCAACTGGTCACTGTTCCGTTTGTGAACTTTGTCGAAGTGGCGTGCCACAGGATATGTCTCATCTCCTTTTCCAATGGCTCTCATATGCTCCAAAACCCTGATCTTGGCTGGGTGAATGGTGCTCCCCACATAACGTAGGCCGCAAGGGCATACTAAGCAATACACTACATAGGGGCTAGTGCAGGTAAGACATTTTCTGATGTTCCTCTTCTCTCCAGTAATCGGAATATCATAGCCAAGGACCCTTTTACTGCCCTTGCATGCCTTGCATTTCCCACACGGGAAAAACCCTTGCATATTGCCAAAAGATGAAACCATATTGTCTATCTGATGACACAGGAAATGTATGTGCTCCACGCTGGTGTATTCGTGGCGAGTATTGGATATTCGTGGAGCACCGGAAAGGTGGAAACAATTGGAAGGACAGTATACACTGTAACAGGCGGACGCACGTGTGGAAAATCATTGGGCGAAGTACGGGTAAGACGCCGGCTGGCGGCTTTACTATATATTTCCACCGCACCATGACAGGGGAGGAGTAGCACGCTATTGGAAAAAATCGGAATCATTTACGATGGATATGCACTGTGAATCGGAGCACCGGCAGGCTGCCTCCAGTATGTTTGGGAAGAAGGAAGAGAGGGGAGAACGCAAACAGGACCCGGGGGGTCCGGTAAAACGAGTTTCCACACTAATTGCATAGCGCTCGAGAGGCTCTACGAGCGTGAGATTAGGAAATGATGGGAAGGCACCTCCCTACAGCAATACATTGAGGTCAATATGGTCCCAAGGAGACTTAGAATATATACTGTGCCAGCGTATGAATCCCCAGACCCCCTTCTTCTTGATGAATGGGCCGAACACACAGCACAGTCGTGCAAAGGAAGTTTGCAAATTTTAGTTTGCATGGAGTGATAGAGATAAAGCTTTACATGATATTGAGGAGTTGGAGGAACTTCTTAAGAAGGAGGAAGATCAAGTGAAATTAACGGAATTCAAGGAACAAATGAAAAAGCTTACGAAGAGAAAATCAAAAAGCGAAAACAGAGTAAATTCGAAAGGGACGAGGAGGATTATGCCCAAGGAAGGGTACTAACTTTCGCAAAGAATTATGACAATCCCAGGAAGGAATTGTTGAATAAAAACAGAGCGACAGTACAAACTGGGGGGGAACCCAATATCACCTCGGAATCGGAGGTAACGGAGAACGAATCTTCCGGTGATGAGAGGCAAAGCACCCTACGATCAGGACTGGTACGTATCCCTTTTCGGCAGGAGTTCCAACTAATCCGCCAATCGTGGCAGAAAGGTGGAAGGGGCAAACCGCCGGAGCAAAGTGGAAGAGGAAGACAAGGAGGGGACAGAGGGGTAGGAAGAGGCGCTGTCTCTCCCCCTACGACCAGGAGCAAGAAGATATACAACAGGAGACGGTAATGGGTGATGACAATCTTACCATTATTAACCTGACTGATAAAGAGCTCACTGACACGGAAGAGTCAGTCCTGAAGTTAGGGCTAACATTTTGTCCGCAGAGAACGATGGAATTCACCCAGACACGCATTGATCTGTTCAAATTTACACGTAAGCTGAAACTACACAAGTATTTTAAGACGAAACCCGCATCCACGAAGATGAAAGAGAGGGTGAGCAGTCACTGTGAAACTGATAACCTACAAGATATCGATCTGAATGCCATCATGGTTTTGGAAGAGTTGAGGACTGGGGCTCCAGAGAACTCACTTACCACCATAAGCAGATCGCAGCAATTGGAGGTTACAGGGATTAAACAATGTGGAGGTAACACGCACTTCAAACCTGTCTCACAGTTTCTGCCACAGACAATGCGAGATGCAATTGATACGTTCACCGATGCGGTAGTAAAAGACCTTGGCATTTTGAGATGGAAAAAGAGAATTCCGGGTAGCAACAGCAGTATTAGGAGGAAGGATAACAATTTTGCCTTCAAACAACGATTGGCCTTGCAGACTCTGAAAAATGACAAAGAGATGATTTGCAAGCCCTCGGATAAGGGCGGAAATATTGTCCTGCAAACCAGGGTGAACTACAATAAAGAAGCCCTAAGACAGCTGAATGACCAAAGAAACTATATGAAGATCGACGCCAATGAGTACCATTCCAGCACAGTGGATTACCATACATTGATCACTAAATGGCATATGAAGAATCTTCTGAATATGGATGAATTTTTGTTTCTAAGACGTCTGAACCCCACCATTCCCACTTTTTATCATCTCCCTAAAGTGCACAAAGACAGATCATGTCCACCAGGCAGGCCCATTGTGGCATCACAAGGGAGTTTGACAGAACACATGTCGATTTATGTGGATTTCTTTCTTTTGCAACATGTAAAGGTTTTGAAGTCGTATATAAGGGACACTATGGACCTGTTACAACATTTGGCATCTTTAAAGTGGGATGAGAACTACAAACTGATTGTACTTGATATAACAAGTCTCTACACTTCGATTGCACATACGGATGGTCTAAGGGCGCTCAGATACTTCTTGGAGAGACGTCCACTGAAATATGCACTACACAATACTCTGATCCTAGAGTTTGCGAACTTTTGCTTGACTAATAACATTTTTTTGTTCCAGGCACAGATGTTCAGACAAACCTCGGGCACTGCGATGGGCACCTGCTTCGCCCCCAGCTACGCGAATTTATTCGTGGGCTGGTGAGAGGAGCAGGTGGCCTGGAGCAATGCCAACGAGGAATGGACCAATCGGGTGGTACGATGGTACCGTTTCATCGATGATCTTTTCATCGTTTGGAGTGGACCATCAGAATCAGCACAGGAGTACATTAAGATCCTTAACACCAACCAGGTCAATCTGGAATCACTGGAGAAATTAGCTCTGATTCTGTGAATTATCTAGATTTAAACATCTATGTAGATGAGGGACAGTTGAAAACCAGACTATACTGGAAAACCTCTGCAGGCAATTCTGTCCTGCATGCCTCAAGCAGTCATCCACAGAATCTGGTAAAGAGCATACCTTATGGGGAGCTAGTAAGGATCAAGCGGAACAGCACTGATGAGGGGGAATTTCAGAAAGCAGCAAAAGCATGCTTGGGACGTTTCAAAGCTAGAGGGTATAGTAATCAAGTGTTAGAACAAGCATACCATAGGGCGGATGCCCTTAAGAGGGAAACATTGCTGTTACCTCCAGCAATTAACATCAAGAGGAACAGTGACTCAGATAGTGAGGGAGGGACATTTCGTCTCATCACTACTTACTCTAGCAATGCAGGAGATCTGAGAAGGATCATGAGAAGGAACTGGAATATACTTAGAAGTGACGGAGTGATAGGATCTGATTTACCTCCCAACCCGTTAGTGACCTTTAGAAAGGCTAGGTCGCTCAAGAATGATCTTGTCCATAGTCATCAGATAGACAATATGACTTCATCTTTTGGCAATATGCAAGGGTTTTTCCCGTGTGGGAAATGCAAGGCGTGCAAGGGCAGTAAAAGGGTCCTTGCCTATGATATTCCGATTACTGGAGAGAAGAGGAACATCAGAAAATTTCTTACCTGCACTAGCCCCTATGTAGTGTATTGCTTAGTATGCCCTTGCGGCCTACGTTCTGTGGGGAGCACCATTCACCGAGCCAAGATCAGGGTTTTGGAGCATATGAGAGCCATTGGAAAAGGAGATGAGACATATCCTGTGGCACGCCACTTCGACAAAGTTCACAAACGGAACAGAGACCAGTTGAGCTTCTTCTGTTTAGATCAGGTTCCATCTAACCCCCGGGGAGGAGAAAGGGTCCTCAACCTGAGGAGATTGGAATCGAGGTTTATAATTGACCTTCAAACTAAGGTTCCGCTAGGCCTGAATAGCAGTGAAGAATTAGCGATACATCTTGGAGTGTAAGTTATGAGGTAACGATTGGACCCACAATGTAAATAGATCTGTGACTCGCTATATTGTATATTTGTATATTCAGTAATTTTGTGTCTAGAACTTGTATATAATGGGGCTTAGCCAAATTGGAAAGGGTTGTTCCTTTTTCTGGATTGATTTCTCTGGATTGATTTTTCTGGATTGATCTCTTCTGGATTGATTGATTTAGTGATTTAATTATCTCCTATTTTGGGGATATTGTCTAGTATGTACATAGGTTTTGTATATATGTATCTTTTCTCCTTCCGAGGTTCCTCCCCTCAACTTTATACTCTATTTCCTCTTTTCTATTACTTTGACTTCTTTCTTTTCCTCTATTTGGGAGGGTGTATTTCGGACCAATGTTGATTTTGGTTCCAGTGATTGACTATTGGGAGAGGACGGGGCCCATACAGGGCTATATTGAGATTAATATTGGTCAATGCCCATCTGTGGGCTAGATATGTTGAACAAGTACAGTATATGTATGCATAACATAATATGTTTGATGTTTTACACTTGTTTCTATGCATATATAATGCGGGATGGCTTGCCATTAGGAAGTCTAAAATGGCGCGCGATTAGTGAAGCGCGAGTCAGTCCTTTCACTATGTCGACACAGGAAATGTATGTTAAAAAACATGGTGGTCAGGCACTTCGGTAAACATTGACGAAGGTTGGATACCGAAACGCGTCTGTTGTTGAAGCTGTGCTATTCTTCTGTGAATAAATAACGGAAATGATCCCCGGGAGTGCTTTCCTTCTTTCATGAAACAGTGGATATGAAGGAGACTGGAGAGTAATAGATTGTGCTGGTGCACCCCCGCATCTAGAAAGCACCCGTCGGCGAGTGCTCCACGCTGGTGTATTCGTGGCGAGTATATATATATATATATATATATATATATATATATATATATATATATATGTGTGTGTGTGTGTGTGTGTTTGATAACTTTATTTCGGTCGAATAGACCATAAAAATGCAGATAAAACAAGACATTTCACTGAAAGTTAAAACAATAAATTACATGATTACATGTACAGTAAAACCTGAAAGATAAAATAGATGAAACCAAGAGTTATCAACACATACAGTGAGATGAAATACACAGCATTATAAAAAACTTCTCCTTCTATGCCACATACTCAGCAGGAATCGGGATACAGCGAAGACAATTGGAGGATGTGTATCAAAACGTAGAACCCTACAAGCATGGGCACATTGGGTGAATCCAAGATTCCTACAAATTGGGATGAGCCAGCGTTTCCTTATCTCCAATAGGCAGTGCAGAAAAACAGAACATGGGAAATATCTTCTCGCTTGTAATTACAAGCTGGGCATACTATGGTCTCACTATTGGCCCATCTACCAGTGAATACTCTGAGTGGGAGGCTACTGATCCTAAGCTGTATGTAGAGTTTCCACGCAAGAGCGGGATAAATTAAGTCCAAGACATTCTCCACAATTGGTTCCACCTTCACTTGTAGGAACTCCACTGTCAATCTACCCAGAGTTGGAGACCTCTGGAGGGCTTCTAGGTTATAATTTCTGACATGGCTTAGGAGCTTAGCTTTTGTTAACTTCTGGCAACTATTTGCCGGAGTCTCCCACAATTCGGGTAAGCCAATTTGATCGCAGAGTGCCCTCACATGTACAAGCCATGGGACCTTCCTAGTTTTTAAAGTAGCCCTTATTTCAATAAACTCTGCTTTATAGGGTATTAATTCAGGGATAGACCAAAGCCTCTTTCAATACATTAGTGGCCGAGCGGCTACTACCTCCTCTAACGGTTCTAACCCTAAATCCATACGCAGCGGAGTTAATGGTGTACTAATTGGTAGATCAAATAGGTTTCTCATAAAGCCATGTTCTACCCTCACAAGAGTCATTAGACGTTTATGGCCCCACAATTCTACACCGTACATAGAGGCTGCTCTGGCCTGAAGCTTACATATTTCTATGACAGGCGCAGCAGGCTTGAAGACCGAAGACTTATGAACTTTCCTAATTGCCCCCACCACCTGGCACAACCTAAGGGCCGCCTTAGCTATCTGAGCCACCCCAGTCAAAATTCTCAGTCAAGGTAATTCCCAGGTAATCGAAAATCTTTACTCTTTCTAGGCGTTTACCATTTAACAGAGGGTTCGGGCGGGTTTTTTGGGGGGAATTAAAGATCATAAACTTGGTCTTGTCCAAGTGGATCTCCAGTCCTCGCTGTTCGCAAAAAAGCAGCGAAGCCTTCAAGGGTACGCTGGATCCCCGTTGATGTTTTAGATAACAGCAGGGTGTCATCTGCAAACATCAAAGCGGAGACACGCCCAGTCGCCAACCCAGGGGCATCACTGTCCCTTACATGCAGAAGATGGTCAACTAGCCCGTTCAGATAAAGGCAGAATAGAGTTGGGGCCAGGACACACCCCTGGAGTACCCCTTTCTTCACAGGGAAGCGGTTCGACAGTTCCCCATATCGTCCACACCCTGCAATACAGCCCAAAGTTTTTCTCTTGGAACTAGATCAAATGCGGCATGCAGGTCCACGAATATGAGATAGAGGCTGCCACCCTCCACACATACCGTTTTCCAAAATAATACCTGGAGCCTGAAAATTTGATCGATTGTAGAAATACCCATCCGGAACCCGGCTTGGAATATAGACAGAGTCCCATTTTCCCCTATCCACCCCAGGAGTCTATCTAGAATAATCCTGCCCATCGGCTTCTGCGTGGTATCTATCAGGCTGACAGGCCTATAGTTAAACGGGGTTAATGGACAGCCTTTTTTGTAAATTGGGACAATTTCCGCTCCAAGCCACGTATACGGCGGGGGACTACCCTTGAGTATTGCGTTGAATAGAACAACCAAGTATGGTGCCCAGATTTTAGGTTGTGTGCGAAATAGGTCACCGGGGAGCTTATCCAGGCCAGGGGCCTTGTTAGGTAGAAGTTTGATTATGACTGTCTCAACCTCCACAAGGGAGATATCTTCAGCCCCAACCATGGGGTGGGCACAGAGAGTGGCCACTGTGCCCGTGCCCTGTTTGGAAATCAAGGGCCCCACCTGAGGATACTTCTTTAGTAGTCCTAGGGTAAGGGACTGAGGGGTTCCATCATCGCCCTCCGTCGTCTGCACCAGCAAGGCCTCCAAACTATGTTCATAAGCATTCCCAAGGGAGACATGTGATGGTAACTGTGCTTCAGTATCAGTATATAAAGCCCCAAAGTGTGCTTCCCATGCTGCCGGTGCAATATTCGCCAGGGTTGGTGCTCTACCCCCAAAATTCACAATCGACCAAAATCTTTTAGAATCTTTGGTCGAAAGGGCTACTCTTAAATCCTCCCACCTATTCTCTTCCCAGTTCTTCTTCTCACACTTGACTAGCTGCTTGTACCTGAACCGGCACTGCTTGATACCAGCCCTGTCCTCATAGCGGAAAGAAGGTCACTTTTCGCCTTCCGACAAGATGCGTAATACCAGGGATGTTTTTGTTGAGTGTTAACCTTCCCACTTCCACATGGGAAGAAGACATCCAATAGGTTTGCAATCAATTGTTTGTGGACATCTACGGCCATTGTCCACGCCTCTAGGTCAAAGTCCTTTTCCCCTACCGTACCCATTTCTAAGAAGTGCGGTAGTGCTAGCTGGTAGATCCCTGCCAGTTTGGACGGCGAATCCTGGATTTTCGCCCATTTAATCCGTCGCTGATTATTAGAAAGGACGAGTGATGGTTTAACAGAGTTAGGGTCAGGCGCAGTACTAGACAGGCCAAAACTCCCTGGTTTCAAAGACAGCACAAGAGCGTTATGATCACTATCACTGCGTTGGTGGATCCTAAAATCAAAAACCCAATTCCAGTGTCTGGCTTCAACTAATACATAATCAATATTGGAATTTTGCCCCAGTCTATTAAAAGTTGGTAAGCCCGGTCTATCTGGGTCGACCCTCCCATTGCACACCCGCAGAGACGTTGTAAGGGTTAAGGATTTAATTTGCAGTACCAGCAGAGTCCATGCTTTAACTGGGGCTATCCGTGGTTCAGGGATGTGCCAGTAATCGTCCTCATCCACTAGATCAACTATATCAGCACCAGCAAGGGGTTCAAACTGGCAATTGAAGTCGCCTCCGACCAAAAGGGCTATTGCTGGATCAAGGGAAGAGATAAACCGGCTTAATGTATCGATTGTGGGAGATTCATGACTGCTCTGTGATGGTCTAGAGTAAACATTGAGAAGGGCAACCTGGGTAGAATCTGGCATTGTCAAAAGGACACATTGGATATCGGGTGAGTTGGTAGGGACATGGGCTGCCTTAACCCCCAAGTGCGGGGGTTAAGGCATATATATATATATATATATATATATATATATATATATATATATATATATATATATATATATATATATATATATATATATGTATATTACCTACTGGCGGTCGCCAGTAGGTATATATAGTTAGGATTTTTTTCCAATGGGATTTTTGAAAATTCTATGTCTAATAACTTTGGCGTTTATGGACGGAATTGGCTGAAATTTTCAGGAAAATGGCACATTTTGTTTCTGAGCAGCCCCTGAAAATTTGGGGGGGATTCGTCAAGGGGGGGCCGAGAAAAAAGGGGAGTCCCAAAACGCGTTTTTAACATTGAGTTTTCCATAGGGCGGTTGGCCTCACTTTTAGCTCGAACGGCTGAATGGATTTACACGAAACTTGGAAAAATTGTAGATATGGTTTGCCCGAAGTGCCTTTGCTAGGTCTCAAGATATGTGCTCCAGTGGATTTTGAGAAATTAACATTTTAAAAAACAGATATATCTGTGACAGCGCTCCGGGTAGCGCTCCGGTTCGCGTACTTGACGCGTAACGGAACTTTGCGAAGCGAAGCTGATTGGCTCTCCGGTGTCTGTCAACATTCTAAACAGTCCGGAGCGGCCGCCATCTTGTCTCTCGGTAGGATTGAGAGACAAGAGGAGGCCAAAACGAAGGGGGAAATGACCATAAGGGGGCATAGTAGATCCTCCCTGACCCCCTAGGTTTGATGTGGAGGCTTTAAAAGGGCCGCGCGGGGCAAAAATAATATTTTTTTTTTTTTTAAATCGTTTTTTTTGCGTGGGGAGTGCCCGGTACGCTTTTGTGCAATGGGCGGTGGTAATCTAAATGATGAAATAAAATAAAATAAAATAGTTCTAAACCAATGAAAAGTGTTATTTTTAGGTCACATGACCTAGCCTTACATCATTAGGAACCCAAAAGTGAAATGAACCAATGAAAAGTTTTATTAACAAATCACATGACCTGTTATGCTTACGTTACGCGCTCCGCGCCGCGCCCCGGATCGCTTCCGGGAAGCTGCGCTTCGCGCCTCGCGCACCGGAGCACTTCCGGGTGCGCTAACGCAGCGCGTCATATGACGCATTACGCGACAACGCAGGTCCAGAATATAGTCAAAATGTCTCCACCAACCAGCGGTCGGAACAGAACCCCTATCAGCAGTCTAAAAAGTTCTGTTAAATGACAACAGAAGGGACAGGCAACAAGAACCATCAGTCAAAGAGGGGAGGGCAAGTTCTTCTCTACCGGGTCACGTTGGGGCTCCACCGGAACTGATCGAATTGGTAGTCTACAGTGTTTCTGGATGTTTCAGACTGAAGCTGGCGTCAGCATGAGAGCACCCCGTGGCTACGTCGTGGCCATTCCGCAAGCAATCATGGCAGTCGCTCCCCACCGGAAGTCTGCGGGAGTCGGGGGCCCCGGTGACTCTTGTAGAATCTTCAAGGCTGAGGGGACGCTTTTGGGAATGGGGCCCATGCCCTAGCAGTCAAGCGTCCGAGTTCCAGGGTTGCCCAGAGCCATCCTTGCAGGCCAGGCCCAAGTCTGTGGAGCCGACCGCCATTTCGTGAGCTCCGTGGCAGCCGCCTGTCGCTGTACCGCAAGATTGGGTGCAATTCCGTTGGATGGCGGGTGAGACGCTGTAATAGCAAGAGCAGGCGCAATTCAGCTGGCCGAGCGAGGCACTGTGCCGCAAGAGCGGGCGCAACTCTGTTGGCCGAGTGAAGCGCTGGGGTGTAGCTGAGAAACCTACACCTGGGGAGGTGGGGGAGGCTCGTTCGCGCCGCCTCTCCCTTCCAGTGCACCCCACGCCGTCTCCTGGCACAGGTATATGTGATGGTCGGACCAGGGCACCGCAGGACGTGTCTTCAGGTCAAACGGATTGTGGGACAAGGTCCAGAATGGAGGAGTCACAAAAAGGCAAAAAGTTACGCCTGACCCTGGGAGCCGGCCGCCTATGTCGGGGGCGATCTCAGGCCACACCAGGGCAACAAAACTTGGGGAGGGGGCAGGAGCCAAGCGCCCCCCTCCGAGTCCGCGCCACCACACCGCCCCTCGGGGGCCTCCGTCAAGCGGCTCAGGGAGGCACCGCAGGCAGCGGTTCTTCAGATCAGTGGCTCAAAACCGGCAAGGCTCCCCTCCGTCAGTAGCGATCGTTGGCGCTGTGGTTGCGCCGGAGGCCCCGCCTAGTCAACGCCCCGGCCTCTCCATCTCGTAGGCCGCAGAGTAGTCGGGGAGTAATCCCGGGAACGGCGGCATGCATTTGGATCGATGTTGCAGCAGGCTGCCATGTAAATAGTTATTTAATAAAACGTTTTACCCTGTTACTTTGCTGGTGTGTTGTATATATTTATAATATTTGCATAGGGTTTGTCGTTGTTTTGGGCGAGCTGTCTTGCAGCCATCATGGCGTCGAGCTCAGTTCCTCTCACTAGTTTCATATTTCTCATGAGGTGTTGTTCCTAATGTTTCTATTTTAGCGAGGTCAAAAAGAGATCCCATTAGTGGCCTACTGATTTTGCTTGATTCCTTTTGTTTTTTTTAACGATTTTTCACTATCTGCAAAGACTAAATAGAGTATTGCGACTCTGTGCTTGTTTATAAATAGAGAATGAACCAAAGAGAACCAATTCCAAAACAGTAAATGCTTGGATAACAATCAATCAAATGGAGAGGGAAGCAGGCACGACGGATTACAACGGGGGCAAAGGCCTGCGTTACCTACCCTTCACTATCTGCAAAGAGAGAATACTCCTAAAAGAAAAGAGGGGGGGGCAGCGTTCAAAGCACATCAGCGTGCATAAACACGAAAATGTTTTTACCTACCACGTACTTGACATTTTAAAGCTTTTGATATTTGCTATTAAAAAAACATTGAAATTCACTGAAAAAACCATAGGTTATAGACCATATATAGTTAGGAATTAGCATTTACAAAACCTTGAAAATTCACTGAAAAAACCATAGGTTATAGACCATATATAGTTAGGGATTAGCATTCACAAAACCTTATTTTACTCACACAAAACCAATGAAATTCCATATATAGTTAGTTGCACTAACTATATATTTCGCGCACCCGCAATCCACTGCTGATGATGTCACATATTACATCATTCATGACATGGTCAGTGACATCACTGATGACATCACTGACAACATCACTGATGACATCATTCATGTGAAAATACGATTAACCTCTTCAGACTCAAATATAACCTTAGATACACTCAGTGTAAACAGACACTCACAGATTGTCACTCATCCATGGAGTTACTCATACACCTAGTCAGAGATGCAAAGAATCAATCACACCTCCATTTCCTCAACTATACAGTTATACACACCTTACTAATTCAAACATATTCTAACATATATTTACTCTCTTATACAATCACTGATACATGTTTTCAATGATCCATGCAGCCACTCACACATTCACTGGCTCTTATGCACAGTTATTTATATATGTCAACTCTCACATGTACTGTGTTTTACATATGTACTTACTTTGACATGTAGCACTGAGATATCCATTCACTCACCAATACACTCATGCACACAGTCAACCGCCCATACAGCTGTTTCCACATGCACTTTTGAACCCATACATCTAGTGAATCAACTGCTCACACATCTATGCACAGCCACCCACACACACACACTCACTCTCCCATCCAACTACTTGGGGAACCAATCAATAACCCATATAGTTAATCATATAGCTAGTGATCAACACATGCAGCAGTTTACAGAACAACAGATATAATGATGCACAAATTAAGACAGTTTAGTCACTAACCCATGCTCTCAGTGAGACACATTTAATCACTCGCTCATACAGTCAGTCATGCACCTACTAAATCCTTCATCCAGACACTTATACATCCACTCATTCTTCAATATGTAAGACATATTTTAACTTTACAGAAACATACAGTCACTGGATGATGTCATCAGTGATGTCATCAGTGATGTCACTGACCATGTCATGAATGATGTAATATGTGACATCATCAGCAGTGGATTGCGGGTGCGCGAAATATATAGTTAGTGCAACTAACTATATATGGAATTTCATTGGTTTTGTGTGAGTAAAATAAGGTTTTGTGAATGCTAATCCCTAACTATATATGGTCTATAACCTATGGTTTTTTCAGTGAATATATATATATATATATATATATATATATATATATATATATATATATATATATATATATATATATATATATATATATATATATATATATATATATGTATATAAATATATTACCTACTGGTGATAGCCAGTAGGTATATATATTTATTATTGGCTACCATAGGAAATCCGCAACATTCTATTGGGAATAACTTTGGCGCCGGTTGAGGAATCTGCCTGTAATTTTCCTTAAAATGGTCTCGCTGCACTCCGCTTCTTCCCTGAAAGTTTCAGGGGAATTCGTGAAGTGGGGGCTGAGAAAAAAGGGGTGTCCCAAAACGTGTTTTCCCCATGTTAATTTCCATAGGACGGTCTGACAAGTCTACAGCCCGAACCGCTGAACGGAATAACGCCAAACTTTGCAAAATTGTAGGGACTGGTACGCAGATGTGCCTTTGCTATGTTTGGTGAAAATTGCTCCAGTGGTTTTTATGAACATTAGGTTCAAAAACACATATATATCTATATGAGCTTACGGGTCGCGAGCGCGATCCTGATTGGCTGGCAGTCGACTGTCAACATTCCAAACTGTCCAAACCAGGAAGAGTTGGCCACCATCTTGTTTATCAGGAGAACGGAGGCACAAGAGAGCCCAAAACAAGAGTGGAAAACACGAAAAGGGGGCAGGGTAGAGACCCCCCAACCCCCTAGCCCTTCTCAGGGGGTCTCAGAAGGACCCCCAAGGGCAAAAAAAAAAATCGAAAAATCGCGGGGTACACGCACGGTACACGTACAGGCACGCGTACGTACGCGTACCGTGCGCGTACCCCGCGATTTAAAAAAAATAAATAATTTTGCCCTTGGGGGTCCTTCTGGGACAACCTGAGAAGGGCTAGGGGGTCACTGAGTCTCTACCCTGCCCCCTTTTTTCGTTTTCCACTCTTGTTTTGTGCTCTCTTGTGCCTCAGTTCTACTGAGAAATGAGATGGCTGCTCAGGTGGTACCAGAAGGATATTAACATATCAAAACGTTATTCGCTAATAGAATTTGCATTTACAAAACCTTTGAAGTTTTAAAAAAAAAATATAGGTTTCACGCCAGATATAGTTAGGAATTCGCATTTAAAAAACCTTGCAAATTCACTGAAAAAAACCATAGGTTTCAGGCCATATATAGTTAGGAATTAGCATTTAAAAAACCTTGCAAATTCACTTAAAAACCATAGGTTTTAGGCCTTATATAGTTAGGAATTAGCATTTAAAAAACCTTGCAAATTCACTTAAAAAACCATAGGTTTCAGGCCTTATATAGTTAGGAATTAGCATTTAAAAAACCTTGCAAATTCACTTAAAAACCATAGGTTTTCATGCCTTATATAGTTAGGAATTAGCATTAAAAAAACCTTTGAAATTCACTCAAAAAAAGTTTTAGGGGTGTTATAGTTTGCTGGACATTTCACTCATACAAAACCATTGAAATTGCTCCTATATAGTTAGTTGGACTAACTATATTTCGCGCACCCGCAATGCACTGCTGATGATGTCACATATTAGATCATTCATGACATGGTCAGTGACATCACTGATGACATCTCAAATGACATCACTGATGACATCACTGATGACATCCTCCACGTGACAATCACATACACCTTTTCATACACAAGTAAAATCTTTCATCACTCTTTGTAAAATACAGAGTATCATATTTGAATGCATTGTCACAGCAATACAAGTATCAAAAAACCCACTCAGTGATTCATAGATGTATGCACACATCTAATCACTTACCTGTAGATTCACTCATACATGCTGTCAATGAACGATAGAACACTATCAAAAATACTTATACACCTATATCAACATTACACAGCAGCACACATCTTATTCACATATGAAGTCATCCTACTCACTTAGGCAAACAATGGATCATACTTACATACTTACTTAACTACGCACTTATACAAACACCACTTCATCTATTCATTTAGATAGTAAGTCATACTTAGTGAATTATAAAATCATTATTACAAGTATATAGTTATCCATACAGTCACTCACACAATCATTGAGTCTTATGGATACTTATTTATATACAACAACTGACACATACACTGCCTTTATTTTTCTAGTTTGTTGGACATGTACATTGAGAAATATATTTGCTCATCAGCACACCCTTAAAGAGATTCACTCACCCAAACTGTTAGAACATGTAATTCACACATCTTTGGACAGTCACACACCCCCCAACGAACCACACACACTTTCACTCTCCCATAGAAATACTCAGTTATCTAATCAATAACTAATATAGACTTTCACATAGCTAGTAACCAACTGGAGAACCAGTTTACACAACAACTGACAACGTGATACAGATATTCGCACAGTTTAGTCCCTATCCACTATATTTAGTGAGACACTATAAATTGGTCAAGTAAACAGTCAATTACACTGTTACTAAATCCTCCATCCAAATATTTATTTATATATATCCACTCATTCTTCAATGCAAATTGCTATATATATAATGCATATTTAAATAAAGAAGCAAACCAAATTCACTGGATGATGTCATCAGTGATGTCATTTGAGATGTCATCAGTGATGTCACTGACCATGTCATGAATGATCTAATATGTGACATCATCAGCAGTGCATTGCGGGTGCGCGAAATATAGTTAGTCCAACTAACTATATAGGAGCAATTTCAATGGTTTTGTATGAGTGAAATGTCCAGCAAACTATAACACCCCTAAAACTTTTTTTGAGTGAATTTCAAAGTTTTTTATAAAGCTAATTCCTAACTATATAAGGCCTGAAACCTATGTTTTTTTCAGTGAATTTCAAAGGTTTTTTTAATGCTAATTCCTAACTATATAAGGCCTGAAACCTATGGTTTTTTAAGTGAATATATATATATATATATATATATATATATATATATATATATATATATATATATATATATATATATATATATATATATATATATATATTGCTGGAGCAAGAAATTCTTCACTAAAGAAGACGCCGCACACCACTTTGAATTATGCTGGTTTCTTTATTCTCCTGTAGGTTTTCCACACCTACGCGTTTCGGACTGTTACAAGTCCCTGATCACGGTTTACAAACATTAGTCCTTTGTTTGTGTTGCATATTTATACTGTTTGTTCCACTGAGCACATTATGATGCATTGTGGGAACAGTAGGCAAACTCATTACTTGCCAGAATTTTATAAATCCTATATATGCGTGCGTCAAACTGTACAGCTCTCCTGCACTGTGACAATATATAAATATCATTTTATCTTTCCATCACATGTGTCATGTTAGCTCACTTCAACAAGTCAAAAATTACTATTCTTACATACATCTTTAGTCACTAATTATCATCAGTTGGCACAGCCATCTTGGGTAGGTAGTGACGCTCTGAGACATTCTCAGGCGCCATATTGGGTGGGTTAGAGGCTCGAGCAGCCGGAAGTCCGCACTTGGAGAGCTTATAAAAGCTGCTCCTAGTCCTTGTCCTTCAGACCTTTCCTGACATCACGCGCATCACTTTGGATTCTTGTTTTTAAAACCTGCACTGTTCGATAATTTTAATTTTGCGTCATTGTAATTGCGCAGTTGTATTTCGCCGCTGTTTAAATCGAAGCGCTGCTACTGCTGTCACCTGGAGATTAGGCTTACCTGCATCTAAATTGTGCCCCCACAAGCCGCGTTTGCGAGACTGAGTTAGGGGTCCCTGGTCCTGGTGATTCGTCCGCCATCTTGGGTAGGTAGTGACGCTCTGAGACATTCTCAGGCGCCATATTGGGTGGGTTAGAGGCTCGAGCAGCCGGAAGTCCGCTCGGCGTAATACTATAATTAAGATGTGTAAGCAGACGCGCAGCGGATGCGTGCAGCGGAGGCGCCGTAGATGCGCCGGAGGTGCGCCAGAGGTAAGCCCGTTTGCGCCCGTTCGCGTCCCGGGCGCCTCTGGCGCTCCTGCCCCTGCATACCCCTGCCCTACTTCCACTGAGGATTTAGAGCCTGAGCCCATCCTCACCCCGCTTAAGACACTGTCTTGCGGCTTGGTGAATGCTCGCTCTTTGATAAAACATCACGCTGAGACCGCCTTATTAATTGAATCGTCACAGCTAGATATACTATTCGTGACTGAAACGTGGGCCACGAAGGACTGTGACATGGAATTAGGTTGGGCGTGCCCGCCAGGCTATCTGATAAGACACACCCCCCGTATATCGGGCAGGGGTGGTGGGATAGGTTATATCTTCAGAGACTCTATATCCTTGACCGAACTGGTGACTACGAAGGTAGCAGGGTTTGAGCTTATGGGCTTTTCCATCGCGGCTCAAGGAGGTACATTAGTAGCAGGTCTTTTATGCTACCGTCCGCCCTCTCTGCCTACGACAGCCCTTCAATCCTTAATTGACCTGATCTACGACCTCTCGAACTCGCATGCCAATTTTCTAGTATTGGGTGATTTCAACCTTTGGCCTTCTGGCCCGCATGATTTGGCCTTCCGAGAACTGTGTCAAGCATGCAGCAACATCCAGCTTGCTCAACTGGTTCAGGTACCCACCCATGATAAGGGACATATACTAGACTTGGTCTTTGCAGATAAGAACTTGGTTGTGGTAGAGAAGGTCGAGGCCCAGGGTTGGACCGATCATTCCATGATTGTCCTGTCCCTCCTTATGCCTGCCCCATGGAGACCTAATAAATCGACCAGCAGGAAGCTGAATCGGCAATGGAGTCGTCTCCTTAGGGAACCGATTCGACCCACACTCCTACCGGGAATCTTTCAGATGGAGGAGAGTGTGGATAAGAGCTACGCCTCCCTCTGCCAGCATATCGTATCATCTCTCGATGATCTGGCCCCCTTACGCAAGGTAAGAGACAGGCCCAGAGGCCTAAACGCCTGGTTCAGCGAAGAACTAGGACATTCCAAACTCCGCTGTAAACAGGCGGAGCGTGCCTGGAGGAGAGGATATAGGGAGCAGGATAAGGCAGCTTATAAAGCAGCCTTGCACGAATACAAGGCCCAGTTAAGAGCCGCAAAAGCCAAGTTCTTGGAAGATACTCTGGCGAAGGCATCTAACAAATCTCAGACCCTGTTCAGACTGGTTAAGACCTTGTCCGGCCCACCTTGCATGGCGTCTACTATCCCGGCCTCACAGGCACTATGCGACTCGCTGGCCCTTGCTTTTGAGGAGAAAATCAGGATTATCCTGACTGGATTGAAAAATCCCGAACAATCTGTAATAACCGCAGTCTCTCCTTTGGACCCGTTTGACAACATGGACTCCAATTCGGCTCCCAACATGGAAGGGATGTCGCAGCTGTCCAGCTTTCCCGTCCCCTCGTTAGAGGAATTTGTTATCCTGGCAAACAGCGTATCGTCAGGATCACCGCTGGATCCCATGCCTCACAAGATCTGGAAGGCCTTCCAAGATGAGCTTTTCCCTCCGCTGCATTCCATCTGCTGTCAGTCGTTGACCACAGCGTCAGTTCCAGACAGCTGGAAGTTGGCCATTGTAACACCTTTGTTGAAAAAGGCCTCTCTGGACCCTCTTTGTGCGGCCAATTATAGGCCAATCTCGCTACTACCATTTGCGATTAAAGTCCTTGAAAGATGGGTCACAAGAGCCTTATCCAACTTCCTAGAAACAAATCTGTGTCTGGATGCTGTACAATATGGCTTTAGGCCAGCGCACGGCACCGAGACAGCCTTGGTCACCGTGTTGGACGATCTGCGAACGCGAGTCGACAGGGGCAAGTCTGCATTTTTGGTGCTACTTGACATGTCGGCCGCGTTCGACACGGTAGACCATGAAGTTTTACTTGGCCGTCTTCGGAGCGCGGGAGTGTGTGGCCTGGCCCTAGACTGGCTTACGTCCTACTTGGACAACCGACAACAAGCCGTGGCATTACCACCTTTTCGATCAGCCACTAGGCCGGTGAAACAGGGAGTCCCTCAAGGATCGGCAATCAGCCCGATCCTATTTAATATATATCTCCGTCCCTTGATAGCACTGATAAAGTCATTCGGCATATCCGTTGTCAACTATGCCGATGACACTCAGTTGATTTTTTCATTTGAGGGCTCAGAGACTATTTCAAGGGATGTCTTTCACCGTTGTATGGCAGCCACAGCAGCATGGCTGCGAGCCAATGCGTTGCAATTCAACGGATCGAAAACGGAGGTACTCCACTGCTCCTTGGACCGAACTCCCCGTACACTACCGGCCGATTTCTGGCCTATGTCCATTCCGGGATCGGTGGAGGCGGCAGAGTCAGCTCGCAACCTGGGAGTTCTATTCGAACCCAACTTGCAGCTTGATGCCTCCGTAAATAAAACGGCAGCAACTTGCATGGGTCTGCTCCGTGCTTTACGGAAAATCCTGCCACTTCTTCCACGGGGCTCCAGAGCCGAGGTAGTGCGTAGTTCCATTCTCAGTAGGATCGACTACTGTAACGCACTACTTTTGGGTGCCCCGAAGATTCTGATCCTAAAGCTCCAAAGGATACAGAATATGGCCGCTAAACTGGCCTTGTCTCGACCACGGTCCGCCTCTTCATCGGCAGCTTTAGCCGATTTACATTGGCTTCCAGTCCAGCAGAGAATTGCGTTTAAGGCTCTCTGCCTTGTTTTTAGGGCCCTGCATGGACTGGGACCAATACCTCTTCAGACCCTCTTCCTCTGGTATCAGGCAGCCAGACCTTTAAGATCATCTTCGGCGTTCTTGGTAAAAGTCCCTAAAATTAACAGAACGAGAATGGGTGGTCGCGCTTTCAGCTTTGCGGCTGCCACGATGTGGAACACCCTCCCCCTGGCATTAAGGAGCTGCCCTGATCTGCTCACCTTCAAAAAGAGCCTCAAAACTTATCTGTTTCCCAGAGTAATGTAGCTGTTTTAATTGATGCACGGTTCGGTCTCAGCGCCAGGATACCCTTGGGGGTGACAGTTGCGCTTAATAAGCAATAAATACATACATACAAATACATACAGCAATTCATTTCTATTTTTATCTCACTATCAAGTAAAGTCAGAGTTGGACGATTGTTTATAAATGTACATGCATCTCCTCATCCCCGTTCAAACCCATCGGGGTTCTGGTTTTAAATCTAATTATTAATTTGGATTCGAGACGTCTTAGTTTCGTGAGTCGATCACCTCCTCTTTCATTTTCCTTTATCATTGCTATGCCTGCATATTTCACATCCATCCAAGTTTTACCAGGATGAGTTTTTAGATGTTTGTTTATATATATATATTGTCACAGTGTAGGAGAGCTGTACAGTTTGACGCACGCATATATAGGATTTATAAAATTCTGGCACTCAGCCGTAATTGACATTATGGCATGTAACTTTTAATGTCTAAGCATGAATCCAATGTATAACGCTATATGTTATTTGGATATTGACGTACTGAACGCCAATCACATGCATATACCAAGGCAAGGTCCCTGGGTCAATATCCAGAAATAGTGCAAAGCGCCAAACAACGGCAATCCAACACAGTGATTATGCTAGCAATAATAGCAAGTAATGAGTTTGCCTACTGTTCCCACAATGCATCATAATGTGCTCAATGGAACAAACAGTATAAATATGCAACACAAACAAAGGACTAATGTTTGTAAACCGTGATCAGGGACTTGTAACAGTCCAAAACGCGTAGGTGGGGAAAACCTACAGGAGAATAAAGAAACCAGCAGAATTCAAAGTGGTGTGCGGCATCTTCTTTAGTGAAGAATTTCTTGCTCCAGCTATAAACAGCGAGGCTGTCCCGATCCTCGCCGCCAGCACCGGCTTTAAGCTGCTCCCCCCCGCTTGGGACATTTGCTCGTGAATATATATATATATATATGTTGGTCTTTACTGTGCACTTATGGTTGTCATTTCAATAAACCTAATGAGCTGCTGCATGGCTGTGCTGCTTTTCCTTCTTCTCCATGGAGTACGGAGATCTTGAAATGACAACAATGAGTGCACAACAAAGACCAACGCGTTTTGGCTGGAGCCTTCAACAAGGTCATAGAATTTGTGTGTGTAGACAGACTTTTTAAAGACAAATCTCTCTCCACAATTTCTCAGTTTAAGGAGTATATGTACAGTTTGACATTCAATTTAGTTTTTAACATTTTTAGCATATTTTTACAATTTAATTCTATATTTTGTTTTTTGAAAGTTTAAAATATAGTTCATCGTTTGTGCCACACAGAATTTCAGTTATATACAACAACAACAATATTATTCAATTCAATTAAATTGTTGGGTAGGAGCCATCTCTCGGTGAAGTACCATTTATATGTAAGGTGGGAAAGATGTTATTCATTACATAATGTCTTTATTTATACCTTCAATATATAGTACATAGACATATTTCTAGGATAGAATAATGCCCCCATATTTCTCCAAATTTGATATATCTAGGGATCCTACCCCTAGTTCCTAATTTAAGGCTGTAAAGGAGATAATCAAGGGAATAGACGGAATTCCTCTGCTTGCATCCAAATCAGTAAGATTATCCAAAAGCTAAGTTGCACAAGACTCATAGTTAAGTAGAGAACAGCTTTTAAAGTTTTAACTGCACCGTCGTATTGAAATTTGAAAGCAAACAGTTTTGAAACTGCGCCGATTAGCACTTTTTCTGCATTTTCACTGTTAACAATTAAATGTACTGTGAATTTGAACTTGCTGGAAGTAAAATTGCACTTTTAGTTATGGGCAAAAGCTAAGTGTACCTACATACATACAAAGGGCGGGGGGACACGGAAGCTGACACGTAGCTCCAGCACGAAACCGGAAGTTACCGGTAGCAGCGCTGAGGGAGGAGCTACAGCCCCGCCACAGTATAAAATCAGGGCCGCTGTGCGGCACTCGTAAGGACTGAATTCCTCCTCTTTTATCCAAATAAGTAAGATTAGCCAGAAGCTAAGTTGCGCAAGATTCATAGTTTAGTAGTGAACAGTTTTTAAAGTTTTAACTGCACCATTGTATTGAAATTTGATCGCAAACAGTTTTTAAACTGCCTTCAGAGTGAAAGAAGGGGGAAAAAAGGTCCCAATCCCTTACTGACCGTATTATTGAGTGAAATACGAGTAGAATATTTGTCCTTGACAGTGAGGGACCTCTAGCCCACTGGCGACAGGAAAGTTCTAAGAGAGTGCCAGGACAAATTTTAAAGATATCTTGGTTCAACATGGAAAAATTCCAGTAAACGAATGTTCATGTGCAGTATTTTGTATGCAGTGTTTTTAAACTGTGACTTCCTCTCAGGTGAGTAGAAAAAGGTAACAGTCAACACGTGTTTCGCCACCTTAACATGGCCATCCGGCCTGGGGCTTCCTCAGGGCAGTGCATTTACAAGTGAGAACGTACAGTATTTACAGTGCAAGGTATTACAAAAAAGTATTACAAAAATGTATTACAAAAAAGTGCATTGTCAATAGGGTTTTGAAGAATAGCAGTGATTAATTTTAGAAACAGCGTGAAAAGCCAATAAGGTATATCATAGTAGATAGTCACAAAGCACATGTGTCTGTATACAGTCTACTACAGTTTGGAAGAAGAAGACAGGAGTTTATAGAAAGGTGGGTTTAGGAGTATTATATAGAAATCAAAGTGTGGGCGGGTAGACAGGGTATGGCTGTAGAGACGGACAGAGAACAAGAGCAGAAAGAGCCGGTCAGAGGGAGATACATATTTCGCAACGTCAGTACGGCGTGAGCATAGAGGATGGAGAAGTATGAGGGAGTAATAAACCATGTCAGTACAGGGGCGCAGAGACAGTATGCATACATAGCGACACATTAGCATAATGTTCCAAATATAAACACAATATGAAATCAGAAATTGAAAATCATCAATAATATTGGTGGCAACATATTTACATACATTCAGGTCCATTGGTCTGGTTCCAAAGGTGAAGGTTGGAAGAGGGATAAAAAATGGTGGAATTGTTTAGCTGAAGTGTATCGATCAGAGTAGGGTGATGGGAGGGAATGAACACAGGCCATATCTACCAATAAGTATAATATTAGTAGCCTGTATGTCTCGTGAACTATGAAAGAAACGAAAGAGGATTCAAAAAAAGATTGTGCGTCTTGATTGGTTGCAAGGCAGCTTTTGTTACATATCTTGTGTGCTTCATACTTTTTTCTTACAATCCTAAAATGGAAAAATACAGAACATATGAAAACTTGAGAATGCCACTGTCCAAGTGCAGAATGTATATAATAAACTTAACTAAAACACTTCCTCCAGAGTAGCATGAGTCACCATCTTTTCGGATCTATATATTGTGTTTGGTCATAGGATTCTTTTCACCAGAAATACATATAATGTGATTTGTGGCTAATAACAGATGGATAAAGTTCTTCAAGTTTTACAACATTTAAATGTGGATATATAGTTCTGCGTCCACATTCAATCCATTGGGGATCTCTGTTCTCAATAATATATTTTTGGATTCTTCTTGCTGTAGGTCTAATTACAGATTTCCCCCTCGCGGTATTCCTTGTACGTGTTGAATGCCATAATATTTCACATTTTCCACTGTCCCATCGTGTATTTCCCAAACATGTCTGGCCATAGCATAGTGATAGTCCTTATTGGTTATAGTTTTAAGATATTGTAACATGCAGATTTTCAGTTTATTGATTATACTTCAAACCTATTTTGCTCCACCTTGGTACTTCAAGACATAAACCACTGACTCTGTTTCACAGGTGATTTTTTTCTTTTATCCTGTTCATATTTCCATCAATGGTCTTGTATTATGTTTTGTTGGTTCCATAACTGCAAGATTTACACTAAGCACAAGTAATAAAGCCCCTAGTCAGAACCGAAAGCCATGTAGCCATATTAGGTTGTGTATGGGCAGGTGTCATATAAGAGCTTGTTAAAAGGTCTCGAAGAGAGGGTGCTTTACTGTAGGAGATGTTTGGTGGTTTAGGAAGTGGATCTTAATCCAAAAGTAAAATCTTCCAATTGCTTTCAGAATCTCTTTCACCTCCTTATTGAATGTATTACATTAAGTTATGAATCTGACAGCTTGATTTGTATTCACCTCTTCCTCATTCAGTTTCTCTTTTGGTCTCAACAACAAATCTCGTTTTTTCATGCTCGCTCTCTTAAGAGCATCCTGTAAGACTAGTTCTGGATAGTCCTCATTTGAAATCTCATGTACATTTCTTTTGCTGGTTGTTTGAAATCCATCTTTTCCGAGCAACAACGTCTTTTTCTAAGAAACTCTCCATATAGGACATTCCAGTTCAAAGGTAGTGGGTGTCTGCTGTTAGCATGAAATAAGCTGTTCATACTGGTTGGTTTCCTGTACATTTTAGTACAAATCCTCTCTTTTTCAATGTACACCTTGATATCTAAAAAGTTGATTTCTTTATCTTGGATATTGAAGGTAAATTGTGAATTTAGATTGTTCTGATTCAAGGATTTTAAAAAGCACTCTAAGTCTGACTTCTCCACTTCCCAAATTATGAAAAGGTAATCGATATAATGTACCCATAAAATCATTTGTTCCATCTTTGCTTTGTTCTCTTTGCTCTAAGTCACTTCTGCTTCCAAGCGACCCTTAAATAAATTAGCATTTGTTGGGGTGAGTGATGTTTCCATAGCAGTTTCCTGCACTTGCAAATAATATTTGTTATTGAACAGAAAGACATTATGATTTAGGCAGAAGTCTATCATGTTAATGAGGATATCCGACTGTTCTAGAAAGGGATTTTCAGGTAATATTTGCATACTGCAATGCCATCTGAATGTTGTATTGATGTGTACAACAAAAGTACATCTACAGTCGCTATCTGGTAGTTGGATTTCCATGGGACTTTGTTTATTCTATTCAAGTAATTTTGAGAATCTCTTTGATATGACGGAATGTCCACACCACATTGGAAGAGAAATATGTCAATATATCTGGAGGTGTTCTCTAACACGGTGCCAATAGGACTAACAATTGGTTTGCCTGATGGGTTGATCAGGTCTTAATGTACTTTTAACAGAAAGTAGATGTTCGGTGTAATTGGGTGTGTTGTTTTCAGCTATCTGTACTCTTCTATATCCAAAAGACCACTCTCCTGCCACGATGTAAGTTTCTCAGAGAATTGATCCATATGTTTTTTGATTGGCTTCTCCCAGAGTTTCACAAAGTGGCTTCTATTACTAAGTTGTCTATTGGCTCCTGCTAAGTATTTTTGCACACTGATAATAACAATGCTCCCTCCCTTGTCCCTAGCTTTGACAATGACACTGTTATCATTTTGTAGCTCTCATAGAGCTTTCCATTCTTTACTCATTAGATTCGATTTTGTACATCTGTTGGTTCTGGTTTGTATGCCAGTCTCCATGGGTATCATATTCTTCAGCTCGTCTGTTACAATTTCATAGAATATATCTACTTTGTTCCCAACAGGTAATTGTGGACAAAATTTAGTTTTAGGTTTACATCCACTACTTGATGCCATATCTGTGGGAAATTCTAAATATTCACAAAGATCCTTTTCTGAAAGCAGTTCAATAGATTGAGCTTCCATTCCCAGTGCTTTCATTTCAAGCCCTGTTAGAGCTCTTAATGATGTTAATTCTTTTGTTGCTATGGTGGATAGGGAATTATTTGGATTGTCTTGTTTGCCATAATCCTGTTTCTTCCATGTGTAATATTTTTTTTACTTCGCTTTCTTTGTGAATTTGTAGAAATCTATTCTTGTTCCTACAAAATCAAACCTAGTGTTGGGACAGAAGCTCAGCCCTTTGTTTAGAAAAATCTTATGGTGTTCAGTGATGATTTTCTGAGAGAGGTTAATGATTAAGTTGTTATTTTGTATTGCTCCCTTGATTAACGCTTTTTGTTTTGCGTTCCTCTTACTCTTTTGGCTCCTCCCCTTTGATCTCCTTGTTTTGCAACAATTATGTTGCCCCCCCCCGGGTTTTGGGGTCTTTAGCATTTCCCTGGTGGTGTTCCTGAATGTGGCTTGCACTGGATGGCTTTTATCGTCATTTGCTATGGCCCTCAGGTGTTGGAAGGTCCTAACATGGACCATGTGGATGGTACTTCCCACATACCGTTTAGGACAGGTACATTCAAGCACATAGACTGCAAATTCACTTTTGCAGTTATAAGATTCTCGAATCATAATAGGTGTCTCATGTAGGGGTAACTGTACGGTCTTGACATTTCCACCATTACGGCAAGCATTACACTTAGAGCATTTTTTAAAAGTCCTGCTTCCTCTCAGCCACTCAGATCCACTCCTGACTTGGGGAGAGTTCTGCACTAGATCCCCACACATGGACTTAGCCCCTCCAAATGATTTAAGGGGAGCGTGGGGAATGTTGTGCCCTATCACTGGATCACTTTTGATGAGTTTCCGGTGTCTGCGTATTATGTTACGCAGTCTAGCATGATAAGCTGAGTACCTAGTAATCAAACAAAAGTGACCAATGACAGTCGTTTGTTTATTCGTCCGAGGAGTGCCAAATCACAGGTCTTCTCTCTTTTTGGCTTTCACCTTGGCTTGGGCTTAATCTGACACTGCCTGACCATATCTTTGCATCTTGAGTCATTTACACAGCTCACTCTGTACCACTCTCAGTGTGTCCCAACAGCTTCAATTGCGCTTCATGAGCAGAATTTCTGCATATGGAATGCTTTTCTTCAATTTGCCTGGGTGAAAACTGCTGGCATGAAGTATATAATTACCTGATGTCAGTCTTCTATAAGTTCTGGTGTGTTCTTATTGCCCTTAACGTAGACCACTAGGTCCAGAAAGTGTACATCATCTTTACTGATGGCATGTGTAAACGTGGGGTTCAGGTCATCGTTTTTCAATCCCTGTGCAAACATTTTGGCCACATCTAGTGACCCCTTTCACAGGATGAAAAGGTCATCAATAGACCTGGTCCACAGGACAATGTTATCTTCCCATTCTTGTGCGTACTCGACTGCCAGTACCTGCTCCTCATACCAGCCCATATGCTGATTATCATGGCTGGGGTGAAGCAGATACCCATGGCAGTCCCCTGGATCTGTCTATATGTGTGCTGCTCAAACATAAGGAGGTTGTTTTTAAGACACCACTCAGCCATACTGATAAGCATATGCTGATGTAAATGTATGTGTCTTGTACCCGGATAATGTTTTAGAGCTCTAATACTATCCTCATAGCTGATGCTCTTGTATAGAGCCATGACATCTAGGGTCATAAGGACATAGGATTCCTCCCATGCTATATTATATATTCTGTGCAGGAAGTCTCCAGTATCCATTAGGAATTAGGGTAAGTTGCGGACATGTTCCTGAAGGAAACGATCAATAAATCTGGATGTATTTTCAAAGAACCCACCTATTGCAGAAATGATTGGGTCAGTCGGGTGGGTTGATTGCATTCTTGTGGACTTTGGGAATTAAGTATAGTATGGGGGTTACTGGATGATCTATTTTAAGATAGCTTCTTTAGAGATCAGACCCAAGTCTCTCCGTTTATAAAGTTCAGCATGGAATTTGTCTTGGGTTTCTGTGAGACACATCGGGTTGACTTTGCAGTAGCACTCCCTGTCTGAGAGTTGTCTCTGTGCCTCATTGGTATGCATATCTAAGTGTCAGAGTACAATATTACCCCCTTTATCAGATCATATGACTACTATATCTTGGCTGTCCTTTACTTTCATCATAACCTGAGCATATTGAAGTTTAACTTTGTAATCTGCATGCAAAAATATATGACTGGATTCAATTGCCAATCGTTTGAATCACTAATTATAATCTCCGAAAAAATGTCTAGTGAGCCTCTAGGCATGACTGTTAAAAAGACAGATTTGGGTCTGAAGTGTGTCGGTACACTGCCATGTATTTCCAATCCCATTGCAGCTGCAAGCTCCTCAGAGGATCTGGCTGCATTAACTTGCTGTGTCCCTCTTTGTAATTCATCAAGTTTATAGAGTACTTGCATATCCAGTACTGCTAGGCTTCTCATAGGGTCGAGGTTGAGATTTTCCATTTGTGTTTGACTAGCCCTGCCCTTAAAGTACTTATGTAGTTTCAATTATCTCACAAATTGGAAGAAGTCCATTTTAGTCAAAGTTGGTTGGGGAATTGTATGACAGTCCTAACAATAAAACCTTCTTTTCATCTTCACTGAACTCCATGTTTGAAAGATTAATAACTGTGTTGTCAATGGCAGGCTCCATTGATACTTGTTCCGTGTCTGTGTTGTATTGTTCTTTTGACTTCCCCACCAGCGTCTGTTTTTTACTGTTACTTTTCCTCTTCCTCTTCCCTCCGTTACTTTGCGCTGCAGTTGGTGCCTTAAATTGAGGGTCCGATCGAACCTTAAAAAACTTCTACTATATATATATATATATATATATATATATATATATATATATATATATTCACTTAAAAAACCATAGGTTTCAGGCCTTATATAGTTAGGAATTAGCATTTAAAAAACCATTGAAATTGCTCCTGTATAGTTAGTTGTACTAACTATATTTCGCGCACCCGCAATCCACTGCTGATGATGTCACATATTACATCATTCATGACATGGTCAGTGACATCACTGATGACATCACTGATGACATCTCAAATGACATCACTGATGACATCACTGATGACATCTCATTTGACATCACTGATGACATCACTGATGACATCATCCAGTGACTGTGTGTTTCTGTAAAGTTTAAATATGTTTTACATATTGAAGAATGAGTGGATGTATAAGTGTCTGGATGAAGGATTTAGTAGGTGCGTGACTGACTGTATGAGTGAGTGATTAAATGCCTCTTACTAAATGTAAATGTAAATGTAAATGTGTTGTATTTGTATAGCGCGAACAGTCACCCGTAAGTATCCCGGCGCTTGTACTCCTACCACAAGGGAACCCCTCCTGGCTTTTCCTTGTGAGGTGTCCACTCCTGGGCATCCCATGGTGAAACCAGGCATCCCTTGTGTATCGGGGGCCGTTGTGGAGACTAAGCAAGCTATTGCCCAGAGTTGCAGCGTGGGGCCCATGCTTAGATTCAGCACTGAGGCGAGAATATCCAGTCAGAGGAATTTAAGCCCGATCCCGCCGAGGCGGGAATCGAACCCTGGTCCCTGGCCAGCACTCTGCATCAAGGTCTGCCGCTCTAACCATTGAGCCACACTTCTCCTAAATGCATAGGTTAGTGACTAAACTGTCTGAAAGTGTGCATCAGTATGTCTGTTGTTGTGTAAGCTGCTGCATGTGTTGATCAGTAGCTATATGAGTGGCTATATGGGTTATTGATTGGTTGCCCAAGTATTTGAATGGGAGACTGAGTGTGTGTGTGGGTGGCTGGGAGGTGTGTGACTCTGTGCATAGATGTGTGAGCAGTTGATTCACTAGGTGTATGAGTTCAAGAGTGCATGTGAGTTGGCATATATAAATGACTATACATGAGAGCCAGTGAATGTGAGAGTGGCTGTATGGATCATTGTGTACTTGTGTACTTGTATCAGTGATTGTATAAGAGAGTAAGTATGTGTAAGTATATGTTTGAATAAGTAAGGTGTTGTGTGTATAACTGTATACTTGAGGAAATGGAAGTGGGATTGATTCTTTGCATGACTGACTAGGTGTGTGAGTAACTCCATGGCTGAATGGCAGTGTGTGAGTGTCTGTATAGGTGTATGAGTGCATATGATAGTGTTGTATTGATGAGTGACTGTATGTATGAGTGATTCTATGGGTGAATGAGTGAATGTGTGTGTAGACCTAGGAATCAGTGAGTGCGTATGTAGTAACTGGTATTGGTGTGTCAATGGTTTCAAGAATGGTAGTCTGTATTTAACACTGGGTGTATCAAAGGTTATATTAGAGTGTGAGGAGGTGCATCGTATTATCACATGAATGATATCATCAGTGATGTGATCAGTGATGTCAAATGAGATGTCATCAGTGATGTCATCAGTGATGTCATTTGAGATATCATCAGTGATGTCATCAGTGATGTCACTGACCATGTAATGAATGATGTAATATGTGACATCATCAGCAGTGGATTGTGGGTGCGCGAAATATAGTTAGTACAACTAACTATATAGGAGCAATTTCAATGTTTTTTTAAATGCTAATTCCTAACTATATAAGGCCTGAAACCTATGGTTTTTTAAGTGAATTTGCAAGGTTTTTAAAATGCTAATTCCTAACTATATAAGGCCTGAAACCTATGTTTTTTTAAGTGAATTTGCAAGGTTTTTTAAATGCTAATTCCTAACTATATAAGGCCTGAAACCTATGGTTTTTTAAGTGAATTTGCAAGGTTTTTTAAATGCTAATTCCTAACTATGTAAGGCTTAAAACCTATGGTTTTTTCAGTGAATTTGCAAGGTTTTTTAAATGCTAATTCCTAACTATATCAGGCGTGAAACCTATATTTTTTTTCAATAAATTTCAAAGGTTTTGTAAATGCTAATTCTATTAGTGGATAACGTTTATATATGTTAATATCCTTCTGGGACCATCTGAGCAGGCATCTTGTTTCTCAGGAGAAGTGGGGCACAAGAGAGCACAAAACAAGAGTGGAAAACACGAAAAGGGGGCAGGGTTGAGACCCCCTGACCCCATAGCCCTTCTCAGGGGGTCCCAGAAGGACCACCAAGTGCAAAAAAAAAACCCTGAGAAGGGCTAGAGGGTTGGGGGGTCTCTACCCTGCCCCGTTTTCGTGTTTTCCACTCTTGTTTTGGGCTCTCTTGTGCCTCAGTTCTCCTGAAAAACAAGATGGTGGCCAACACTTTCTGGTTTGGACAGTTTGGAATGTTGACAGTTGACTGCCAGCCAATCAGAAACTCGCTCGCGCACGTAAGGGTACGCGTACGGTGCGCGTACGGTGAGCGCATATAGATATATAATTTGCTCAAATTCAATTTTCTCAACAACTACTGGAGGGATTTTCACCAAATATGGAAAAGGCACTACTGCATACCTGTCCCTACCATTTTGCCAAGTTTGGTGTAATTCCGTTCAGCCGTTCGGGCTGTAGCCGTGTCTAAAGGTCCCATAGAAAATGCCATTTGAAAAATTTCAAATTCAATTTTCTCAAGAACTACTGGGGGGATTTTCACCAAACATAGCAAAGGCACATCTGCATACCAGACCCTACCATTTTGCCAAGTTTGGTGTAATTCCATTCAGCCGTTCGGGCTGTAGCCGTGTCTAAAGGTCCCTATGAAAATTAACATGGGGAAAACACGTTTTGGGATCCCCCTTTCGGCCCCCGCTTGACGAATCCCCCCGAAACTTTCAGGGAAGGAGCGGAGCGGAGCTGGCCAAAATTCTTGAAAATTACACACAGATTCCTCAATCAGCGCCAAAGTTATTGACAATAGAATGTTGAGCGCATATAGATATATAATTTGCTCAAATCAATTTTCTCAACAACTACTGGAGGGATTTTCACCAAATATAGAAAATGCACTACTGCATACCTGTCCCTACCATTTTGCCAAGTTTGGTGTAATTCCGTTCAGCCGTTCGGGCTGTAGCCGTGTCTAAAGGTCCCATAGAAAATGCCATTTGAAAAATTTCAAATTCAATTTTCTCAAGAACTACTGGAGGGATTTACACCAAACATACAAAAGGCACTGCTGCATACCAGTCCCTACCATTTTGCCAAATCTGGTGTAATTCCGTTCAGCCGTTCGAGCTGTAGCCTTGTCAGAATGTCCCTATAGAAATTAACATGGGGAAAACACGTTTTGGGACCCCCCTTTTTTCTCGGCCCCCGCTTGACGAATCCCCCCAAAACTTTCAGGGAAGGAGCGGAGCGCAGCGAGGCAAATTTAAGGAAAATTACAGGCAGATCCCTCAATCGGCATCAAAGTTATTCCAAATAGAATGTTCGGAATTTCCTATGGTAACTAGGTCCTAACTATATATACCGACCGCCAGTACTGCTGAATGGAATTACACCAAATTTGGCAAAAGGTAGCCCTTGGTTCAGAAAGAACTCTTTTTGTTAAATGGTGTAAATCCGTTCAGTAGTTGCTGAGAAAATCAAAATTAAATAAATGTCGATATATAGAGGCGCGCAGGATCCGCGCACCCTCCCGATCACGAACTTCATGCTAATTGGCTGCTAATTGGCTGTCAACACTCCAAACCGGGAGCTGTTGGCAGCCATCTTGTCCCTTGGTAGAACCGAGGCACAAGAAAACAGAAAAACTAAGGCGCAAAACAAGAAAAGGGGGCTGGGTAAAAACACCCTGACCGTCTAGGCCTGCTTAGGGGGTCCCACAAGGACCCCCAGGGCCAAAAAAACCATTTTATTTTTAAATCGCGGGATACGCAGAGGATCCGCGAATCCGGCCGCGAAAATAAAAAAAGCGAAGCGCGGGCTCCCGTGCTTTGTTTAAACAAAGCCCCCGGGTGGGCTAGGTCCCGGGGGAAAAATAAGTGTGAGGGGCCCAATCCCCCCCACACTGCCCCGGGGATAGCCACCCTCCATCCCCCACCCCCATGGGCTTTGCAAGAAGATTTGCAGAGCCCCGGGTACCGCCAGTTTGATAGCCAGAAAGAAGGATATTTTTATCAGTAAATTCAGGTATTTTAGTAAAATCGGATCTTTCAATGAGTTTGCAAAGTAAGTGTGATTAAATATCGGTTGGTGTTAAGTGGATTAGCAAGAACAAGGCAACGTTTATAGAATAGATTTTATATAGGGCAATGAATAAGCAGGGATGTTCAGTAAGTTCACCACTGCCATCTGTTATGATATACAGGTAAGAGTTTGAATCTCGACATGGCCAACTCAACCTTTCATGCTTCCCAGGGCAGTAAACTGAATACCATTAAATCGTGTAATGTGAAAATACATTAGTTACAGTTCTTAAAAATGTCTCCATAGAAAATCAAATCATTATTGACTGTAGTCAGATAAGAATAATTACAAGCACGTTTCTGTGTATGAGAGAGAGATAGGGTCTAATCAACAATGTTGGGAGATAATAAATGAATGGTGAGGGTGTGCAGCCTCACGGGCAAAAGGGGCAAAACCATGTGCATGAGGCAGGCATGCAAAACTCCACATAGCAGCCTCTGTTTCGACAACTGGTGGCTTGAAACTCAGAGGTTGACAAAAGGAGAGAGTCATTATGTTGGAGTACCACTATTACTCTAATTAATGCACATCAATGTATTTTGTCCATTTTTTATTTATCTACCTGGCATGGTGTCAATAAATTATGAGCCACAAATAAACTAGGTCTCTAAAATGAATTAGAAAACACCATTCCATTTTGCTCACAGTAAGCCTCTTCATTAAGGGGTATGTTTTGAATGCAAAAAAACATAAGGACTCTTGTTAAATGAGGTTCTTCTTTTTAAATTTGTTTCATTTACTTGGTGTGTTTCACGTGATCTTCGACGGTTTATGAAAGCAGGAAAAAATATATAAAACAAATAAAATACAACTGTTACTTAATGAATTCTTCATTGCAGCAATGGGTTTCGAAGAGGGCCAGGATCTTGACTTTCTATTAGTGTCTCTCTTCACCAAGAGCTGCAGGATATCATAAATGTTTGATTCCAATGAAACAGAATTTTTTATCAGGTATTCGAATGCATTCAATCAAATTTACATGTGAAAATCCCATAATAAGCACAAAAATTACATTTTGCCCCAGCACATGTTCCTGTTATTCATTTAAATGTTTCCCATACATTGTTGAAATATCTTGTCAATCTATATTATGATTTTAAGACATGCACACTTCAAGAGCTTCCTTTGTGTGAGTAAATGTATCCCCATAGTGCAGTATATGAAGTGGTAATTCGCGGTTTTACATCTATTCTTCAAGACAAATTCAACAATCTTTCAGAAGCCACTGCGAATTGTGACATATTGAAATCTGCTAAGCAATATAATACATGAAGCACAAACAATCTTGCAGCTACACCCGAGACACCATAACATACAAGCAATGCTGTAAAACGAAACCATACAAGTTTAGTTGATCCAAGAGATTAATATACTGGGCAGTGCACACTGGTCCACAAACCCCTATGTATTACAAACACCAGAAAAACTACACAAGGGTGTGAAATGCATGAATCGGTTTACATAGCTAGCAGCTTTTACCAGGGCACCATAGCACCATACATGTGCAGCACTTCCTAGCTGCAATCTGTCCTCACTCATGACTCGTTTTTCTGCTGCAATGGCCCAGTATTTCAAGTTGTAATAAAAGAAGCATCGCTAAAGCCCATAGGTCACACCTACGCATGAGAAATTGGCTTTGTCGATGTTTTGTTGAGCCATGATGTACAGCAGTGGTCCTGCATTGAAGCATGGAAGACATTAACGAAATAAAATTGCAAAGATGCAGCCAACGCTGACTGTGTCATAGCGCTTTTCAGGTTTTGTCTACATGGCGCTTGAGCTGTATATGCGAAATCGCTTTTAAGAAAAAAGAAAATCTTGAAAGGACCTTAGAGCTTGCCCAATACCTACCTATACTTGCCATTGCTTGCCTCCCAAGCCAGTTGTATCACTCCTCATCAGCCAGGCTAGCTTAACTCCAGTGTAATGGTGAGTTTGGGACCTACAAGGGGTATACACACTCTGCTCGGGGTGACAAATGGAAAAAGAACAATTGATGGATGGAATGCTGAACAATGTCAAATTTTCACTCCAGTACAGAGATTTGGGCCAAATTCCATCGTTTTTGTGCTCCCCATGCCATTCCAGCTCAGACCCAGCCATGTGCAAATAAGTCTAATCTTGTCAATAACTAAGAGGACTGCACCTCCCTCACTCACGTCTAGGCACTGGTAATGTTCATGCATGCAGCATATCATGAATGGCTAGGAAAGAGTAAAAATGCACTAACCAAGCACTTTAACACTTATTCTGCTAGCTAGAGATTGTAATGTGGGTTACTTTAAGTCCAACTGTAGATTTAGGGATTTTTGCTATACTTGATCCTGTCTGGGTAATTATTTGTAATGGATTTATTATCTGTAACTATGAAATGACTCAGTTTTGTCTAAACTTAATAAATTAATAAAATGCTAAATACATTTTTATCACAATGTGTACTTGATTTGGAAAACCTCACTTCTACCGGTAGGGGAGGGTGGGCGGTAGCATGAAACAACATTGAGGAACAGGATGGGCATTCAAGAAAATGGATCAGAGGATGAAACCAACAACACCAAGAAACTGGAGGGTAGGAGGGAACATGCAGAATATGGAGAGAGAGAAAGGTGAGATAAAAAGCATTAACATGGGAAGGAAGCTGTAGAAGGCAACAACCTATAGTGGGACTGGGAGAAAGATGACCGAGTGGTGCACGTAGAAGAATAAATAGCCCACAGCAGAAAGTAAGAGCAGTAGGGCACACACAAAGAAAGGAATCAGTACTTGGTCCATACTCCATTGATGGGAGATACACAGGAAGAGAAAATGCAGCCGACATCAGCTAACCAAACATGAGCCAGCAAATAAGAGTGACACTGAAGCCAACCAATGGTAAGCCACAGGAGGGCTCTAAGTCCCCTTTAAGTGAACATAATGGCTTGCAAGTGTCACCATATGTATTGTCTGAGGCAAGAACTAAACAAGTTTAGGAGCTCTGCTGGGCATGAAGAAAATGCATCTCAGTGGGGACTTAGGTAGCACAAATTTCTGAAACATAATTAATCAACGCAATGGTTAATCCCGCATGATGAAAGATTTGAAGAAAAGTGTGGATCAGGTTTGATGTGACAGGTTTAAGGAGTCAAGTGCTGTCCCCTCCAGAAGCCAGTGCTGGACTCGTAGTGATACAAAAGGATCACATCAAAGCTAAATGGAAGAAGAGTTACTTTATATTACAGAAATTGTTTTTATTCAATAAAGTCTATTCATCCCTTCCAACCCTGAACCTGTAAAATTAGGGCATTTGTGAAGGACTCTGCAATGAGAAAGACATGATGCAAGGATAATGTATGATTCTTCTGTAAAGAAGGAGCCCATCTCGCCCATAACTGTTGAAGGAAGCAGTTTAGTGGCCATTGGGAAATACCTAGGCATGGTGACCGGGGGTTCTTTAAGGTCACGCATACTGGAACAGTGCTTAGTTTAGCTAGTAGATGCATCTCTCACGATAACTGTTTTGTCAAAGAAATTACTATTTACAATGAAGTCAATATTCTTAATAACTTCAGAAGCATACTGGCATACATCTTCACATTTGCAAGTATTAGTAATGCATCTACTCAATAGAACATGGGCCCTCAAACAGTGGATTACAGTCACTTGCATACTTCTCATGGACAGTGCCAACAAAAGAAGCATTTGGGTTTTCATGCAGCAGGTTAGTTTCTTGAACACTTCTCAGGTGCAACAACAAAAGAGTATGTAGACAGGCCCTCACACACTGGGTTATAATCTCATACAGAAGCAACAGTTTAGCAGCACTGGCAGAGGTACAGGGGCAGTCAAGCTTCAGGTTACATGAGCTAATAGGTTATGTTGAGCGGAGCGTTAAGGCCTCCAGTTTTGGCAGTCACATACTATTCACATTAATGCATTAGCCACTAGACTTTGACTCCAGGATAAGGTTGTTTCTCTACCTAGACACCTGGCAGTCTATCTTTTTCGATTCCTCTGGATGCAGCATCACTGTTTTCTTGCTTAGCCCTGTAGTAAGCATGCTAGGGGGGACAGAGAAATAGATTGGCCTTCCTCCACATAGATGTGCAGAGCTCTTCCAAGTAAAAGCTAAATACATAAAACAAATAAAGGGTCATATATGTCCAGATTAGCAATCCAAATTCAAAGTAGCCTCCCAGATTTTGGAGTTAACCAATCTGAAGAAAGTGCCTTTCTTTCAGTTATGCCACATCTTCACTGTAATCAGGCTACTTTTGAACTATCACCTGACTCCTATTGATTAGGGTCCAGACTAAAAATGGCCAGCCAGATGTTGCTGCTTTGTGTTGTGTTCTTCAAGGTCCTCCCCAAACTTTTTGCTTTTATGCTCCTGTTTTCTGAACTTGCTTGTGTTCGCTTTTAGGAATCTGCACAAATTACCACTGCTAATCAGTGCTAAAGTGCTTGTTCTCCTCAAAATATGGTGGAAATGGCTTACACACATTTGGCCAATTTAATTTAACTGTAAATCCTTAGTAAAGTGGTACTACCTGAGCCCAAGGCCTGTAAATTAAATGCTGCTAGGGGCCACCAGCACTAATACTACCACCTAATTAAGTAGCCCTTTAAACGTGTCTCAGGATCGCCATTGCAGCCTGTGAGTGCAGCTTTAAACTGGCATTTAGACCTGGCAATAAACATTTTGCCAGGCTCATACCTTACTTTTTTAATACATAGTTCACCCCTAAGGTACGGCCTGATCCTCCCACAGGGCAGGGTGCAGTTTATTTAAAAAGTTGGACATGTACTTATTACATGCCCTGGTAGTGAAAAACTCTTAAATTCATTTTCCACTACTACAAGGCCTAACTCTCCCATAGAATAACATTGGAGTTACATTATTATGTTTAATAAGCTGTAACTTCAGAATGGGTAAAAGTAACCAGTTCATGCTTGGTGTCTTGGGAATTATTATTACAAAATCTCTCTTATGATAAAGTCGAATTTTAAATTCCAGTTTTGAAAATAACACTTTCTAGAAAGCTAGCATTTTCCTTCCTTAGTCATTCAGTAGCTGCAGACTGGTCACAAGACTGGGTGTAGTTAGTTGTTAGTGTTTGTGTATTCCTCCTCGACATCCACACACAATACAAGGCTTAGGTGTACCTGGATGGGCCATCACTGGAAGGATGGGAGAGTGGAGCTGGGTACAACCCTACATACTCTTAAGGAGGCTATGTCCTGACTTCACGCAGAGGGCTGCATACCCTTTGTAACTAGTTTGGAGCCAGGGCAGGGGAGGTAGAACACCTGTATACTTCAAAGGGAAACCTCTAGAAGCTTCTCCCACTTAAAATGGGGCACCTAGTATAAATACTGGACCTCTGACACCAACTCTTTAGTACAGTTCTTGACCTATGGAGACTCTGCCTAAAGAATGGATGATGTGTTGCTGAAAGGAGTACCACTCTGCTGGACTGCTAGACTACTGCCTTGCTGGATGCTGCCCAGCTGCTGTCCTGCCAGAGACAGAGCATTAAACCTGCACCTGAACCCAGGACTTCCAGAGTGACTCCAAGGGCTAGTCTCCTGGCCCCCTGTTCAGAGCCATAGGGATAAAACAGGCTCCCAATCACCTGAACCAGCACCCAGATCCAGCAGGAGTAAGCCCCTATCCTCCAAGTCGTGCACCTTGGGTCCTGGACCCTTGGTGTGGCCTCAGTGTAACTGAATTGAAGTTGGGCTCTCCCTGACCACTAACAGCCCAGTTGGTGGCCAAACCTTGACGCTCGCACTGCCGGTCAACATGAAATTCTTTCAAGCTGAGTCTTCACATTACAGCGCCAACTGCTTGTGGGGAGGACCCCTGTTCATGGTGACTATTGAAGCTTTGCGCTATAGCCCTCCGTGATGCCAGGGCTGCTCTTTGTCCTACATCAGTGACCATCCATGTCGCTTCCCTGCTCCTCGTGGCCTCCTCCACCGTAAACAGGACTTTCTGAAGTGGACCAAGAACATATCTTGTCAACAGGGCGAACCTGCTCCCTGTATCCAACCTGTGTTCCATTGCAGTCGGAATGAACTTGTGACTTACTCTCAGTCTCTCACAACCAGATAACCGCGAGTGGTGCTTTGTGCTTTTAGGTGCTATTTTCACCAACATCTTAAAATATATGTATCTCCGGTTCTACTTATTGAATTTTTGTCATTTTGGTGTCAAATTATTTATTAAATTCATCTCTATTTTTCTTAATTTGTATGGGATTTTTCTTGTGATTTTGTTTTCACTTTATTGTTGTTTGAAGTGCTGCATACATCCTTTACACATTGCCTGTAGGTTAATCCTGAGTGCTCTCTGCCAAGCTACCAGAGTGTTGAGCACAAGTCAATATGGGGATTGCTAGTGCCTCATCCTGACAAGAATTTTGGTCACTGCTTGAGTAGAGTTTCACCCCTCTCAACCAGGAACCCTATTTCTTACAATGGTGATCAGCGTTGAGTTTGTTTTACTCTGAAAACCTCAGAACAAGTATCTAAGACGAATTTGAGCCTTTTTTAATTCTCCCTAGTGTCTGATTGCCTGTTTTCCTTTGTAAAAAAAACATTTAAGTTCCCAACCTCTTTGTCTTATACCATGGAAGTGGAGAGGCGCAACATAGATAGCCTCAGCAGGGCTGAACTGCAGAAGCTCTACAAGGAGAGGGGGCTACAGGCATGGAAGAAGGCCACAAAGCTGGACCTTCAGGTAGCCCTCTGTACCTATGAGGAAGTCACTCGGATGAAATCCTAGAATGAGGTCTCTGAGGATGAGGATCCTAATGTGGAGGATCCTGATGAAGGGGAACCTGATTTCGGAATGGAGGATGGCCTAGTTGTGTGCCCTGAACAAGAGCTCCCAGGGGATGGAGGCCCTCTACCCATTGCGAGAGAGCCCAGTGTGGGGGCAAGATGTTGTGTGTCTTCAAAGGGCGATTGTCCATGTCCTATCGCCTAAGCAGGGAGCACATCAAGGTATTGATTAGTCAGCACTGATTAGGGAGCACATCAAGGTATTAATTAGTCAACACTTAGCTTTTGGCAGGTGGGGGTTGTGTTGGACTTGACTCTTTCTGCAGAGTCAACCTTAAACTTTTTGCCTTCATCTTACCATTTTCTGAACCCGTTTTTGTTGACTTTTAGGACTCTGTACACTTTACCACTGCTAACCAGTGCTAAAGTGCTTGCTCTCTCTCCTCAAAACTTGGTTAAACTGTCTTACGCACAATCGGTCTATTTAGTGTACTTGTTAGTTTCTAGTAAAGTGGTCATACCTGTGCCCAGGACCTGTACATTAAAGGCTGCTACTAGGTCTTCAACAGTGATCGTGCCATCCACTTAAGTAGCCCCTCAAACATGTCTCAGGCCTAATATTGTAGCATGTGTGAAGTTTTAAACTGCCATTTTGATCTGGCAAAATACACCTTTTAAATCTAAACCTAATACAAGTAGGTCACCTGAACAACCCAGAGGGTAGGGTGCCTTGTATTTAAAAAGTTGGAATGTACTTTTATGTTTTACATGTCTTGATAGAGAAAAACTCTTACATTCTTATTTCTCTACTGCAAGGCCTTCCTCTCCCATTGGAAACATTGGAGTTACCTTATTACATTTCATAAGCTATAATTTCCAAATGGGAACAGGTTCCCAATGCATGTTTGGTGTCTTTGAAATTGGAATGAAAACTCTCTCTTATGATAAAGTCACACTTAAAATTACAATTTTGTTAAAGACACATTCAGAAAGTTGGCATTTTTCTGCCTTAGCCTTTCAGTGCCCACAGCCACATGATTGGGTGTAGTTGACAGTTGGGCTTTGCACATTTATTTCTAGACATACAGTGGTTTCTCCAGGATGGCAAGAAAGAAGCAAATGGCACTGGGGTAGCAGGGAGGTAGGGAGACAGCAGTACTAACTACCACTAAACTCTATGGAGCCGTCTGCAACCTCAGGGGTGACAGACATACAAGAGTGACCCCACCTCTCTTGTACCTGTGCACTCTCATGTATACCATAGCCAGTCAGGGGGAATCAGAGACAGAGTCACAATGTATAAAAAAAAAATGTAAACAGGAGAACTAGTAGGTAGTCTTCTCATCAGGACACAGTAAAAAGGTTTGCACCCCGCTAATATTAAAACACTAACACCAACCGTTAAACATGTTGTGGCCTGGTTATAGGGATAAAAGCTAGTCATCTATGTTAAAAGAAGCCGCCATCTTGGTGGTCCCTATGGCCCAACAGGTTCTGACACTCTATTGGTGAGCAATAAAATCTTGCCTGTGGATGTTTGGCACTGGTCTTCTTCAAGAAAGCATACTGGTTTGGTCAAAATGAGAAGCAGAGGAAAAGGTTGACATGTGGGCACAGCACCGGTTAATTGCGCCTCTACATGTTCCCTTTTAAATAGGTCCATATTGCTCTATGTCAGCTTCTGCTATTGAAGGTCACTCCTCTAAGGGACCACGGGGCCACTGCTGATTTTGTAGATTTTGCCTATACCCAGGAATATGTTATTTCTCTCTCATTTAACAAACGAGAAGAATCCATCCTGGTTGTGACTGGCTCAGAAGCCACCTCAGGTTCTATAATGTAATACCCCAAAGCACTGCTTATGATTTACTCTCCGCTGAACCTTGGACACAACACTTTTGAGGCAACTACTATACGTCACTTCTCTCTGATCCTTGGAATGGCATGACTAAAATCATAATCTAGACACTGATTGGAACAAAAAACATTCAAGTTCATTTATCAATAAACCACCAGGTGTTATAGAAGAATCTTTGCTGCTGTGTGTCCAACCATGTTTGGATTGGCATCTACAATAAGATGGTCCTGGATGGAGTCTGTTTGCTGGTGATAAAACATACCTCAAAAATTAGTAGAAAACAACACTTTGAACAGAGTACAGGCAGTTTCAGTATTTGGTCATGATGTTTGGCACCTGCTGTCTTCCAACATTTCCACAATTACTTTTTCGGGGATATCTTGGATTAAAATGCCTTGATTTACCTGAATGACAACTTGGTATTTTCAAATAACCCTGAGTCTAGCAAAAACAAACGGTATTCCAGCACTTATCATGTTACTGTAAGTTACAGGCAAAGATATCCAAATTAACTAAAAAAAAGTTGAAGGGGGAGAGAAAAGCAGAGAATCATTCAGACTTTTGCCCACAACTATAGGAAAAACAGAAAACATGGTAAACAGTATATTTCAATTATTACATTAATGTGCTGGTTTCCCTAAATCAAGCCCAACGTGATTCTTAAATGTACACTTTTTAAATACCAGAAGTGTTGTGTCAATAGTTTATCTTAAAAATAGGAAATAGTCAGGAGAACGTGCTGACAAAATATGGGCAGTTTTAGTCAAAAAGGCTCTATTTTCTATCACAATATCTAATATATTCTAAGGTTGTTGCAACCGTTGTGGTGGTGTTAACCTGTGAAATCCAGGCTAGGTATGTCTGCATTTCAAGGGAAGAGAAAGGTGACTCACTGAAGACATGGCTCACCTGCAAGAGTGTTTCCTGCTGAAAAAAGGAAGTGTTAACTAGGGTAGGTCATATATTTTTTACACAATATGTGCAATCAATAAAATGGGGTAGCGTTAGTAAACGCATAAGTCATTGTACACAAAGCCACATAGTCTTGACTTGAGTGGATTGTACCATTTAGAAATCCAAATGTATATTCAACCACTCTTGGAGTTCAGATTGAGGTAAGGGATACCTGAATGGACATCAAGAATAACCGAGATTAGTTTGCTGAAAGAAATGTGCTATATTTTATCAATGGATCAACCACAGATATTATACGACCATTTAACCTCTACCTATTAGTTGCAGAAAAACCCTTTCCATAAATGGAATGAGGTAATGCAGCAAGGCCTCTAACCAGGCAAGACCCACAACTATCTGCGCAGCGCTTAGATCAGCAGCACTTTGTCAAGCACCAGGCTCGAAATCGGAATAATTTTTAAAAGACCCGTTTTGTATTTAATTTAATTTATGTTACTTCTCCCTTGTTTTTAGCGCCATTTACTTGCTCATTAATTGTGACCTCACCGCATTTCGCGGCTCCTCTATCCCTCGTTGTGAATTAGGCAGCGCCATCTTGGGGGTATTCTCTTTACAGCAGCGCCACTCAGGGCAGCGTGCTAGGCGGCGTCAATTACTAGAAGCTATTAAAGGGTGGGCTGGAACTCGGAATCCGGACCTCTAACCAGGCAAGACCCACAACTATCTGCGCAGCGCTTAGATCGGCAGCGCTTTGTCAAGCACCAGGCTCGAAATCGGAATAATTTTTAAAAGACCCGTTTTGTATTTAATTTAATTTATGTTACTTCTCCCTTGTTTTTAGCGCCATTTACTTGCTCATTAATTGTGACCTCACCGCATTTCGCGGCTCCTCTATCCCTCATTGTGAATTAGGCAGCGCCATCTTGGGGGTATTCTCTTTACAGCAGCGCCACTCAGGGCAGCGTGCTAGGCGGCGTCAATTACTGGAAGCTATTAAAGGGTGGGCTGGAACTCGGAATCCGGACCTCTAACCAGGCAAGACCCACAACTATTTGCGCAGCGCTTAGATCAGCAGCGCTTTGTCAAGCACCAGGCTCGAAATCGGAATAATTTTTAAAAGACCCGTTTTGTATTTAATTTAATTTATGTTACTTCTCCCTTGTTTTTAGCGCCATTTACTTGCTCATTAATTGTGACCTCACCGCATTTCGCGGCTCCTCTATCCCTCGTTGTGAATTAGGCAGCGCCATCTTGGGGGTATTCTCTTTACAGCAGCGCCACTCAGGGCAGCGTGCTAGGCGGCGTCAATTACTGGAAGCTATTAAAGGGTGGGCTGGAACTCGGAATCCGGACCTCTAACCAGGCAAGACCCACAACTATTTCCGCAGCGCTTAGATCAGCAGCGCTTTGTCAAGCACCAGGCTCGAAATCGGAATAATTTTTAAAAGACCCGTTTTGTATTTAATTTAATTTATGTTACTTCTCCCTTGTTTTTAGCGCCATTTACTTGCTCATTAATTGTGACCTCACCGCATTTCGCAGCTCCTCTATCCCTCGTTGTGAATTAGGCAGCGCCATCATGGGGGTATTCTCTTTACAGCAGCGCCACTAAGGGCAGCGTGCTAGGCGGCGTCAATTACTAGAAGCTATTTAAAAGGACCATGACAGCGCGCAGCGGGAGCACGCCGGAGTCACGCCAGAGTCCAGCCCGTCTGTGCCCGTCCGTGCACGGACGGGCCCAGGGGCTAAGACTGCTAATTCTATTATTAAATACTCGTCAGATACTCTACACGACTTACATTCTAATAAGGTAAGGTTGAGCCCAAACATTATTGGCACGTTAAAAGACTTACATATCCTGAAACCCATTAGAACAAGCTCCCATTTGGGTCAACTTGATTTGAAGGTTGGGAGCTTGAATACTCGATCCCTCCACAAGCACCACCTAGAAATATTTACCCTTTTGCAAGAGGGAGATATAGATATTTTAACCCTAACCGAAACATGGCTTGATGACAATTCGGTACCGGATATCTTAGCAGCTCTCCCGGAAGAATATGAGGCGATATGGCATAATCGTGCAAATGGCTCACGTGGCGGAGGAGTTGCAATTTTATTCAAAAAGTACCTGAGAGTCGAAAAACTTATGACGGAATCAGTGGATTTGGCAGACCTTTTGGGAATAAAGGTGATTTCAAATAACTCATGCTTTGCGCTTTTTACAATATATCGGCCCCCAAATACCACTGCAACTTTCAATGATCTTTTTGCCCCCATTCTATCAGATATCAGTACTAGATACCAAAAGGTAATAATAACCGGTGATTTCAACTTACACTGGGAAAAAACACCTAAAGACTCGATAGCTCGACAACTGGAGCTTTCTATGTCCATAAATGGTCTGAAGCAGCTGGTAGAAGGTCCCACGCATAACAGGGGGCATACGCTTGACCTTGTCTGGACCTCGGACCCGGAAGTGACGATTCAAGACATCCTACCTTGCGTTTGGTCGGACCATTATCTGATCAACTTTGGTATATCCTTTAAAGGGAACCTTATAAGCTCAGTCCCAGAAACGAAAAAGGTTCGTCAATGGAAGAAGGTTGATTTGCAAACCTTGACAGTCACTCTTCCACACCGTATTAAGCCCCTCAGTGGCAATCTAGATCAGGATTACATGAACTTAACTAAAAATCTAACTCAGGCGATCGATCAGATTGCCCCGGAAAAGTTACAAAAAGCCAAAGGGCTGAGGAAAGGTGCTCCTTGGTTTACTCCTCCTCTGAGAGAATATAAGAAAGAGCTCCGCCGTGTGGAAAGGCACTGGAGGAAAACAAAGGAGGAAATAGATCGTCAACACTATAAAACCAAATTAAACGCCTACAAGGCAGAGTATTTTGATACTCGCATCAAACAGGCGCACAATGTCCAGAAGGAAACGTTTACTATCTTGAATGAACTTACAAATATACCGGTTAAAACCGAGATAAAATTTGACAGCAACACGTTTCAACAGTATTTCTCAGAAAAAGTGCAAACTATTCTCTCTGAGATTAAAAATAATACAGTTAGCGGTTCTATTCCATTGCAGAATACTGCTGTCTCTCAAGAATGTATTATCTCATGCTTTCCTGAAATAAATTCTACCAAGCTTGAACAATTGATGAATAATATCAAATCTGGCTCTCCTGCCGACCCCTGTCCCCCTAGAATTTTCCGGGCGGCACGTCCTAACCTGGAGAAACATATCCTCTCCTTCCTTAGTATGTCACTGCAGAAGGGATACCTTCCACCTAGCCTTAAGGAGGCTCGGGTCAGACCTCTGTTAAAAAAAACAGGAGCAGATTCAGCCAACTTAAAAAACTATCGACCGATCTCCCAACTACCATTTCTATCAAAAATTCTGGAGCAACACGTACTGCAAGATCTATCCTCTCTTCTGGAGTCGCACAATCTGCTCCATGGACGTCAGGCGGGCTTTAGGGCACATCACAGCACCGAGTTAGTGATGCTCTCGGTGCTGGATGAGCTTAGAGGCATGGCTGACAGTAGGAAACCAAGCGCCCTGATACTTCTAGATCTGTCAGCGGCGTTTGCCACTGTCAGCCATGACCTGCTCCTGGGAAGAATGGCCAGTTTGGGAATAAAAGGTGTAGCCTATAAGTGGCTAGAATCCTTCCTAACTGGGAGGCAACAGAGGATTCAACAGGGAGATGATCTTTCTAAAGTAGGCATGGTGGAGTGTGGAGTCCCGCAGGGCTCAGCACTATCTCCACTACTTTTTAATCTCTACTTAAAACCCTTGATTGAGTCTTTAGTGCACATGGGCTGTCGAGTGTTTAATTACGCCGTTGACACTCAGCTGCTTTTTAGCATTGAGAATTCTACTGAAGCCCAGGCGCATATGCTAGAAGTTCTTAGGTATACAGTCAGCTGGATGACTGTCAACCTATTGAAAATCAACCCTGAAAAGACAGAAGTACTGGTGATATCTACAGGAACATCACCCTGGGGTGATGGATACTGGCCACAAGAACTTGGTCCTACTCCAATACCAGCAACAAATGTAAAAAGTCTCGGCATAAAAATTGACAGTGATCTGTCAATGTCTGCCCAGATTTCTACGGTAGTTGGCGTGTGTATCGGTCTTATTAGGCAATTGCGTAAGCTTGTCCCTCTCCTTTCTCAGTCGATGCTCCCCACGGTAGTGTCTGCCACGATTATATCATGATTGGACTATGGCAATGTCCTCTATTTAGGCCTGCCAAATAGTCTGATCAAGAAACTACAGGTGGTTATGAACGATGCGGCACGCCTGATTTTTAAGCTTCCCAGGAAAGCCCATGCCTCCCCCCTATTACATACACTTCATTGGCTCCCGGTTGAAGCAGAGGGTGGAATTCAAGAGCCTGTGCGTTGCACATAAGGCAATATATGGACAAGCACCGGTCTACATCAAGGATCGTCTGACGCGTTACAATCCGAAACGATCACTTAGATCCTCGGATGCCCAACTGCTGGTTTGCCCTCGCTTCAAACTGGCAACAAAGGGTGGAAGATCCTTTTCCACACAAATCCCACAGCTGTGGAATAAGTTGACAGACATGCTTCGTAAGGAGGCCAATCTTCTACAGTTCAGAAAACAACTGAAAACAACATTATTCAGGGAAGCTTTTGGCCCTTTTTAACTATAGGGTATCTTATTCCTTCGCTAGCCTGGAATATTTGTTGTGTTTCTTGGTCTGAAAGCGTCTTGAGGCCGGTGGGTGAGCTGGCGCTATACAAACTAAAGTAACAATAACAATAACAATAACAAGTATCAAGAATTTCATGCATGCATCCACAAGTGCTCCACTAGTAGGTCCCTCACATCCTTCCTTCCTCCTTCACAGTAGAAGATGCATCTACATTTGCAAATAGAGCCATTCCAACACGGCCAGACCCATGTACCAAACTACTGCACCTTCTTGTAAGCTTAACTGAGATGAACGATCCTAATGCTGATGCTACTGCACATCAAAAAATAGAATAATAAACGCTCCTAATTTTTTTTCAAAGGGGTAAAAAAAACATAAGGCTCATGAACTCCATAGATAGAATCAAACATAAAGCACCACAGTGCTGTGTTCTATTGATACAGCTTTTTTGTTCTGGTATTTCTATCACAATTGTATTGTTATTCTTTATTTAATCTGCGTCAAATACAATTGCATGAAAAGTTAAAAGCTACTTTTAGATGAAACAATACTAAGACCCTCACTTAGATGGCGGTGGGCACCCGGCTGGCACACGAGGATAGTGGTGGCTAAGGCCTCCTCTCTTCTGATGGACAAAACCCCACCATATTTACAGATCACCTCTCCTGGAGGGGGATTTCTTGGACTTCAGGTCATCCGCTGGTGTAACTGTTGCTCTGAAGCTTGAAGAGTTTGCTGAAATAGTACCGTGTTTATTGTACCTGGGAGGCAAGCGTTGGTGTTTTTCAAGAATACAGTCCCAAAATGGGAGTTTGTTCTTGAAAAACCAAAGAAACAATAGTGTAAATCTATTGGAATGTTCCAACTGATGATGGGCCTTTGAGCGATATTCCAGCACAAAACTAGCATGATCTGCATGGTAGTCTTCTGCAGGGAAAGCATGTGATGGTCATCTCTACTTGAAGAAGGCTGGGCGACCCTTAATGTGATCTGGCAGCCCAGAGCAAGACCTGCAGTGGTGGCTAAGGGATAGTTTTAAGGAACATTTAATGGTCACGTATTTTGGACTTTGCTTTAAAGTTTCGAGTAGTGCATTTATTAATAAAACCGAAGATTTGAGGAAAGTGTTGAGGCTGCAAAAAGAGAAAAGTGAAAAATACTGTCAAAGAAAGTACAAGGTGAAAGGCAAATTTTACCCAAAGTGTTTGTTGCTTTTGATTTCAATACTTTTGGGGTGTGAATTACAAGTAAATACATTCATGGTGTCCAGTAAAGTCTCTAAAAATACCCACACCATTAAAAAGGAACGAGGCCTCACAATTAATTCATGGTACATTCCTATCATATATACGCCAAAATAGATATACAACATCACTACATTACAGATTATATATAACTGAGTTGAGCAAGCTGAAGGAGCTCTATGAGGAAATTTCTTGGGAAAATGGTTAAGAAATTGTACAGCTTGGGCATTAAATGTGAAACTAATGTTGATTGTAGTTTGAAAGAACCATGTGACCATTTAACTGGATCTACATTGTTTGAGAGATCTAAGAACATATTTCGGTCAAGCTTAAGAACAGTTTCACCTCAAAAATAATGCGAATGCTCAACCTAATACAGAAAATCACTACTTGAAACATGAAAATCTAGCTAGTAGAGTGATGTAAAAAAAAGAATTATTATTATTATTATTATTATTATTATTATTAATATTATTAAGAAGCTTATAAAGCGCACGGCTACCCCCGGCGGGGGTGTCCCAGCGCTGCAGACTGCAAGCTAGAGAGAAATGAGCTGCTTATGAGATGGTAAACAGCCAGGTTTTCAGTTTGCTTCGGAACAAAGGCTCCGAGTCAATGAACCTAAGATCAAGAGGGAGGCTGTTCCAAAGTTTAGCTGTTACTACGCCGAACGCTCTGCCCCCACTCCTGGCACGACGGAATCTGGGTACCACCAGGAGGCGTAGGCTATTCGATCTCAGAGATCTGACAGAATGGGACAGTCTAAGTCTCTTTCTCAAATATTCAGGGCCTAACCCATTGAGGGCACGGAAGGCAAGGATCAAAGCTTTGAACTGGATGCGACGGGCAATGTGGAGCCAGTGCAGCTTCTTCCGATATGAAGCAACCGAGTGGCGAAAAGGGATATTGCGAATCAGTCTCGCAGCGGCATTTTGAACTATTTGCAGAAGGTCAATTTGGTACAGGGGGCGCCCGCATAGAGACTGTTGGCATAATCTAAATGCGATGTAATCAGGGCTTGAACAATGGTTTTGCGGGAGTCCAAAGGGAGGTAAGGGAAAATCTTCCTGATCATACGTAATTTGCCGAAGCAAGCTGCTGTGACCTTGTTGATTTGTGATTTGCAGGACAGTGCATTATCAAATTGAAAGCCCAAATTTCGAGCTGTCTGGACTGGGACCGGAGGAGGATTCAGTACAGTTGGCCACCATTGAATAGCGGGCAGCGCGGTTTTCTGATTAAAAAATAAAACCTCAGTTTTGTCGGTATTCAATTTAAGGTGGTTAGAGGTCATCCAGGAGCAGATGCTGCTGAGGCAGTGGCGAAAATTTATGAAATTGGCATCAGAGTGATCTCTAAATGAAAACACAAGCTGAGTATCATCAGCGTAGGAGATCTAAACAGTTGCTGTCCAAATCAAAGAATAACTCTTGAGAGTCTGTGCTTTCAGTAGTGACTGCTGTCACTAAACCTTGGGGGGAAAACCACGGGGGCAGTAACGGCTGAGGGGGAATAGTGCTGCTCCTGGACATCTCTTCGACTCTTCTCTGCTCTAGCCACCTCGGTGCTCCTCTGCGGTGAACACCCTAAATATCGAATCCAAAATATAGACTGCCCAAAATATTGAATCAAAAATATAGACAGCCCAGAATATCGAATTACTAAAATATAGAAAGCCCAGAATATCGAATTTAGGGTATGAAATATCGAATTCCATAATATCAAATTAAAAATATTGATTTCCATAATATCGGGAAAAAATTAGTGTTATGTATGGTAGTATATGTATTAAAATTATGTATTAATTTTGTAATGTATGTTTAATTTTTTTTAAGTAATGAATGTTAAGTAATTACATTTTTGTGCAATTTAATTCTGTAGCTAGTTGTGGGTTTATAGGGGAATAGGGTGGGAAGTAATTTAATGATAGTAAATTAAATATTAATTTTTATTTATATGTATTGATAATTAATTGATTGATAATTCATTTTTAATTTGTCATTATTTTTGATTAATTGGTCATTAATTTGTATTAATTGGTAAATAATTGTTATTAATTGATTAATTGATAATTATGTTCATTGTATTTATTTGGAGCGGGTTGAGGGTCAATAGGGGAACTAGCTTACCCGTCGCGCGTTGCTGCGATCTCAGAAGAAAGGAAATGTAAGGAAACTTGTTATGATAACATTCAATTTACATTGTGTCATTTTTATTGAAACTTATTCATTTCAATATAGAAAACATTTTAAAGTGTTGTTTTTATTCTGTTTATGTATTCGAGTGCTTGTGGATTCACTTTTTTTTTGTTTTTCCGTTTGGTGCGTACACGAATAAATCATAAGGTTTTCCGATGCGTGAGCTGGCCACATACAGCTGTCCATGTGAGAAGCATGGATTCTCCAAATCTAGTCCACACACTTGCAGTGATTGTCCTTGTGCTTTGTTGATGGTCATTGCAAAAGTGAGTCGCACCGGAAACTGTAAACGTTCAGTATTGGAAAGATTATGAGGGCCCAGGGGAGCCGGGGGCCAATATTTAACACATTTTTCTTTTGCCAGAAACCTTTGCGGGAAGGTACTCAACAACATTTAACAGCTTATTTTTTATTTTTATTTAATTTATTTATTTATTTATTTATTTATTTATTTATTTATTTTTGGGGCCAGAAACCTTTGCGGGGGTGTACTCAACAACTTCCCAAAGTTTCATGGCGATCGGATGAATGGTGTAGTAATGCATAAAGGACAAACAGACATACTTTTGATTTTATATATATAGAAAGGATGGGAAGTGATTTACTTGTAATAAAGTTAAAAATTATTTTTATTTATATGTATTGATAATTAATTGCTTGATAATTAATTATTAATTGGTAATTAATTGTTATTAATTGGTAAATAATTTTTATTATTTTGATTAATTGATAATTATTTTTAATTGATTTTTGTATTGGTATTGACAATTAATTTAATGTTATTTTAATATTAAATCATTACTTTCCCTACTGTTGCACTCTGGAGTGGGCATAGTAATTTTAACCCCTACGCTATCCAATGCTTTCCCTACTGTTGCACTCATTGGAGTCGGAATAGTAATTTTTACCGTCCCGGTATCCAACACTTTCCCTACTGTTGCACTCTCTGGAGTGGGAATAATAATTGTTACCCCCCCCCGCTATCCTACACTTTCCCTACTGTTGCACTCCTTGGACTGGGAATAGTAATTTTTACCCCTACGCCAGTGGTTCCCAAAGCGTGTGCCGCAGCACCCCGTTGCGCCGTGATGAGATGCAAGGGGTGCCGCACAGGATGTGGGTCATGAAATCTGCAGGCCTAGAAATGTTCCATCCCTTCCCCTGTGAAGTGTGGTGTACGGTGTCTTGATTAGGCCATAGTACAAGATGAATGTGAGGCAAAACGGCCTGACAAAGTAAAGCAGATGAATAATGGTAGAAATTGCGAGGGGGCCACAGGCAGGCCCCCAGAGAACCTGCTTGGGTTAGGTCTATATTTTAAATTCAGAGAAGCTCAGGCATGGTGTGCAGATGTATTTAAAGTTCCGAAAGCTAACATATTTTGGAAAGTAAAACAAGTCACAGAAGCACGGAAGTGTTAAAACATAAAAGCAAATAGTCACTTATTCTTTTACAAAATGTGCAAAAATGATTTCCTGACTTTCTCATATGTACCAGTGCATGGAAATCATGAAATGCTATTGTTGCAAAGGGGCTCAGAAGTGCCAGAAATCTATCTTCTAAAGCAAAGAATTGCAGGTAGCCGGTATCAGACAGGACCTGCCCCTTAAAAGAGCTTCAATTAGAACATCTGTTTGCTTTTACCACAAAACATTATAAACATAGTGGCTGGCCAGTTGGTTGCCAGGACGTAGCCTTCAGTCCATCATTAGAGCAGTTGCCTTTGTATATATGGGTTGATATAGACCAGTGGTTCCCAAAGTGTGCGCCGTGCCCCGGTGATCCCCCCCCCCACACCCGCCCACCGGTAAAAAAATGGTGGGGAGCCACAGCCAACTGCCAATTTGGTCATGGGAGCCACGGGTCAAAAAAGTTTGGGAACCACTGCCTTACGCTATCCAACGGCTTCTCTACTGTTGCACTCTCTGGAGTGGGAATAGTAATTTTTACCCCTCCACTATCCAACGCTTTCCCTACTGTTGCACTCTTTGGAGTGGGAATAGTAATTTTTCCCCCTACGCTATCCAATGCTTTCCTTAACATTGCACTCACTGGAGTGGGAATAGTAATTTTTACCCTCTCGCTATCCAACAAATTCTCTACTTTTTTTTTACATTACATTTATTATTTTTATATTTTAAGATTTTCTACATTATTTTAAGTATGTTTTAATTAATTGTTTTTCATATTTAATTAATTTTATATTATTTTTAATAGATTTAACAAATTCGATATTTTAGATAACTATATTTTTAACAATCTGTATTTTGGATTCAATATTTTAGTACTTACCTGTTTGTAGATAGGGATCTATATTTTGTCCTTCGATATTTTGGAGTCAATATTTTGGGCATTCTATATTATGACCCTCGATATTAAGTCACTGAACCCTCCTCTGCTCCCCTCCCTGCCCAATCCAGACACTGCTCTCAAGAGAAATGTCAGGATTGGTTTGAGCAGGTTGAAATGCCGGCCAGAGGGAGCTGGTGCCTATTCTCCCACATGGCTGTGCAAGACATCTGGGTTGGAGAATTGTAAGTGCGCATGTCGATTTGGCCATCCTAAGTCGGCTGGCCAAACCGACATTCCCACTTCAAGTGTCCCTACTCCTCCTTCTCCCTGGGCCTGGCTGCTGCTGACACAGTGCATGGCCCTGCCCCTACCTAGACTCAGCTGAGTTGGAATAAGTGAAAATTAAAATGATAATACATCAGATTTATTATCATTTTATTTTGCTTTGCTGCCTTTCAGCAGTGGGGAGACCAGTGCTTAAATTGAGCCGGTGCTCACTCAATTGGTTTCAGGTGCCCGGCACCTGCACCTAATTGTCAACACTATACTTAAAACAGTCTACCACATGGTGGCGCTGCTCATCTAATTTAGTGATGAGCAGAAGAAGGGTTGTTTAGGAATACAATAAACATTAAAATTGCTAATACCTAACTCCCCAGCAATTCCTTTAGCTTTGGGAACCTGGAATAATCTGAGCTGTCGCATTTACATGCGAGAGAGATGGTTAGTAGTTGTTTTGGCAGCGATGACAAGGGCGATGGGTGGTGCAAGCTGCAGTGGCCTCCTTGTCAGAGCCCTGGCACTTAATATTTTACAAACTAAACACTGAGGGAGACGCTCCTCCACCATTACGGAGGAGCCGCACCTGGCTAACACAAATGTACACTCTAGGAAGGTAGAATCTGACTGCATCGTTGCCCCCATTTTTTCCAGTTTTTTTGCTGGTTTTCGACTTAGTTGGACTGGGATTCTACTATTCAGGGCCCCAGTCTATCTGCTTTCTCTATAAAATGTATTCCATGTACATTAGGTACATCACAGATTGGATTGGAGTGTACTTATAAGCTCCAAGTTTATGGTATACTATGTACCCAGGGCATAGGTACCCCAGAGGTCTACCAGGGGCTGAAGCATGTATTATGCCACCCCTGGGAAGCCTTCCAAAATGACACCACAGGTCTGCTACTGCAACCTGGGTAAGGTGGTGCATGCACCCCTTACTAAGATGTAGGTTACCTATATCTACCTTAAAACACTGACACATATAAACTTATAAGCCACTCCTATGGCAGGCCTTATCAATCCTGAAGGCAGAGTGCTTGGTTTTGTGTGAGAGGGGGCCCATGCATGAGCTAGGCCCCTCTGCAGTTTTCGGAGCCTATTCTCTGAGGCTGTTCCGTGATTCAGAAACATGTTGTTTGGTGTCAAACACTTTGGAATCCTACCCCCCCGCCAATCCTGGCGGCGGGGGTAGAATTCCATCTTTCTAGAGGGAGAAGACATGTACACACTAGTCTGCCCGGTATTAGTTTAAACAAACCCTAGCATCACAAAATGGATGCTGCAGCAACAGACCCAAGTCTGGCCTCCTGCTGCTGGACGAAACTCCTGCATGGGAGGCCTTAAAAATAGGTTTCCTGTCACAGGGAGGTATAACTGGTGTGCAGTCTAAATATCGAGTTTTTTTATCGACTGGACAGAATATCAACTACAGAATATCGACATGGCAGTAATATCGAGGTAAGTAATATCGATGTTAATTTTATCGATTTTTTCAGTGTTTTTTTTAAATATCGAAGTATAGAATATCGAGTTTATATCGAGTGAAGAATATATCGAGTTTTTGTATATGTAAAAAATATTGAATGTCAAAATATAGAGTGTCAGAATATCGAAAGAGAAAATATCGACTGTTAGAATATCGATTTGTGGAATGTAGAATGTTAATAATATAGTACTTTTGATTCATTTTTGTAAAATTTTGTTTATGTCTGTTATTTAATGTATTAAAATTTATAAATATTTTTTTTAATTTTTTTTTTAATGTAGTTAAAAAATAATTCAAAAATTTAGGAGCGGGTTGTAGGTTTTTAGGGGAATAGGGTGGGAAGTGTTTTCAAATATTTATATATTAAATTTCGAAAATAATTTTAAATTATTTATATAAATTTAGAAATTTTTTAGAAATTGATTTTGAAAATATTGTGAAATTAATAATTTAAATTTAGAGAATTATTTGAGAATAATTTCTAATTTATGTGAAAATGTTTATTTCAATTTAGAAAATAATTAGAAGTTAATTTAGAAAATAAATAGATTTATTTTTAACAATTTAGAATTTTTGGGGAAAATGATTAGCAGATAAAATTTAAATTTTCATTTAAATTTAGATATTTGTTTGAAAATAAAATCGAATTTAATTCGAAATTATTATTTTAAATTTGGATATTTATTTGAAATTAATTTCTAAATTGATTTTTTATTTTTTATTTAAATTTATAAAATGTTTTGAAACTAATTTCAAAATGAATTTGAAATTATTTATTTAAATGTATAAAATAAATTGAAATTAATTTAGAAAATATTTAAAAATATTAAATGTAAATTTTTAATGAAGTTTTACATTATATTGTATGAAAAATTTAAATTAATGGGAGTGTTTTGTAGAATTTTAGTAAGTTATACGGTTTTAGTGTCCAGTGTCTTTAATGAGTTTTTATTTGGTGGAGTGGGAATAGTAATTTATATGGGTTTACTGTCCAGCACCTTCCAAGACTTTATACTTGATAGAGTGGGAATAGTAATTTATATGGGTTAAATGTCCAGCACCTTCCCTGAGCTTATACTTGGTGGAGTGGGAATAGTAATTTATATGGGTTTACTGTCCAGCACCTCCCAGACTTTATACTTGGTGGAGTAGGAATAGTAATTTATATGGGTTGAATGTCCAGCACCTTCCCTGAGTTTATACTTGGTGGAGTGGGAATAGTACTTTATATGGGTTTACTGTCCAGCACCTTCCCTGATTTTATACTTCGTGGAGTGGGAATAGTAATTTATATGGGTTTACTGTCCACCACCTTCCCAGACTATATACTTGGTGGAGTGGGAATAGTAATTTAAATGGGTTGAATGTCCAGCACCTTTTCTGAGTTTATACTTGGTGGAGTGGGAATAGTAATTTATATGGGTTGAATGTCCAGCACCTTCCCAGACTTTATACTTGGTGGAGTGGGAATAGTAATTTATATGGGTTGAATGTCCAGCACCTTCCCTGAGTTTATACTTGGTGAAGTGGGAATAGTAATTTATATGGGTTTACTGTCCAGCACCTTCCCTGAGTTAATACTTGGTGGAGTGGGAATAGTAATTTATATGGGTATACTGTCCAGCACTTTCCCTGAGTTTATACTTGGTGGAGTGGGAATTGTAATTTATATGGGTTTACTGTCCAGCACCTTCCCTGATTTTATTCTTCGTGGAGTGGGAATAGTAATTTATATGGGTTTACTGTCCACCACCTTCCCAGACTTTATACTTGGTGGAGTGGGAATCGTAATTTATATGGGTTGAATGTCCAGCGCCTTTTCTGAGTTTATACTTGGTGGAGTGGGAATAGTAATTTATATGGGTTGAATGTCCAGCACCTTCCCTGAGTTAATACTTGGTGGAGTGGGAATAGTAATTTATATGGGTTTACTGTCCAGAACCTTCTCTGAGTTTATACTTGGTGGAGTGGGAATATTAATTTATATGGGTTTACTGTCCAGCACCTTATCTGAGTTTATACTTGGTGGAGTGGGAATAGTAATTTATATGGGTCTACTGTCCAGCACCTTCCCAGACTTTATACTTGGTGGAGTGGGAATAGTAATGTATATGGGTTGAATGTCCAGCACCTTCCCTGAGTTATTAATTGGTGGAGTGGGAATAGTATTTTATATGGGTTTACTGTCTATCACCTTCCCTGAGTTTATACTTGGTAGAGTGGGAATAGTAATTTATATGGGTTTACTGTCCACCACCTTCCCAGACTTTATACTTGGTGGAATGGGAATAGTAATTTATATGGGTTGAATGTCCAGCACCTTTCCTGAGTTTATACTTGGTGGAGTGGGAATAGTAATTTATATGGGTTGAATGTCCAGCACCATCCCTGAGTTAGTACTTGGTGGAGTGGGAATAGTAATTTATATGGGTTTACTGTCCAGCACCTTCTCTGACTTTATACTTGGTGGAGTGGGAATAGTAATTTATATGGGTTTACTGTCCAGCACCTTGACTGAGTTTATACTTGGTGGAGTAGGAATAGTAATTTATATGGGTTGAATGTCCAGCACCTTCCCTGAGTTAATACTTGGTGGAGTGGGAATAGTAATTTATATGGGTTTACTGTCCAGCACCTTTTCTGAGTTTATACTCGGTGGAGTGGGAATATTAATTTATATGGGTTTACTGTCCAGCACCTTCTCTGAGTTTATACTTGGTGGAGTGGGAATAGTAATTTATATGGGTCTACTGTCCAGCACCTTCCCAGACTTTATACTTGGTGGAGTGGGAATAGTAATTTATATGGGTTGAATGTCCAGCACCTTCCCTGAGTTAATAATTGGTGGAGTGGGAATAGTAGTTTATATGGGTTTACTGTCCAGCACCTTCCCTGAGTTTATACTTGGTGGAGTGGGAATAGTAATTTATATGGGTGTACTGTCCAGCACCTTCCCTGACTTTATACTTGGTAGAGTGGGAATAGTAATTTATATGGGTTTACTGTCCACCACCTTCCCAGACTTTATACTTGGTGGAATGGGAATAGTAATTTATATGGGTTGAATGTCCAGCTCTTTTCCTGAGTTTATACTTGGTGGAGTGGGAATAGTAATTTATATGGGTTGAATGTCCAGCACCTTCCCTGAGTTAGTACTTGGTGGAGTGGGAATAGTAATTTATATGGGTTTACTGTCCAGCACCTTCCAAGACTTTATACTTGGTGGAGTGGGAAAAGTAATTTATACCGGTTGAATGTCCTGCACCTTCCCTGAGTTAATACTTGGTAGAGTGGGAATAGTAATTTGTATGGGTTTACTGTCCAGCACCTTCTCTGAGTTTATACTTGGTGGAGTGGGAATAGTAATTTATATGGGTTTACTGTCCAGCACCTTCCCAGACTTTATACTTGGTGGAGTGGGAATAGTCATTTATATGGGTTGAATGTCCAGCACCTACTCTGACTTTATACTTGGTGGAGTGGGAATAGCAAAAACTTTTTAGAGATATACATTTTTGTTGGTAGAATATTAAAATTATTATTTCTTTTTTTTTTAATTTTTTTTTATTACAAGCCGTAGGGTAATAAGACAAATACATTGGTACATTAATTTCTTCATGATTTAACATACATTGGGCAAAATTTCTTTTTTTACAATATCCAAGAGACAGCTCTAGACAATAAAATGCCACAGCGATAATACAAGAAGAAAAAAATAAAAATAAAACTGCAATAATGCACAGCTGGCCATATCGGTATAGAAGTACTAGTTGAAGAACACCTTATATTATGCTTCAAAAAATTTTAGACCTATCAAAATATTAGTTTCAACACGTCTTAAAATACCTAATATGTAAACGACTGGTAATAAGCAGCCTCAAGATTATTATAACTATACCGTTCATAAAGTGCTAGTGCAATAATGGAAAGACTAACACTTTAAAACCACAAAATGAAAGTGCTAGTGTTATTATGTGCAAAATTTGGCCTATATAAAGTGACTAATGCAATAAAGTGCCGATGTATAATATCACAAATAGTAATACATTACATGAAGTGTAGAAATAATGAGATATAATGACGTACAAAATTATTATTTTTTTTTGACTAATATATATGATAAAAGTGCTTAGCAATTTAATATAGCACGACAAATGGATACTGTATTTCCTCAATTGCAAATGTAATACCATCTTACAATTAATTAAAATACAATATAAATTTGGCCTATATAAAGTGACTTATGCAATAAAGTGCCAATGTATAATAGCACAAATAATAATACCATCTTGCAAATAACTAAAGTATAACAATCTTGCAATTAACTAAAGTATAACAATCACCTTCCTTTTAGCAGTTCAAGCATGTTAAAAAACTTACAATTCCTTTCAAATCTTGCAATCGCACCCACTCTACCTGCATAGGCTCTCTCAAAATTATATGTTCTTCTCATTTTATTGACCCATTTAACATGACAAGGATTCACCATAGATTTCCAATTTTGCAAGATCAGGGACCGTGCCACAGCAGTGGAAATAAAAATAAACACTTCTTCAGATTCATTAAACCTGTTCCTTTCTTTAGCAATGCCAAAAAGAGCCACTTCTGCTTCTGGAAGAAGAGTTTTCACAGTTGCTATCTCGAAATCTGCGAAAATCTCCTTTTCGCAGATTTAAAATTATTATTTCTCTGTAAATATATTAACTATAGTAGTAATTTTAATTATTGTTATATCAGTAGTAGATTGATGGAGAACTCACAATTTTTATAATGTAATAAAAATAATTAATACATAATTTAAAATATATTTGCAATATATTTTATTTAGAAAATTAAAAAAGGAAACGCACACATGTTTAAGTGAAAACATTTACAAACTGTTTATTAAGATGTAAAAAGAAATGGGAATTAGAGGAAAAGTTTTTATTTGCAGTTGCATTTTGTAAGTGAATAGTTAAAAAAAATTGCAAGTAAATATTTGTATATTAAAAATATTCATAAATTGCAATGAACATTTTTTATGTTAATTCACATATATGGCAAATGTCAATTTTTATAACTAATATAATTACATAGGGTACAATGTATTTCTTAACAATTATTTATATCACATGCAAAATAAAATTATTTAATAGTAAACATGTTGCAAATAATTGTTATATTTGTTGTACATACATTCTTTAGTATGTTATAGTACAAATCATTGATAGATACATTTTTACAGATCTCAAAATAGTAACATTTTTGTTGGTTACAAAATGATAATATTTATTTTATAAATTAATAAAATTCATATTGAAAATATTAATATTATTACTTTGTACAAAAGTAAATAATGAGAAATTAATTTTAAACTGTACATACATTTTATAATCACATTAACATATTTATAAGCATAAAGTTTAGCAGAGGGTGAATGATAAAAGTAATTTCAACGTATAATTAATTGCAAAGTGTACATATAAATAAAATTTTCTTTTTATTACTTCATTAAATAATGTTGTAAATACTTTTTTTAAATAAATATATATTTATAAATATTTAAAAAAAATTCTTAGGAGAAATAATATATAATGTAAGCCTATATTTTTAATTTTTAAGTGTAAGAAAATAGAAAATAAATTGGCTTTTCAGTTATACAGGGACTATTTTTTAACCGCGTTATGTTATTTTGTTTGATTTGGTACTGGAACAGCTCGCGGTTGAATGCTGCGTCGCGTTGGAGAGGGTATGTTTGTTTTTGTTGTATTTTATAAGCTAGGAAATTTAATTTAAGTGTATGTGTGGTGTATTTAGCTTGAGTAGGATTGTAATTTATATTGTATATTGTGTTTTAGTTGTTAGCTCGAGTGTACTATATTTAGTGTTTATCGCGTTTTAGTACTAGGTGTGTGAAAGATGTTTATATGTTTAAATATTACTAAATGCTTATATTCATAGTATAAAAATGTATTTTTATATGTGTATGGGTGTATTTGTGTGGGTGGGTATGTGTTTCTTCTATTTTCAGGTTGTCGTCGCCCTTTTAGATTTTGGAGGAGGTCCGTTTTCTTTTTTTTAAAGTAGTGTGACGAGTATTATATACTCAGATTTTTACACACATGCTTTGTATTTCCGGTTTTCCAGGAGTGTATATTTTTTTTAAATTACTATTTTCTGGTTTTGAAGGGTGTATTCTGTGGATTACATTGGAGAGGAGTCGCCATGGATTTGCTTGTATTTTTTCTTTTTTTGGTTGGGCATCCTTGGATTGTATGGACATTTTGGATTATTTGGTATGGATTTTTTAACATTGGATTACTTTTGAAGAAATGACAAAAACTGTGAGTATATAAAGAAATGCTTTTAAGGTTGAGAAATCTGTTTAAATGTGTTGTATTGCTATGTTATATGTAACAGTTTGAAAGTAAATTATCAAAATAAATGTAATAAATGTGTTTGTAATTTATTTGATAATTTAATTACAATTTGTTACATATTGTAATGGTAGGAAAATGTGTATTTATAAATGGCTAATGTTTGTATAGTTGTTATATATTTTATAGAATCGTTTTAGCTATCATTAAGAGATATTCTAGTCCTCTGGTACTTGGATAGAGGGTAACTTGGCTTTGGAGTGTGTTATACATTTTTTTGGTTTGTTTAGTCAATTTTGGTCCTATCAGGGTTACTGATTGCTCCATTTGGAGCTCTTGGTAACTCTGTTCTTTTTGTAGGGATTGAATTAATTTGTAAAGAGTAGGTGTTCCTCTGCCTGTGGTTGCTTGGAAGGCGTTGTGCCATCCCTGAACTGCATTGTTTGTTTTTGCTTCCTTATTTAGGGTGCTAAGGTAGACATTCCACCAGGCTATTTGATATTTTTTATTTATTTATTTTTTTTTTAATTTATTGAAGTTTTGTATAGCGCTAGCTGGACCCGGAGGTATCAGAGCGCTTCACAGCAAATACAGATAAAACAACAACAAGCAGGAAATAAAGTCTGTGTAACAGTAACTTGAGAGGAATAAGGAATGGTGATCTGGCGTGAATCAATCGTTCTGGGATCCGATAGAAAGCGGACTACCACCGTCACGTATGCGGTTCTTCTTAGGCACCAGAGTGTTCAAGGAAGAAGGCTTTGAGTAGCGATTTGAATTGCAGGAAGGAGGCAGTCATTCTGATATGAGGGGGGATGGAGTTCCAGATCCTGGGGGCATTCCCCGCAAAGGATTTATTTGAGGTTTTTTGTTTATGTGATTTCAGAGGGATGAGTAAAAGTGTGCTGTAGCTTCTGAGGCTCCTGGACTGACCCGCCCTTTTGAGTTTGGAAGCCAGGTATTCCGGTTTGCCTGTATGCAGGGCTTTATGAGTAAGGCAAGCTGTGCGGAAGTTGTCTCTTTGGACAATCGGGAGCCATTTCAGTTCTTTGAGTGCTGGGGAGATGTGGTCAAATTTCTTTGTTCCTGTGACCATTCTTGCTGCTGCGTTGAGGGTGGAGGTGAGCGGTTCCAGGTGCGCCTTGGCAGTTCCCGTCAACACTGCGATGCCATAGTCTATTCTGGAGAGCACAAGTGCCTGGGTGGCCTGTTTCAGGTCTTTGGGGGGAAGGAAGGGTTTAATTTTGTATAGAAGTTTCAGGTTCAGGAATGCGCTTTTGGCGGTTTTAGAGATGTGTTTGTTCATGTCCAATTTTGAGTTGAGGGTGATTCCTAAGGATTTTGCGGAGTTTGTTGGTGTCAGAGAGACATTGAGAGCATTTAAAGCTTTGAGCCATTCCACTATTTGTGGGTTTTCATCTTTGTTCGATATTAGGAGAACTTCTGTTTTTTCTTCATTCAGTTTGAGGTGGTTGGCTGTGAGCCACTGTTGGACCTCCATGAGTGTCGCATTTAGTCTGTGAATGTCTGCTATCGAGGTGGTTTTCAAATATAGTTGAGTGTCATCTGCGTAGAGGTGGAATGGGATGTTGGAGTTCCTTAGAAGTGAGGTGAGGGGTTCCATGTAGATGTTGAAGAGTTGTGGAGAGAGTACTGACCCTTGGGGGACTCCTCTGCTGATGGGGAGGGGGTCAGATTCAAAGCTGTTGATCTTTATTTTTTGGGTGCGGTTGTTAAGAAAAGAGGAGAACCATTTTAAGACTGTCTTTTCAATGCCCGCTCTCTCTCGGAGGGAATTAAGTAGGAGGGAATGATCAACAGTGTCGAACGCAGCCGAGAGGTCAAGGAGGATGAGAAGGCTGCATTGGTTGGAGTCGAGTGACATGTGCAGATCATCTAGGACATTTAGGATTGCGGTTTCGGTGCTGCAGCCCTTCCTGAACCCTGATTGGTGCGGGTCCAATAGATTGGAAATCTCCTGATGTTGGGTTAATTGTGCAAGCACGCATCTTTCAAGAATTTTGGCTAGGAACGGAAGGTTTGAGACCGGGCGGAAGTTGTTTGTCTTCTATAACCTGATCGGTGTAGCCTTCCTACCCATGTATCTTCGAAGTAGTCAAGCATAGGGCTTAATCTTTCTTCGTTTCTTTTATAGTAGGGGCTGTCTATTAATAGGTTATAGTGCTCTGCAACGTCTGTTACAGGAACATATGCTAGAGAGATACGTTTTTTAATTTGATAAGCAAAGGTACTATCTGTGGCGTATTGGACACTTAATGTAGATTACTGTAGATGTCGCCATATACTTTGACTAAAATGATAATCGCAACCTTGTATTGCTGTGTGTGGGTTTATTTTTAGGATACTGTTTATCATTGCTTTTTCAAAATCAATGATATTTTTTGTGGGAAAGAGTTATTAGTTAGTTGTTTGACTTTGGTTAGGATTTCTTGGTAGGTAGATTGTTGTTTGTTTGGTAGGAGGGCATATAGAAATGGAATATTAGCATTTTGGAAATGACCATGGATAGTGTACAATTGGTAAAAAGGTTTAGGACATACTGCAAAAGTACCATCCATCATCCAAGTTTGGCATTGGTTTAGTTTAGTCATGTTGTCTGCAGTGGCAAACAGTATTATTCTTTTATCTTTTGAGTTGTTGTCATATAGTACAAATGGTTCATTATTATGAGTTACACAGAGTTCAGGGGGAAATTGCACTTCTTCAAACGTTTTAGGTGTGGGAGGAGCAGTTGCTGTAGCTCTTTTTTGTCTAGCTATGGTTCTTTTAAGGGAATCTATACTTGGTAGTTGGCTAGAGGCATGTTGGGGTAGAGCAATTAATTGATGTTTTAGAATAGTAGTTGTTGGTATATCACTAGTAGTGCTAGCTTCTTTAAGGGAATCAAGCACTTCTCTAACCTCTATTTCTGTAACATTGGGTGGGTGGTTATGTTCCTTAGTATAAGCTACAGTAGTTTTCTGAGTTATAGCTCTCCCATTACATTTGTTAGAATAATATTTTGTGCATTTCCAAAAAACTTTCATATCTTTCTGTTTCTCTTCAGTGTATACATATCCCATGTAACATAGAAGCATTTTGCCTTTTTGAGAATACACAAATGTTGCTCCTTCAGTCATATTTGCTTTTTGGTGCTAGGAGAAATTAAACATTACTTTATTAGAAAAGTATTTAAATAATAAGTTTAGTATTATAATAACATTGATTTGCACGTTAATTATTTACCAGTTTATTTCTTTGTTGAATTCAGTTGTTGGTTTTCTTCGAATTTTCTTTTTGCTGTATTTCTTCTGTACCTGTTAAGATGGGGAAGATGTGTTACAAGAATGTACATTTCTTAACGTTTCTTTTGTTTTGCTCTGCTACCTAGTTTGTCCTTAGTTTTCTATTTATTAAGGTTTTTATATTTTTTCTTTGAAGTGTTGATGTTGTGCAGTTTTTCAATGATTTCTTTTTATCTGTAGAAAATAGAGTAGGAATAAAAGAGATGTTTCAGTTATTTGTTTTCTAAATACCGGTTTGAAGTTTTAGATTTGCGTTTTATAAATATATAAAGGTGGTAGTACTTACTTTAGATAGGCTTAGCTGCTTTTTGGTAGAAGTAAATCTGTTTTCTTTCAGCAAAGTGGCAGAGTTTCTCCTTCCTTTTTTTGGTTGTTTTAGATTGCGATTTTAGCAGGTGTAATTTTTCTTTTTATAGGGTGTGTTAAATTGTTTGTGAAAGTTTATTGGTTCTCCACTTTGACACCTTGTTCTTATTAGTTTATTTGAATTTTTTTACTTGTTTTGGTAATTGTTTTCCTTAAATGGGGGACGCCAATTAATGTTTTTTTATGGGTAAAGCAATTTTTTTAAATCTTTAATGGCGTTTTTTTATATTTAAAGAGTGTATTAGGCAATGTTTTATTATTTGCAATGTTGTATATGTATTTTAAAATGTATATTTGATGTGAATGTTTTTTTTATTTGAGAAATGTTTATTGTATGTAGTATCCTTTAAAAAAAATATAATATGTATATTTGTGATGTGTATAATATGTTTTTTAATTAGAAAGCGCATTTTGTATGTATTTTGTAAAGTCGATAATATTTAATTTTCGATATTATAGTATTCTATATAGTGATGGTCGATATTTTGACGGTGTTTTATGTTAAGGATTGCTGGTCGGTGTTTTATACATGCGATAATACGGATGGTCGATAATGTTGTAGTCAATATTTTTTTATCGAAATTGTTGTTTCGATATATTTGTTATTTCTTGTTTAAGAATTGGGAGTCGATATTTTTGTAGTCGATAATTTGTCATCGATATTTTGTCTAGTCGATATTCAGTCTGTCGAGGTTATGTCAGTGATTCGGTATAACCACCTCCCAGACAGGCTTTTGTTCATTAGGGCTTGGTGGGTGCACTCAGAGAGTGCTTTTCAGACAGTACTGGGGGCACATTTGGTGTCCCTGTGCATAGCCCAGTTCAAACTGGTTGCAGGGGCTACCAGCTCCTGGTCTGGTGCAAAACTGGACAAAGGAAATGGTGTAGCCACCCTTATTATCAAACCCTCCCATAGGTGGGTCCCCAGAATATGTCCAAATCCTTTTCTTAGTATAGGAAGGGAATCCTGGCAATAGGACTTGAGATTACACCTGGACGAAAGTCTGATACGGAATCCTGGAACTTCGACACTCTACTTAAGACTAGAGGACGGAAGAATCTCCCTTGATGTCAAGGAGTGCCTCCCCTGTTCAAACAGGCACCAAAGAAGCATCTTGCTGGTCTGCATTTCCGAAGCTCACGCCGGACTCCGAAGTATTTGCGACTCTGGATATGGACTTCCAGACTTCTCAGAGGCCGGCACGAGATTCCAGCAAAGCTGAGACCCACAGCCCTCACGAGTGACGTGGGACCGGCAACTCCTGGAGACCGTGCACATTTGCTAGTGCATCAACTTGCCGAGCTTTCTCGAAGTTGTGCATTGGGTTACTTGTAGCCCAATCCCTGAGCACCATCTGCACCAAAGATTGTAAGCCTACACTCCACAAGTGTTCCGTGGCCGCCTCCTGAATTTCAGCTCGAGGCTCCTTTGCGATCCCTGGTCCGCTGACTGGTGGGTCCCCTTGAAGGTAACTCTACTTTTCCGTGGGCTTCCCTGGTTGCTCCAGACGTGGCCTGACTCCCCACCAAAGGTGAGTCCCTCAGACCTTGCTGGTCTGCACCGAAGCCAAGCTCTGCTTTCTGCATGGGTTGCTGTTGCCAAGGCTTGTTGGGTCAAATCCAGGCACTGACACCTGCAGCACTCGACATCCTTCATGGGACAGCTCAAATCCAGCACCTGGTTGTCATCAACACCTCCTGGTCCTCGTGGCTGAAGAGTCAAGCTTCACCTTCTTCACCTGCAAGCACCTGACCTCGGTGGGCATCCGCTCATCGCCTTCCTGGTCACTGGCTAGTGACCCAGACTCCGTCCCCTCTGCTTTCAGGTTCTTCTCGTTTTCGATCCAGGCTCAGATCACCCCGGACACTTTCCACTTTGTCGCCAGCAAATCTTTTTCAGCAGATCACCATTGAAATCAACGACGAAACCCGAAATCAAAAGACACCTATGCACCCGGTTCCCTGGGTGAGGTAACTCGAGTACTCCGGTACTCACGTTGGTGTTGGCTCTAGAACCTCCTAGTTCCAAAGGGGTTTGCTCCAAGTTACACTTATAAAAATATGTTTCTGGGGTTGAATTTGGACACTTATCAGTAAATGTTTAATGGTTGTTTAGTGAAATACAAAAAGTCAGCCTTCATCAAGCATTGAAAACTTCCATGCCAGCCTATATAACAAGAAGTGTTTTAGTATGGGACTGCTGTATGTGCTTAAGTAGTAGTGTCAGAGGAGAAACTTTCAGCGGATCAGGATGCTCCTAGCACTGTTTTCAAAGCAGTGAAAGACAGTATACGGAGTCCACATTTTCAAACATAGCTGAAACTAATTGCTCAAGAAATACAAGAGTAAGAACACGCACTGCTGCAAAAATTGCAAAAGACTTCTACGTGGCAAGTCAAAGTTCTGTTGCGGGTAGCTAAAATCCACTTGGGGAAGCAGTGGCTGATGCGATGCTAAAAAAGTCATGCATCAAGTAAAGGAAGAAAAGATGAGTTTGGATTCTCTAGTCTAACAAATAAATGACAAACAAAAATAATGCACACAATAGTCATTGAAGATGTGGGTCTTGGAATTTTTACAAGAAAATTTACTGCGCTGATTTTAGGCCTTTATTCCAGCACAGCAGTAGAAATGCAGGAACGGGAAGGTTTAATGATTTGTGTAATAGCACACTTACACATAAGACATGCTGCATGTTATCCTGCTTTGCAAATGCACCCACAGGACTGACTGCTTACAGCACTTCTGGAATGACTAATTAGCATCTGTTAATATTACATTTTAAACATGAAACAAAATTGGATTTTCAAATACTGAGAAGTGATGTGACTTCTGAGGTAAAAAGAGCCTTTTGAAAAATTCAAATCTTAATTATTGGTGGGTAAACATGGTCTCAAACTTAATAGCAGCCTTTATTTACCTCAGGTGCAAGAAGCGCTAAGAGCTAGTTAAGGTGTACTTTTGCGAGACCAGCGTGCTTTGTGACTGGGGATCTCTTTGGGTTAACACTCCCTAAAGGTCAGCCAGTATTCCATGTGCTGTTACGTGAAGACACTTGTAGTTTAGATAGCACTAAAACGCTCCTAAAATAGTGAACTTTACTAAAACATGAGAGAAATTTCAGACGCTCAATATTGTGACGTGCTGAGAGAATTGAAAAATACATTTTCTTTCTTCATGCAAAAAGACTTAAAATTTGGTGGAGGGCAGAGCACGGCAGATGAGGAGTGGTACGCGGGCATGATGGAAGGTAATGTACAAGTCTGGTAGAAAATTAGAAATATCTAATATGTGTTTTTTTTTAGACATCTGAGGAATCTTAGCTTGCATGTGACAACATTGCTATTACATTCGAACAAGCCTATTACTGATTTCAGCCACACTTAGGGGCATATTATCAAGGGGGTTTATCTCCGCTTTTTGGCTTTAAAAGCCAAGAAAGCGGAGATAAAATTATCTCCCTATTACCTAGCTGCCGCTAACACCAGTTAGCGACAGCTAGTAGGAGATAGCGACCATCTTGGGCCCCACTTTGCATGTCAGTGATATTTATCACTAATGAGATGCAAAGTGGGCGTGCCAAGATGTTAGAGACTGAAAACAGTCGCTAACATCGCTATCTCCTATTACCAACTTTTGGAGATATTCGCGCTAAGCGGGAATATCTCCAAAAGCTAACACCTGCCCTGAGCAGTTCTTAGCCATGTTATCCAATGGGAGGTGGATAACATGGCTGAGAGCATTAGCTCGCTAATGCATGAATATCGCTGACTTTTCAGCAATATTCATGCTTTGCGGCGATTTTTACCGCATTTGCGTTAAACCTTGGTAATAACAAGGTTTATTTGCGGTAAAAATCGCCGCAGCGCTGCGGTAAAGTTTTGTCTCTAACCAAGCAATAGCGATAATTATCGCTATTGCTTGGTAATATGCCCCTGTATGCCTGCCGAATCTTAAGTCAAGTGGCCTTCAAAATAATACCTTATTTTGTATATGTTCTTCATCTGGTTGGTTTTGCCATTATCTCAAATTATTAAAAAGAGCATTATTTTTATAAACTATGCACTTTGAAGTTTACTTAAGGCTGTGAAAACATCCAATCGACAATTTAGATAACTATTTGATTTGTTTTTATAAGGCATTCAAAGGATACTACCAGTTTGGACAGTTAACTACACACATCGTATGGTTGGTAACTCTGCTTGGAAGTTTGGAAAGTAGTTGATGCATTAATGACCCTGCACTTAGTCGAGGCCTAGAATATCTTCCGAGTACCTCTAGCATTAAAATAAAATATTCTTGAAGGTCACATTGTGTAATTAGTGTAAGTAGACGTTGACTGTACAATTTTCCATACATGATACATAAAGCGACACATAATTTGCATTATGTATTTTCATGATTGTGTGCCATCAGTTGACTTAGGTGACTTGCTGAATTCGGAATCTATACAATTAACTGCATTTGTCTATTTCAGCTTCCTTTGGGCGTATCCATTTTGAAAGTTGACATATGCAGTCCATTGTTTCTTGGACAGATGTTTCTCTGGTAGTGTTTTTTGTACTAAATGTGGAGAACACAAATTTTCAATTTGTTGTATTCTTTAAGAGACATCTGTGTTCACTTTACTCTAATTCTAGAAATTATAAATGAAACAAAGATCCCTGCCCTGCCTCTTCCCCGCCCATTGCCTGGTCATGTACAGTTCTGCTTCATCTAGGCTGCTCATTCTGCCCTCTCTCCCTTTCCAAAGCCCTGCATCATGAGAACACTTGAGATATTCAAGAGTTTCTTTTGGGAAGCCTTCGACCACTCGTGAGGGCCGAGACATGGGGCTATGAAAAAGATGGTTTTAAAAACTAAGGGCCTCATTTATGAAAAGTGTTGCATCTCTGCATGAAAACAGCTATGCAAAATTTTTCAGTGCACCCTCCTTGCGGTACCATGGATGCGCCGTATTTACTGTACTGCGCACCATGTCACAAGGATTTACAGATACGTCAGTATCCCTGACGTATCTGTAGGCGCAAAATGACACATTGCTGGAGTGTGTCTGAAAACAGACGAATCTCCAGCAATGTTTTCCTGGGCCTGCGTCCATCTTACAGGCAGGTGAAAAGATTTGACGCAGTGGCATCCTAGATGTGTCACATTGAAATCTCATAGGTTTCACTGCAATACTTCTACAAGCCTTTTTTGTGGGGGAACGCTCAGCTTGCATGCATTATACCTCTATGCAGATATAATGTAGCGCAGGGGTTTACAAAGCAATGCATCTGCTTAGATGCGTCACTTTGTAAATATGTCGCAGTGTGGCACATATTTGACGCCAATATAAATGCTGTAGATAGTTCCGTCGCACTTGTGTTGTACTTAGGTGCTCTTTTTGTAAAAGTTTTTATATGTTCTCATGCGATTTAGGTCTGTGGGCTGCCGCCTTCTGTCCTTAGGCAGACAATGTTGAAAACAAAATGTTGCCCTATCCAACGGGATAGGATCACTACCCACAGACTCTCACTCAGGGAAACTAATCGCTTTTCTCAATGATTTGATCACTCGTTGAAATTTTCAAACTCACTTTATTTTCCAAAGAGTTTTATAAGGTCACTGTGAGGGTGATATCCATGCTTAATTCAGGCATGAGTATTCCAATTTTATAATCACATAAATTCATTGCATCCAAACTTTTTCTTTATATCATCACACGGTATATACCAATTGAGGAAAGCGATTAGTTTAGCTGAGTGAGCGTCTGCGGGTAGTGACCCTTTCCCGTTGGATAGGGCAACTTTTTGTTTTTAACATATTTGACGCCGCCAGTGGCTCATAAAAAAGCCCCCCTAACTTTCTTGCTTGCCTTGAATGCAGCTGAATTATCACATCGTGTTACCTCGTCTTTCATTCGTGTACGGTAGATAGAAAAGTGACATTGTGATAGAAACCTACAAACAAATTGGTATATAAAATACGCTCTATAAGTGAATGTTATTGACAATGACCTACTGCAATTATGATAATACCATTTAGAAAATCCAAAATGTCACAGTGAACAGAGTGTAATGTTCGCTCTGAACTCTGAGAGGTCTTTGTTAATAGCAAAGGATGTGCCTCGTGATGTGTGGTGCTATACAGAATGGTATTTGGCTAATCTTAAATAGAAATTGACCTAGTCCTTCAACCCACTTTTCACCTCCCACATTCTGCTCCCACCATTCTTTTACAGGTTTCTGGACTTATGGAAGACAATTAAGTAGCTTCTTTTAACATCGGCTACACACTGCATCTCAGAAATATGGGGGCATATTATCAAGGGGGTTTATCTCCACTTTTTTGGCTTTAAAAGCCAAGAAAGCAGAGATAAAATTATCTCCTATCACCTAGCTGTCGCTAACACCAGTTAGCGACAGCTAGTAGGAGATAGCGACCATCTTGGGCCCCACTTTGCATGTCAGTGATATTTATCACTAATGACATGCAAAGTGGGCGTGCCAAGATGTTAGCGACTGGAAACAGTCGCTAACATCGCTATCTCCTATTACCAACTTTTGGAGATATTCGCGCTAAGCGTGAATATCTCCAAAAGCTAACACCTGCCCTGAGCAGTTCTTAGCCATGTTATCCAATGGGAGGTGGATAACATGGCTAAGAGCATTAGCTCGGTAATGCATGAATATCGCTGACTTTTCAGCGATATTCATGCATTGCGGCCGATTTTTATCGCATTTGCGATAAACCTTGGTAATACCAAGGTTTATCTGCGGTAAAAATCGCCGCAGCTCAGCAGTAAATTTTTGTCTCTAACCAAGCAATAGCTATAATTATCGCTATTGCTTGGTAATATGCCCCTTGGTCATCTAACAGCACTTTCACAAGAATTTACTAATATTATCAAGAAGAGCATAACCAGTTCTTGCTAAACTTTTGCTTCTCCTTTCCCCACATCATTACAGGGGTAGTAATCCTTTTCACAGAGTACTTAAACACAAACTATATTGTTTCTCTGGGCTTGGAAAATAGGGCTGACCATCACTCTTGAATGGCCAGACAGAAGGCAATGAAAATTCTGCAATCTTTGTTCACCTCTCTATCACAGAAGGCACCACAGACACTTGTGTGAATCCTTCTGGAATATACACTGCCTGGCCTGTGCAGAGTAAAGGGGTCATTCATTCATTTGCATCGGGGTATAGCATCGCAAATGAGAGAATATATATGTCCACGGATTAAATTGGGCTGGGTATTGACGGTGCTGAAGCAGGTGCTGAGAAGAGTTCCTATCGGGCTCTCCATTTTTGCCCTCAGCCTCAAGGTGAAAGAGAAATCTTAACCCTGCTGGGGTCTCACCCTTTACTGTCTTTGATGTAACTTCAAAGAGACTTGGTATAGTTCTTTCACAGTCTCATCATTTCAGAACTGAAGGATTGTCAATATTCTACACAACAAAGCCATAGTTCTTGCTATTTTATCTTACGCAACTTACAACCATTGGCAAAGCAAATAGTCCTGGCTTGTTGTGGATGTAATTTTACTTGTTGTATTATGTAGTTGGATTGCAATGACAGAAGCAGCAAATTACCAGTCAACCGACCCACTCTGCTAAGCATAGATTTTTAGCATACTTTTTAAGCCACACCCTAATTACATTAGCCAAGCCCCTTTGAGAGACACCCCCCACCAATGTTTTTATCCCACTTAAAGTCCTTCTTATGTCTGTACTTCAGCGCCATATACCAGACACAAAACACCTGGCAAAGCAGCTCTCACAAGGTCCATTCAACTGTAGACCGCCTAGGAAGCGATGCGTAGTTAATGCACTCTTCCGAGTGTCCCCTTAGAGAGGAGGTACACAGGTACAGGGGACTATACTTGGAGTTGTCGACAGGGCATACTGGATTGGGTCTCCGACCCCTGAACTTTATTACAATTGGAAATGTTTATTATTTGGTGTAAATCTCTCCAATAGTTAATACAATATCTGCATTACAAAAAAATGTTGGTGGGCTTTGAAGGATGAATCATTTGCAAAATATAAATGCTGGATTGAAAATTAGTAATGTAATGTAATGTAAAAAGGATTTGTAGAGCGCTGCGTTCACCGGACGGTTTCTTGGCGCTGATCACTAACCCAGGGGGAGGCAGAGGGGGGAGAAAGAGGGAACCTTATGTATAAGCACCGCGGAAAAGGTGAGTTTTTAGGAGAGACCTAAAGTGAGGGTGGGAAGAGGAGAGTCTGAGGTCCAATGGTAGAGAGTTCCAGAGTGAGGGGGCCAGAAAGGAGAATCTAAGGCCTCCATGCTTTTTACGCCTAAACCTAGGTGTCTGGAGGAGAGCGTGATGGGAAGAATGGAGGTGTCTGGGGGGGGGCGTACGGGTGGAGAAGAGACGAGATGAAAGAGGGGCCGATGCCGGCCAGGGATTTATAGGTTAGGCAGCCAAGTTTAAACTTGCAGCGTTCCAACACAGGGAGCCAGTGAAGGGCTTTGAGGAGGGGACGGACGTGGTGATGTTTTGGTTGACGATAGATTAGGCGGGCGGCCTGATTCTGAATTAACTGAAGTCTCTTTATTTGGTATTGCGGAATGCCTGCGTATAGGGCGTTGGCGTAGTCGATCCGGGAGATGACTAAAGCCAACAACGCCAGGGTGAGAGCTTCAGTGGTCAGGAAGTGAGCTATTTTTCGGATTTTTCTGAGCTGATGGAAGCAGGAGGATACTGTGGCACTGACCTGATGATTCATGGAAAGATCCTGTGAGATGTAGACCCCCAGGCTTTTTACTTTATCAGCGGGACTAGGGGGGGGGCCAAGGGAGAGAGGCCAGAAAGTAGAGTTCCAGGGATTGGCTGGGCCTCCGACAAGAACGAGCTCCGTCTTGTCGGGGTTAAGCTTGAGGTGGTGAGCGCCCATCCAGTCGCTGATATGACAGAGGGTGGACTGGAAGTCCTGGGCCGCTTCCTGCGAGTCAAGGTTGAAGATGAGCTGAATGTCATCTGCATAATTAAATGCAGTGACATTCCTTCCCCGGAGGGAGCGGATCAGGGGGGTAAGGTATAAATTAAAAAGGAGCGGAGACAAAGACGAGCCCAGCGGGACTCCGCAGGTGAGTTTCATCCTATCCGCCGAGAATTGGGAGATTCGAACAGATTGGTGGCGGTTCGTCAGGAAGGAACGAACCCAGTCAAGGGCCGTCCCTCCGATACCAGCCTCCTTGACACGGTCGACCAAGATGGAATGGTCGACCGTGTCAAAGGCTGCCGACAAGTCCAAGAGGATTAAGGCTTGGCTGGTGTTAGCGTCAGCGCCTCTGCGGAGTTCCTCCATTACAGAGAGAATCACCGCCTCGGTTGAGTGGGCTGGTCTAAACCCAGCCTGTTGAGGGTCCAGGAAGTTGGAGTCCTCAATAAAAGAACTGAGGATGCTGGTGACATATGACTCAAGTACTTTGCTAAGGTAGGGAAGGAGGGAAATGGGACGGAAGTTGGCCATGATCGTAGGGTCGGCGTTGGGTTTTTTCAGAATAGGTACTACTTCCGCGTTCTTAAACAGACTGGGAACCTCACCGAGCAGAAGGGAGTTGTTCAGGAGGGCCAGTGGAGGGGTGGGGCAGGCTGAAAAGGCAGCCCGGAGAATCGCGGGGGGGGGCAGCAGTCTGTGGGGGAACCAGAGGAGACTTTGTTAAGCAAAGTGATGAAGACTTCTTCTGATATGGGGGGGAACTGAGTCAGAAGATGAGGGTTAATAGAAGGTGCAGCCTCAGTGAGGGGTATAGCCGGGGGAGTGGAGGAAATGCTATTTTTGATTTTGATAATTTTTTCTATAAAAAAACAGTTGAGGGAGTCACAGAGTGCTTGAGACGGAAGAGGTTTGATGGTCACCCTGTCCGGGTGTGAGAGCTCGTCTATGATTGCAAAGATATCTTTAGATTTCTGCGCAGAATTGAGGATTTTTGTGGAAAAGTAGGCGGTTTTAGCGGCTGATATTGCTCGTTTGTACTCTCCCAGTAATTTTAGAAAATGTGGTTTCTTTGAGGGATCGTAGCTTCTGCCCCAGCGGCGCTCGGCCTGGCGGAGACCAAGTTTTAAGGTTTTGAGACTGTCGGAGAACCAACGATGTGCGTCGTGGGGGCGCTTAGTTCTAATTAATTTAAGGGGGGCAACCTTGTCGCTGGCGTGTTCTAGCCATTCGACTAGTGCAGCTTCTTGGGAGTCAATGGGGCAAAGCATGGCCGAGACCGAAGATGTTAGAGAGGTGATGAATAAATCAAGGTCTGCTTTGTTCCAGTTGCGAGCCTGGACGCTGGGGCCTCGGCTGCGAGGGGGCGGGGGAGGGACCAGAAGGAGAAAAGAAATTAAATGGTGGTCGGACCAGTGGCAGGGTGAGATCGTGAGCGACTTGATTTCGAGATTATAGGTCCACACCTGGTCAAGGATATGGCCCTTGGAGTGAGTGGGTAGATGAATGTGTTGGATACCATTAAGCCCAGTTAGTAGATCAGTGAAAGCCAGGGATTGGGGGCTTTCATGGGTATCTGACGGCCAGTAATTGAAATCTCCCAGGACTAGGAGTTTAGAATTGTTGATGGTAAGCTGAGAGAGCAGGTCACCAAAATTCGAATAGAAATTGGGCATGGATTGTGGGGGACGGTATACCAGAACGCAGGTAAGGGGGGAGACAGAAGATTCGAGTCTAATTCCCAGACAGTCCACCTGAGGGATGGTGAGGAGGGAGAGGGAAGTGAACCTGAGGGAGAGATTGATAATGGCGGCTACGCCGCCTCCTAGTTTGCCGGCAGGCCTATTGGCGTGGAGTATATAATACCCCGGAGGGATGGCTGCTAGAATGTCGGGGGAGGAATCCTCATTCAGCCAAGTCTCGGTTAGGAGAAGAACGTCGGGTCGGTCTGAGTCTAGGAGGTGGAAGATGTCAAGTTGGTGTCTGACAAGTGAGCGAGTATTAAGGTAGATGATTGCTAATTCCATATTAGCGGGTGCCTGAACGAATGGGGGTTTAGGAGGAGGGGGAAAGACTGAGGGTTCAGAAGTGAGGAGGGACGGAAGGGACTGTAACTCAGGAAAGGTACTGCGAGCTTGATAAATACCTAGTTGTTGCAGGCATGTGGAACTGATGGTGTCCAGTGACCGAAGTGAGTGCAGTGCAATCAGGTCCCTGGGAGTGAAGGTGGTAGTTTGGGCAGAGTGACATGGCCCGGGCCATTTGGTTTGGAAACCACGTTTGAACTGGAAACAAAAATGGCCAAAGAAGTTGTTTTTCCTGTCATACACTGAATGGTTCTTAAACCTGTAATCATTTATCAGACTGCCTTAAGACGAAAAGGCAGTCACAGAGGGGCATATTACCAACAACTAGCGATGATTATCGCTATGTTGGTTTAGCGGCAATATTATTACCGCCGAGCTCCGCCGATTTTTATCGCTTAGGAGCCTTGCTATTATCAAGGTTTATCTCCTAAGCGATAAAAATCGTCCGAAATGCATGAATATTGCTGTAAAGTCAGCGATATTCATGCATTACCGAGCAAAAATGCTCTTAGCCATGTTATCCACCTACCATTGAATAACATGGCTAAGAACAGCTCTGGGCAGGCGTTAGCTTTTGGAGATAATCGCGCTTAGCGCGATTATTTCCAAAAGTTGGTAATAGGAGATAGAGATGTTAATGCCTGTTTCCAGTCGCTAACATCTTGGCACGCCCACTTTGCATGTCATTAGCGATAATTATCGCTGACATGCAAAGTGGGCACCTAAATGCCCGCTATCTCCTACTAGCTGTCGCTAACTGGTGTTAGCAACAGCTAGGTAATAGGGCGATACAATTATTGCCGCTTTAGCAGGAAAAATTCCTGCTAAAGCGGCGATAATGCCCTTGGTAATATGCCCAAGAGTTCGTTTTTCTGCCATCACTATCATACCACAAAAGGTGTCCTGTAACAATTTTTAAACTGTGCTGTGGAAAAGATCTCATGGGTGTAAGTGCAACCCAGATCTGAAAATTTTCAGCGCTCTGTCCAACATTTCCTTGTGTTTGCTTTGTAAGTGCGATTCAGAAAAGGGGGTGGTGATGAACAGAGTGACTGAATTAAGCAGACCACTCTTACCCAGTCCAAAGATCAGGGCTTGATCCATCACCGTTTTTTAGCTCACTGCACCATCCCAGCTCAGAACCTGGCTATATGCAAATTAGTCTGACCCTGGCCCAGTGCATCATGGGAACAGGGCAGACCAAACTACCAAGCCAATTCTTATACTGGGAAGGAAACAAGCTTCCGGGGACCGGTTTCTGGCATTTCAGCCGTCTTCGGCCCGGCTTGCTTGAATCCTGATGGTGCAATGAGCAAGGGACTCACATCTGAGTATACCCTTCTACGCTTATGGTGGACAAAAACGATTCAGAAAAGGGGGTGGTGATTAACAGAGTGACTGAATTAAGCAGACCACTCTTACCCAGTCCAAAGATCAGGGCTTGATCCATCACAGTTTTTTAGCTCCCTGCACCATCCCAGCTCAGAACCTGGCTATATGTAAATTAGTCTGACCCTGGCCCAGTGCATCATGGGAACAGGGCAGACCAAACTACCAAGCCAATTCTTATACAGGGAAGGAAACAAGCTTCCGGGGACCGGTTTCTGGCATTTCAGCCGTCTTCGGCCCGGCTTGCTTGAATCCTGATGGTGCAATGAGCAAGGGACTCACATCTGAGTATACCCTTCCACGCTTATGGTGGACAAAAACGATTCAGAAAAGGGGGTGGTGATGAACAGAGTTACTGAATTAAGCAGACCACTCTTACCCAGTCCAAAGATCAGGGCTTGATCCATCACCGTTTTTTAGCTCACTGCACCATCCCAGCTCAGAACCTGGCTATATGCAATTTAGTCTGACCCTGGCCCTGTGCATCATGGGAACAGGGCAGACCAAACTACCAAGCCAATTCTTATACTGGGAAGGAAACAAGCTTCCGGGGACCGGTTTCTGGCATTTCAGCAGTCTTCGGCCCGGCTTGCTTGAATCCTGATGGTGCAGTGAGCAAGGGACTCACATCTGAGTATACCCTTCCACGCTTATGGTGGACAAAGACGATTCAGAAAAGGGGGTGGTGATGAACAGAGTGACTGAATTAAGCAGACCACTCTTACCCAGTCCAAAGATCAGGGCTTGATCCATCACCGTTTTTTAGCTCACTGCACCATCTCAGCTCAGAACCTGGCTATATGCAAAGTAGTCTGACCCTGGCCCAGTGCATCATGGGAACAGGGCAGACCAAACTACCAAGCCAATTCTTATACTGGGAAGGAAACAAGCTTCCGGGGACCGGTTTCTGGCATTTCAGCCGTCTTCGGCCCGGCTTGCTTGAATCCTGATGGTGCAATGAGCAAGGGACTCACATCTGAGTATACCCTTCCACGCTTATTGTGGACAAAAACGATTCAGAAAAGGGGGTGGTGATGAACCTTTGTAAGTGCAGCACAACCCAGCACCAGTGGGATCAGGCAACATCCCAGATGTGTGAAAAATGGCCCTAATTCCCACGACAAAAACACAGCATGTAAAGTGTTTTAAACCAATAAAGTGTTTCATGAAATGATTTGATATCCATTCAGGAACAAAATATATAATAAAAAAAGAGAAAACCCACATGTGGTAACGGGATAGTAACAGGTAAGTTCAATTAATGGTGTACAGTCATGTTTCCCTGTCCTGACTGCCCTACTGTGTTTATCTGGTATCCTGGTTTTGATTTTTGACTCCAGCCTAAACACTAATCCAGTGTGTGCACTGAGGCCTATGGCTGTCCTTTGACATGAGAGAGGTCCTGGACCTGTCCTGTGACCTGGAGAGACGCACTAAGTGTGTCCGTATTGTACAGACACTGAACTAATGTCCCTGTCATTGGTTTGGTAAATAGAGCGGTAGTGGCAGTGTATCATGAATCATGATTTATGAATCTGAAGTTGTACCCAGACATGCAATCAACTGATATACTTCCAGGCAAATAAATGATAGGCTAATTTAGAATTTATCAAAGTGGTTTAGCAATTGTAAATTGGTGGTTCTACCAAACCAAACTCGTACTGAGGAGTCAGCCCTGAAGACCTGGTTGTTCTCTGTTTAATCCTACTTATGATTCCCCTGCATATCTTACAGCTGCCTCTTCTTGAGACTAGTGCTGGGACGCCCCGTTGCTGGGGCAGCCATGTGCTTTGCAAATATCCTAACCAACATAACATAACATAACATAGTTCCTACAAAGACTCATATGGGTCTACAAGGTGAAAACTTTGACCTGCCATCCTGTCCGCCATGGGGCCGCCTGGCCATAATAATGGTCGACCTGCCCTATGTAGAGCAGGGTGAAAGTCACTACATTTCCCTGTTGCTATGCGAGGCAGGGCTTTACTGAGCAAGGAAACCAAGAAATTACCCAAAGTGCAGTGAAAAAACTCCCTGACCAGGGCCATGTTAATAGCCCCAATGTACCCCAATATCAGCCTAGGTAGCTATACAACCTTTTACCTATATTTGTCGTACCTTGCTCTACATAACGGCTCTGGCACTGACCTTTTACCTAGTTATGTGCCGAATAAATGTTGTGTGGTTTTCTTTGAAAACTAGCCTCATTTATTACATCTGAGGATTCTTAGTATCACACAGCAGGATTACCATCTTCTGTATAATAACTCTGTGCAAAAGTCACCGCTATCATCATCCTTGTTCGACAGGCCCACAGTACAATTACACATCTAGGTAGAACCCCTGAGGATACCTTTTGGGTATAGAAGAACTACATCTGCGCTGGGCAAAACAGAGGGGACGTTTCTGTGCTGAAACAAGACGCTGAGATTCCTGCTCCCAGAAACTCCAGCACACAGTGGTCTGGCATCTTTTGTGGTGTGTCCAACTCGAGACCAAGATTGGGGGGTGTGGGGAGCACTCCTGCTTTCTCTAAGTGATCCATCCGATATTAACATGTTCCTCCTTAGCGTGCTGGTCGGATTAGTGCCAAAACCCTACGGCACCTGTTATAAAGCAAATAGGGGGGCAACATTGCCCCAACCGGCCGCACAGTTGCTTGATGCCATCTGTCATATAACTTCATTCTTTAACCGTTATTTTTCACAGTCATCCATAGTTAATCCATTTATCAAAAAGGTTTTTTCATCTTTAACTTCAGTCCACTCACGGGATCTCAATGCCTTTTTCAGTTTTCTAGTGAGAATGCTGTGCCCATCCAGACCTCTTGCACAAACTCGAGACCAAGACAGGGTCCTTTGTTCTCTCTCATCAGATAATGGGGCTGTCTTGTTCTTAAGGGAATTCTTGGCTTTACACCCACATATATGCTAGGTATACTTAGGTGGACTTAGATTGGGTTTGCATCGCATGGTTACTGCCATGTATCTATTTGCCTGCATACATTCACTGTTTTAGCACCATGGTGGAATTCTACCTTTTATTTACTCTGTTGGTGCTATCCGTCTTATACATCTGTTTCTGCCTTATCGTTGCAAGGATGCCTGGGTCGAATGTCTGACAAAATATCGAAGTCACAATTATCGATATACAAAAATATCGGAACCAAAATATCGATGCCAAAAATATCGGAATCCTATCCCTAACAAGGTAAGTACAAATATATTGAAAAAAAATATAGAATGACAAAAATATAGTTTTTTGTAAAATATCGTTTTTTAATATAACATAATTAAGTAATATTAACAAAAATATACTTATAAATGTAATAAACATATTTAAAATGTACTATAATAGTTAAAATGAATACATAATTTAATACAAATTAATATTAATAAATATATATTACATAATATTTTTTCCATTAATAATAACTCTAAATTAATTATTTTCATAACGTATAAAGAAATAATAATATAATAAATGACTAATACATTTATATACATTAAATAATCATATAAATAACAATTAATAACAACATAAAAGTAATACAAAACCAAAATACATTTTAGATAGCGTATGAGTAAAAATTACTATTCCCACTCCAGAGAGTGCGACAGTAGGGAAAGTGTTGGATAGTGTAGGGGTAACAATTACTATTCCCACTCTAGAGAGTGCAACAGTAGGGAAAATGTTGGATAGCGTATGGTTAAAAATTACTATTCCAACTCCAGAGAGTGCAACAGTAGGGAAAGTGTTGGATAGCGTAGCAGTAACAATTACTATTCCCACTCCAGAGAGTGCAACAATAGGGAAAGTGTTGGATAGCGTAGGGTTAAAAATTACTATTCCAACTCCAGAGAGTGCAACAGTAGGGAAAGTGTTGGATAGCGTAGGGGTACAAATTACTATTCCCACTCCAGAGAGTGCAACAGTAGAGAAAGTGTTGGATAGCGTAGGGTTAAAAATTACTATTCCCACTCCAGAGAATGCAGCGGTAGGGAAAGTGTTGGATAGCGTAGGGTTAAAAATTACTATTCCAACTCCAGAGAGTGCAACAGTAGGGAAAGTGTTGGATAGCGTAGGGGTAACAATTACTATTCCCACTCCAGAGAGTGCAACAGTAGGGAAAGTGTTGGATAGCGTAGGGGTAACAATTACTATTCCCACTCCAGAGAGTGCAACAGTAGGGAAAGTGTTGGATAGCGTAGGGGTAAAAATTACTATTCCCACTCCAGAGAGTGCAACAGTAGGGAAAGTGTTGGATAGCATAGGGGTAACAATTACTATTACAACTCCAGAGAGTGCAACAGTAGGGAAAGTGTTGGATAGCGTAGGGGTAAAAATTACTATTCCCACTCCAGAGAGTGCAACCGTAGGGAAAGTGTTGGATAGCGTAGGGGTAACAATTACTATTCCAACTCCAGAGAATGCAACAGTACACCCATAACCCGCTACAGAACGTATTTATCAATTATTCAATTAATTAAAATTAAATTAAAAAATCTCAATGAATTAAATAATAAATCCTACTAATTATAAATTATTTGAACATAATTAAATTACTTCCCACACTATTCCCCTAAAAAACCATAACCCTCAACAGAACATATTTATCAATTAATCAATTAATTAAAATTATTTAAAAATTATTCTCAATTAATTAATTAATAATTCCTACTAATTAATAATTAATTTAACATAATTAAATTACTTCCCACACTATTCCCCTATAAAACCATAACCCGCAACAGAACATATTTATCAATTAATCAATTAATTAAAATTATTTAAAAATTATTCTCAATTAATTAATAATTCCTACTAAATAATAATAAATTTAACATAATTAAATTACTTCCCACCCTATTCCCCTATAATCCCATAACCCGATACAGAACATATTTATCAATTAATCAATTAAAATTAATCAAAAATTATTCTCAATTAATTAATTAATAATTCCTACTAATTAATAATTAATTTAACAAAATTAAATTACTTCCCACCCTATTCCCCTATAAACCCATAACCCGCTACAGAACATATTTATCAATTAATCAATTAATTAAAATTAATAAAAAATTATTCTCAATTAATTAATTAATAATTCCTACTAATTAATAATTAATTACTTCCCACCCTATTCCCCTATAAATCCACAATCCGCTACAGTACTAAAACACAACTTTTAATTAAATTACATTAAAAATACATGATAAAACATAATAAATACTATATAATATACACTAAATTTATTTAAAAATCGATATTAGTAACATCGAAATTATTTACTTCGATATTACTGACATCGATATTTAAAACTTCGATATTACTAATATCGATATAAAAAGTGTCGATATTACTTACCTTCTATATTATGTCCCTTCGATATTTAAACTTCGATATAATTGTATATCGAAATTTAAAACTCGATATTTTGTCTGTGTTCCTCCTGGGTCGTGGGGAGATTGTTTTTATGCAGGAAGGGGCACATTCCTGTACAAAAATAATCATTTGAGGTGATTTCCTCTTCCAATGTGTGCTGAAGAATGTAGCATGCATTGAAAGAGGAAAGAAAACATTTCTCCTTGTTGCACCTCGCTACGCCCCCCTAGGGTCGCATAGCATTCTGCCGCATTTCTAGATTTACGATTCCTCATGAATTTGGAAATGCATCAGTGGACATGGGTGTTGTGTGGGAACACCCACAGCACCACTTATGTCACACCCCTAACACACACTGGGCCCGATTCACAGAATTAACTTAAGACAAAATCATAAACTTACTACCATTTTGGTATTCACAGTAGGCACTTACTCATTTTGGTATTCACAGAAGACACTTACTCATTTCCGTATTCACAGAAGTTAGGAGTCCTAACTTTAGGACTCCTAAATGCCTTCTGTGAATACCGAAAGTCCTAAAGTTAGGATTTTTCTCAGTTTAGTAGTAGTAAAGTTAGGACTACTAACTTTAGGACTCCTAAATGCCTTCTGTGAATACCGAAAGTCGTGGGGGGTCCTAGACAGCATGGCCCATGAATCGGGCCCATAGAGTTCTGTGAAAAGGGGCAATATTTACAAGCACAGGTAAAGTCACTCAGGGTAGCTTTACCTGTGCTTGTAAATATCACTCATCAGGTTGTGCTGCAGGTGCGTCATGCAATGTGTACTTCGGTGAACTGGCTCTGTATGTTAAAGAAATACTCTCTTTGAATTCTGAACAGACTTGATGATACTTTTACACTTTTTCTTGCAGATGTCTTTAAAAATAAAGGTGTTTCCAAAGTTAAGCCACGCAGGACACCCTAGTTACTCCCTTTATCTTCAAATAGCCTTCACATAAATACTTGCCCATTTTTTAAAATGTTTTAATGTTAGTGCTCAGCTGAGTAAACAGCAGCTAAGTGCTGCTGTTGAGCATCAGGGCGGTCACATGCAGCCCCCGGCCATACTTCGAGCATCACTGATTTAACGAGTGGTGGCAGCCTTGCTCTGGCAAAATGAGCATGAAGACCCTCATGGGAAGCAGATTTTGATGCATAGCACTGCTCTTCTCAAGATGGTCCACTTCTGCTCCGCCTTCCCTTTCTTAGCCCAACATACCCCACGAAGAGTTGATCATCCGCCCAGAACTCACAAATACAATCAAGGTAGAATGACAACGCTTATTTTAGGTCCTGCTGATGGAGTCTCTCCTCATTTTTAGGGGAATGAGGCAGAGTTTAAAAGGGAGACACAGTGATGGACTGGCCCACGTAGAAAGGATTTACTACCTTCAGTATAAACTATGCCCTAGTCCGGAGGACCAGCTTGCCGAGTCAGAAGGTGTGGAATGGAGGATTTGCTGATAGAGCCTGTGAAACACTGAACCTCCTTGCAGATACTATTGAGACTAGGAAGGCCGTTTTGAGAGAGAGAAGCCTGAGTAGGAAGTTGTGAAGCAGCTCAAAGAGAGCGCACATCAAGAATGTAGGAACCAGATACCGGTCCTATGAAGGCATAGTAAAAGACACAGGTGGGAACATATGCTGGAGAACTTTCAGGACCCTATTTACAACTTGCGATTTGAAAATGGATTGCTGGTCTGAGAACCTTAGAAATGCTGAAAGGACAGAAGGTACTGAGAGGAAGGGGTCCCAGTGTGAGTACAAATTAATGTAACAAATGCACAAAATTAATTAACAACACAATAGATGGGTCCACATTGTTTTATTCACAATGGGACTTGAGTATAATTAATATACACACGAACAAATCAATGAGTACAATTGGTTGTACAGTGCCCCAGGAAGGATAGAGAAAGGGTAGTGGTATGTGATCAGGTGAGGATGAGGTAGTGGATAGGAATAGGTGACAGTAAAATCAATGAATCAGAGACGATGTATTTATGAATCATATACAGTATGATTGACTTATGGTTCATGGCACTTTAGTTAAAGGATCATACTTCACATTGAACAGTGAATGATACAATTGATGGCGTGAAGTTGATACATAGATGGGCAGTTGTCGAAGTTTCGACCCTCTGAGTAATGCAGGGATTAGTTGGGCCCTTGCTGTGGGGTCTTCATCAGGACATGAAAAGGGGCAGGCAACCTTTATATGCCGTGTACGAGAGCGAGGTCTCAAGCCACCAATCGGTTATGTCACGTCATGCAAGAAGTGTCATGCGGTAATTATCAAAGTTGTAACTGGTATGCAGTGAGAAGTTAATGCGGAAGATGTGATACCCGAGATGGGGAAGATGCGTCAGGGACCGGCTGTAAATCCTGAATCCGGAGGTTTGGTACACTGCCGACTGGATCGGACAACGGACGCCGCTCTCACTTGCAAAACAGAAGGATAACTTTTTTAAATGTGCCCAACGCAGAGCCTTGTTGGGCCAAGCAAAGAATAAACAAAAGAACCTGGGGCAGCGGATCAACATGTTTATCTGTACACCATGCTACAAACTTGCTCCAACAGCAGGTGTATACCCTCTTGGGGTAGGGACACCTGGCTTCCAAAATAACATTGGCTTTGTTCCAGTTCGCCAAACCATACTAGGAAGGATCATAGAACACAAGAGGCAAACAACCTCAACCCAACACGATTGAGGACAGGTAGTCCCTGTTCTCCCTGTGGCACTACAAACAGGTTAATTAAACTTAGCATCCAAACGATTTCTGAGTTCAAGGCCATGTTGCTACAGTGAGCTGTGAATGGCTTAGCAATGCGCTGCTGATTCTAAGGGGCCCATTAGCATGTTTGGCGGATCACCACCACCCGCATGGCGGTGGGATTCGCCCAACATTTTCACCCACCCGCATGCCAATTCCCCCCCCCCGCCATATTATTATGGAGGGGGGGACCCCGGCGGACGGAAAGACCATCCGCCTGTTTTCCGCCTGGTCAATGAGTAGACCGGGCGGAAAAGCTTCCAATATGGTGGAGGTGTGTGTTAAACACCGCCATCCATATCAAGATGCATGCGGGGATTTGTCTTTCCGTGGCCGCAAAGCGGCCACGGAAAGGCATGCCGTCTTTCTCATTGTCGGCCCGTAGTGGGCCCCCAGGGATTCTGGGGTGGTGGGGGGTGCACATGGGGGGTACCTATGGTACCCCCCTCCATTTGAATGTACAAAGTGGCAGGCCCATCACAATGTTAGAAATGCGGGATGCGCCCGCCAGTGTGGCAGGCACATCCTAACGGCATGTGCGGGACTGCCGCATGCTTTGCGGGTGGTCCTATTTCCCGGGGTATGGCAGGCAGACAAAGACCGCATGCCATGCTAATGACCCCATAAGTATCTGGAAGCATGGGTTTGGTGGCCAACTGTTCCAAAATGTAGAGCATGGCCAAAAAAACACCTCTTCTCCTAAGCCTATGTGCAGCAGTTGCTAGGATCATGAGAATGGAGAGCATAACCAGTGGCCAGGCCCTGCACTCAAATCCAGTTTTCCCAGCCCAAGGACATGTACAATAGGTACAAGGGTTCCCAAGATACAAGGGATGTGCACAAAGCACAGTCAAAGGCCATACTCTGCGTCCAAAGTCCCCTGCACAGGGCCAATGGGTGTGAGCAATGGGCTCCGGTGACACCACGTGACACTGCACGATAAGAGGTTACACCTTGCAGCCAGTTATTTCTGCACTCGGCCGAACACTATGCACAATAAAAAAAAATTAATCCATGAAATTCAGCCGCGGTTGGCAGTGGGATTACCTGCCGGGCGGTGACGTGGGGAAAGGGAGGGGCAGGGTGGCGGGTAGTAAACTATGGATTACAGAGGTTTACAGGTAAGTGAACATTTAAATAACTAAAATGGATTTCGTTGTGCACACTGCATAGCATTTGGGGATGCAGTGCACGCAACGAAATTCGGTTTATTTATTCATATGCTTACTTACCTGTAAACCTCCGTAATCCATAGTTTACTCCCCCCCACCCTGCCCCTCCCCCTCCCACGTCACTGCCCGGCAGGCCCTCCCACTACCGCCCACGGCTGACGAAATTCAGAGAAGAGGCCAAGTTAAAAGGAAGATTTGATTCTTTACTTAGAAAATGAAAATACCTTTGCTATTGAAACAAATTCATCTAAAGGAACATTATGTTATGATGTAAAACGTAAAAATCATTGAATTTTCCTGTAATGCACAAAATTCCTTCCAAAGAACCCACTATACTCAGTCATTGCCTGCTCTTGGTACAATCTGGGGACAGGGCATAGCTTTTGGCAAAACACTGTGTCAAGGGCCAAATCCCCACTAGGAATCAAAGATGTAATCTTAGCAGTGCAACAAGGAGTAAATAATAGTTCCACAGCTTGATAGCTGGAGACTTTTTGGTAATTCTTAAAATCTGAACTGTAGCCATAGAGCTGCTTTTTATTGGTGACGTTTGTGTAAGTCTGTAGCTTTTCCTCTATGGCTGTAAGTGTGCCAACACACTTTTTTGACGCTGAGTCACCTGGTGTCCCCTTTTAGGTCGAGCTTGGGCAGCGCATGCGCTGCTCTGCGAGACATGCTGTATTTGAGTATAGACTTGAAGCCACACCCACTCTCTGCCCATATTTGTCATTGGCTTGTGTAATTGTCCTTCGTAAATGCTGGCTTCTGATTCGTTAATAGGCTTGTTAGTCTCGCCTTACTACCGCCTGATCTTCATTTGTAACCTCCCATGAGGACTGGCCCTTTTACTTCTGTGGTTACACGTTATGTCTTAGTTAGTCTGTAAGCACTATTTTCTTTAATAAGTTTTTCCTACTGCAGGCACAACATGCTTTCCTGCAAAATTCGGAATGCCATACCCGCTTTCACTTTCCGAGCAGCTCAGGACAATAGCGGGCACTTCTTTTAAGTGAAATAGGTCTGGCATTTACAAGAGGCATTGTAAATAACAATGCCTTTTATTTATGTGCTAACAATCAAAACAGATAAATAAAAGGCAATGTAATTTACAATGCCAATGGCTATTGCATTGCAAATGCTTCTTTTGACAGTGTTTGGCTTGGTGGGTCCGCAGTGAACAGACAGGCTTTTTTCTCAACTTCACCGAGTACAAGGCTTTGCCCTTCTATGCAAATCCGAAACATCAGGAATTCTAGGCACAGCATGAAAGGGGTGGGCAATGGGCGCTCCACCACAACAACACCCATTGGTTTTGACACTGCCCCATGTTTACAAGGGCAGCGTAAATATGGGGCAGCGCCAAAATTAAACACAGGGAAAAATTGGTCTTAAACAGGCGCAACGAGGAGAAATGTTTCATTTGTACTCGTTTTTGCTGCTTTTATGTGTGCTGCGTTGTGTAGCACACATAGAAACAGCAAAAGGTCATTCATTGTTTATGTGCAGGAAGGTGACCCTTTCTGCACATAAACAATAATTTTTTTTAAATGACGTTTTGCAACTTCTATGTGTGCTGCATTAAGCAGCACAGATAGAAGTTATAAAATACCATTTAAAGATAGTTAATGTGCAGGAAGGGACACATTTCTGCACATAAACAATCTTCCTCTGCAACATAGACACTGCATTGGCGCTAGGCTGCTAAATTTAGCACCAGGACAGGGGAGAAACGCAGGGCTGCACCATATTGTTGATAATATGATGCAACCCTGCGTTACAGACGTGGCGGAGCATGGCGTTAAGTCAAGGAGGCTAACGCCACACTCTGCCACTTCTCTAGTAAATATGCCCCTCTGTCTTTCAATGTCTTACCGAACATGTTCTGGGAAACCCATAAACAGTATGGCTGTTACGGAATACAAAGAGCATACACACCATGTGAGTCATTTTTGGGTTTCTTTTCACAAGAGAAGCACTTAGAATTACTAAATAAGTGTTGTTTATGTGGAGAAAACATGCGCACAGCTTATTTTAGGTAAAGTTGGGGGGAACACAACGGCCCACTCGACAAGATGCAGGATGATGTACGGTGTGGGAAATAAGTAATTTGTAAGAGAACTTCGGTTCAAACGCTTGAAAATCAGTGGAGCCTGTTATTCAGGAATCTTATTGCAAATAGCACAAAAATGAACTGCAGGTAGTTTGCTAAAGCAGTGCCCTCCAAGATTGTAAGATTGCCATGCTAACTTAAAAACACTATGGGGCCCATTACAATGTCGGGTGGATCGCCAACGCCATGGTGGCGTTGGCGAACCGCCCGACATTAATTTCCGGCCGTCACCCATTTCCCCTGCCATATTACTATGGCGGGGGGGACTGCGGCGGACGTAAACACCGTCCGCTGCTTTTCCGCCCCGGTCGCCTTGCGGCCGGGGACGAAAATGCTTAATATGGTGGCTGTGTCTCATAGACACCGCCGGCCATATTATGATGAGCTTCCTGACATGCTTTTGCGTGGCGGCAATGCCTCCACGGAAAGGCATGCGGAGACTCCCTGCGGGGGCCCAGTGCCGGCCCCCTGGGAGTCCGGGGGTGGGGGTTGCACATGGGGGGTACCTTTGGTACCCCCCCCGCATTTCAAAGTGCAACATGGCAGGCACCGCGCGGTGCCTGTCATGTTGTGCTTTGAAATGCACAACGTGCATTTTTACCATTGGGGTGGGCAGCGCTTTCTGCACCGCCCGCCGCAATGGTAAAAATACAGGATGCGCCCGCCAATGTGGCGGGCGCATCCTAATGCCCAAGGCGGGACCACCACTCCTATGGCGGGCGGTCCCATTTTGCATGAGGGTGGCGGCAGGCAAAGTCCGCCCGCCATCCTAATGGGGGGCCTATGTTTGATTTCTGTGTGAGGATGTGTTAGCTCTCAGCCATCCTTCTTTCGTTTTTCATATTTTGGATAAAAAGCATTAAATAATTATATACATCCTGCCTTGCCAATGGTGCTTAAAGGTATAACTGGGTCCTTAAACGCCCCTCAGATAACGTTTTACCTTACCATTTAATCAAGTAAATTGTATTAACTGTTCGATTAATGAAAATCATTACAGTAAAAGCAAATATTATGTTTAAAAAAGTTTAATGAGAGTTATAAGTCCCCCCCCCCCTCCCCATTAAAGCCCTTGACTTTGTGGAGGGCCATTGTCCTTTTAGCAGATTATGCAGTTCCTTGGTGTTGCTTGAATGTCCATGTTTAAGTAAAACAAATAAATATCAGGGGCCACCCTGCATCCTTCAGCACAAGTATTCTGTAATGTCATTGGCGATCTAAGTCCTGACTGGATCCCAGGAACAGTATTTAAAACCATATGATGAAAAATATAGGTTCTTGCAATCTGATTGCCCACTATGGTCCCTTGTTTGCATTAAGAATTTGCGTTATATGACACGTTAGGGCCCGAAAGATTATGTTGTTTACATCTTAAGAAACGAATACATAGAGTACCATTAACAGTTAAATGGGTAAAAAATTCTCTTTTCCTATCTAATTTTTAGGAAGAAATATCAACGGCTGGTCTGTTTCCTTTTTGTCCTAAAATATAGGACGGACAATTTTGTGGATCAAGCAAGTATATTTGCATTACTTTGGTACAGATGGCATGGCAGAAAAGGATCCCACGCAAAAAGCCTGTGCCATAAAGAAATGGGCATTTTCACCTTTATTTGAAACAGAATGTGTTTAAAGTAAAACACTGTGCAGACAGCCACCTCTATGGAAAGACGTCTGCAATTGCAGGACTAAAAAGCAGAACATCTCCCAACTGTGGTGGCCTTGAGCTGAAAAATCGAAATGAAAATGTGCAAAATGTCGATAGTAATGCTGAAACATATTGCAGCGCTTTCTGATTTACTGTTAGCATCGTACACACACCATAAGAAGTCAAAATGAGTGATTTTTCCTGCGAAAGGGGGATGTGTCTGAAAGAATGAGATGGTTTACTGCTAGTAAGGTAAAAATAGAAACCCTTGGCCATGACGCAGGAATAAGAAGGCGGGGGTTCAGGTGTCATAAAAGGCAGTTCTGAGAACATAAAAAAAAGGAAACGCAGATGTGTGTGCTTACCTTACAGAAGTAGCACTCGTGGCAAAATCAATAAAAGAAATAAAAAATACTAACGACAAATGGATGGGAAAAATTATACCGTGACAACGAAAAACAGAAAGGTTGAGGGTCAACGTAGCTGGGGGATATGCAGACTGGATTGGCTTGATGGTCGCTAGAAGCAATCCTAAATTGTGCACTGGGTTTTTCAAAATGTATAAAAACATGTTGAGTATGCAAGTCTATGTTATTTATATTGTTTTCAGTTTGCGTTCAAAGAAACCTATGTATAAAATACAAAAGCAAAGACTGGAGTACAAGCCACTTCCTAAACAGCAAGTGCAGGGGATTTAAATGCTGCTGTGGATTAAAAAAATGACGTCCTGAGTCTGAAGCACGTACCATTTATTTTTAGCATAATACACTGAATACCTTTATATGGTTAACTGTTCGTAGTTTCTTATTTTGTAGGGAAATGTGCAACAATTCTGCTTCTAACTTAAATCAGTTTAATTTGCAAACGGTACCGTTCTTTCTGCTGGAACATTGATTCCTGGTAGCACACTGTGACAGAACATTGTTTATACTTTTTCCATATGGGTGCCCTCATATCAAATCTATGGAAATTGTGAGATGTTTTATCTTCTCTGGAATATGACACCCGTGATCCAGAAGAGCTCCAATGACCTTGTGTTATCAGTCACTGAATTCAACTTGTTAGCCTAGCAAACCAGGCAGGTAGCCAATTTATAAACTGCAAACCCTTCAGACCAGCTGGTAAAAGTTATATTGCGCTACAGTGGCTTCTTACACACCTACCCGATACGCGCTACTATGCGTTCACCTACCATGAAAAAGAGGAGCCAGCAGCTACATGATTTAAAAAAGGATGTGTGGTATTTTCCAATGCTCTCTAATACATCATTTCCTTTTATTATCTGTCCTACCTATTGGTTAGAGTTTTTTTTTTCAGTGGGTCCACCACCTTCAGAGTCTGAGAGGAGATAGTACCGGAGAAATGTGTTTTTTCCTGTGTACCAATCTACGGGGTGAAGGCTGTTGACCTCTGGCAGCATCAGCTTGCTAGACTGCATTATTGTCTTACACAATTCAACCCTGTTTGTCTCTGCTGTGCTGATCCATTCATTATTCTGATATTCCTAGCAGTGGGGTAGTGGGATAGCTGAATGGACAAGTCCAAGCAGAAACAGGGTGCAGAGGATGGAAGTGGAATGGTGGGATCCACTAGACTAGAAAATCTGTGGTGAGAAATAATTGGCATACTAAAGAATTTAAAATGGTGTGTGATAACGGACAACGGGTCACTTTACTCAGTAGTGGCTGGCATGGATCGAGGATGGCGGGGTAAAGATAAAAAAAAGTAAAAACGTACCTCCTCGCATCTCTCCATGTCGTCCTTCGTTGTCGTGCCTCCGCCCCAGCCGGAAGTGAAGGCAGCCAGGCACCTCTGACCAATGCGTTGTGATTGGTCCGAGCACCGTGGTTCGACACTCAGATGGGGTATGGTTGCCTGGGCAGGTTCTCCATGCAAGGAGATCATGCAAAGTGCACATGACTGAGAGGGCCTGTCAAGCATTCATGCGCACTTTGCAGAGTGCCACCGCTCCTTCCCCTGCTCTGAGAGCAGAGCAGCCCCGGCCGCAAGGATCCGGAACAAATAAAATGATAATAACATCGGTTATTATCATTTTTTTTTCCTTCATTTCCACTTTTTAAAAGCAGTGGGGTGACACTCCTCCACCTTAGCAGAGGAGAAGCCATGGCTTTACTGCCACTATTTCGGATTTAAAAGAACTGTGTTAGTGGTTAAATTTCACAAGTGTTAAATCCCTGTAACTAATAAGTACTGCCCCAAAAAACTGATTGTCCTGATGCTGGTGGGTTCACAGGGTGCATTGGTTCGCCTATTCTCGCTCGTAGGTCTCCGGTTAGTGGAAGCACATTATTTTTTCCACATCCCCCGCATAGGCCAGCCCCAAGCGATCAATACCATTTCATTACTTTTCTGTATTCCTGTTGAGCTTGAGGCCACTGCTCTCAACTCTTCTCTTCTGCAAGAACTCTTTTAGATTCCTCCCTTCTGTTAGAAGATCACTTCTCAACATCAACGCTTCTCCAAATTTATTTCAATATGTTTATAATTTTTGGCCCTTGCGGACTTCGGTCTGCAATTGTTTTTAACTAATTTATTTCAAGGAAGCTATTCAATTTCTTGGACGTTTTCGAAAATGTCTGGCAGAAAAGAATGAATTCTAAGCATGCCAATTATGTATTTAACAATTCTACCCATGTTGTACTCATAACACAAGCTAGGTGCTTGTCAGGATTAGAGTTTTCTGAAAGGAAACCCTGGTTTTATTGTGAGTTTGGTAGATTGTACCCCATTCTGCCACAGCAGCTGAGGGATTTCCTTCACTGCCCTGGCAGACCATAGCCCGCCATATTAAGAGATCTCTGCCTTCCTGGCAAGAACACTGCACCACGCTTGTGTCAGAGTGCCCTATCCCCCAAACTCTATGTAAGCTTCTGCATCAACTGCTATTACCAATGGTTTGCACTAAAATGAGATCCAGTGAAACACTATTTGTATTGCCTATGAAAAGATATGCAAGTATTTATACTGAGGGGGAAATTGTTGCTAGCAGTCCAGCATATTTTCTGCATTTCTTTGGCCTTCCAATATAAAATTCTGTACAAATATGACGATCTGTTCATCTTGCAGAGAACCAGTGCTGCATATTTACACAGCAGTAGCTAAGAACGAGGCTGTTGTGTGCTTATATCAACTAAAGGTCGAGGTGGTAGGAGACAAGTGAGGCAGTGCATGATGGCAACAGAAACTGTGTTGCCTATAGGTCTGCTTGTACCAAGCTGGTGCCAAGGACTGCCACGCAGGGTGTTGGGGGTTTCTGGCCATCCTTCCTGTCGTAGAAGGTGGAGCTGTACAAGTCTCTTAGTGGCGAAACATGGGACAGAAACAAATTAGCTATTCACAGGTTACTAAGCAATTTGTGGTCTAATTGTATCTATATTCAAAAGTAATGATTTTTCCAAAATATGGGCTGACTTCTCTTCCACAATAATAGTGCAGTCACATAAACTGGGTCCCATTGTCTTTGAAATCCCAGCTATGCAAACGCTATAGAAGCACGTTTATATTTTATTGGTGATGGTAGATACAAATAAACGGGAAATGAAGACATGCATGTATTCACAAAACTAGTACAGCAGATGCTGCAGCAGTTATGTCTTTCTCTCAGTCTGTAAACGCCTTCCAACAGAGAGAGAGAAACTCCACTAGGCTAGTGATTTCATGGGATGCCGGTTTTAATGCCTCTGATATATTTACTGAAATTATCAAAAAGACACTAATGAATGACTAACGCAACATTGCTTTTAGTGATGCACATATGTGCAACCGTGGGCTACGTTTGCATCATAGAGGAAGCTAAAATAGCTGGTGGTGGTAATTTCTTACAGTCGCTTCGACCCTCTGCAAGATTTGAACCAGAATTAAGAACAGACATGACCCCAAGCCTAGTTCACAGTGGTGGGAGTCAGCAATACTTTCTGGCTATAATGTTTTGTGTATAATAAAATATCGTTGGCTGGATAAAAAACGTGTGCATGGATTTTTTTTCCTGACTGGATAACATAAAAAGCTGTTTAATAAATTTGATGGAGGTTTCCTACTTATATGTCACACATGTAATTAAAAGTACTACATAGAATTGTAATGTCAGGGTAATTGCAATGCATTTAATTTTATATTAATCAACCGTACATTTGTTCCACTTGTGTTGATAAAGCCTCGTGTATTACAGCTCTTTCTCTAGCAGATATTAATTTAATAAGGTCATATTCTAGACAAATATTGCCTTACAAGCACTGAAAATAACAGTTTTAAAATGCTGCTTGTGTCTTGTTTGCTTTTATTATAGCCCCATACCTCTGTGTACAGTATTCCCATTAAACAGAAGACCTGACAAATCAGTAGATTCCTTTCATATGGAGGAATAGGGTTTTGCCCCAAAAACTAGGCATATACGTATAATGTGGGAAGTGTGAGAAATCTTTTGAAGCCACCAAGCCTCGTTCTTTGCACTACTGTTTCGAGGATTTACTTTTTTATTAGGTAGCATCAGAACGTTTTCAAGAAATAAACATTTCTGGACTTTCACCTCAAATAATTGTTAACACAGTAACGTCTCAATGTAAGTGAATGGTATATAGATAAAATATCACACTGCAACTTGCAAGTTGTGTGTGGATGAAATGGCAACTGCAAAACTTAAACATCACAGATTCAAAAGCAATTGAATCCTTATCCCCAGAGATAGCTACAGTTTACCAAACTGAAAAATTCAACCTTTAAATCCCAAATTTAATGAGAGCAACAGATCATCAAATTTCTGAACGTGGTTGACTTTGGATGTAAAGAATATCTGTTTTAACATTCTATTCTGTGGTTATGCCTGTGGTGCGCGATGTTTTATATTGACACTGCAGCCGTCAAGTTAATCGCAGCTTCGCTGTGCCCATGGCAGACTGTTGGGATAGTCATACTACAAGCACTAATTGCAAATAATGGTCCAATAATCAAAACTTCCTCAACAACCGAAAACTATGTGTACTTCAAAAAGGCCTTAAACGTCTACTCTTTTGAGACTGGTCTCCCACAACACTCCCAACTAAGGCAGATGTGGCCTGAATATATAAGGAACCAAAACATCATGGAGAAAAATACAAATGACTAAACTAAAATACGGCTACTGTCCAGCAAACAAGTGATCTGATAGAATATGAGCAGACAAACATGGAGGAAGGTACTAGGAAACAGTAATGGCACTTTGGTGCTTATCTTTTGGGTCTGTCAGCTCTTCCTCCAAAATACTTATGTAGAATGCCGCAAACTGTGCAGCACAAATATGTCAACTGGATATTGGCTGGTCTGAGATCTGCATTTTGTTTAGTGTCAGTGTATGCTGATTTGCAAAATGTTGGTGTTCACAATAGTATGTACACGTAAATATTGCAACATGTTCATAGGAATGCACAAAATAAGTTTCAGTTGTGTATTCTCAAAAACAAAATGAAGACGGATGCTGTAGACACCGTCGGTATTTCATTTCATCTTGTGTCACTAACTGTTCTTTAGTGCTGACTAAATGTTGCTGGTTCACGAACATCTTCATACTAACATTGAAATAATTCTAATATCTTGAAGCTCCTTACGGCAATGTCTTCGGCAGAGTTTTCACTCGATATTTTAGTGCAATCACTAAGTACAGTTTCAATACAGACACAGATGGGAAAAGGTGAGAAAAAACAAAAAGATTTCATTTTCAAATAGCTGTGATTTTTTGATAGCATGATAAAGTACTTTAATAATAGACTGTGTATCCCTTAATCCACTATATAAAGAACCCAACACATATCTATATAGTAAAAAAAATCCGGCAAAGTGGCGTTTACCAAGTGCAACCAGAGCAAAGTAAAATAGGCAACTCGCAAAGCTTGGAAAGTCAACACTATCCAAGGGAATACTTCCTCACTGGAAAGAGTGGAATGCATGTTTAAGCATTCACTGTGCAGAGTGAGGCATGAGCGATGACCTGTTACATGCATGAGAATGTCAAGCTGCCATGTCCAACAGTCTATTTCCTTAGAGCATTCTTAGTGGGGTGAGAAATGTTGTAATGCAAGTGAGGATGAACTTTTCTGCGATATGATTTATAAACCTGTTTCTCATTTGGCTGGTAGCATGAGTATTGTGATGATTTTATGTTATATTTCTATAATGACAACCAGACGCAGGCAAGGCTTACAAGGTATGTACACATCTCACATAAATAGACCCACGACCTCTGAACCTTTCCCCTGAGAGAGTGTTCAGCAGGAATGAGGAATGCTAAACCCATCCTAGTGTCTCCCTAAGCCCTGGTTGCCTATTTTTGCTGTTCAATTGGTCCCAGTGATTTACTCTTTGCATGCATGACATCACATTAATATGCAGTGGCAGTCCCCACAAACAATATCCCATTCAGACTTTCCCTCAAGTCATAGTATACATTTTCTCTCAAACAAACGCTAAGCGTGTGTGTTTGTGTGTACATCTACAAACAAAACGTGCCAATGTTCCTTCCTCGTTTATTCCTTGCAGAGTCAAAAGTCTTAAAATGTATTCTGTATTTAGTCTGTATTTGTTTGGAGCAGGCACTTGACACTGGTTACTATTTACCCATATCTACGGAAATGACTGTGTGATCTCCAAAATCATGATACTGAATTAGATGTGTCCTTTTATCTAGAATAGCAACCATAATCAAAGGCAGACTGGTTATTCCACGTGATTTGTTTCAAAAACGACCCCAACAATGTTGTTTGGATATCATAAACTACTGTATCTAAAAGGAGTCCAAATTCAAACAGCGTTCCTCTCTCAAGGGGTTTCAGGTTACCACTCATAGGCACCAGTCAGTATTGATTTGTGTTTCTACATATGTCACTGACATTTGAATGCAAATGGCGACGAGGCCATAATACAGTGTAGCTGAAAGGTTATCTGCAAAGCTATTTCTGTTTCTGTGTTTCACCCCCCATCCCAGCTTGGCTTCTCATCTGACACCTATGTTGCGCGTATATGGGTTCCAGTGAATCGTGATGAATTAGAACATTACCATTCCAGACATTTGCTATTAGGCCAATATCTAATGCAGCTGCAATAAGACTGAAACTGTAGTATTCTAAAGAGACATTTGGAAGTTACTGGGTGGAGATTAGTACTGGGGAATTGCACCAGTGGGCGTTCATTACTTAACCAGAGAAGCCAAGGGGGAAAGTACTTGAACCTGAAACTAGTAGTGTTTTATAAAAAAATTACTGAGTTCTTACAAAGCATACAACTGGTCGAATAAAATGTGCTCTGAATGAATGAGCAACAAATACCACGATATCTGGTTCCCAACGTTATGTGTGCTCTAATTCCAACTGCCCTCTGAGACGATCCAGATTAAGGTTTGCTACTATAAATAAAGTTTACGTTTCTGGGTGTTCACAAAGCCAACACAAGACGTGTGCCTACTGGGTCCTTGTGCAAAATACAAAGTTTAAGACTGCCACATCAGGATGCCAAAGATCAAACATAAGTATAGGTGCCATCAGATAATAAAGTGCTGCACAATTGTGGGAAATCTGCAATTAAGATCATGGAACTGGAAATTGAACAATAATTTAGTGTAAAGAACTGCTAGTATGCATAAAGCTTAAAGAAGATACATTCCGTGGCACCATATCACATAAAAGGTTAAATACTGTGATATGAGAAAATACAGTGCAAAAGATTATATTACTAAGATCTTCCCTGCCAGCTCCTATTGAGTTGTATATATTTGAAGAGTCTAACAAACCGCCCACTACCAGTCAAACGACACCCCTGCAGTTGCTCGTCAAGCCACTATTGCAAAATGTAGACAGATTTTGAAAAAGGCCAACTTTCAAAATGTAAGGTATTCAAATGAGCTAAGTGGCACTCTAAGGTATAACTGAGGAGCTTTTAAATTCCCTGTAGGCTAAGATTTGCAAAATGCAAAATACATTTTTGAATGTAACATTTAGAGCCTGCCTGCTCGCTGCATGTTAGTTTCTAGTGCAGAAAACGGACCCTTGCTTGTTAAATATTTGAGCTCTTGAAACCTATTCTGCTTCTGACACAATAGCCTAATGGAACCTTAAGTACGTTGAAATTAATGTTTTCAGAAGTGATTCACTTAAGTTTGGCAGAAGAGAGTACTGGGCCTGTGCTGTACTGGCTGCATGCACGCTCAGACACACTGAAACACACAGCTTTCCCTTTTCTTAACATATGCCAATGCATGGATGTTTTAGCTTACAGATGCTTTAGGTTCCCATTTCTAAATTGCCTACTGCCCCCCCCCCCCATCTTTTGAATGTAACCTGAAATAGGTTTCAAATCAGCTCACTAAAAACAGGCACAAGGGAAGACATTTCTCAGAAATTAGTATCATTTCAATGATTTTAATAAGCAAAATAGGAAACAACTTTAATAACAAAAACAGAAACCAGTCTGAATAAAACTACGATAGACCAAGTTTTAATATTTTCATATCATAAGCAGGATTTGAAATTGATCCCTTCAGAACTTTTACATGAAATAAAAACAATTTCTGCTGCTGCAGGTTTGATTTCAACACAGTTGAATCAGTAAAAAACAAAGATTGTGTCTGATGCATGACTGATTTCCACGATATTTAAAACTGCAAGCACCATGCTGTTCATACAATCTTGTTATCACTGTTTAATTTAAAAACCGATAAAAACTTAAAATGCATCTGGCCAGCAGAGCCAGAATTCTAAAGAAAATTAAAAAAGGTGTTTTCATTTTGGTTTTTGTTAGTGCAAGCAATCCTTTCACTGTCCAGCAGAAAAGGGTATTGAAGCACTCAAACACTCAAGACTGCTGCAACTAAAATAAAATAGAGGGTAAAAATCGGGAGTAAAGGAACAAGTTTTAAAAATATTATATAAATTAACGATTTGAGTTTTCAGTTGAAAACCGTTAGGGAGAAATGTGAATGCTACATTTTCGGTTACATAAAACTTGCAAAAATACAGCCAGTAGCCTTTTTCAAAATGGCAAATGTTTAGTATTCAAATGGTTAGCTCCATCTCAATATGAAATATAAGCTGGGTTGTGGATGTTTGCACAAGTGAATTAACAGGCCATTTACCTTCTATACATTGGCAATTCATAAGCGAGTACCTTGGTTGTAAATATTTAGAATAAGCCATTTACCTAAACTAAAAGCAATGGCATTCTAGAAGGAAACTTGCCAACTTAGGTACACTTTTCAATTGTAAGTGGAAATTGGTAACGTACTTCCCGAGTGTACAGTGTATCCACTTATTGGCATAGCTGCACAATATGACTGATGCACTCAATGTGAGAAATGCAGCAAAAGTAACAGGTTACCATGTAATTAAAAGGTGCAGCCAGTCTTCGGACCATATAATGGCAACATATATATCTTTAGCACGGATCCCCAAGATTTGCCTGTATGCCAATCATGAGCTCCTTTCACCACGCCCTCTAGAAACAAATACCAAAATGAAAACAAAAACTACAACTTAAAAGTGCACACAATATACAAAGTTGTTTTCTGAATGCAATGCAAAATGCCCATAACTTTATTCCATTTCTTTAAGAAAACGTATACCAGCCTGCTGAAATGTTTCTCTACGGTTGGATGTGGCAAATATTTACAAGCTAACAACCATAACAGAAAACAACTGCTCAAGCAGTACAATTTATATTGCGGAGACATCTTACCAAATGAAAAAACAATATGTTCGATGGTCGACAACATGCTAAAGTTTTTAGACGAGAAAAATGGTACAAAATAGAAATTATTACCATACATGTCCAGCATGCAGGATTAATATTTTTAATGCAGGTTTTCGTATTTTTCTATATAATCAAGCAGGCAATAAAACCGATGAGATGGCATGTCCGATCTGTCAGTATCTGACAAGTCTGCATACATAGTCTGGTTTCTCTCTCTCGCGCCCCCTTTCCTTGTGCAGGAGTTGCCGCCGAAAAGTCCCCTCTTTCGAATCCGGGCAGGCAGTGGTGCCGCTACTGTCTCTGACTGTCCCAGCAAAGCGAGTGACCTATAACCCGAGTTTCAGAGTCTTTTCTCAGTCCTGGATTCCCCCCTCTCCCTGTACACATGAGAAGTAGCGCCCGTCCGTCTCGCCCTCCCCCTCCCCATACCCCCTCTACTTTTCACAGCTACATCTAGTAGAAAAGGTACTTTTCCGGTGGAAATCCACAGCCTCAGATGTCATTTGTGAAGGGTCACTTGCCCCGCCCCCACCCGGAGTTCAGACTGGAGGTGGCCGGGTCTTTTGCAGGCGTCCTCGGGGGAGCAGGCAGGTGGGCTGAGGCAGGTCCAGGGCTTTGGGGCTGGCGCGGAGGCGGGCAGCGTCTAAAAGCCGCTCAGAGGCCCCTGCCTGGCGCAGGACGGTCTGCAGCAGGTCCAGCGCCGCGCGAGAGTCACATGAAGTACTCGGGCGAGGAGGGGTTGTCGCTGGTGGAGCCCGCCTCCCTGAAGCCGGTGCCGGCCAGCTTCTCGCACTTGATCTTGTAGGCGTCGCGCTCGCGCGCCAGGCGGGACACCTCCTGCTTGAGCTGCTCCACCTGCTGGATGAGCTGCGTCTTCTCGCTCTCCAGGTGGTGCTTCTGCTGCACGCGCTTGAAGCGGCACGACTGCGCGTAGCCGCGGTTCTTCAGCGTGCGCCGCTTCTGCTTCAGGCGGATCACCTCGTCCTTGGTGAAGCCCCGCAGGTGCCGGTTCAGCTCCCGCACCGACATGGACACCAGCTGGTCGTCCGAGAAGCGGTCCTCCACGTTGCCCGAGGAGGGGTGCGTGTTCTGCAGCTGCTGCGACGAGGTGGACGAGCCCGAGGGCGAGGGCGACGCCTGCTGGTGGTGCTGGTGGTGGTGATGGTGGTGGTGCAGGGGGTGCCCGTTGCCCGAGAGGTCCTCGTGGGTGACCCCCTGGTACTGGTGGTGCGGGTGGTGGTGCTGCGGCGGCTGCTGCTGCTGCGGGTGGTGGTGCTGCGGCTGGTGGTGCGGGTGGTGGTGCGGCCGGAAGGCGTCGAAGCCCTGCAGCTGCTGCTGCTGCTGGCCCACCTGGTGGGGGGCGATGAGCGCCTCCACGGCGTCCTCGGGGGTGAGGTTCAGCGCCTCGGAGTTCATCTGCTGGTAGCTGTTGGCCATCCAGTACAGGTCCTCCAGGTGCGTCTTCTGCTCGGAGGGGCTGAAGCTGGGCGACGAGGGCACGGAGCTGCAGGGCGTGCTGATGGGCGTGGAGGACACCGAGCCCCCCGTGGGCTGCAGCCGGTTGCAGTGCCGCACGGGCCGCTCTCCGGGCCGTCCCAGGGGCTCCTTCTTCACATCGAACTTCATCAGGTCAAAGTCGTTCACGTACTCCATGGCCAGGGGGCTGGTGGGTAAATCGGTGCCGATGGGCAGCTCTCCGGCCATCCCTGTTCAGAGGCGCCGTCCCCCCCGGTCACTCCAGGGTACAGGTGGACGCGCCTCTCAATAGACAGAAAGTTCTGCTCCGGCTGCGGTGTGCGGGACAGGAGGCTGCGAGCCCCGGGTGCAGCACCAGGAAGCGGCTGCGGTGCAAGTCTGTGCTGCCTGCAGCCCCGCGCTGCGGGAGTGAGCGCTCCCCGCACAGCTCGCGCTGGAGGGTCCTGCAGCTATGTATAACTTTCTAAGCAGAGCAGCCCTGGGTCCCTCCCCTCGGTGCAGGCATCCAGGCTGCTCGCGCGTGCTTCTGCGCTCTCCGAGGTGCCCGGCCCCGTTTTATCCCCTTCTGATGTCACAGCGCGAAGGGGCTGGTTTCAGTCGCGCGCACTCCAATGGCAGCGGAGCCGAGCCTTGCATTAGCATAGCACGAGGGCGGAGCGCGATCTGACAGCAGGCAGTCAGCTGACCAGCAGCTGGAGACCAAGACCAGGCAAGTCCTGCAGAGCAGAGTCTCGCGTCCCGACTCGAGAGCACTTCCACTCTCAGGCGGGCCTGGCTGAATCGAAAACACGCCAATGTAGTCCACACAATATACCGCCCCCAAAATCGTGGGATTTCCCAGCCGAGGCCAGGTGCATAGACACTCGTGAAATCCTACACCATCCACCCCAGCAGCACAGTAAAGAGGGAGGGACTCTACTCCGAAAATAACGTGCAGGCGGGAGCCTTAAGTGTGCACATACTCATCAACGTAAGACACTGTCTCCCTGCAAGAATGCATGCTCGATTGCACCCCAGAAGAGAAACATGCCGGAGCTATGGTGTGCAAACTCCCCTGCAGAAGCTCACGCCATGGTGGTTCAGCGTTCATGGAAAAACCCACAATAATGTCATCACCTTTATACAGCAGCACTTCCAACTTAACTTCGACACCCAAAGACATTTCTGCTCAAAGAAGCTTAACAATCACAGACGCAATCCGCCCACCTTTGGCGCGAAGCAAAAGCCCTTCTTATTCAAATGTTCACTACAACCTGCAATGTGTCTTCCACGGACATTCTGACTAATTAATTAATGCCCATTGGTTTCATTCACCGGCTTCCTCAAGTAATCAGAGAAAGTAGTTGTTTCCCTAGACGGGCATATCAATGTGGCAGCAAAAATCAAGACAAACGGTTGAAGAGGGATTTGAAACTCAGTGATTCAGCGCAGAAAGGGACTTCCGGATTTCTCTCGGGCTATCTGCACAGTAAGGAAAGCTGCGAGTAGACGTATTTTTCTTAACCAGTAACAGGATAGTGTTTTCTTTTTTTTGTTAACGTTTTGCAGCGATTGTGCTCTAATACTTTTCTCGTTTTTGCGCTCAAACAGGTCTAAAGTGTGCCCTCAAGTGGCTATTCGAGGTAAAACATGAGGTATAAAAATTAACAGTTTGCGCAAACCCGGTAGAAGAGCCTCGATGTCCAAGAAAAGGACGCCTCAGGGCAGAATCTGTCACCGTGCCCCTGGAAACAGACACCATATTTCTTCTGAATTCAGAAATCTGCAACTATGTCGGTCAACGCACAAGCAACGCTCTCGCCCAGCGCCCCGTCAAGAAGCACGGGAAGTACAGATCGCTGCCTGCCCGAGTAACAACGCCACGGATCTGGGCAAAAAGCTTGGATATCTTACACATGTAGACAGTTCAGAAAAGTAAACACGCAGAGCCGCATAATATTAAAACAGCCAAGGACTCATAAAAACGCAGTGAAGAGAAAGAAACAAAGAGAATACATTTATTAAAAACCCATTAAAAACGTCCTCGGTCTCTTTCTGGATCTCGGGCTGCACTGAAACATCTACATATACAGCGCATTAGAGATGTGCAAAAGAATTCTCCTTACAAAAGGACAAGACGAAGTGATGAAGCAAAACCTCGCGTCTGCAAAGTCCTAAACATGTCTGAGTCACATAAGAATTTTAAAAGCAACTTTACCGGAGCCGGGCTGAAGCTGGCGTGGCGCGGACTTTAGCACCAGTAACAGAACACGCACGCGACAAATGATAACATGTGGCATGCCATGCAAATGACTGGGGTGAAAGGTGCTCTTGAATATTGAACCCGTTCCTGGAGGGCTGCCAGGCGCAGCGCTGCAAATCGGGCATCAAGCGCATCTCCAATGTACAAGCGCTCTGTCAACGGCCACTTTACACCTTTAGGAGATTCTTCACTAAAACCGCCGCCGTGCACTTCTAAACACAGCCGATGACAAACACGACACCCTGATCACACTCAGATTCACACAATAAAAAACACTCCTTCCAATCCAACATTGTGAGCAGGTAAATGCCATCAACACTAAAGCACACATTTAAACACCACAGCGTATTTCATCAGTTTGGAATTACTTCATGCTACATGCAAAATAAAATGCAGAATCTACAAGATCGAGTTCAAATAAATGTTTACATCCAAATTCGCATCTAGAACACAATATGCTGCGCTCCCACGTCGACAACCAGCCAAAAGCAAAAGGCACCTGCTACATAATGATGATACTCTCGCAATACAAGGCGCGGTCACAATTCAAAATTTTAAGCACACGAGTTTATCCCTAAACGGATAAACAGCCACTTCCAATACAGAGAGCCCCAACGGGATAGCAGAAATATTTAACTAAAACGGCAGAATAAGTGAAATTCCTCCTATATTTAGTCTCGCTCCCAAAGATAGTTCTGTGACCCCAAAGTTGCATAGGCAGTGATCTCATCTCAAAAGAAAAGATTTGCACCAAGTTCTGAATCAATTAGAAAGATCCCCTCGCATCACTCATAAAGGCGGCCGTGAAAAAAAAATCAATATTATTCGGATACACATGCGAGGCGACTCCCAATCATGCAGGTTAAAAACCACTTGCAGATCAAGTTACAGTTGCCAATAAAAGGAAGAAAAACACTCCCAAATAAATAAATACATGCATTTCTCGAAAGGATAAAGTGCAGGATAGAAGATAGAGCAGGGCGCTCACAGCATTAGGGAAAGAGAGCATTCGCTTGGAGGGATGCAACTTTTATCTCCTAAATCCAGCGCAGCCACATTACCGTAATATGCGTATGTAAGCAACATGGACCTAGTTAATCATCTATTAGAAACACTGCAACAGAAGGAAAGCGTTTATCTGGGCTCTTTGCCCCACCGGGCAGAGAAGCCCACGATTTTAGAATGCAGACACTAAGGAGAAAAATGTTCTTCTTCTGCAATTTTTTTTGCAGCTCAAACAAAATGCTGCAGCAATAAAGCATTTCCACTTTTCACACCTTGGTTAGCACAGTGGCTATCACCAGTGAGTATGTGCAGCTCGGCTCCTCGCAAGAAACTAATCTGTTTTTTTTTAAATATACAAACAAACTCGAGATAATGAAGATATCTTCGCCAGTTCCACGAAGAAGCCGGACAGGGAAACCACCAACGGTAATGTTTTTTTTCTAAGTTACACAGTAGGAGGAATTTTGTAGATTGTTTCACTCGAGGATTGCTTTAAATCCATTTCAGTGTATCATATTTATTTGTCCTCAGTTAGGGATCAATAACAATATGCGTGTTTACGCTCCCAGGGCTCTGACTTGGCGTTTCTTCATTTTAAATAAGGATTCTGCTAAAGAATTGCTAAATTGCGTCGTGAAGAATGAATAACCATTGCTTTGTTCACAATGGGGATATGATATCACAGTGCATCACTGTGGGAATTTACACGTCACTACATCGAAGCGGCGGATCTGCTGATAAATGCATGCTCAGAAGAGATGAGCGCACATGGCCGCGGAAGTCAGGGGTCCGCCTTTCAACACGAACACTCCAAGCCCCGTCCTTCCCGCTTTGTTTGGTATTTACGCGCAATAATTAGTTTTAACGTCCATGGCCTGTGGTAGGGTTTTTTTGTAAACCTAATGAATTCCTGACTAATGGGTTCGGAATAGAGTGCTAATCAATGTGCATTTTTCTAACCTAAAGAAAACAGCCCTGCTTGTCAAACCCTAATTCAGGCTTATACACGAAAGGACCGAGGCAGTGTGCACCGTCCGCCGTGTGCAGAGTGCACGAGCCCGGGGGAGGCAGCCAGATGCCGGAAGATCCAGGAGGGGCGAGGGCCAGTACACCGCTCCCGGGCCTGCCCTCCCCGCGGAGGGCCTGCTCCCAGTACCCACGCCCGCGCCCACACGGCTGCCGCCATCCACACGAATGCTGCCTTCCCGTGCAAGAGACATACTCCTCCGGAGAAGTGCTGCTACGTCACCCCGCGAAAGTGCCGAACCCGTACAAAAGAGGCCCCTCGGCTCACAGACTGCCCCCCCCACTCTGCAGCCCCCTGAAAATGTATTTCCCCTTCTCGCAAGAGACCGGGGACAGGAAGTACAGTTGAGTAGCAACCCCCCTCCAGGCAGCACGCTGTCCTTTTCTCATAACTGCTGCCACTATGCAAGTCATGCCCTTTGACTCACGTGCTTTCCCCGTACAAGCTCTCTCTTCCGTTGTAAGTGCTCTCCCCGCATGAAGAGTATGCATGTATTCTCACGTGCATTCTGAGCTGTGCCCCATGTACTAAGAGTTTGTTTCGCACGCGCGTTCCAATGGCTGCTTTCCCATTTATACCTCAAGTCCACGGGTGCCTTAATTCCCATGAGTCTTCAGTCCTCTGGCCTAGTCCTGGCCTCCTCATGCGCGTTCTTGTGATGGTTGTCCCATCTAGTACCCCTGTCCACGCATGATTTCCCTTGAGTGCTGTCCCTTGTAGTAACATAGAGCTCTTCACGTGCTTTACTGTAAGTGCTGCCCCATGTACTAGCTCTGCCTTCTCACGTGCTTTCCTGTAAGTGCTGTCCTAGGTGCTTGCTCTGACCTCTTGATCTAACTCAGTGCTCCTTGCGTGCCCTAAGCGCTGTCCCCTTGTACTAGCTCTGTCCTTCACACGTGCATTCTCATAACTGCTGTCCCATGTACAAGATATTTCCTCCTTCACATGCCTTCCAGTAAGCGCCGTCCCCCGTACTAGTTCTGTCCTCCACACGTGCATTCTCATAACTGCTGTCCCATGTACTAGATCTGTCCTCCACGTGCCTTCCAGTAAGCGCTGTCCCCCTGTACTAGCTCTGGCCTCCTCACGTGCCTGTCTTCCCATAAGCGCTGTCCCCTTGTTCTAGCTCTGTCTTCACGTGCTTTCCCATACGCGCTGTCCCCTTGTTCTAGCTCTGGCCTCCTCACGTGCCTGTCTTCCCATAAGCGCTGTCCCCTTGTTCTAGCTCTGTCTTCACGTGTTTTCCCATGAGCGCTGCCCCCTTGTTCTAGCTCTGTCTTTACGTGCCTTCCCTTAAGCGCTGCCCTTGTTCTAGCCCTGTCTTCACAATCACATGCATTCCATTCAGCGCTGACCCCTTGTTCTAGCCCTGTCCTCACGTGCCTTCCCTTAAGAGCTGTCCCCATGTTCTAACTGTCTTCACGTGCTTTCCCATGAGCGCTGCCCCCTTGTTCTAGCCCTCTCTTCACGTGCATTCCATTAAGCGCTGCCCTTGTTCTAGCTCTGTTTTCACGCGAATTCCCTTAAGTGCTGCCCCCTTGTTCTAGCTTTGCCCTCCTCACGTGCCTTCCCTTAAGCACTGTCCCCTTGTTTGAACTCTGTCTTCAGGTGCCTACCTGTAAGCGCTGCCCCCTTGTTCTAGCCCTGTCTTCACGGCTTTCCCATGAGCGCTGCGCCCTTGTTCTAGCCCTGTCTTCACGTGCCTTCCCTTAAGCGCTGCCCCCTTTTTTCTAGCTCTGTCTTCACGTGCCTTCCCTTAAGTGTTGCCCCCTTGTTCTAGATTTGCCCTCCTCACGTGCCTTCCCCGCTGTCCCCTTGTTCTAGCTCTGTCTTCACGTGTTTTCCCATGAGCACTGCCCCCTTGTTTGAGCTCTGTCTTCACGTGTTTTCCCATCAGCACTGCCCCCTTGTTTGAGCTCTGTCTTCACGCCTTTTCCCATGAGCGCTGTCCCCTTGTTTGAGCTCTGTCTTCACGTGCATTCCATTCAACGCTGCCCCCTTGTTCTATCTCTGGCCTCCTCACGTGCCTGCCTTCACATGAGCGCTGTGCCTTTTGTTCTAGCTCTACTGTCTTCACGTACTTTCCACGAGCGCTGTCCCATGTACTAGCTCTGTCCTCCTCAGATTCCTTCCCTTAAGCGCCCTGTAAAGGCGGGGGCCTGTAATAACCCCGTAGACCAAGCGTGCTGCACCATACACGCTGCCCTCACGCTCGATGCCCCCCGCCACCACACACACACACACAGCCGCGGCACCGGGAACAACATTCTTGACTCCAAAGACTGCAAATGTGCACCCAAGACCTATGTCGAACATCTGTCATTAAAGCTGCCCCTTTGAGAATGTTCGCACGCGCAGAGCACAGGCTTTGCAATCACACCAGCCACGGATAACTGCCCTACAAGCAGGCAAACACGGGTATTTCTGGACTCGCACAGAGCGCGTGCTCTCCAGGCACCTGCAGGGCACTTGTGAATTACTGTGGGTGTTAAACCCGTATTGCTCAGCTTACTAAAACCCCGCCCGACTACGGCACACATAATAACGTTGTGTGATGGTACAGATAGCGCCGCATAAGCGATGCCACAGATGCCATCCTGTGGGCATGAGAGACGAGCCCCGCTAGCTGCGCGCTGCCAGGTGAAGTCCGGCTTTAAAATGGAAAGCAGCGCGCAACGATGCAAAATACATTCTACAAAAATGCGGAATCCAGCCAGAGAGGGCGCTATGAAATGTGTGCCTGTTCTAACATTAAAATCTACAGCGGGTGAAGGTGAACCCTATAGAAAATACTTTGTCTGGGGCGCTACTCGACACAATCACTCCCGCCAATGGCATCTAAAATAATGCAAAAGACTTGCGAGCTGCTTTAACTGAAAGTGCCATTGTAGAAAGGCGGAGCACCTCAAAATACCCGTTTTGTATCATGACTGGCAATACATTCTATCAGGAAAGATACAAGGCCTGATTAAGATTTTGGCGCCCTATTACGATCTCTTTATATCCGATGGGGATCGTAATAGGGTGGACGGGACATCCCTCACCTTTGTGAGGGAGTATACCTGCCAACATCTAAATAAGACTCATACTTAAACAAGCATTTGCAATGCAATAGGTCTCGCATCAGGAAAGTGTGAGCTATTGGTATTGTGAATGACATCTTTTTAAATATGTGTTGGCTTTGAAAATATATAAATTAATAGCATTGTTATTCACAAAGCCAATACCTTACACTTTCCTAATGCATGTCCTGTTGGCTATGGCAAAGCTTGTTGGTAGCAAGCAAGGACAGTGCTGTTGTGGTGCTGAGTGATGATGTGGTTGGGCTGAGTGATGTGGTGGTGTATTAGAGTGATGTGGCGGTGTCCCAGAGGGATGTGGTGGTGTCCCCGAGTGATGTGGTGGTGTCCCCGAGTGATGTGGTGGTGTCCCTGAGTGATGTGGTGGTGTTCCTGCATGATGTGGTGGTGTTCCTGAGTGATGTGGTGGTGCCCCTGAGTGGTGTCCTTGAGTGATGTGGTGGTGTCCCTGAGTGATGTGGTGGTGCCCCTGAGTGTTGTGGTGGTGTCCCTGAGTGATATGGTGGAGCCCCTCAGTGGTGCCCCTGAGTGATGTGGTGGTGTCTCTGAGTGATGTGGTGGTGTTCCTGAGTGATGTGGTGGTGTTCCTGAGTGATATGGTGGTGTCCCCGAGTGATGTGGTGGTGTCCCCGAGTGATGTGGTGGTGTCCCCGAGTGATGTGGTGGTGTCCCTGAGTGATGTGGTGGTGTCCCTGAGTGATGTGGTGGTGCCCCTGAGTGATGTGGTGGTGTCCCTGAGTGATGTGGTGGTGTTCCTGAGTGATGTGGTGGTGTATTAGAGTGATGTGGCGGAGTCCCAGAGGGATGTGGTGGTGTCCCCGTGTGATGTGGTGGTGTCCCCGAGTCCTGTGGTGGTGTCCCTGAGTGATGTGGTGGTGTTCCTGTGTGATGTGGTGGTGTTCCTGAGTGATGTGGTGGTGCCCCTGAGTGGTGTCCCTGAGTGATGTGGTGGTGTCCCTGAGTGATGTGGTGGTGCCCCTGAGTGATGTGGTGGTGCCCCTGAGTGGTGACCCTGAGTGATGTGGTGGTGTCTCTGAGTGATGTGGTGGTGCCCCTGAGTGATGTGGTGGTGTCCCTGAGTGATGTGGTGGTGTTCCTGAGTGATGTGGTGGTGTCTCTGAGTGATGTGACGGTGTCCCTGAGTGATGTGGTGGTGTTCCTGAGTGATGTGGTCGTGTCCCTGAGTGATGTGGTGGTGTTCCGGAATGATGTGAAGGTGTCCCTGGGTGATGTGGTGGTGTTCCTGAGTGATGTGGTGGTGTCCCTGAGTGATATGGTGGTGCTCCTGAGTTATGTGAAAGTGTCCCTGAGTGATGTGGTGGTGTTCATGAGTGATGTGGTGGTGTCCCTGAGTGATGTGGTGGTGCCCTTGAGTGATGTGGTGGTGCCCCTGGGTGATGTGGTGGTGTTCCTGAGTGATGGGGTGGTGTCCCTGAGTGATGTGGTGGTGTTCCTGAGTGATGTGAAGGTGTCCCTGAGTGATGTGGTGGTGTTCCTGAGTGATGTGGTGGTGTCCCTGAGTGATGTGGTGGTGCCCTTGAGTGATGTGGTGGTGCCCCTGGGTGATGTGGTCCCTGAGTGGTGGTGACATCTTTTTAAATATGTGTTGGCATCCCTGAGTGATGTGGTGGTGACCCTGAGTGATGTGGTGGTGTTCCTGAGTGATGGGGTGGTGTCCCTGAGTGATGTGGTGGTGTTCCTGAGTGATGTGAAGGTGTCCCTGAGTGATGTGGTGGTGTTCCTGAGTGATGTGGTGGTGTCCCTGAGTGATGTGGTGGTGCCCTTGAGAGATGTGGTGGTGCCCCTGGGTGATGTGGTCCCTGAGTGATGTGGTGGTGTTCCTGAGTGATGTGGTCGTGTCCCTGAGTGATGTGGTGGTGTTCCCGAATGATGTGAAGGTGTCCCTGGGTGATGTGGTGGTGCCCCTGAGTGATAATGGTGGTGTCCCTGAGTGATGTCGTGGTGTCTGTGAGTGATGTGGTGGTGTCCCTGAGTGATGTGGGGGTGTCCCTGAGTCATGTGGTGGTGCCCGTGAGTGGTGCCCCTGAGTGATGTGGTGGTGCCCCTGAGTGATATGGTGGTGCCCCTGAATGATGTGGTGGTGTCCCTGAGTGATGTGGCGGTGCCCCTGAGTGATGTGGTGGTGTCCCTGAGTGATGTGGTGGTGTTCCCGAGTGATGTGGTGGTGTTCCTGAGTGATGTGGTGGTGTCCCTGAGTGATGTGGCGGTGTCCCTGAGTGATGTGGTCGTGTTCCTGAGTGATGTGGTCGTGTCCCTGAGTGATGTGGTGGTGTTCCGGAGTGATGTGAAGGTGTCCCTGGGTGATGTGGTGGTGTTCCTGAGTGATGTGGTGTAGTCCCTGAGTGATGTGGTGGTGCCCCTGAGTGATGTGGTGGTGTCCCTGAGTGATGTGGTGGTGTCTGTGAGTGATGTGATGGTGTCCCTGAGTGATGTGGTATTGTCCCTGAGTGATGTGGTGGTGCCCCTGAGTGATGTGGTGGTGTCCCTGCGTGATGTGGTTGTGTCCCTGAGTGATGTGGTGGTGTCTGTGAGTGATGTGGTGGTGTACCTGAGTGATGTGGTGGTGTCCCTGAGTTATGTGGTGGTGCCCGTGAGTGGTGCCCCTGAGTGATGTGGTGGTGCCCCTGAGTGATATGTTGGTGCCCCTGAGTGATGTGGTGGTGTCCCTGAGTGATGTGGTGCAGCAGCACGGAGAATGAAGATAAGAACACGCAGGGTTGAGTGCTACAAAGCGCGTTCAGTTTATCAAAGCACAGAATGATGGAGCCTGGAAAAAGCAAGGGGAAACAGGAAAACACAGGGAGAGTGTATAATGATAGAGACAGCGAGGGCTGGGGCTTGGACAGCAATCAAGTACGGGGTCGAGAAGGCACCGAATGAAAGAACACGGAAAACACCCAGGGCGAAGGAAGGAAGATGCAAGCACACGGGAGAGCAGGCGGAGACCAGAGGGCAAGTAGTAGCAAGCAAAACAAGCTCTCGGCATTGCTGTGGCGGGGGCAGGGGAGTAGGAGCGCATTCCTTTGAAGTCTGATGCGGGGCGGGTAAGCGTCAGCCTTTGAAGTCTGATTGGGGGGAGCGGAAGCCTTTGAAATCTGATGCAAGGCACAGACAAATGGTGGTGTGTGACGTGGCTGGTGCTGTGAACGCTCATAGATCACATGAACTATGTCTAATCCGCCGTTTTGGTAGACTGTTCTTTTCCCCTTACTATAATCTCGCCGGAGCAATGCGCAAGCGCATTGGCTCAGGCGAGACCTAAAAAGATAGGTATGACCCAGTATGTCGCTTTACATTTACAGATGTAAAATTGTGTACTCTACAGAGCAACTCATACAATAATCTGGGACAGAGGAATGCCAGCATCTGATGCAAAACGTGTTACACAAATTATAAACGTGGGGAAACAGCACCCCCTATAAAGGACTTCACCTTTTTTTCTTACCAAACGTGCACCTGACTTCGCAGCATGTTACTGCTAAGCATGGGGCCCTGAGGCACAGCTGGCCTTTGGGGTGTGCCCCTCCCCCCCAACAGCTGTTTTGATGGGTGGTACAATCTGAGGGACTGCTTGGACATTAATTGGTTAAGCAGGGTGAGGGGGCATGGTCTTAAGGGATAGGGTTGAAATGCTGTGGGGAAGGTCCCCTTTATCCAGAAGGTGACACAATGGCTGCAGCCGGAGGTAGGGCGGCTTTTTTTGGGATCCGCCCTCTTTCTCCCATGATTTAATATGGTTGCAGGAGTGGGGCAATGTTGGTGTGTGGGAGTGTGCTAAATGCCAGGATGAAACAGGTGAGTAATAGAGGGGTACTGTGTTGAGGTTTTGCTGAACCGTCACTTTAGGATAGAAGCAGTTGTAGCTGGGGTTTCAGGATGTTTTAGTACTAGAAAGAGGTTGATTGCATTTTGGTGTGGACAACTCAGCTGGTGGGGTCGAGGTATAGGAGGAGGTGCAGAAGACGAGACGGAAAAGATTACTTTTCCTATGACCTGAAGTTGAAGGTTTAGATCATGGGTCTCTTACCAGTAGCTCGGGAGCTCCAACTCACCAGCACTTTTAATGTAGCTCTCCAGAGTGAAGCTCAGCCCCGTGAGTCATGAAGAGGGTTTATACACATTAAAGAAGACAGCATTGCTAATCTCAAGAGGCAGAATGGCACCCAGCCAATCCAACGAAAGAGCCTCATTCTAAGATACAAACAAACACTGTATTGTCCTACAAGGTCTGCAAAATGAACCCATGTAGCCACTCTCACTTTATTCAAGTCACAATGAGATTGGATATATAGGCTCCACTATATCAGTCACAATATCCGTGTGAACAAATGGCCACCAATGAAGAGTCCCAGGCACAACTGTCAGTTCATTGCGCATTAGTGACCCTTGCATAATAGTTGCCACCATTAACATATTTTTCGCATTCCCGGTCTAGTTGTAAATACTGGCAGCCATCACTGACATATTGTGAGCATGACCTAATTTTGGGCACTACTGACACTGGCATAATTCTGGCAATGGCTGATGTTTGGTGAATGTTATGGTGTCCAGCCTTGGCACAGTGGTGCTTCTGATGTAACCCTGAGAATTATTGGCATATTATAGGCATGCTTGGTGTCATGGAAGGTATCCACGACGTGATCATAAAGCTTGGACACTGATATCAGATTCTGCCATCTGAAGCATTTGTACATTTGAGCACTTGATAACAATGACATGCTGATGTTTGGAAACCATGTATTTGCAAAAAATGAAAATGAAGGAAACAATTATGTTTTTTCAGACAGTTTGTTGGCCCCAAATAGAAAATGTATTTGATAAAGAAATACGTTTATTTTCAGCAACTGCTATGCTGATGAAAACTGAGTGGTTGCATTTCCAAAACATATTTAAAGCTGATAGTTAATTCAAGATGCATTCGTGAGATGTCTTGTATTGAGTTTGGCCTTTGTGCCAGAGGGCACGTGCTACTTTTGGTGTTATTTCTTTTGTCATGTGAAGGCATTGCATATTGATAGTGCTTTCCTTGTCGTTACAGGTTACAATGATGTATAGTGAAGTATTTATTCAGTATGTATCACTATCTGCCAAGGGTTTATTGGTTGTGATGTGCACTTGCTTCACTAAAGCAGCTTTTCCACGCACACTTTAACGGTCAGAGTAGTTTTTGTAGTGCACAGTACTGCCCACAATGAAGTCACTATTTGCCTGTACAGCACAGTGTCTCTTTCTTGCACTGACCACCAGCTACCAGTAGTTTGTGCGTCCTTTTCCCCACTGCACACACCCAGCCAAGGCATGAGTTAGTCATGAAAGATACAAGCAAAGCCATGTATTCACACAAGTGACCGCTGCACTCTCCCAACTGAGCGGAGGCCGTGCACAGGGAGGCGGGGTTGTAGTGGATAATGGACAGGCTGCACGTGGTTTATGGTCTATGGCCAAAGATGCAATCAGAAAGCACAGCTGGGTGCCCTAGGGCTTAAAAATCAAAAACAATACTTATTTCCTTCTTAACAATATTCCCCAATTTGTTTTTAGACACAACATTGGCGCTGTTATACACAATTCATTCGGAGCAAGTTGACTTGAAACTTGCAACGATGATACACATGTTGCTTCAAACTTGTAGAGAAGGTTAGTAGAATATCATGACTGTAGATAAACATGTTTGGTGAAGAAACCCAATGCATGTCAGGTGGAAAACCCTTCATCAGGGGTAACTATGGACGAAGAGAAAGGATCAAAATGAATGACATGAAGGGCAGGTAAACATTGGTATTCAGTGAAAACATCGAAAGAGGGCAAAGTAGAGGAGGAAGAAGAGAAAGAGAAAAGCAAAGAAAAGAGTCCATGCTGAAAGTGGTAGTCAGAGTCACATCCGGGGACTGTACACAGTTACCCAGCATGCAACTCGGTGAGGTTGGGTATGTAACAGTGATTGTACTCACTATCAACACATAAACTGGGTTCACGTCCCTCAATGTGGAGGGCGCTCTTTAAATGCTAAACCGCAAGACTGCAATAATAAAATGCTGTCTTTTAAAACTCAGTGGCATGCGTGGTGTCATGAAAGTGCAATCTGATGGATGCGCGTGAGACTCAATACAATACAAAATTCTTTATTTGGCATTTTACATTTAACGCCATAAAAGTACAGTTTAAAAACGACAACATATCCAGTCTAAAACAGAAATAAGAAGGGTACAAGAACTGATACTCCTAGAATTCATTCTTTGGGACCATGTGTAAACAACAAGGAGATTTTCAAATTTAACCAGGGAAATTGGGCGCACACCCGTGTGACCGCACGGTAGATAAAGTGGTAGGTATAGGCAAAAGGGCGAGCGGTAATCTCACAAGACCGCCCAAAGTTGGACCCAGAGGATCCACACAAACAATAGAACAACAATGCCCATGCACTACACAAGTGTGTGAAACATTACAGTAATGACATTCGTAGCAAAAGATGATCAGTTAGTTTACATCCACACTTCCGGAGTGACTTTATGAGGATCAATTAATCCAGGTTCAGGTACAAGAGTTCCGAAAAAGAAAGAGAAATGTTCTGTTCTTGGTATTAAATAATTGGTTTATTGTTCCTTTGTTAATGCCAACACGTGTTTCATCGCAGGGAACCTACTGCGAATCTTCAGGGCTGGACGGAAAACATAAAAAGGTGCATTTGCAAAAGGTTCTTATTGTAAATGCAGAAGGTTGGTGACTTGCCACAGTGAAAAAGTGGTCATGCTTATAGTGACTCTGTGCAATTGTGACATGTTTGGTATTATAGTGAATTTGTGATTATATAGAGTGTGCGAGTGGTTGAGTGAGTTTAAAGTGACATGTATTGATATCCTTTATTACTTTTTGGTGCAGTTGTCTGTCTGAACACTGGATTTAGGAACATTGCATTGGTGATACGTAGTAGGTCAAAACACTTGCCGTAGAGAGAGTGTGGTGGTATTGTGAAACAAGAGTGACTGTGTTTGAAAGGACGGTAATCCCATGTGACATAGGTAAACATACGAATAAAATCAAGCATACGTTAATGCAAAACACACATTCTTCTGTATGAAACCCTATTTGGACGCTTATCATATATTGCCCTACTTAGGCCTTGCATCATAGTTGCTTCACTATGTGTAATCTGCAGGTAAGTTAAAGAATTCGCCTGGCTGGCGTATTCATATACCATTGTGGCTTGTTGTTAAAGTTTCTACGAGATATCTTCAGAAAGCCTAGATATGTAAGCGTTATGTGTTTGCAGGTATGTGTTGTTAGGTGAAAAGACCTACATGTTGTGTCGAAGGGAACACTGACTAACATTAGTGAGGGAATTGTGTATATCTGAAGGGTTACAAAAGAGGACAAAAGAGGAACTAGTTCTAACAGGTGGTAAACATGGTATATGAGAGGTGGTGTAGTTTTTAGAAACGTTTTTTAGAAACGTTGTAGTTGCTATCTGGCTCCAAGATATAGCCATTGGGCTAGACCTTCGAACAGTATGTCACGCTTACCTTAGTGAGGAAAGTATGACAAATAATATCGGAATGGTACCGAATGTCCGTGTCTGGACGAGATTCTTGTTAGTTGTATCGAGTCAAAAAGAGCTCCGTAGCACGCTGCCTGCGTGTTTAAGAGATCTGGGTGGGAACAAGCTATATTTGAATTCTTAATTGACACCCACTGTCGGAAAAACACCGTAGACAAAAGAACTCGTAATATGTTTAAAACACACTTATACCTTGATCGGTTAAGATGTATATCAAAAACCGGGAGGAGTTGACGCGAATAAACGAGGTGTCTCAGTTTGAGACATGGATTTCATGAAAGGCGGATACACCTGCAAGAAAAGGATTAGGTGAAGGCGGGTGCGAGAGGAAATACACTCTTATGCTAAGTTCGATTGGACGCTAGGCTATGGAGTCCTCTCGGATCGTGGGAGAGCTGGCTTACCTTCTTTATGCTGAACTCCCTCTTGTGGTTCCCGGTGCCGTTTTACAATGACGGTCACGTGACGGGAAGTGTACGCCGGTTATATACCGGAAATACGTCTTCTATTCACTAAAAAGACTAGAGCGTGTCTATCTTTTCAGAGGGCGATCAGTTATTATCCCAGAAAAGAAGAGTTACTACATATTACTGTTGAAAGGTGTAGAGAGAGTTGGGATGTCGTTCAGGCAGCGTTAATAAATGGGAAAGCTCAATGCATTTAGATGCGAGTAGAGCTAAGTGGTAGCAGTGTTTTAAAATGTCTTATTTATAAAGTATCGAGGAGCCATCAGTGACAGTTAATGAAATGAGAACATAGACTCCTGAGTCGGTGGGTTATGAACAGGAATTAAGCTGTAGTGTACTGTCCAGAAATTCATTGTTGACTTCTCTTTTATGAGGCTGATGTGTTGCACATGGACCCTTAGTAGTAGGGGGGGGTTGTGCCTGGTGGTGTACATGTGAGTTGATGTTGGCAGATGAATTATGCTATTAATGTAAACCTTGATAGAGAGAGAACTGCTCATAGTGTGTCTATGGATAGATGTTACTGGATGGGTTTCACTACTCATTCAGATTACATAGGGAGAAAAACATTGGTCAAAGAATTAAATAAAAGTCTGTTAACCTAGGAAGTACTGGAGCTCGGGATCATAGTTAAGCCCGAATTCAATGCTCCGGAGACGCATGATCCAGGTGGCTTCTTTCCGTCTCAGAGTTAGTTCACGGTTGCCCCCTCTGATATGGGCGGGCACTGTTTCGATTCCGTAGAAAGACACACTAAAGTCCTCCGTGTTGGCCTGACACTTGGCTACATGAAGGGCTACCGGATATCTTGGATCTTGTTTTTGGATGGCTCTCATGTGTTCCGATATTCTGTCTTTTAGCATCCTGATGGTGCTTCCTACGTATTTTTTACCACATCGACATTCTATTATGTAGATCACATACTTTGTGGTACAGTTGATGTTAACTTTGATGTCAAAGTTTTCTAGTTTGGGTCCTTGAAAGTGCTTGGTTTTGTGCTTGGCCCATTTGCACATTGTGCAGAAACCACATTTAAAAAACCCATTGTTGCGTTGGGTGAGCCAGTTAGGGGCCACATCCGCCTGAGGGACAGTGGGGCTTAGTCTATTTCTCAACGTTCTCCCTTTGCGAAAAGTGATTTGTGGAATGACTGGGATCAGTTCTCTCAGTACCGTGTCTTCTTTCAGCAGATCCCAATGTTTGGTGATACTTTTTCTGACCAAATGGTGTAGACCATTGTACTCAGTGATCATTCTGATAGTAGAGTCTTTAGGCTGTTTGGGGTTCGTCATTTTAAGAATATCTGGTCTTTTGATTTTAGCGAGTCTTTTTTTAGCTGTCGATAGTGTGGCCTTTTGATAACCACGTTTCACAAATCTAGACTCCATATCCTTGACAGTTGATTGAAGATCTGTGTCATCACTGCAATTGCGTCTGGCTCGCAGAATTTCTCCGAAAGGTATCGCCTTGATCTGATGAGGAGGATGGAAACTGTCTGCACGGAGTATAGCGTTGCAGGATGTTGGTTTCCTGTAGAGTTTGCTTTCTAGCTTGTTGTTCTTTACATAGAGTTCCAAATCTAGGAATTCTATGTTAGTTTTGCTGGATTTCATAGTAAAACTGAGTTCCCAGTTGTTTTGGTTGAGGTGATTGGCAAATTGTTGTAGTAGGTCATCTGTCCCTGTCCATAATAGAATGCAATCGTCTATATAACGACCCCAAAACAGAATAGAGTCTGTGTATTTGCTTCCTTGGGTGCCCCAAATGTGATCAGCTTCAAATGCACCCATGAAGAGGTTGGCGAAAGAGGGAGAGAATTTAGAACCCATGGCTACTCCACGTTTCTGTTGGAACCATTGTTTGTGGAAAATAAAGTAGTTGTTTTCAAGGATCAAGGTCATCATGGAAATAAGCATTTGAGTATGTGCCCATAGGGATGCCGGTCTATTTGATAGCACACGAGTAATTTCTTTTAATCCTAAAGTAGGATTAATACTGGTGTAGAGTGCTACAACATCCATGGTCACTAAGGTAGTGTTGGGTTGCCATTCCAGGTCACTCAACAGGCTCAATATATGTTTCGAGTCCTGTATATAGGAAGGAAGATTTCTGACTAGTGGACCCAGAAACACGTCCACGTATTCCGCCAGTCTTTCAGTAGGACCCCCTATTCCAGAGACGATAGGTCTGCCTGGTGGGAAAGGGAGATCTTTGTGGATTTTTGGGAGAGTATAAAGCCAAGGGTACGTGGGTTTATTAACTTTAAGGTAGAGAAATTCGTCCTCATTTAATAGACCATCCTCTTTCCATTTGCGTAAGTGGTCGTTGATGGTCACAGTTAGTGGACCCATGGGGTTACATGCAAGTGGTTCATAGCAGGTGGGATCTGCTAATTGGCTTGATATTTCATTATTGTAGTCTTCGGTGTTCATAACCACGATGTTTCCTCCTTTGTCTGCCTCACGAATAACAATGGTGGGAATTTGTATGAGTGTTTTAAGTGCATAACGTTCTCCTTTAGTTAAATTATCCTTGAATGTAAATGTCTCATTCAGTTTGCTAGTGTTAATTTTGTTCAGGTCTTCCAGAACCCGTTTGTGAAAATTGTCAATGTTATTACCACCCGGTAGGGTGGGTATCCAGGTGGATTTACTTTTGAGACCACTTACCGTCCCAAGTTCTGTGTCTATATTGAGGTCCTGCAAAAGTTGCTCCATTTCTATGGGACTATCCTCTCGTTCAGTGATAGACAACAGTAGATGAGTGGCTTGTACATCCTTTATTGTAAGCTCATCATGCAATACAAAATCAGGAATATTCAAAACATTTTTGTTAGTGCAAGTTTTACCGGCAAAATGTTTTTTTATTTTAAGATTGCGGACAAATTTGAAGAGATCTATCTTAGTTTGGCAGATGTCTCCTGTGGAGTAAGGATTAAAGTTAAGACCTTTTGAGAGAAGTTTATTCATGTCAGGAGATAGAGAGAAAGACGAAAGGTTTATTACTTGGACATCATTGTTCACGCTGTCTACTTTCTCATCGTCCCTGATCTTAATTTTTTGCGATAATCTTCGCTTGCCTCCTCTACTACCTCTATGGGTTTTTGATTTTGTGCGACCCTTTGGGGTTGAGTCCTGCTCCCTTTGCGGATGCGTTTCATTTCCACTAAAAAAGGGAGATTATTTGCATCTGAAAGTCCACCCAGTTCTTGGTCGGGTGCACTCGTGCCCGCACTGTTCAAAGATGTGTTACTAGATGAAACAGAGCTGGGGGCAGATACATTTTCTCCGGATTTTTTGGAGTTATCAGGCCGGATCATCGCATCGTATTTGCGGTCATAGGTGAAAATTCTACCGTTGCGGTAGTCTGCGTCGTCTCTCTTAATTTGCCTCGCTTTTCTAGTTTTAATTTCTTCCTGGTGTTTAAGTAGGACATCATCTAGGATAGTATAGTTTTTACATGTGGGTTCCGGTAGGTTGAGATCCTTGATCTCTTGTTCTAGTGTAGCAATTTCTCCTAGTAGTTGGTTAGATTTGCGATCTGCGCTTTCTATCAGGATATCCATTAGGCAGAAAGAGTTATTGGTTACAGAATCTTCCCATTTTTTTAGAAGGTCTATGTCAAGATCATCATACGTTGGGAAGATGTTGGAGCGCAAACCTCTAGGTATTTGTTTAACTCGCATATATTGTTTTAAGGTCCTAGCATCCCACCATCGGGAGTTTTCTTGTTTTTTTAGCTTTTCTAGTCTTTTGAATTTGTCTTTAAGGCCCTCTGTTCTAGGGGGACCAGAGTTGGCCGTGGCCGTATGTGTCGGTACGCCTTTAGCAAGATTCTCAAAAAGGTCCGTTGCTATCTTGTCTCTATCCATGTTAGTGGTAGAGGACGTGTGGGTGTATAGATAAAGGTGAGTGTCAGAGAGTTGTTTTTGGAGGGAAATAAATAAAGTTGTCTTAAGCGGGGGGCAGCCTTCTCTGGAATACAGTATATGTAAACAACAAGGAGATTTTCAAATTTAACCAGGGAAATTGGGCGCACACCCGTGTGACCGCACGGTAGATAAAGTGGTAGGTATAGGCAAAAGGGCGAGCGGTAATCTCACAAGACCGCCCAAAGTTGGACCCAGAGGATCCACACAAACAATAGAACAACAATGCCCATGCACTACACAAGTGTGTGAAACATTACAGTAATGACATTCGTAGCAAAAGATGATCAGTTAGTTTACATCCACACTTCCGGAGTGACTTTATGAGGATCAATTAATCCAGGTTCAGGTACAAGAGTTCCGAAAAAGAAAGAGAAATGTTCTGTTCTTGGTATTAAATAATTGGTTTATTGTTCCTTTGTTAATGCCAACACGTGTTTCATCGCAGGGAACCTACTGCGAATCTTCAGGGCTGGACGGAAAACATAAAAAGGTGCATTTGCAAAAGGTTCTTATTGTAAATGCAGAAGGTTGGTGACTTGCCACAGTGAAAAAGTGGTCATGCTTATAGTGACTCTGTGCAATTGTGACATGTTTGGTATTATAGTGAATTTGTGATTATATAGAGTGTGCGAGTGGTTGAGTGAGTTTAAAGTGACATGTATTGATATCCTTTATTACTTTTTGGTGCAGTTGTCTGTCTGAACACTGGATTTAGGAACATTGCATTGGTGATACGTAGTAGGTCAAAACACTTGCCGTAGAGAGAGTGTGGTGGTATTGTGAAACAAGAGTGACTGTGTTTGAAAGGACGGTAATCCCATGTGACATAGGTAAACATACGAATAAAATCAAGCATACGTTAATGCAAAACACACATTCTTCTGTATGAAACCCTATTTGGACGCTTATCATATATTGCCCTACTTAGGCCTTGCATCATAGTTGCTTCACTATGTGTAATCTGCAGGTAAGTTAAAGAATTCGCCTGGCTGGCGTATTCATATACCATTGTGGCTTGTTGTTAAAGTTTCTACGAGATATCTTCAGAAAGCCTAGATATGTAAGCGTTATGTGTTTGCAGGTATGTGTTGTTAGGTGAAAAGACCTACATGTTGTGTCGAAGGGAACACTGACTAACATTAGTGAGGGAATTGTGTATATCTGAAGGGTTACAAAAGAGGACAAAAGAGGAACTAGTTCTAACAGGTGGTAAACATGGTATATGAGAGGTGGTGTAGTTTTTAGAAACGTTTTTTAGAAACGTTGTAGTTGCTATCTGGCTCCAAGATATAGCCATTGGGCTAGACCTTCGAACAGTATGTCACGCTTACCTTAGTGAGGAAAGTATGACAAATAATATCGGAATGGTACCGAATGTCCGTGTCTGGACGAGATTCTTGTTAGTTGTATCGAGTCAAAAAGAGCTCCGTAGCACGCTGCCTGCGTGTTTAAGAGATCTGGGTGGGAACAAGCTATATTTGAATTCTTAATTGACACCCACTGTCGGAAAAACACCGTAGACAAAAGAACTCGTAATATGTTTAAAACACACTTATACCTTGATCGGTTAAGATGTATATCAAAAACCGGGAGGAGTTGACGCGAATAAACGAGGTGTCTCAGTTTGAGACATGGATTTCATGAAAGGCGGATACACCTGCAAGAAAAGGATTAGGTGAAGGCGGGTGCGAGAGGAAATACACTCTTATGCTAAGTTCGATTGGACGCTAGGCTATGGAGTCCTCTCGGATCGTGGGAGAGCTGGCTTACCTTCTTTATGCTGAACTCCCTCTTGTGGTTCCCGGTGCCGTTTTACAATGACGGTCACGTGACGGGAAGTGTACGCCGGTTATATACCGGAAATACGTCTTCTATTCACTAAAAAGACTAGAGCGTGTCTATCTTTTCAGAGGGCGATCAGTTATTATCCCAGAAAAGAAGAGTTACTACATATTACTGTTGAAAGGTGTAGAGAGAGTTGGGATGTCGTTCAGGCAGCGTTAATAAATGGGAAAGCTCAATGCATTTAGATGCGAGTAGAGCTAAGTGGTAGCAGTGTTTTAAAATGTCTTATTTATAAAGTATCGAGGAGCCATCAGTGACAGTTAATGAAATGAGAACATAGACTCCTGAGTCGGTGGGTTATGAACAGGAATTAAGCTGTAGTGTACTGTCCAGAAATTCATTGTTGACTTCTCTTTTATGAGGCTGATGTGTTGCACATGGACCCTTAGTAGTAGGGGGGGGTTGTGCCTGGTGGTGTACATGTGAGTTGATGTTGGCAGATGAATTATGCTATTAATGTAAACCTTGATAGAGAGAGAACTGCTCATAGTGTGTCTATGGATAGATGTTACTGGATGGGTTTCACTACTCATTCAGATTACATAGGGAGAAAAACATTGGTCAAAGAATTAAATAAAAGTCTGTTAACCTAGGAAGTACTGGAGCTCGGGATCATAGTTAAGCCCGAATTCAATGCTCCGGAGACGCATGATCCAGGTGGCTTCTTTCCGTCTCAGAGTTAGTTCACGGTTGCCCCCTCTGATATGGGCGGGCACTGTTTCGATTCCGTAGAAAGACACACTAAAGTCCTCCGTGTTGGCCTGACACTTGGCTACATGAAGGGCTACCGGATATCTTGGATCTTGTTTTTGGATGGCTCTCATGTGTTCCGATATTCTGTCTTTTAGCATCCTGATGGTGCTTCCTACGTATTTTTTACCACATCGACATTCTATTATGTAGATCACATACTTTGTGGTACAGTTGATGTTAACTCTGATGTCAAAGTTTTCTAGTTTGGGTCCTTGAAAGTGCTTGGTTTTGTGCTTGGCCCATTTGCACATTGTGCAGAAACCACATTTAAAAAACCCATTGTTGCGTTGGGTGAGCCAGTTAGGGGCCACATCCGCCTGAGGGACAGTGGGGCTTAGTCTATTTCTCAACGTTCTCCCTTTGCGAAAAGTGATTTGTGGAATGACTGGGATCAGTTCTCTCAGTACCGTGTCTTCTTTCAGCAGATCCCAATGTTTGGTGATACTTTTTCTGACCAAATGGTGTAGACCATTGTACTCAGTGATCATTCTGATAGTAGAGTCTTTAGGCTGTTTGGGGTTCGTCATTTTAAGAATATCTGGTCTTTTGATTTTAGCGAGTCTTTTTTTAGCTGTCGATAGTGTGGCCTTTTGATAACCACGTTTCACAAATCTAGACTCCATATCCTTGACAGTTGATTGAAGATCTGTGTCATCACTGCAATTGCGTCTGGCTCGCAGAAATTCTCCGAAAGGTATCGCCTTGATCTGATGAGGAGGATGGAAACTGTCTGCACGGAGTATAGCGTTGCAGGATGTTGGTTTCCTGTAGAGTTTGCTTTCTAGCTTGTTGTTCTTTACATAGAGTTCCAAATCTAGGAATTCTATGTTAGTTTTGCTGGATTTCATAGTAAAACTGAGTTCCCAGTTGTTTTGGTTGAGGTGATTGGCAAATTGTTGTAGTAGGTCATCTGTCCCTGTCCATAATAGAATGCAATCGTCTATATAACGACCCCAAAACAGAATAGAGTCTGTGTATTTGCTTCCTTGGGTGCCCCAAATGTGATCAGCTTCAAATGCACCCATGAAGAGGTTGGCGAAAGAGGGAGAGAATTTAGAACCCATGGCATTGAATTCGGGCTTAACTATGATCCCGAGCTCCAGTACTTCCTAGGTTAACAGACTTTTATTTAATTCTTTGACCAATGTTTTTCTCCCTATGTAATCTGAATGAGTAGTGAAACCCATCCAGTAACATCTATCCATAGACACACTATGAGCAGTTCTCTCTCTATCAAGGTTTACATTAATAGCATAATTCATCTGCCAACATCAACTCACATGTACACCACCAGGCACAACCCCCCCCTACTACTAAGGGTCCATGTGCAACACATCAGCCTCATAAAAGAGAAGTCAACAATGAATTTCTGGACAGTACACTACAGCTTAATTCCTGTTCATAACCCACCGACTCAGGAGTCTATGTTCTCATTTCATTAACTGTCACTGATGGCTCCTCGATACTTTATAAATAAGACATTTTAAAGCACTGCTACCACTTAGCTCTACTCGCATCTAAATGCATTGAGCTTTCCCATTTATTAACGCTGCCTGAACGACATCCCAACTCTCTCTACACCTTTCAACAGTAATATGTAGTAACTCTTCTTTTCTGGGATAATAACTGATCGCCCTCTGAAAAGATAGACACGCTCTAGTCTTTTTAGTGAATAGAAGACGTATTTCCGGTATATAACCGGCGTACACTTCCCGTCACGTGACCGTCATTGTAAAACGGCACCGGGAACCACAAGAGGGAGTTCAGCATAAAGAAGGTAAGCCAGCTCTCCCACGATCCGAGAGGACTCCATAGCCTAGCGTCCAATCGAACTTAGCATAAGAGTGTATTTCCTCTCGCACCCGCCTTCACCTAATCCTTTTCTTGCAGGTGTATCCGCCTTTCATGAAATCCATGTCTCAAACTGAGACACCTCGTTTATTCGCGTCAACTCCTCCCGGTTTTTGATATACATCTTAACCGATCAAGGTATAAGTGTGTTTTAAACATATTACGAGTTCTTTTGTCTACGGTGTTTTTCCGACAGTGGGTGTCAATTAAGAATTCAAATATAGCTTGTTCCCACCCAGATCTCTTAAACACGCAGGCAGCGTGCTACGGAGCTCTTTTTGACTCGATACAACTAACAAGAATCTCGTCCAGACACGGACATTCGGTACCATTCCGATATTATTTGTCATACTTTCCTCACTAAGGTAAGCGTGACATACTGTTCGAAGGTCTAGCCCAATGGCTATATCTTGGAGCCAGATAGCAACTACAACGTTTCTAAAAAACGTTTCTAAAAACTACACCACCTCTCATATACCATGTTTACCACCTGTTAGAACTAGTTCCTCTTTTGTCCTCTTTTGTAACCCTTCAGATATACACAATTCCCTCACTAATGTTAGTCAGTGTTCCCTTCGACACAACATGTAGGTCTTTTCACCTAACAACACATACCTGCAAACACATAACGCTTACATATCTAGGCTTTCTGAAGATATCTCGTAGAAACTTTAACAACAAGCCACAATGGTATATGAATACGCCAGCCAGGCGAATTCTTTAACTTACCTGCAGATTACACATAGTGAAGCAACTATGATGCAAGGCCTAAGTAGGGCAATATATGATAAGCGTCCAAATAGGGTTTCATACAGAAGAATGTGTGTTTTGCATTAACGTATGCTTGATTTTATTCGTATGTTTACCTATGTCACATGGGATTACCGTCCTTTCAAACACAGTCACTCTTGTTTCACAATACCACCACACTCTCTCTACGGCAAGTGTTTTGACCTACTACGTATCACCAATGCAATGTTCCTAAATCCAGTGTTCAGACAGACAACTGCACCAAAAAGTAATAAAGGATATCAATACATGTCACTTTAAACTCACTCAACCACTCGCACACTCTATATAATCACAAATTCACTATAATACCAAACATGTCACAATTGCACAGAGTCACTATAAGCATGACCACTTTTTCACTGTGGCAAGTCACCAACCTTCTGCATTTACAATAAGAACCTTTTGCAAATGCACCTTTTTATGTTTTCCGTCCAGCCCTGAAGATTCGCAGTAGGTTCCCTGCGATGAAACACGTGTTGGCATTAACAAAGGAACAATAAACCAATTATTTAATACCAAGAACAGAACATTTCTCTTTCTTTTTCGGAACTCTTGTACCTGAACCTGGATTAATTGATCCTCATAAAGTCACTCCGGAAGTGTGGATGTAAACTAACTGATCATCTTTTGCTATGAATGTCATTACTGTAATGTTTCACACACTTGTGTAGTGCATGGGCATTGTTGTTCTATTCTTTGGGACCATCCCTGACCTCACCTATTGGTTAAAAATTAAAATGGAATTTTGCTCAAATGTCCCTCTGGTGTTTCACTTAACTTCACAGAAAATCTTAAAAAGTTTGTCATAGAAAGTAGGGTCAGGGGGTCTTGGGCCATTTGTAAATATAAAAGGGCTTCCTTCACATGTCTAAGTTTGGCCTTTTTCAGCAAACTGACTAAAAAAACGACGCCTGGGCAATGAATAAAATGGGCGCAATAATACAAAATGAAGGGTGTCCTGCGGAGATCGTTGATTGCAGCCGCAGGGACCCTTTAACTCAACTGAGTTCGTAAAACCTGCCGGATCGGCTAATACATGATGTAAAAGGTTGAGCCTAAAACGAGTAATTAAAAATCTGTCCTGGGCATTATGTATGAGGACAAGGTAAGGCACCATTCCTTCGCAGGACCTAACTAAAGCATGTGCCTTAACTGATTGTTTTTCCCCCTCCTTAACTTCTCGAGCTATGGCTTTGTGTTTGAAAACATCGCCTGTGCCCTAGCCTGATCCCGCCATGTTCTGCAAGACGGCGTAAGAAAAGGTCCTCACAACCTATGCTCTCCAATACACCCTTTACATACTTAAGCCATGGGATATTCATTCCCCTATCCCTCCCCAAACATTCCCTAATTATTTGTTTTGTCAGACTAGCTTCTGGGTTAACCCAAATCTTTAACCATGCTAGCAGGGGCCTGCTCCCCACCCTGTCCTCTATAAACACTCCGCCCAGTTCTTTGTGTATAATGTAGGAGGATGCACACTGTGGAACTTTGAGGAGCCTTCTCAAATATTTGTTCTCCTCTATCTGTAGTTTACCTACATTAGCGATCCCCACAGTTCTGCCCCATACGCCACTTTTGAGTAGCAAATTGAATAGTATAAGGTCATCATTTGCTCAGGCGACCATCGCCCCAATCTGCGACCAAAATTCATTATTGCCCCTGAGCTAGATATTAACTTATTGCATCGTTCCTCAATAATTTAAAATGTAAGCCCCTATCAAATAAAATTCCCAGGTATGAAAAAGATTGTACCTTTGCTAAGCTAAATGCACCTATTTTATAATTGAAGTTTTTTCTGGGTTTAGGACCCACCTCCATAACATATGATTTAGTCAAGTTGGCAGATTGATCCAGACTGGTCATAAAATCCACAAAACCGTCTATCAGACGCTGCAGTCCCAGTGGAGTGCGTGCGAGCAGGACCGCGCCGTCTGCGTAGAACAGGACGGGAATCGCTCTACTGCCTACTCTAGGTGAGTCCACTTTTAGACTACTTAGCGATTGTTCCAAACCATTGATGTACAGGGAGAACAGGAACGGGGCCATAATACATCCCTGTCTTACCCCACTGGTGCTAATGAAAGACTCGGTGTTACCTCCTTCCAGATTATACCTAACTTTGGCTGACGTGTTCCAATGTAAAGCTATCAAGATTTTAATAAGATCAGTATCCGCCCCTAAGTTAGACATTATGGCCCACAGCTTCTTCCTGTTCACACAGTCAAAAGCTGCGGTCAAACCCATGAAGGCTACATAAACCGCTTCATTATTGGCTACTGTATATTTTGTAACCAGTAAATATAGATTTAGACATTGGTCTGTCGTTGACCTATTGGCCCTAAATCGATACTGCACATCAGTAAGGATATGATGTTCTTCTTCCCAGCTCATCAAACGATTTAAGACTACTCGGCCCAACACCTTGGCAAACACGTCTATCAAAGAGATAGGGCGTGACATCGGGGACTATCTCTATTCAGCTTTTTAAAAATTGGAACTATTGTGGCTGTTGACCATGAGCGGGGGAGCCCTGAGGCTATGGCAGCGTTTATCACTCTTGTTAGAACTGAACCCCATAGGTCCACCTTACTTAGGAAGAGATCTGGAGGATCCCATCTGGACCCAGGGCCTTATTTTGGGTTAGGCCTCTAATACCCGCAGTGATCTCCTCTAGAGTAAATTCTAGTGCCACCTTCTCCCCCCCACACTCCTCATTCTCCTGAGTCTCAGTGGTCCCCCCGTTATATAGCCCTCTGAAGTGCTCCACCCACTGTTCAGGGAGAACATTAGACGCTATTTGCGGGCTATTTCTGTCTTGAAAACAGAGGTTATTAACTATCCTCCGAAAGGTAGGCAGATCTTTCCGTTCAGCCACTCTTCTCAGATTCTCCCACGTTTGAGTTTGGAGTGCATGCTTCCAGCGCTTACTGCCTCCTTGTAAGTTAATCTGCAGCGCTTAACCCTCTGTTTATCCCTCGGCTTATGTTTAAGAGCTGCTCTCAGATTCCTCTGGGCTGAAGAGCACCCTCTGTCAAACCACTTAGGCTCGTTTCTACTTTTACCCTGCCCCATCGTGAGCAATAGGCCATCTATCAACCGCCCTATATCTTTGAATGCCTCCACTAACGGGGGGCCTTCCACTGCTAAATCTAAACACACCTCCAGAAGATGTTTCCCCTCTTCTATAAAGGATTTGTAAAAACTTTCTCCTTTAAGCCTAGACCATTTCAGGCGCCTACCTTGATCCGTGACCTTCTCCCTATTTGACCCCACCCCACTCCTAGTAGCCTTACAGGCATTTGTCACCGCCACCAACACTATTAGTGGGTTGTGGTCACTAAAGCCACTCCACTCTATAGAAAAACCCAAAAGCCGCTTTTTGAGCAACTGGTACACTAGTATAACAATCGATATATGAACTACATCCCCTTCCTTTAAAGGTGGGGTGACCTGCTTGTTAGGTTCAATGGATAATAAGTCCATTGATTTTTCCATTACATATCTTTTCATTACCCTATTCTGTTCAGTGTGGGACGAAAACTCGTTCCGTTTGCGGAATTTGTGGATTTTCTGCGATTTCGTGATCCGCGAATCTCGCGAAATCGCAGAAAAACCCGCGAATCCGCGAGAGGGACGAATTTTCCATGAAGCACTTACAGGGTTACAGTAGCAGGTGCCCAAGTTAAAGCTAATTTCTTTGTAACCATTTACAAAAGGGTTACAAGGAAATTAACTTCAACTTGGGCACCTGCTGTAACCCTGTAAGTGCTTCCTGAGTGGCGCCTCGTTGCCTACTTGCAACTATTCTCTGACCCTGCTCTGACCCTCAAAGCAGGGTCATAGAATAGTTACAAGTAGGCAACGAGGCTCCTGTCCCAAAAATTAAACCTCAGCAGGAAGCACTTACAGATACAAATAAAGCAGGTGCCCGAGTTAAAGCTCAAAGTCAGTAACGTTTTAATCAGCCCAAAACATTAGCACGGTCGAGGGTGAGCAAGTGTGCTTTAACCCCATATCTGCTGTTGAAAATGAGCTGTAATAATCGAGGGAGGTCTTTGCATCCATGAGTTTCTCGAGCGTGATCCCCGTGAAGTTCCTGTGGCCAGGAGGCTGCTTTCTCCTCACCTGCTGCCCTGCTCGCTCTCTGACCCTTTATATACAAGAGGCATTTGAACACGCATAGCAGCCCCACCCGTTCCGCCCCGCACCACACACTCGCGGTACCAAATGTCTTCCCGCCCTTTCCCAACTATGATGGACAGCTCACTCAAGGGACCTCGGCACATTTTGACACGGTGGCAAAGTTACAGGCACACAGGGTCAATGAAGGCAAATCTTCTGGCCCTTTACGCAGCTGCAGTGTAGGAACAGCAATATACATTTACCCAACAAGGTGGCACTTACTGATTAGCCAGTAGAAAGTACTCCAGTTGAGTATAGTGCAATTGCAAAAAATCCGCGATTTTGCGGGAAAATCAGCAAATTCGCTGATTTTGTTTGCAATTTTGTGCAAATTCGTGGACCGCAGACTGTGGAAAAAGGTAGGGCTAGGACCTTTCTCAAGATTTGCCCGGCGCTAACCGCCCTTGTACCATTCAAATTACCAAGCAATGAGGCAGGCCCCGGAGACCAGAAGGCAGGAAACAGAAGTTTTATTCCGACGGAGCAGAACACATCAGATCGGACAACAAGGTATCGTCTCGAGGTGCTCTAACAGCCTCTCGGAGGCCTGGCCTCTTATACACTGGTTTATGGCATGTGACCTTTCTTTATTACAATCAGAACATTGTGAACAACAAGGAAAGACACATCCCCGTAATCCTCGTGTCAATCCCACCCCCATATACCTTCACAATAGAGGTCCTCAACCGGCTGATAAGAGGAGGGGGTCATTGCGCAGCTGAGTGTTCTGCCGATTCTTAGGATGTGTGCGCCTGATCATATCCCGTGGGGTGGGGAGGTCTTGATCAATAGGGGGGGGGGTCCTTTGAAGAAGAGTGACTTCATACAATAAGGGGCAGTAAATGGTATCTCCCGGCTTAGGCGATGGCCTCGGACCTGTGTGGACAGCTGGACACGGGGGAAGGGGTCATCAAAGGAGTGGTATTCATGCCGCGTGGACAATCGAGCGCGGAGGGAAGGTTTACCAACAGAGGGGCATTCATGGGAGGAGAGGAGATGCTGGTCAGGCGCAGGCGTGACTCCCAAGGACAGGGTCATGCAGAAGGGTTAGGCTCGTGAGAGGGAGGGAGGGGGAGCCAGGGTGCGCGGAGGATGCTTGCTGGGTCAGAGGGGCGCGCTGGCAACCGATCGTGGACAGGGAGACCATGATACCTAAAATGGTCGCCGTGCACGTTGTACATGGGTGACAAGCTGGCGCAGATGATGTTCAATTCGTAAACTAAAATTCCACAGTCCTCCCTTTTAACATGTCTCGCCAACTTGTCAGTTCGGATTTATCCCCATAAGGCCACGTATTTCTACTTCATAGAGGGGACTCATGTGCTCATTTCGGAAGTCCAAAGTCTTTGGGCACATACAGTTAGAAACAAGGCCGCACAAAGATGGCAGACATTGGATACCTAAACAACACCCACATAAGATCACAACAGGTATCAGCACGAAGGAAAACAACCTCCAACCCCAGTTCTTCAAAGTGTCCCAAAACCAGCTCCCAAGCGACCATCCTTCCTGTTCTTGGTGAACCTCTGAGGAAAGTCTGTGGAGGTGTTCAATGGCTTTGTAGACTGAAGGCGAGTTGTCTGGCACGTAGGTGCAGCAGCTGGATCCGATGATGCGGCATGCTCCTCCTCGGTCGGCTAGGACCACGTCTAGGACAAGGCGATTTTGGAGGGTCACAAGGCGGACCGCCTGAAGCTCCGCCGTGTTGTTGGCGAGGATGCCAGCCGTGATGTTGATCGTTGTTTCTACTGCCTGGGTCAGGTGTCGGATGGCACGGCTGTTTGCCATTGGGCCCCACAGAGGAACAAGTCCCTTTGCTGCATCTAGGAACTGTGCCCCGGTGGAGTCGGCTTGTCCAATGTCATCTGCACGCCTCTGTCGGTGATGGTTGGCAGGGGCTACATATGTGGGTGGAAGGACAAAGGCAATGTAACAGGCGCCCCTCCAACCTTTCGGAAGCCAGGTGTAAGCTTTGGTGCCACACACAAAGTACATATTCGGAGAAGCAACAAAGGAAGGGGGGTCAGCTGAGTCCAATGTTCTGGTGATTCGGCAGGCGCTGTGACCCACCAGCTGCGTTCCATGGCCTTCGAGACACACAAGACCTGTGACATTGATAACAGACAGGGCCACAGTCAGAGTAGCGGTAGTTTGTTTTTGCAGATGAGAGAAGGTGGTCCTGGCTGGATTGTGGAGCACCTGTACTTCGACTCGTTCTTTGGCTGGAATGTCTTTAAGGAAGGTGGCGCCCGTTAGCGCAGGACACAGGGCAGCAGAAGTCTTTCCGGTTTTGTTCAGCCAGAAACCAGAGTAGAAGTGCGACACCGTCTGGCTGGAGGTGGCGTTGTCCTTGTGGCTCTCTTGCATGAGGATCAACCAGGCGAGGCAGGAGCCGTGAACTGAGAAAGGAGAAGGGATGAAGGGGATGGAGTGTCCAGTGGCATGCGGGAGCAACCCGCAGATCCAGCAGTTCGTAGCATTTGCAGCAAGGTTGTGTTGGTGCAACAGTTGCACGAAGGAATTGTTCCAGAATTCTCTGCGCCTCTCTCGGAGCTGAGGTGACAGAGAGATTAGGTGATGCTCTTTCAGGGGTGTTGGCTGTGCAGTAGGGAGCAATGCCTCATGAGCCGGCGTACTTTCCTCCAGAATCCAGAAGGAGGTCATGAGGAGGAGGCAGAAGAGGAAGACGATGAAGAGTGCGATTGTCTTTGATTTGTGCAAGTTGTCAGTCTTTGGATTTCTATACTGGGTATTTCCTGTTGCTTCCATCATCTTCTTATCTGGCGCTTCCATCATCTTCTTATCTGGCGCTTCCATCACCTTCAAGGGGCTCGGTAGTGGGCAGAACCACAGACTTCGTTTAGCTTCTCTCCCGGTAACCCTTGATTGTGCTTAGGTCACCGTTCTGAGATTCAACTTAGTCCGTGGCCTACTTAGCCGAAACTCCCTCCTTTCGACGCAGGAAATACCCTTCTCTGGATGGCACAGTGGGATCAGAGAATTTTGCAAGTTCGAGTGCCTCAGTATCGGGATAACAGTCCAATATCGGTCGGTCTTTGCTCAGGAGCTCTTCTTGGGTGCTGACGTTTTCTGTCGTGGCCAGGTTCGCAGAGACCTTCCGACAATGATGCGCGTGCAGCCAGTGCTTCTTCCCCTCCACTCGGAGCGCCGTTCGGGTGGTAATCAGCACTTGCCAGGGGCCCGTCCACCGCGGTTCCAGACTCTTGGTCCGCTGGAAATTTCGTATCAACACGAAATCTCCCGGTTGGATGTCATGGCCGGGGCCCCTGGAAGCATCGGGGATGGCCTGCTGCACCTGTTGATGAATGACAGACAACGTTTTAGTTAACTTGCACAAATAATCAGATAGTAGGACGTCTGGGACGTCATGAATGGAGGTCGGTTTGGGAGCAGTCCAGAGGTTCATCGGTCGCCCGAATATGACCTCATAGGGGGTCAAATGGTGCTTGGTGGGAGTGGAGCGCATCGATAACAAGGCCAGTGGGAGGGCATCCGGCCAGTTAAGTCCAGTGGTGGCCACTATTTTTGACAATTTCAGCTTCAGTGTGGCATTATGGCGTTCCACCAGACCGGCGGATTGGGGGTGGAAGACCGCATGAAACCTTTGCTTCACCCCCAACCCCTTTAGGATTAGTTGGATAACCTCAGCTATGAAGTGGGGGCCATTGTCGCTCCATAAAATTCGACAAAGGCCATAGCGAGGGAAGAATTCTTTCAGTAGTACTTTGGCAGTAGTCATGGCAGTGTTGTCACGGGTTGGATAGGCCTCTACCCATTTGCTGAAGGCACATACGATGACTAGTACATACTTCAGGTTTTGGCATCTCTCTAGTTGGATGTAGTCCATCTGAAGGACCTCAAAGGGGTGATTGGGGGTCCCAAACCCTCCCCGGGGTACCACAGTTCCTTTCCCGGGGTTGTGTTGCAAACAGATGAGGCACTGCTGAACTAGGCGTCTGGCTGAGTCAGGGATTTTGTCGTTGTGCCAGACTTTGGAAATGAGTTCGATCATGGGTGCAGATCCTATGTGTGCGGGGGAGTGTGCCATTGTCAGTATGGGGATCAGATATGAGTCGGGCAGCAACCACTTGTTTGCATCCTTCCTTCGCCAGCAGCCCTCTTCATCCTTCAAACCCACCCTTGCCCACTTAGTCAGCTCGTGAGGGGTGCTGGCCGACTGTATGTCTCTGATCATTTCCCTTGTGTCACTCCATTTTTCTGCTTGTGACCTGGTCACATACATGCGTGTCACCGTCCTATTCTCAGCTGTGGTTCGTGCAATGATGTCGGCCAATGCATTCCCTTGTCCGACTAAGTCTGTCACCCTTTTGTGTGCCTGACATTTGATCACCGCTAATCGTTTGGGGAGGAGAACTGCTTCAATCAGAGCGGAGACTAAATCTCCGTGGAGGATCGGGGTGCCGTGGGACGTCAGGAATCCCCTCTCCCTCCACAGGAGTCCAAAATGGTGGACCACTCCGAAGGCATACTGGCTGTCCGTATATACGTTCGCGGTGGTCCCTGCGGCTATGATGCATGCTCGGGTGAGGGCTATCAGCTCTGCTGCCTGGGCAGATCGTTGTGTGATGCAGGCTGTTTCAACTACTGTTCGGGCTGTCGTTACTGCATAGGCAGCTGAAGTGGTGCCATCTGGGAGTTTGATGCATGAGCCGTCTACCCATAGCTCTCCATCGGGGTCAGTAAAAGCAGTGTCTCGGAGGTCAACCCTACTCCTAGTTTGTTCGTCCGTGAGGGTCACACAGTCGTGGATGGGAGGAACGTCGGGGTCATTTTCAGGCAGGGGCAACAATGTGGCAGGATTCAAAGTTGTGCATCTCTTTAGTGTGATGTGGGGTGCAAGTAGCGTCAGTTCGTACCCTGTCAGTCGTGCGCTAGTCAGGTGTTGAGTCTTGGTTTGGTTCAGGAGGGTGTCGACAGCATGGGGTACTAGTACAGTGAGGGAGTTGGAAAGCACTATTCCCTCGCTCTGACGGATAGAGACAGCAGCGGCAGCTACTGCTCGAAGGCAGGCAGGTAAAGCTCTGGCTACAGGATCAAGAGTGGCGGAGAAGTAGGCACAAGGGCGCTGCTTAGGACCAATCGATTGAGTTAGGACAGATAATGCGCATCCCTCCCTTTCGTGGGTGAAGAGGGAGAAGGGTTTGGAGTAATCCGGCGTTCCGAGGACGGGTGCTGAGCAGAGTGCATCCCGTAATTCCTTAAAGGAGGCTTGACACTCAGTGGTCCAAGGAAGCGGGGAGGGGACATCTTTGGTCAGCAGGGCAAGTAATGGTTTCACAATGAGGCTGTAATTAGGCAACCACTGTCTGCAAAAAGAGGTTAGGCCAACCAAAGAGCGGACCTGCTTTTGTGTTTTTGGGATGGGGGTGTCTAGGATGGTTTGGATTCGGTCGGGTGTAAGTTTCCTCCCTTCTTTGGACAGAAGATGGCCTAGGTAAGTCACTTGTGGCTGGCAGAACTGTAACTTCTTTTTGGAGACTTTATGGCCATTTTCTGCAAGAAAGTGTAGGAGTTGGACGGTGGCTGTCGTTGCAAGCGGGGTGGTGTCGGCCGCCAAAAGGATATCATCGACATATTGGATCAACACCACTCCCTCTGGTAGCTGGAAGGCATCCAGCTGTCTTTTGAGGGCCTGGCTGTAAATGCTGGGACTTTCAGTGTACCCCTGGGGAGCTCTACAAAATCGGTACGAGCGGGATTTTAAAGTGAAGCTGAAGAGATAACGGCTGTCTGGATGGATGGGGATAGAGAAAAACGCGTTCTTAAGGTCGATAACAGTGAAGGTGGTGGCAGTGGACGGGATGAGGGTCAGAATGGTGGTGATATCAGAGACTACAGGATATTGGGGTACAACCACTTTGTTAATCTCTCGCAAGTCGATGATGAAGCGGTACGCTTTCTCATCTCCTTCACCTTGCTTCTTAACAATAGGTAGGATTGGGCTGTTGCAGACGTTGCTAACCACCTCTTCAACCACCCCTGCATCTACCAGAGACTGAATGATCGCTACCAGTGCCTTCTCACCCTCTGGAGATATCCGATATTGCGGGAGTTTCGGGAGCATAGCGTCCTGTCGTACAGTTATGTGAATAGGATCAATCATCATTCGCCCCACATCAGAGTCATTTCTGTCCCACAGGTACGGAGGCAGGGTGTCAAGCAAGGACATGTCAGCGTCAGTTATGGAGCACATGTGTCGTGGGGGACGGGATCTGGGCATGTCTGGGTTGTCGTACAGGATGACTCGTATTCCATCTGGGGAACACCTAATGGTAGCTCGAAAATGTTTCAGTAAGTCAATGCCCATAATGGCGTCAGGGGAGTTGGAGGAAAGCAGGAAGGTCGCGTCAGTGGTGCTGTTTTCTAGGTCAAAGGTAATAGGTACGGACAGGGGGTTAGTGGAGGGCGTTCCATCGAAACCTATCGACGTTATGTGTGAGCCAGACAAGGGTGCCCTTGGAATCAGTCGTTTTGATAACACACTACGTGTCGCCCCAGTGTCTACCAAGAATGGAGACTCGGTACCCAGGACCTTAGCGGTGACATAAGGACCTTGCTGGTCAACACAGAGCTCGACTGGATCCCTCCCTTGCCCCTGGCAGTCCTATGCAAAGTCGGGGGCATTTTCACCTTCGGACAGCTGATATTGGTTCTGTCGGGGACGGTCAAATGTGTTCAGTCTCCCTGATCTGTCATTGTTGGTGTCGTTGGTGTGCCCTCGTCCATGTACTCTATTTCTCGGACCACTTGCCACATCCCTGGAGTCCCTATTTCTATTCATCTCTAACATAACCGGACACTGGTATTTCCAATGGCCGAACCCTTTGCAGAAGGCGCATTGGTCATTGCTAATGTCTCTACGTCCGGTGTGGGGTGTGGGAGTGTGATCTTTAGGAGGTAGATCTCTGGGGGTGGCTGATTGGTAGTTCCCCCTTTGGTGTTCCCGCCCTACCGTTATACCTTGTATCTGGGCTATCATTACCCTTTCTTTTAAATCTTTCTTCTTTTTCTCGGACGCCCTATCATTCTCATTCTTTTGGTGCTCGTAATACTGAGCCATCTGAAGGATAGCTGCAGATTTGGAGGCCCCCCAACTACTCTCACTCGTCTGCAGCTTTTGGGAGACCTCTTGTGTTAGGCCTTTTACGTAATTTTGTACAAACAGGTGCTGTCCGGTTGCAGTGGTCATGTCTTGGCCACTGTAGTCGGAGAACACTGTCTCGAATCGGGAGAAGTATTCTGACACATCTTCCTGCGGTTTCTGTCGACAGGCCGTGACTATCGACCAGTCTACCTTTCTTTCTGGAATCAGTGTCTTTAATTTCTGAACTATTTTGTCTGGGAGTTCTAGTATGTCTTTTACTGGTTTCCTTCCAGGTTCTCGTTGTCTATCTAGTTTACCGAGTTGGTCCCAGGTATGTCCAAACAGATCCGTGTGGTCAGCCTTCCGGATTTGCTTCCACACGTCAGCTGGCAGGCATAACCCAAAGAACAAGTCAATGTCTGCTAAAGTCATTATTGTCGAACCCAAGGCTGTGCCTAATTCGGTATAAAATGCCGTCGGGTTCTTTCTTAAATCGGGCAGTGTTTGTTTGAAGGTTAGGATATCCTGTCGGTCCCATGGTTGGTAAACCCAATTGTACACAACCCTCCCTTTTGCATTTTCATTATTGATATCATCGCTAGTTCCCTGGCCCCGTGGCGGGATCCAGTAAGGGGCCGCCTCTCTGATGGGCATCATAGTATTGGCTACTGCTACTGAGGTCGTTTCAGGGACTGTAACCTTGGTTTCTGGTTTTTGTTCCGTGAGGTGGCGGAAGACCTCAAGCATCTGCATGAAGAGCTCCGTCGCCTCACATTCAGTCCCATCTCCAACATCAATCTTCCTATACAGTGTTGTTAGTTTAGCGGGGCCCTTACTTCGATACCTATCTTCATATGCGTTCAGGGTGTGGTAGCTGAATCGCAAAATGAAATGCCGCCTGTGGCTGTCGGCATGTGAATTATATATGTTCATTGTGTACTCTTCGCTCTCCCTTCGTTCTACTAAGGTCGTTGCTATTTTGTCGATCCCATCCCACTCATCTTTGCTCAACCTATTTGGCCTGGCTGGTGGTTGCTGACTAGCCTCGGGATTGTCTGACGATGTTGCCAATGCGGCTGGTGTGGGGGCCGTGAGGGCCGGTGCACTAGCGCTAAGGTCGTTCTCGTTTGCATTCAGGGCCTGCGAGTGTTGTTGGCAGGGGGCATACGGAGGGGGCATGTAGATGATTGGGGGACCTAGTAGTAACTCATCGTTCGCCCGCTGTTTGGAGGGCAATTCAGGGTAGAGCGCAGAGGGGGTCCTAACAGGACATTGGCCTGTCGACCCTGATTCTTGGTTTCGCGTAGTTTCCTTTCTTTCTTTTATTTCTTCTTCTAGTTGCTTTGCGGCCAGGTGGGCTGCCTTTCGCAATTCTTTCCCTATTTTTGCTTCTTCTCTTTTCTTTCGTTGTTCCGTTTCTTTGCGCCACATGCCGATACTATCGAGCATAGTGGGCGTGGTCTTATTCTTTTGGAGCGCTATTTCTAATGTTTTTATTTTATTTTCATTAAAGGAACCTATCAGTGGCCACTGACTTTCAGGGTTCTTCTTTGTATATTTATGCCATAACTTAGTATAAGCTATAGCGACTAGTCCATGCTTAGTGAACATGTCCTTATTAGGGGTGCCCTCCAGTGGAGCTGGATGGTTCATCCCTAATAAGCGGTCCGGGCTAAACAGGCTACCAACCAGTGGGGAGAAGACAGGCATGACGGATTACAACGGGGACAAAAGTCTGCACTACCTATCTTATCACGGCGGACAAAGACTAGACAGAATATTTCTATTCTACGTTGTTTGGAGGCCGTGAATACCTCAAAAGAACCAATACCGAATAATCGGTCAATCAAATCAATTCAGTGGGGAGAATAAATGGGCACGAAAAGTTATCGTTACCCACTCTTTCTCTACCTGCAAAGAGAGACCTTGTTCTTCCCTGTTTGCAGACAAAGAATCTCCAGACAATAATCCACGAACGACAGTTCGGGAAACAGTGGGGGAGGAAGATAGGCACGACGGATTACAATGGGGACAAAAGTCTGCGTTACCTATCCTTCACTGCTTGCAAAGAGAGAGCCTGTTTGTTTTTCCCCGTTTGCAGACAGTGAATCTCCAGAGGGTTTCAACAAAGCGTAATACTAGTATTATCCAAACAAAACAATCTTTTTTCAATTTGTCGTGTTTACACGACCTTACCCGGACCGCATGGACGGTTTCCTGTCCTCTGGATCCAGCGCCCGATCGTCCTCTCTCCTTCGTGATGCCCGTGGCACTCCTGATGGTTCCCAGTCAGGACCGTAGATCACTCGAGAGAGGTCTGTTCAGAACTAGTGAAGGTCGGATGATCGGCTGTCAGACGAGGGTCTATCGGACACAAGCTCTTCCCGATCGTTGCAGTCGTTCACTCTGTCGTCGGGACCTCTCCCACTGGATCCACGTGTCGCTGATGGGCCCCACGCTTTGGGACGCCAATTGTGGAAAAAGGTAGGGCTAGGACCTTTCTCAAGATTTGCCCGGCGCTAACCGCCCTTGTACCATTCAAATTACCAAGCAATGAGGCAGGCGCCGGAGACCAGAAGGCAGGAAACAGAAGTTTTATTCCGACGGAGCAGAACACATCAGATCGGACAACAAGGTATCGTCTCGAGGTGCTCTAACAGCCTCTCGGAGGCCTGGCCTCTTATACACTGGTTTATGGCATGTGACCTTTCTTTATTACAATCAGAACATTGTGAACAACAAGGAAAGACACATCCCCGTAATCCTCGTGTCAATCCCACCCCCATATACCTTCACAATAGAGGTCCTCAACCGGCTGATAAGAGGAGGGGGTCATTGCGCAGCTGAGTGTTTTGCCGATTCTTAGGATGTGTGCGCCTGATCATATCCCGTGGGGTGGGGAGGTCTTGATCAATAGGGGGGGGGGGGTCCTTTGAAGAAGAGTGACTTCATACAATAAGGGGCAGTAAATGGTATCTCCCGGCTTAGGCGATGGCCTCGGACCTGTGTGGACAGCTGGACACGGGGGAAGGGGTCATCAAAGGAGTGGTATTCATGCCGCGTGGACAATCGAGCGCGGAGGGAAGGTTTACCAACAGAGGGGCATTCATGGGAGGAGAGGAGATGCTGGTCAGGCGCAGGCGTGACTCCCAAGGACAGGGTCATGCAGAAGGGTTAGGCTCGTGAGAGGGAGGGAGGGGGAGCCAGGGTGCGCGGAGGATGCTTGCTGGGTCAGAGGGGCGCGCTGGCAACCGATCGTGGACAGGGAGACCATGATACCTAAAATGGTCGCCGTGCACGTTGTACATGGGTGACAAGCTGGCGCAGATGATGTTCAATTCGTAAACTAAAATTCCACAAGACCCGGAAAATTCGCCCATACTTACTCAGTTCCCTACCTTCCACTATATTCTCAAAATGTACTCCCTATTCTAGATTGCATGAGGACCAGTCTTCTGTGAATGGTATCAACTTCGAGCATAGATGGCAATTAAAATCCCCAGCTATTAAAATCAACGGGGCCGTGGCACCCTGTTCCTGTTCTCTCTGTGACCCAAGTCTTTCCTCCAACTCTCCTGCTCTGCATCCTCCCGCATTATAAAAATTGACCAGAATTAAATTAAGATCCCTATTCTTGAACCGTAAACCCATCATACATTCCGAGTTCCAATTTAGGTCAGTCCAAACCCCTTCTAGACCAAAATCTACTAGTATTAACAAACCACCTCTCGCTCTACCCGCCGCAGACCTACTTGCAGGGCCCCCAATAGATTTATATCCAACTAAATGGAAGTTAGTGTGATCTACATCCCAAGTTTCCTGCATATAGAATATATTCAATCTGTTAGGGTATTCCAGCCACTCTGTGTTCTGAATTTTGGCAGATAAACCGGCCACATTCCAGGATATAAGTTCAATGGAGCTCCCTTGACAATTAATAAGGGGGCGAATGGCCGTAATAGGACCATTACTGGTTTGGGCACCTTGTGATCTGGCTGGATTTGGGTTACACAATGTCAACTGGTTCTCATTCGGAGGTACACTTTCCAGATGCTCCCCCTATTTGTGGTATTGGGCATAGCTCCCTTTATTGGGTATAGCTCCCTTGGGTGAGACTCAGTACCTGTCCTGGCGACATGAGGCATGTGGTGCTGTACGGACACATCCTCGTAAGTCGTAAGTCGTAACGACAGAGACAACTTAAAGCAGCCAGCTCACTCAGCGCTAACTACGAAGAACAAACACAAGAAGCAAAAAAATCAATACTTAATGGTGCCTGCGGTGGGCGACACTACCTACGAATAGGAATTCAGATTTATGTGCAGGAATATTGTTAACAGTGATAATACAAAGTGCATATCAGGCGCTTGCACACCTCGTGCGATGGTGGTGCAGTGCCGGATTTCATTTTGGAGTTAGCTCATTTTTGCGTATTCCACAGTTATTTTCTTTGGAAGCACATTTTTTATTTAAAGAAAAAAATGGGATTTCAATGGGCTTTTTTGGAGCCCAAAGGTATGTTAACATCTTCATGGCCAGATTTGAGGATCAGTTCATTTATGCTTCTAAGGTGTGGCAGGATAATCTGGTTATCTACCTCAGATACATTGATGACATTTATTTGATATGAAAAGGGTCTAGAGACCTGTTGAAGGAACAAATCAGAGAATTCAGAGAATTAAACCAGCATAATTCCCGGATTCAGTTCACACATTCAATCAGTAAAAAGAGCATCACATACCTAGATGTCCAGCTTGGCTTGACACCCTCAGGTCTATATACAAGAGTATACAGGAACCTACGGACCAGAATAACCCTTTACTCTTCAGCAGTTTCCATCCTCCATCCCTTAAAGTACATATTTCGTTATCCCAGTTCATACCATCCAAATAATCATTCTAGAACAAGAAGTTTGCAGCCAGACTATGTTGGTATATAAATCTTAGTTTAAAGAACAAGGTTATCCTGAATGCCTATTGGATTCAGCATTACAATGCACACAAACTTTGGACCGTTTATCTCTGTTGCACAAAAGACACACAAACCAAACATCGCAAGAGGTCTTTGTATCCAAATGTTTGGCAAAATCCCCATCCATCAAACTGATCATCAATTGACACTGGGAATTCAGATCAGTCTGAACTGTATTTTAGTGGTCTCGTTCCCCATAAGCCCATCTTTGCACAATCACGTACTCATAATTTGAAAGAAATATTATCTTCCACCAAACATCTCAAAGGAATGAAATCCATTGTTGCAATGTGATAGTGGGGATCACCGTATCCTAGGGTAAGAAAGGTCAACAGATCAAACCGAAACATACATCAGATTGTAATACACAGAATGTAATATATGCCATTAAAGGCCCTTATGGGTTATTGTATGTGGGGAAAACAGAGATAAAAATCAAAGTGCAAATTGAGGAATACAAAAGTATGATCAGGAACGAAAATAAGAACTTCTGTGTGGCTGCACATTGGCTGGACCACAATCACAATATTGCATTGCTACGGTTCACAATTTTGGAAACTATTGCGGTGATTCCTGAAATCAACACACAAAAAGTTTTGACTCAAAGGGAGACGTTCTGGATAGGACATTTTGATAGTCTTACTCTGAATAGTTTGAATGACAAACTGGAGATGGCATGTTTTTTTATAGTGTCTCTAGTGGTTCACACTGTCTTTCACTTGAAATCTCATGACATGTTTTCAGACATTTGTTCAAACTGGTCATTGTGTGTCGTTGTAGTTTTCCATTAGGTTTGTGCTGTAATTGTAATTAACCATTAAGGATAATGGGATAACCCAGTGTCCCACAGAACCTGGGAACTCTAGTAGTATGGAGCAACAGTTGGTGCTGTAGGGAGTACAATATCAATTTTATAACCTTCTTTGTTTCCTGTTTAACTAGGAATGGCCACATGTGTGGCAAAACCCATCAGGTTGGTAACTGAAATAAATCATTGACACCAAAGATTAAAAAAATATGATCAGGTGACAAAGCACAGAATAGGTCAATGAAAACTACACCAAAAACCATAAAAACAAGGATTGGCATAGGCAATAGGTCTCGCCTTTGGGACTTTATAAGTGTTTAGCCATGCAACAGTTAATTTTGTTTCACCAAGGATATTGTGCTGCATACCTAAATACTTATAAAGGTCCCAAAAGCGAGACTGTTCTGACAGACTTTTTCGGCCCTCCTTTGAGGGAGGATGATTGGAAGTGACTCCAGTCTATTATCATTCTAGTGCAAGGATTAGAACTATAGACAGGGCCTATTCATAGGGCACAGTAATGCACTTTCGTACCCTTTTCCTTAGATCAGGGCTTATAAACTTATGTTAGGGGATAGATTCATTAGTATTAGTGATAATCCGTCCTTTTGCAAGAGTGTTAGTATACCTTCTATGGAGTTATGCTTATTTCGGGCCTTGTAGGCCTCAAACCGGAGAGACTCCATCTTGCTTTCTGCCCCCGCAGCTTGAGATGCTTCTAGGTCAAGTGTAATGTTTTAGTTTCGAAGTGTTGTTCACTTGGAGAGAACAGGCTCAGGCTGGCAACTAATCGAAAGACTGTATTTTTCTCCACTCCGAAGACACAACATCAGGCCGCCCGTCTGGGAACGTGTCCTTGGTACGGGGAGGTACAAGAATTTGGTGGGCGGCAGGTTACTGGCCGTAACTTTCCATGAAAGGACAAGCTTCCATATTAGCGAAAGCATGAGGCAGTGAGTTAGTCAGTCTGTAGGCGGCAGCTAGCCGTTAGCATCAATGCCATTAATTATTTCCAGGCAGACAGTCGCCATTTTTAAGTCCGAGAAAGATCAAGAAGCTGATACTCTCTTAGAAAGATCAGAGTTATTTCAGTTGGAGCAGCTGGCGAGCTTTGACCTATAAGATCAGAGCATTCCGAATGAAGCAGTTAGTCAGGAGAACGAATACTAGAGTGGCTGAAACTGATTTATAAGATCGAAGCCGAGAAGTGAAGACTGTCCGTGAGTGAGAGGAGAGAGGAGTAGCGCAGAACAGTCAGAGAGAAAGCAGCTAATGAAAGGAAGGTTCCAGTGACTTGGAGGGAAGCAGAGAAGCCAGAGCATAGCGGTGCAGACGTGTACCCATGACTGCTGAAGGGTGACTTTAAGACGAGCCAAGGCACAGACGAGAAGGGAACCTAGATGACTGCTGAACCCTGACTTCACGTTAATAAGGTGATATCTGTCCATATTCTATAGTGTGCACATTCTAACCTTTCACTTTTCTTTGCAGCATATATATATATATGTTATAGTGTAGCATTGTGTTTTTATGATCATTGTAATAAAGTACCCCAGTTCTTAGTGAACCAGCATGTGCCTCGTGTTCATGTTCAATCAGGGTAACCTGTTCTTCTAGTCAGGCATTGTTTTCATGAACGGATGTAATTCCCGGTCAGGTAAGAAGTGACTGAACAATGAGGGAGAGAGGGACCCCTTGATGTGAAGAATAGTTTGCACATCCTCTAATTTGGTAAGTGGTTGTATAATTCATAATATTGTAGTATCATATCCCGAGTAGCCAATGAGAGATTCCTTCCAAAGGTATTCATAGGAAAGTGATCGTCGTTGGTAAGCGGCGTTAATGAGAACACCAGGCGGGAAACTGGTGTGTAGGCCCCCCGGATTGTGGATCGGGCTGTGAGTGAGAGAACACCAGACGGGAAACTGGTGTGTAGATCCGCCGGATTGTGGATCGGGCTGTGAGTGAGAGAACACCAGGGGGGACACTGGTGCGTAGGCACGCAGGATTGCGATTTGCTGAGCGAGCACTGACTGTGGTCAGTGTGTAATGGTAACTAAGCAGAACTGCCCTAGGGTAGACTAGTCTGGGCCTAAGTCACTGTGAGACTAACTGGTATGAGTGGGATATTGTAGAAAACCTATGCATGTATATTGCTAATTCCCCATCCTTAGGTACAAGACATATACATACCTATTGTAAATAAGTCCTAAGGAGGGAGGTGATTACGTTCCGGCTGGGTTGGAGGTGCTCTGAGGAGCTGATCCTATGTGGTCCGAGAATCCGGCCGTTACAGGGACCTATTGGCTATGCCAATCCTTGTCTGAATAAGCATATTGTTGTTAAAAATGCACCTTCTAATGTTATATAACAATGACAGTGATTGTAATGGAATTCTGTGGAAGTGCAGTGTTGCTTTAAACAAAAAAGACAAAAGATAGGAAAAGTACTACAAACCAATATTTGACTTGCAGTCCTAAAATCACTCTATGGCTTCTTAAACAATAAAGAGACAAAGAAAAGTTTTAATTTAAGTTCGTAAAACCAATGTCACACATCCTGGCATGCTAACCAAACAATCAATACATTCACTGGAATGATGTGATGTGATAGGCTATGCTGTCGGACTTGCACATATTCAACTGAAAACAGAGACATCTTACATTATCCTAAGGCAGAACAGCGAACAAACCTACATGCATATTGCAGAACGTGAACCGGATATCTGCTGTTAAGGAGTTTAACCAGCTTAATGTGGAAGTGAAGGCTCTGGTGATTATAGGGGCTGGAGCCGGGGTGCAAGAATATTTTGGTGTGCATCGATCTGCAGGAGAATGAAGTCAGTCTTCCTGGAGGTCAAGCAAAGATTGCATTTACAGGCGCTGGAAAGACACTGACCATGATTGCAGCAAGCAGAAGTAACCTGGCACAAGCAGTGAGCAGACCCCCAGTCATAAATTTAAGAACTATGGAAGAAAGATGAATAACTGAGATAAGAGTCTTCCTGAATGCTCTGTTTATCTGCCAGCTGCTGGAATTGCATGGGAAGACAAGTTAACAAGCAGCTGGAGTCGAGATGACGGATGTGTGGAGGTGCACACGGAGGGTGTTTAACTCTTTCTTGAGTCGATCGGTGCTGAACTGTACAGTATGCATCCGGATCTCATGACCAAGCAGGGCCGGCCTGATGCCGGTGCGTTTAGGACTGGATGCTTGTCAAGCACGTGTTCCACTGAGGAAGAGTAGCGGAAATGAGCGGAAATTTAAGAACAAGATCATTTCTGTACTGGATGACACAGCTGGACTCTAAAACAAGCATTGGCCACCCGGACACGAAATAAAAAAATAAAAAACACAAGTGGTGACACGAGTGGTGTGCACGCGCATCACCGCAAGTGCTACCTTGCTGGCCACCATCTTGCTATTACGCGTATGGGTGCGTGTTCTTGTGCATGTGATAGTAAGCTGGTCGCCGGGAAAGTAGCACTTTTCAAAGGCTACTAAATGTCTCGGTCAGAACAGCGTATGCTCTGGATCAGGCCGAGACCTAAAAACCAACAGCCAATTAGAAAATGGACAGACCACAGGCCAAAAACAACCAATCAAAAATGTACAGCACAGCTATTCAGTTCATAAATTGAAAAGTATGACAGGGATAAGGCACACCGCATCCCAAAAGGCCGTCATGCCCCAAATTCACCGAGAGGCACAGCACTCCCATAAACATGCAGAATAGAAAAGCCAAAAGCGTGCAGCACCACGCTGCCTCTGCGCCAACCTGGCCGAGCGACAGACTGAGCACCACTCTGAAGCACCCACAGGGAGTACCACAGGTCAAGGGTACCCCAGAGCCAGGCCTCCCAAGGGATCCCTCCATTCTGTTCCCCCCACAGGCACCCAGCAGCCCAGAAGAGGCCAAAAGTTCACTTTCTAAGCCTGACGCATGCAGGAACAGAGAGGCAACACTATGCAGCTGGAGGGCCTCCAAGGGAAGGGGAAGCAGGATCAATCAACAATGCTGCCCCAGCAACTTCACCAGTCCCACCACGGCCGGAGGAAGGAACAGCAGACCTCTGGTTGGGCGCACTCAGCCCTTGGCTGACAGGCCACACCCACTCCGGCCGGAGGAGGGAACTGCAGACCTCCGGCTGGGGGATACATCACCATAGTTAAGGAAAACCGCACAGTGTGCAGCCACTGCTCCCAGGAAAACTAACCTCATAAATAATCACGGGCTGCTTACCAGAACCAACATCCTCAAGTCACCCCCAGGCACCATGCACCCCAACCTCAAGCAGAGCACTGCTCTGACATGTGCAGACATACCTTGGAGGCTCCCCCCGAATGTCACAAGACAAGCACTGCTCCGAGATCACTCGCCACTCCCAAATAGGTATGGTGAGTTAATCACTACCTTAGAGATCCAGAACGGATTCTTGGGTTAATTAGCGTGGGTGAGTCATGTCTTGACAGTTGGGAAACCAAATCCAACATATCTATTTGAGAGTCGACAAAAAGGCTCACCCTTTGCACTCTAATAAAATAGCATTTTGAAAACCGACCTGGTGCCTAAGGTCCCGGGTTCTACTAATCATAAGAGCTTTCTCCCTATGTATACTACATTTATGATTTGATCAGGAAGCCCATTTGGAGGCAATTTTCACAAGGCCGCAATTTCTGTTTAACTGTCCTGAAGAAGACCCTTGTGGATGTTTCGTCTGAGCACACAACTTTATTGGGTCGAAACGTCGACAATTACGATTGGTGTGCCATACCTCAGTTGAGCATATCCCACATCCAAATAATAATGACATATGCTTGAATCAATATGAACTTCTGTTGAACCCCCTCTTTGAGTCATTTTTGTATTTTGTGTTAAATTATGTAATGTCTTGTGTATTAAAATGTTTTTTAGTTGTGATACACTGTGTCCATTTTTCATCTATTAGTTTTTAATTTTATGTATAAGTTAAGTAATGGTCCTGTGTATAGTTCTGGTACATTATTATTTGTAATTCTCCACAGTATATGAGTGTTAATATCCCTCATTGGTATTACCACTGAGCAGTCCTTTTTATTGATAAGTCATATCAACTTGAGAACTAAGGTTTTTCAATGCGCAACCGGGTGAAGAAGTGCAATGTCTTGGATTGCACTATCGAATAATATGAAAAAAAATATTTGTCATAGACAGATGCCCGTCTGTTGTCTACGGTCGTTTTTACCTTTTGAAACACAAAGGTTTCTTCTTCAATAATCATCAATATTTAACACGTGTTGAGAAGTTCATCAATTTTTATTTTTCAACAATTACTTCATTGATTGACTCTTAATTATACTAAATATTAGCATATGATGAAATTCTTGCAATGCTACAAATCCTTGATTAGCGATCTGATGAATTAAATGGGCTTAATCTCAAATGTTGCCCAATGCATTTCGGGTTGCTGACCCTTCATCAGGGGCATTCCAGAAAAAGATCTGTAGACAAAATAGGCTGATGTCAGATTGAATGCAGCCCCCAATGGATCTAAAAGTGCATAATTTACTTGAAACAACCTCAGGCAGTGTTCAGTGCTTAAGATTCGCATGAGAATATCAATTCTAGAATGGGGAACGCGTGCGGTAATAAATTACTAAACCAAGCATTCATGCTTTAACAGTAAGGTGGGTTTCTGACCGGAGGCTGTGTTTGCCTTGACAGAGGATTGCGGTGCCTTTCTCCGACTGGGGGGGTATGTTCCTGGTTTACCGTGCAACCAGCTGTGCTCTACGTTCTAATGCGGGGGTTTTATCTCTCTGAAAGGTGACATCTTGGTTTGTTCTTGGATGTTCTGTCTGCTGGACTCCTGGTTTGGGGTTTCTCAGCAGGCTTGGGTGCTTAACGGTATGTGCAGGGAGAGTTGCTCTCACCTAGTGGTTTAGGGCTTAGCCTCTTTCCCTAACGGTTTTGGGTGGAACTCCTAAAGACATATGTACAAGCCCCTATTGCCACCACAACGTCACTATTACCGATGTTGTGATGGCGATAGGGGCTGCGCCTTATTTACAAGGCAGCGTTAAGCCACTTAATGGGGCTTAACACTGCTTTGTAAAGAAGACCCTCTTTCACGCTATGTTAGCATGAAAGGGGTGAGCAGTGGGTGTCGCAGTGGGCCTTCCACCGCAACACCCATCATTTTGACGCAGCCCCAATGTACAAGGGTGGCGTACATAGGAGGCAGCACCCTTAGGTGTCAGGTAAATAAGGACCAGGTAAATCCTGGTCTTAAGTTGGCAAAATGAGGAAAAATGCATTATTTTTCCTCGTTCTTGCTTTTTACCATGAGTGCTGCCTTGTGCAGCACACATGGAAATAGCAAATTACCATGGTTTGTTTATGTACAGGAAGGTGTCCTTTCCTGTATATAAAAAATCTTTAAAAACAAATGCCATTTTGTCACTTTCATGTGTGGTGCATGAAGCAGCACACATAAAAGTGACAGAATAGCATTTTAGGATTGTTTATGTGCAAGAAGGGACACCTTCCTACACATAAACAATCCTCCTCTATGGTGCAAGGTTGCCTGCTTTGGAGCTAAGTTGCTAAACGTAGCGCCAATTCAGGGGGAAACTCAAGGCTGCACCACATTCTTGTAAATATGGTGTAGCCTTGCGTTTCGGAAGTGGCGGAGAGAGACGTTAAGCCAGGAAGACTAATGGCTCTCCCTGCCACTTCATTGTAGATATGGCCCCTAGTGTTTTAATGGTGGTGTGTGCTCGGTTACTGTGTTAGAGCATGTTATTTTCCACTGATCTGTTCGCCTGACCATAAGTCAGCTGTGCCTTTCTTCGGCCGGGTTGGGTATGTTTCAGTGCCATGGCTCCCTGCTGTTACCTGTGGCTATGGCTCAGGGTCGAGGTGTTGGGACTCTGGAATTGGGTTCTCCATTGTTGCAGTTATTGGTCGTTGTCTGTCCCCTCATCAGGCATTTGGGGGAACCTGCTCTTTCTTAGACCAATGATGTGGCCTTCAGGTCTGGCTGCCGACTTGGGACCTGCGGTAGGAAGTCTAAGTCCCGCCATCTGCTCTGCATCTGGTGTTTCTGGGAAGATCAATGGTCCCTGTACTTATGGGCCATGGGTCTGGCCTCATGTTGTCAATGTGGTCTGGTGCTCATGACCATATCTATCCCTGGGTCTCTCCAAGTGCTCAAAGAGATCCCATCAGACTTCCACCCTGTACCGCCCTACATCATTTGAGAACCTTCAATTTGCACATGGGGAATCGAGTCCCATTGGGCACAGCACATATCATCACTTGATAAGAAACACACCCACTTTTCTGACCCCTTGCTATTCTTAAGTTGGTATTCAAGTAATTGTTACGGCTATAGCATTGGTTGGTCGTAAAATATTCCCTCGGACCCTCTCTTTGTTATAAATAGCTCATGACCATAACCATGACCTTGGGCCATACTTAAGCCAATATGAAACTTTGCTTTGCATCAGTCCTATAAGGGCATAGTGGTTGAGGACTTAGGCTCTGAAGGTAGAGTTGCATGTTCATGCCTTGCTATCTCTGCAGCTCTATGCCTGGTGCATTACTCAGAGCATCGTAGGGTGTTTCAATGTTGGAGTCCAGGTTTTGCTTGGTGCTGTGGTCACTAGTGGCTTGTCTTCCATGCCTACGCTTTTTGGGCTTTGGTCTGGTTGATGGTTGATCCCAGATTATGCTTTCTCGGCTGAGTCCGCCCCTGTATGGTGTCTGGATTGTTCTTGTGGGCCATGTTCCTCCAATTGGCGTAATTCTGGGCTTGGTGCCACCTCCAATGGTGAGGGCGGCTGCGGTCCCTTTTCAGCATTTGGCTAGGTCTGCGACGCTGGCTTTGCCACTGTACCCAATGTTTTGGTGGCGATCGTTGAGTACTGGGTAGAGCATCAGGACTGCCAACCATACAGACCACTTTTTTTCATCAGTCCTATGAATGGGTCAGTGGAGATGTGTGGTAGCCTCATTCCATTGCTATTGTTTCCATCTTGGCCCCTCTTTTTGGCAGGTCCTCTTTATTCTGAGTGCCTGTTTATCCTCGGTTCGCGAGGTGGTTGGGGGCCTGCAGACGTCTTTCATGGCCTCTGGTTGGTGTCCATGTGGGGAGGTGTCAGCTCGATCCTTGCTGCTGTTTTTTTGGTGGCTCAAGCAGAAGTGTTGCCGGGGGGTCGAGGTGTTGGAAGTCCTGGTCCAGGTTGGGCTACTGGCTTCTTTCCTGGCTATGTCAGTGGCTATACTTTGCCAGCATCTGTTCTTCATGGCTGGGCAATTACTCCGGCGGCAGTCCTGGAAGGATTTCTTCCAGGATCAGATAGTCTCCTGGTCCTACGAGTCCTCTTCCAGAACATTTTCTATGCCTTAAAATCGCTTGGCCAAGATTTCCCCAGTGAAGGCTTCTGTTCCTGTACTTTCAGTGTGTTGTGTTTTTTGGCCCAGGTTGGGTTGGCTGTGGGATGTCACCACCTGGGTTGGGCTCTCGAGTCAGTGCTCCTACCTATGGGTGGCCTGTGGCCATGAGTCTTGTGGTTGGCTGGTACTCGGTTCCTGCTGCAGTTTGTGTTGGAGGGTTTTTGGCTTGTGTTGGATCTGTCTATCCTCTATGACTGGGAGCTGTCCATTCCATTCTAGAGGTTCTCCGTGCGGCAGAGCTCTTCCCGGTGGTCTAGGTTCTGCCTGGCTGCACTTATTTCGTATTGTGTGTGCCTTCACATTAGGCTCCCCTGTGGGCAGTTCTTCGTCTGCAGGGGATTTCCTTCTTCCTGTATCTGGACGACGGTGGGTGATTGGTTCTTATCTTCCCTAGTATTGTTCACAGGTGCAGATGGTGCTGGTTCTTCTGTCTCCTCACGCTTTTCGTGTGCCTGCGCTGTGCTTGCAACAGGGTCTCTTTCGAGATTACATGTTTGTTGGGGGCCCGGCTCTGGACGGTTCTGGGCATTGAATGGCATTGCCAGGGATACTGGATGCTGTGGGTTAATTTGCATCTGCTGGTACTTGGTTCAGTTCTTGTTCGGGCAGTCTCCATGTGGATGTGGTGTCCTTTTCCCTGGGTGTTTGCCGCAGTTGTTGGTTTCAGGGATTGATGCCCTTGCTGTTCGCTTCCCCCCACTAACTCTGATCCGGTGGTCTGGGTCAGGTGGGGAGAGGGTCGGGGCTCGTGTTGTACTTGTGGCTCCGACATGGTCACGCTCTGTCAGGTTTCAGCTGTTGCGGCTAACGATAGTGGGTCTGTGTGATGGCTTCCATTGGTTCCATCTCCTCTGAGGTTTCTGATTTTCTGGGTGTTCTCTCCGGCGTATTCCAAGTTGCTATGCGGGGTGGGTTCCTGCGCAGGGCCTCTCGGCCTCTGTCTATTCTTCTATGCTGGCGTCCGGAAGGTTTCTGCCAGGTCTTCTTATGCTCAGTGTAGGAGAGTAGGGTCTGCTTCCTATGGTTACCCCCACTTTTTGCTGTGATTCTCTGGTTTTTTACTTTAGTGTGGCTGTGGATCTGCTAATCAGGCTCACAGTCCAGCTGTTCTCTCTCTAAATTGATAACATGTACTTTAGGTACATACCAGATTGGTTACTGGGTCACCCTTGTGAGCCCCTGTATAGTGTACCATGGATACCGAGGGCATAGGTGCACCCTAGGCTTACCAAAGGTTGCAGCATGTATTGTGCCACCCCTGGTTTGCCTTCCAAACTGACACCACAGGTCTGTTCTTACAGCCTGGGTTAGGTGGTGTAATCACCCCTTACTTAGATATAGTATACTTATATCTATATACATATATAGACACATATACACCAATAAGTCACTCCTAAGATATACCTCGACAATCCTGGAGGTAGAGTGCTTGGTTTTATGAGAGAGGGTGCCCTAGCATGAGCTGAGCCCCTCTGCAGCTTTTGGAACCATCTCCTTATAGCTGTTCTATGATATAGCCATATCATATACTCTTGAGTGCATTATAATCCTCGCGGTTAATGCTAACTTTGGTTTGGCTTTATCAAAACATGTTGTGTAAGGTGTCAAACACTTTGGACTATTACCCCCCGCCAGTCCTGGCAGCGGGTGTAGCATTCCACCCTTCTAGAGGGAGAAGACATGTAGTTACTGGTTTACCCAGTTAAAGTTAAACAGAGCCTCAGCATCACAAAATGGATGCGGCTGCACAGACACGAATTTGCCCTCCTGCTGTTGGACGAAACGCCAACAGGAGAGGCCTGGACAATAGGTTTCCTGTCCAGGGAGGTGCAGGCACCTCCCAGACAGGCTCTTAGTGTATTGGGGAAGGAAGGGCTGCATTCAGTAAATACTTTCCAGACACTGCCTGGGGCACACAAGGTGCTCCATGCATTTTTCAGTTCAAATCGGTTGCTGGGGCACTCAGCCTCAGCTCTGGTGTGAAACTGGACAAAGGGAAGGGGTGTAACCACCCCCACCCCAGGTTGACCCACAGGAGGGACCTTAGAGTTAGTACAGCCTCTAAACTTGCTATAAGTATAGAACCCCAGTCCCTAGGACTTTAGATTACCCTGGACAAAACTCTGCAACATATATCCTGGACCTTCGACATTCCACATCGACTGGAAGAAATCTTCCTTGTGGTCAAGGAGTGACCACCCTGTTCAAACAGGCACCAACAGCATCTTTGCCGGTCTGCATTTTTGAGGCTCCCGCCGGATCCCAAGGAATCTGTGACACAGGACATGGACTTCCAGACATCTCTGACCCTGACCTTCGCTCACAGCAGAGCTGAGTCCCGGGAGGACACGAGAGACGTAGGACTGGAACTCCTGGACATCCTGCATTTTGCTACTTGCACCTAATTCCCAAGGTATCCTAAAGTTGTGCATTGGGGTGCTTGAAGCCCCAGCCCGAGCACCTTCTGCTCTGAAGCTCACTTTGTGCATTTCAGCTTGATGCATTTTTCCTTTCCCTAGTCCATTGGCTAGTGAGCCCCCAAGAAGATTAACCTTTGTTTCAACTTGCTTTCCTGGTTGCTCTAGGCTTGCTCCAACTTCCCTGCAAAGGAGAAGTTTCAAAGACCTTGCTGGTCTGCACCGAAGCCAATCTCGACATCCTGCGTGGGTTGCATTTGCCAAAGCTTGTTGGGTCCAATCCGGATACCAACACTACAGTCAACTGGATCCTTTGTGGGACAGCTCGAATCCAGCTCCTGGTCATCATCGACACCTCCTGGACCTCTTGGCTGAAGAGACAAACTTCACCTTTTCACCTGCAATCACCCAACATCTGGTGGCATCTTTCTATCGCCGCCCTGGTCACTGGCTAGTGGCCCAGACTCTGTCTTCTTCTGCTTTCAGGTTCTTTACATCTCCTAACCACCCTTAGATCCACCCGGACACTTTTCCTCTGGTTGCCTGTAGCACTTCTTCGCAGCTCTCCATTGGAATCGACAATGAAACCCGACACGAAAAGACACCTATGCCCCCGGCTTCCCTGGGTGAGGTAACACGAGTACTCCGGTGCTCCCGTGGATATTGACTCTTCAAGTGTTCTAGTCTAAAAGGGTTCCAACGCAGTTCACCTCCTTGTACCCTTTCTCTTTAAAATTGTAACTTGTTCGTTCGCCATAGAAAGTCAATGGTAACCCGCGGCTGTGTTTGGACACTGCACGCGTCTCCCGTGGGCCTCCTACATCCCAATCCTTGGTTGTCATGAGTAGCCCCAGCAATTCCACAGGCCCCAGGCCTGCTTTCTATTCCTCACATGGTTCTTATACCACTATTTTAGTATATGGTTTGTGAGGCCCCTAGGGCAAAACATATACTGTGCAACTTATTGTATGCTAATTAAGTTATTATTGTACTTTTGCCTCTGACCTCATAAAGAGTGCAGAGGGGTTGTGTTTAGAATAAATACATATATATTTGATATATACCTTGTGTGGTGTGCTTTCATTTGGGACTCAAGAGATTATAAATGGTAAAACAACTTTTTTAACTCGTCTCCAAGTCTTAGCCTGAAGGCTGCTCTCCACAGCTACCACTAAGGATAGTTTCTATAAGGTTGACTTTATAACCTACCATCAATAAGGGTCTATTAGACTGGTGCAAGGTGCCCACTAGAACTAGTGGACATCATATACCAGGCTAACTTCACACGCTCAGCATTGGGGGTTGTTTTACGGGTGGGGCGATCAGCAGCATGTGGTTTTGTGCTCCGTTGCTTTGCCCTGGTGCAGGTGTCCCTCCAGGATGGGATTTTATGGCTTTCCGGTTCCCTTGTGGGAGCTGGATGGTCTCTCGGGTTCGGTCTCCTGGATCTTTCAGAGGTAGTCCACTCTATGTCCTTTCTCACAGGTGGTGTGTCCCTCATGGGATTTGCAACTGGTTTTGCGGGCTCTCCTGTGTCCCCCAGATGGACCTCTGTCATCTGTGGAGTTGTGCCTTCTGTCTTTGCAGATGTTTTGTTTCTAATGGTGTTTACACCTGTAAACTGACTGGGTGTGCTCGGCTTGTTGTCTTGTCTATCTCTTTTCGTATGTTTGGTGTCTGGTGTTTGGGTCCGCGGTTATGTACAATGGGTTGGTACTGGGGGGTCTTTACTTTTTGTTGGACCTTGATGAGCATTTTTGTTTGGGTTTTTCTCAGCAGGAAAATGTACTGTTGTCCTGGTCTTTTTTGGCTTGGTATGTCTCATTGTGTAATGGAGATAAGCGAGAGGGACAATGAGATAATGCTTCTTTTTCTTAACGGTAATTGCATTACTCCATGTCCTTCTATCACTTATCTCCATTACGGCACTCCCTTCCTCCAGGTTGTCAGGCCAACTGTGTCTATGGGGGTTTCCTATGTACAGGAGTTGTGGAGGGGACAGGGCCTTTTTATATTGGTAGTGGGTGTGTCTACAAGGCACAAGTACCTCACTGTGTAATAGAGATAAGCAAGAGTAGGTTACAGACTAATGCAATTACGGTAAGTAAAAGAAGCATTTTTGGTGCTGTCAAGCTTCCTGTGTGCTGTATATCTCCAAACCTCATAATTAGAAAAAACATTATAAAAGCAAAACCATGAGAATAAACAGTAAACTATACAATCTCTCACCAAACAACAAAGAGGGCATTAGTATAAGTTTTATAATCTAATAAGTAGGTGTTAATAGTTAGTTTCACAGCTGCTAAATCCCAAAACGTTACCACTGCTCCTGTTAGTCGTTAGATAGTTTGCTATCTATTTAGAATTTACTTCAATATCACTTCCTTGCAACATGCAGGTAGGGACAAGCACTTACAAAATTAGCCAGCAATTCCTCAATATAACAACACAGGGCCCGATGTAGGTAAATCTCATTTACCGACTCTAGAATACCGAATTTTACCGATTCGGTATTCTAGATTCAGTAAATGAGATGTAGGAAATAATTTGGCAATTTTTACCGAATCAATATGATTCGGTAATTACCGCATCGGTATTTACCGATTCGGTAATTGCCATTGATTCCTATGGGCCTTGAGGCCTATAGGAATCAATGTCAATTACCGAATCGGTAAATACCGATTCGGTAAAATTACCGAATTGGCAAGGGGGACAGGGTGTCAGTTTGACACCCTGTTGCACCCCTGATTCTGGCTTGTGTGCCATGGCACAGGTGTACATGCACAGATGTGCATGTACACAGGAATTCGTTATTTACCATCAAATATTATTTTGTGGTAAATAACGAATTCTTAAGGGCCTGCGGCACTGTTTTCAGTGCCACCTACATCTAGATTTACCGATTTGGTAACTTTACCGATTCGGTATTTTACCGAATCGGTAAATTTACAGATTCGGTAAATTTACTGATTCTGTAAATTTTAGGCCCCCTACATATCAAAAACCAAATACCGGTCGGTAACGGCCGAAATCGGCCGATACCGACCGGTATTTAGTGTCCTACATCTGGCTCACAGTTTATAAGTTTTCATACCATCCGCTGTGTGATTCTTAGCTCCCCTAGTCACTATCAAAGGGATCAAAAGAAATCAAATCTTAATGAATTTATGTTAAGTGTTTTGTTGCAAAGACACAGTTACATAGTTTAATTGGTGATCCAAACACACAGACATATACATATATATATATATATATATGTATATATATATATATATGTATATATATATATATTCACTGAAAAAACCATAGGTTATAGACCATATATAGTTAGGAATTTGCATTTACAAAACCTTGAAAATTCACTGAAAAAACCATAGGTTAGAGACCATATATAGTTAGCTGGACATTTTATTGACAAAAAACCAATGAAATTCTATATATAGTTAGTTGCACTAACTATATATCGCGCACCCGCAATCCACTGCTGATGATGTCACATATTACATCATTCATGACATGGTCAGTGACATCACTGATGACATCTCAAATGACATCACTGATGACATCACTGATGACATCTCAAATGACATCACTGATGACATCATCTAGTGTCTGTGTGTTTTTGTAAAGTTTAAATATGTTTTACATATTGAAGAATGAGTGGATGTATGGAAGACTGAGTGTGTGTGTGGCTGGCTGGGAGGTGTGTGACTCTGTGCATATCAATGTGTACTTGTATCAGTGATTGTATAAGAGAGTAAGTATGTGTTAGTATATGTGTGAAAAGTATGGTGTTCTGTGTTTAACTGTATAGATGAGGAAATCGAAGTGTGATTGATTCTTCACAGGACTGACTAGGTGTATGAGTGCATATGATAGTGTTGTAATAATGAGTGACTGTATGTATGAGTGATTGTATGGGTGAATGAGTGAATGTGTGTGTAGACGTAGGAATCAGTGAGTGCGTATGTAGTAACTGGTATTGGTGTGTCATGATGTCATCAGTGATGTCATTTGAGATGTCATCAGTGATGTCATTTGAGATGTCATCAGTGATGTCATCAGTGATGTCACTGAAGTATGGTGTTCTGTGTTTAACTGTATAGATGAGGAAATGGAAGTGTGATTGATTCTTTACAGGACTGACTAGGTGTGTGAGTAACTCCATGGATGAGTGGCAGTGTGTGAGTGTCTGCATAGGTGTATGAGTGCATATGATAGTGTAATAATGAGTGACTGTATGTATGAGTGATTGTATGGGTGAATGAGTGAATGTGTGTGTAGACGTAGGAATCAGTGAGTGCGTATGTAGTAACTGGTATTGGTGTGTCATGATGTCATCACTGATGTCATTTGAGATGTCATCAGTGATGTCATCAGTGATGTCATTTGAGATGTCATCAGTGATGTCACTGACCATGTCATGAATGATGTAATATGTGACATCATCAGCAGTGGATTGCGGGTGCGCGATATATAGTTAGTGCAACTAACTATATATAGAATTTCATTGGTTTTTTGTCAATAAAATGTCCAGCTAACTATATATGGTCTCTAACCTATGGTTTTTTCAGTGAATTTTCAAGGTTTTGTAAATGCAAATTCCTAACTATATATGGTCTATAACCTATGGTTTTTTCAGTGAATTTCATTGGTTTTTTAAAAGCTAATATCTATAGCTGTAAAATATATTCTTTATTACGTGACGTATCACGTAGCCACGTGAGACGCCTCATGACGCGTCGCATAACCGTGACGTATCGGTTCTGCAGCGCAAACAAAACCCGTAACGTAAGCGTGCCGGAGCACGCTTACAGATATATATTTTTTTTTTAACCTTAATTAGACAAAATCCACACGTGCACATATCTTGAGGCCTTGCAAAGGCACATCAAACAAACAGTCCCTACAATTTTGCCAAGTTTGCTGGAAATCTATTCCCTTAATTTTTTTTTTACTGTTTCTCTTGGTTTTCCCCTTGTTACGCTTACCGGGACGCTACCCGGTACGCGAACCGGACGCTCCAAAAACACAAGATGGCGGACTCCTGTTACGCTGCCGGTTAGCTGCCCGGTTCGCGTACCGGGAAGCGCCTCTACCGCGAAAAATCGCGGGGGACTTTAATATCCCCCTCATAAATCCTAGGGGGTCAGGAGGGGTTTACCTTGCCCCCTTTCCTTCATTTCCCCCTTCTTTTTTCACCACATCTTGTCTCTCGAACCTACCGAGAGACAAGATGGCGGCCGCTCCGGACTGTTTACAATGTTGACAGCTACGCTGCCGGTTAGCTGCCCGGTTAGCTGCCCGGTGAGCTGCCCGGTTCGCGTACCGGGACGCGCCTCTACGGCGTAAAATCGCAACATTTTTTGCCCCGCGGGGCACTTTAATATCCCCCTCATCAATCCTAGGGGGTCAGGAGTGGTCTACCTTGCCCCCTTTCCTTCATTTCCCCCTTCGTTTTTCACCACATCTTGTCTCTCGATCGTACCGAGAGACAAGATGGCGGCCGCTCCGGTTTGTTTAGAATGTTGACAGACACCGGAGAGCCAATCAGATTCGCTTCGCGAAGTTCCGTTACGCGTCAGGTACGCGAACCGGGGCGCTAACCGGAGCGCTGTCACAGATATATATATTTTTTTAAACGTTAATTTCTCAAAATCCACTGGAGCACATATATTGAGACATAGCAAAGGCACGTCGGGCAAACCATATCTACAATTTTGCCAAGTTTCATGTAAATCTATTCAGCCGTTCGAGCTAAAAGTGAGTCCAACCGCCCTATGGAAAAATGAATGGGAAAAACGCGTTTTGGGACCCCCTTTGTTCTCGGCCCCCCCTTGACGAAACCCCACCAAATTTTTAGGGGCTGCTCAGAAAAAAAATGTGCCATTTTCCTGAAAATTTCAGCCAATTCCGTCCACAAACGCCAAAGTTATTAGACATAGAATTTTCAGAAATCCCATAGAGAAAAAATCCTAACTATATATACCCACTGGCTATCGCCAGTAGGTAATATACATATATAAACATATGTAATCTGCATATCTATATAAATATAAATGCATGCATACATATACATATATGCATACATATGCATGTTATTTACATGAAAGTTTTAAAAACACTAATAAAAGCAAAGCTAAAAAGCCACCTCATTACAAACAGAATGGCTTTAACTTAAACGAGGGCGAGATCTATTGCATTTTCAATGCTTGTTTACTTTGGTTCTATCAAGAAGGCATTCAGATGTGTCACACATTTGCCATAAATTCTGAATGTTAGCACTCTAGTTGCTCATTAGATCACTGTAGTAAAGCTAGTGCTCACCAGGGAAGTCTGCTGCTAATCATGGTTTGCAGCCATTTTCCCGCATTTTTTATCCCGCAGACTTTCAGTCCGCATACCATTATCCCGCAAGGTCATTGAGCTCGCATACCATTATCCCGCATTTTTTCAAAACGCATGTGCATTTATCGCGCATGCCTTTACAAAGAATTACGTTTTAAAGGCATGTATGGTAAATGCATTTGCGTTGTGAAAACCACGATGACGAGAGAGGTAAGTGGGTTTGTGTTAATTTTTTCGTGGGTTAGTGATTGTGTAGTGTAGTGTTGTGTAGTGTAGTGTTGTGTTAGTGTAGTGTAGAGTTGTGGTGGTTGTTTAGTGTAGAGTCATGCTGGGGGTAGTGTTTTAGGGTTTAGGGTTGTGTTGTAGTGTTTGCGTAGTGTAGGGTCATGCTGGGGGTAGTGTTTTAGGGTTCAGGGTAGTGTTGTAGTGTTTGCGTAGTGTAGGGTCATGCTGGGGGTAGTGTTTTAGGGTTTAGGGTTGTGTTGTAGTGTTTGCGTAGTGTAGGGTCATGCTGGGGCTAGTATTTTAGGGTTTAGGGTAGTGTTGTAGTGTTTGCGTAGTGTAGGGTCATGCTGGGCGTAGTGTTTTAGGGTTTAGGATAGTGTTGTAGTGTTTGCGTAGTGTAGGGTCATGCTGGGGGTAGTGTTTTAGGGTTTTGGGTAGTGTTGTAGTGTTTGCGTAGTGTAGGGTCATGCTGGGGTGTAGTATTTTAGGGTTTAGGGTAGTGTTGTAGTGTTTGCGTAGTGTAGGGTCATGCTGGGGGTAGTGTTTTAGGGTTTTGGGTAGTGTTGTAGTGTTTGCGTAGTGTAGGGTCATGCTGGGGGTAGTGTTTTAGGGTTTTGGGTAGTGTTGTAGTGTTTGCGTAGTGTAGGGTCATGCTGGGGTGTAGTGTTTTAGGGTTTTGGGTAGTGTTGTAGTGTTTGCGTAGTGTAGGGTCATGCTGGGGGTAGTGTTTTAGGGTTTTGGGTAGTGTTGTAGTGTTTGCGTAGTGTAGGGTCATGCTGGGGGGTAGTGTTTTAGGGTTTTGGGTAGTGTTGTAGTGTTTGCGTAGTGTAGGGTCATGCTGGGGGTAGTGTTTTAGGGTTTTGGGTAGTGTTGTAGTGTTTGCGTAGTGTAGGGTCATGCTGAGGGTAGTGTTTTAGGGTTTAGGGTAGTGTTGTAGTGTTTGCGTAGTGTAGGGTCATGCTGGGGGTAGTGTTTTAGGGTTTAGGGTAGTGTTGTAGTGTTTGCGTAGTGTAGGGTCATGCTGGGGGTAGTGTTTTAGGGTTTAGGGTAGTGTTGTAGTGTTTGCGTAGTGTAGGGTCATGCTGGGGGTAGTGTTTTAGGGTTTAGGGTAGTGTTGTAGTGTTTGCGTAGTGTAGGGTCATGCTGGGGGTAGTGTTTTAGGGTTTAGGGTAGTGTTGTAGTGTTTGCGTAGTGTAGGGTCATGCTGGGGTGTAGTGTTTTAGGGTTTTGGGTAGTGTTGTAGTGTTTGCGTAGTGTAGGGTCATGCTGGGGGTAGTGTTTTAGAGTTTAGGGTAGTGTTGTAGTGTTTGCGTAGTGTAGGGTCATGCTGGGGTGTAGTGTTTTAGGGTTTTGGGTAGTGTTGTAGTGTTTGCGTAGTGTAGGGTCATGCTGGGGGTAGTGTTTTAGGATTTAGGGTAGTGTTGTAGTGTTTGCGTAGTGTAGGGTCATGCTGGGGGTAGTGTTTTAGGGTTTTGGGTAGTGTTGTAGTGTTTGCGTAGTGTAGGGTCATGCTGGGGGGTAGTGTTTTAGGGTTTTGGGTAGTGTTGTAGTGTTTGCGTAGTGTAGGGTCATGCTGAGGGTAGTGTTTTAGGGTTTAGGGTAGTGTTGTAGTGTTTGCGTAGTGTAGGGTCATGCTGGGGGTAGTGTTTTAGGGTTTAGGGTAGTGTTGTAGTGTTTGCGTAGTGTAGGGTCATGCTGGGGGTAGTGTTTTAGGGTTTAGGGTAGTGTTGTAGTGTTTGCGTAGTGTAGGGTCATGCTGGGGGTAGTGTTTTAGGGTTTAGGGTAGTGTTGTAGTGTTTGCGTAGTGTAGGATCATGCTGGGGGTAGTGTTTTAGGGTTTAGGGTAGTGTTGTAGTGTTTGCGTAGTGTAGGGTCATGCTGGGGTGTAGTGTTTTAGGGTTTTGGGTAGTGTTGTAGTGTTTGCGTAGTGTAGGGTCATGCTGGGGGTAGTGTTTTAGGGTTTAGGGTAGTGTTGTAGTGTTTGCGTAGTGTAGGGTCATGCTGGGGTGTAGTGTTGTAGGGTTTTGGGTAGTGTTGTAGTGTTTGCGTAGTGTAGGGTCATGCTGGGGGTAGTGTTTTAGGATTTAGGTTAGTGTTGTAGTGTTTGCGTAGTGTAGGGTCATGCTGGGGGTAGTGTTTTAGGGTTTAGGGTTGTGTTGTAGTGTTTGCGTAGTGTAGGGTCATGCTGGGGGTAGTGTTTTAGGGTTTAGGGTTGTGTTGTAGTGTTTGTGTAGTGTAGGGTCATGCTGGGGGTAGTGTTTTAGGGTTTAGGGTAGTGTTGTAGTGTTTGCGTAGTGTAGGGTCATGCTGGGGTGTAGTGTTTTAGGGTTTTGGGTAGTGTTGTAGTGTTTGCGTAGTGTAGGGTCATGCTGGGGGTAGTGTTTTAGGGTTTAGGGTAGTGTTGTAGTGTTTGTGTAGTGTAGGGTCATGCTGGGGGTAGTGTTTTAGGGTTTAGGGTAGTGTTGTAGTGTTTGTGTAGTGTAGGGTCATGCTGGGGGTAGTGTTTTAGGGTTTAGGGTAGTGTTGTAGTGTTTGTGTAGTGTAGGGTCATGCTGGGGGTAGTGTTTTAGGGTTTAGGGTAGTGTTGTACTGTTTGTGTAGTGTAGGGTCATGCTGGGGGTAGTGTTTTAGGGTTTAGGGTAGTTTAGTTGTTTAGTGTATGCTAAAGGCATATTCGTTCTAAAAGTTTTCGTTATTTTAATTTGCGGCCTAATAGTACATGCGGGATTTTTTTTGCGGACTGATGGTATGCGGGATTTCGTCATATATTCGCTAATCATACTTTCTATGGCAAAATGAACCCCCTCATTTTGTTCCTTTTTAAATTAAATGTTTTAAGAGTTACCACTTTATTCCAATCAAGATGGCTTCAGGTGTGCCATACCTTTGTAATAAGTAGGACTGTTAGCACTCTAGTTGTTCTTTAGAACACTCTGGGACAATCTGTCATTGGGCTATAGTTGGGCTACATCTGGCTGATATTTGGGCTACATTTGGTTTTTTGTCTCTGGTGGCCATCTTTGGGCTACATTGGGCTACATTGGGCTACATTGGGCTACATTTGGGCTCCAACATATATATAGCCCAATGTAGCCCAATTTATATTTTTCAAAGTTAATTTTCGTAAAAACCACTGGAGCCTATATCTTGAGACATAGCAAAGGCACATCGGGCTACCAGTCCCTACAATTTTGCCAAGTTTGGTGTAAATCCATTCAGCCGTTCAGGCTAAAAGTGAGGCCAACCGCCCTATGGAAAATTGCATGGGAAAAACACGTTTTGGGACCCCCCTTTTTTCTCGGCCCCCCCTTGACGAAAACCCCCCAAATTTTCAGGGGCTGCTCAGAAACAAAATGTTCCATTTTCCTGAAAATTTCAGCCAATTCTGTCCTCATAAGCCAAAGTTATTCGACATAGAATTTTCAAAAATCCCATAGGAAAAAAATCCTAACTATATATACCTACTGGCTATCGCCAGTAGGTAATATATATATATATATATATATATATATATATATATATACCGTCAATAGCACTGTATTTTGTTGAAACTAGATCTTCTCGAAGCAAACAACAACTTAAATATCTTAAGCTACACCTTAGAATCGCTTCTAGCATGCCATACCGGCTCCTATCTTACCAGTGTGCTCTGGTTTAAGGCCTGATCTATTCAGAAATCATTCAGCACACTTCCTTCCATATTAAGCATTTCAATGTTCTAAGTTCTGCAGTATGTAGATAACAATATTAGGAGTTTAGGAACAGTGCTCTTATGTCAGGGGTAGGTCAAAAAATACCAACATTCTAGTCGTATTTAAAGGTACAGAGCAGGAATATCGACGTAGAAATATCGAGGGACATAAATATCGCCGCAAAAATATCGTGGAGAAGAAATATCGCCAGCAAAAAGATAGTTGACAAGTATATCAACTGACAGGTAAGTAATATCAATTTAAAAAATATCGGCGTCTTAAATATCGTTTACAAAAATATAGTTGACAAAATTAAAGAATTGTTAATAATGTTATGTATTTTATTTTAGTGTTTTTAATAAGAACTGTTTGTCAAATTACTAGTTATTAATTTATTTTAATTTGAATTTTGTGTTTTTAGTTGCATAGCAGGTTGTGGGTTTTATGGGGGAATAGGGTGGGAAGTAATTTAGCTAAATAGCTTTAAATAATTGTTTATAGTAGTTAATAATTTTTTTTAAATTGAATTTTTTATTTTTAGTTCTGTAGCGGGGTTGTGGGTTTATAGGAGAATAGGGTGGGAAGTAATCTAATGATATAAAATGTATTTAATAAGTTATGTGTTAATTGATTAATTAATAATTGTTTGATAATTAGTTGTTAATTTCAATTAATCAACTATTAATTAATTATGTTAATTGTTTAATTACTTTTAGATGTGTGTTGTGGTGTTTATATGTGTAAATGGTCTGAAGGGTGCTAAGTAATACATTTTTTATTGATTAATTAATAAATATTTTTCAATTAATTTCCAATATTTAATTAATCATTATTAATTGTAAATGTGTAATTAATTTTAGTTGTGTGTTGTGGATATTGTAGTGTTAATTAATGTCTAATTAGTTATTTTTTATTATCTTTGTTAATAATATATTTAAATGTATATATTAATTATTTTAATATTGGAAATGAAATGTAATTACAATTTTGATGTTTTTGATTTTTATTATTGTGGGATCCAGCACCTTCCCTATTGTTGCACTCACTGAAGTGGGAATAGTAATTTTTAGCCCTCCGCTATTCAACACTTTCCTTACTGTTGCACTCACTGGAGTGGTAATTTAGTAATTTTTACCCCTCCGATATCCAGGGCTTTTCCTACTGTTGCACTCACTGGAGTGGGAATAGTAATTTTTACCCATCCGCTATCCTGCGCTTTTCCTACTGTTGCACTCATTGGAGTGGGAATAGTAATCTTTACCCCTCTTCTAACCAGTGCTTTCCCTACTGTTGCACTCACTATTGTGGGAATAGTAATTTTTGCCCTCTGCTATCCAACACTTTACCTACGGCTGCACTCACTGGAGTGGAAATAGTAATTTTTACCCCTATAATATCCAGCACTTTTCCTACTGTTGCACTCACTGGAGTGGGAAAAGTCATTTTTACCCATCCGCTATTCAGCACTTTTCCTACTGTGGCACTCATTGGAGTGGGAATAGTAATTTTTACCCCTCTTCTATCCAGTGCTTTCCCTACTGTTGCACTCACTGTTGTGGGAATAGTAATTTTTGCCCCTCTGCTATACAACACTTTCCCTACGGCTGCACTCACTGGAGTGGGAATAGTCCTTTTTACCCCTCCGCTATCCAGCGCTTTTCCTACTGTTGCACTCACTGGAGTGGGAATAGTAATTTTTACCCCTCCGCTATCCAGCACTTTCCCTACTGTTGCAATCAGTGGAGTGGGAATAATCATTTTTAACCCTCTGCTATCCAACACTTTCCCTACTGTTGCACTCGCTGGAGTGGGAATAGTAATTTTTACCCCTTCGCTATCGAGCGCTTCCCTACTTTTGCACTTACTGGAGTGGGAATAGTAATTTTTAACACCTCGCTATCCAACGTTTTCACTAATATTGTCTTTATTTTGTTATTAAATGTATGTTTTATTCTTTCTTTTAACAGTTTAATGTGTTAAATATAGAATATTTTATTTAATTTTCAATTATTTATATATGTGTATGTTTTATTTTTATATAATTTAAAGTTAATACATTAAATAAAGATATCAGTTAATAAAATATATTTAAGTCAATATAGGTTATATATTTATTAAATGAAGTTTATTTGTTATAATTAGTTTTAATATATATTATATTTACTTTCTTTTGTTAATAATATTAATATTATTTAGTTAATTTTATTTAAGCTATGTAATTTTTTACGTCAATAGTTTTTTACTTCTATATTTTTTACATTGATATTTTTGTGTCGATATTATTGCACTTACCTGTTTACGTATAGGAAGTCGATATTTAATTATCAATATTTTTACATCGATATTTTTTTCATTGATATTCTTAACATCGATATTTTAACATGGATTCATATTTAACTCCAAGCCATGGACAGTGATCTAAGTAATTTCTTTATCTGCCAATGTCAGCTAATGCCTCTAAAACCATAATTTATTGATGGCATTAATTTTAGCCACCTTCATTAGGGGTTAAATGGTCAGACTAGATAACTTAAATTATACAATTATAAAAAGTAGTTGCCAATTTTGCAGTTTTATCCTTCACTTTAGTAATGTATTGTTTAAAACACCCTTTTCATCAAGCCAACTCCCAGTTCGGTATCAAATTTTATGCGGGCGATTAAGAAACAGCCATAAAAGTACATAAACCATAATTAAAAACATCACTATGTAGCAGAATACAGTACAATACATAGTTCATAATAAATAGCACAAAATTCTAATACATAATTTACTAATTCTCCGAACATTCATAACCTTTATGATAAAAAGGACAATGTTAAAACACACTAAATAATCATTTAAAAATAACAAATAATGCAAGGCCACTTTGTGATTCCTAATATTCTGTGCAACAAAAAGCGGTTTAAGATAATGGCGCCTATAACCAGTGCAAAAACCATAAAGTAGTATCAAGTGCATTGTGCTCTGCTTACTTATACCATCACATGGGCAAGGGATTGGCTCAGGTGGACACAACTTCATTGACCTTGTCTGTATGTTACATGGTTGATTATTGGTATTGATATCCCTCCTCCAAGGAAAGAGACACGTATATGTGGGCTGTTGTTTTCATCATTTCCGAACTCATTCTAAGATCCGCCCTATGCCTCCAAAAGTACCTTTAATCAGATTCTTAGTGAGTGTCACTACCTTAAGAGGATCGTCCCATGCAGACAATTTAAAAAAGTACTAAAAGAAGAATTAATATACAACAACCTAAAATACATGAGGTATTGTCCAAAGTTAAACAATCTAAAATGATCGATTTAGTAAAACTAGTCTCTGCTTTTAACCAGATAGAAAATCAAAGGAGGAGAGGTTTAACCAAAAGCAAATCCTCTAAGTATTGTAGTCCCAGCTCTTGGTGGACAAAAAAGTTATAAGCAGAATTGGGAAGACAAAGAAAACGTTTAGTAAAACGGTTCTCCTCTAATTGTAGTTGCTTACTAGAGGTATAACCCCAAAGGCTGGCCCCATAGGTGGCAGTAGCCACTCCTCTAGCCTTATATATCTACAATTTCTTTAATTGGCCGGCTACCCAACTTAGAAGAAAACTTAAAAATTCTATTGGTGTTTCTGGCCATTTTAGAGTTTGTTTTAAGAACATGTTGGTTCCATCAGCCATTATTTGAGAATAGGACTCTCAAATAACAGAAAGAGTTTACACCAACAATAGGCGTATTATTCATTAAGAAAGATCTAAACATTTGTTGGTTTCTGCCCACAGATCATTGTGACAGATTTAGATGTATTGATCACCATACTCCTTGAGGCCAAAAACTCCCCAAAGGCATTCAACAATTTCTGTAGACCAACTGGGGGCCTAGGTAACAACACAACGTCATCAGCATGTAATAACACTGTTATAGGACAAACGGCAACACAAGGAGCATCAGCTTGTATGGCCTGTAAAAAGTATACACCCCATTAATAAAAAGAGAAAATAATAACGGGGCCAACACACAACCCTGTTGAATGACTTGCTCCACTTTAAAAGTGGGCGAGCATTCACCCTGTGTTTCATAGCTTACTTTACTTGATACATTTGAAAACAGATGTGCAGGAAAGCTGCCAATTGCTACTGGAGCACCAAGGGACATCAGCGTTGACTATAGAATAGAGTGGTCAACTAGATTGAATACACTACTAAGGTCTGCAAAACAAAGAAAGAGAGACCCCGATTTAGCTGGGGAATATTTCCTTATCTACAGATCCAAGTTAGCGCATTGCTCTATTGTCCATAGGCCCTTTCTGAAGCCAAACTGTACTGGAGATAGGACAGAACTCTCCTCTACCCAGTCCTCTTGCCTCCTCAGTAAAACTTTACTCATCACTTTTACTGAAGAGCCAGAATTGAGATGGGGCTATAATTTTTTGGGTTGGACCTATCACCTTTTAAAAATAATTTAGCACTTCAATGGATATACCCCATGATGATGGAATTGTACAGATAGCAGCCGCATTAAACACCCTTACCTAAATGGGTCCTCATTAGTCTGCAACTGTTTATAATACATCCACAGGCACCCCGTCGGGTCCAGGAGCCCTTCCCTAGCACTTTCTCGCAGGGCTAGAATCACCTCGGCCACAGAGATATTTTGTGGAAGAGCGTTCTGATTAAATATCATCGTCTGTACCTCTACTCCACCTTCCTTGTGTCTACATTGGAAGATGCTAGAATTCTTTTTCCAGCCTGCTACACAAGGAACAAATGAGTTAAACTCTGGGGTGCCATCATTTTTTTTAAACTAGCCATTAACCGTATACCAGAATAGTTTACTATCTTCAAGTTAGACCGCTACGGACAACTTAGACCATGCCTCTTCCTGAAGAGTTTTCTTCCTTATGGCAATTGCCTGTTTATATTCAGTGTGGAGAGATTTAATTAGCACATTATCCCAGGGAGAACTATGTATGGCTACCTTCAGGCGCCGAGACGCCAGAGTACATGACTCGTCAAACCATCCATTATTTTTTACTCGACAGGGATGCTCTTCACAAGTAAGAAATTCATTAATGGAACTTATTATGTAATTAGATTGTACAGCAACATGTGGAGAGTTACCTCATCATCTAAACTATAGTTACATTCCATAGAATTACTGATTCAAATGTCTCAAGTTAAACTATGTGGATCAACTCCTGACCATTTGACTCTCACCCCAGTAGACCTTATGGGAACTATATTGTTAGATACAGATAAGATTGCATCCCCCCCCCACCAAAAAAGGGCAACATAACAGAGGTATGATCACTAATCTGAACCCTGAGGTTCCTGCCACCCTGTGCAGGGATGAACATAACCTCCCATTCCCTATTGGGAGCTTGTGCTACAGCCGTTAGACGGCCGCAGTGCAAGCTCCCACAGGGAAATGGAAGTGTGCAACCGCACCATGTGTGGTCGCATCATAGTTAGGCTGTCGGGACCGCCAATTGGAGGTCGGTTGGTCCCAATTCCGCAATGATGTCTGTCGGAGGCAACTCCGACCTACATCATAATCGGCCTGTTTATGTTTTTGGCACCTTCAGAGCTATGTATTAGTGTATTTATTAGTGCAACCCCCTTACCAATATCTTATTGTAGCCTGAAGATATCATGAAAAATGTAAATGTGAAGATATTTTCATTTATTAAACAAATTTGCTCCATATTTTGTTGCATTTTTCTAATTGACAGATATACGTCTAGGGATGCTAACAAGGGAAATGTTTCCCTGCATCCATGCATGCCTGGAGTCTAATAGTACCAAAATATGTGAGGCTTCCTAAGCCAATAACCTGAATCACAAAAGTGTGGCAGAATCACTGTTTATAGTGCACTGTTAATTTGGTAACAGAAATTAAACTAAGGACTGTCAGGCAATTATATGACCATACCATACTGTATGAACTAACTAATCTCTCCTAACAGGGCTAGCCAACTCTAGACACTTCTAAGAACGGCAAACAAAGGAGAACTGTTAGAGAATAAGCTTACATGAATCCCAACATGATTGATTAGCCAGAGTCTCCTGCAAATGTAACACTATGGTTAAAAAACACCATTATTCCTCTTTCTGTGACAGGAAGCTCCATGGCCCTCCTGTTTTGTACGAATCTAGGACCCTAGTGTAATTTTCCCGATTCATGCCCATATATAGGTATAAATCACCCGATCCTTATATAGGCATAGAAATCATACCCTTATTTAGACTGAGCCTATGCAGCCCAAATACGGCATGGCTACTTCCACTAAGTTCCGAGAATCCACAACGATTTCTTGGAAAAACCCGCCTTCAGCAGCTAGGTACTTCCCCTTCCCTGAATACTAATTTATCTAGGAAATCATGGAGTTTTCAAAGAACTGAGTCTTTGATGACATTATTATGTTGAATCATACGTCAAACTCGGCACCTTCAAGGTATAAATATGCCTACATTTGCCCAGACAAACACACAGTGGTTTGGAGCTGTTCGACTATCTACTTGCCCGACGTGCCCTGCAGCAGCAACTGCCGAAGGAAGCCGACCCTCCAGCTGACGCACTGAAAGACGCTGTCTTTTCTCCTGCAAAGACATCCAGCTCCAGTGTTTCCAGGCTACCCTTGCGGGTTGCTGGGAAATCGAGTGCTGAGAGAGAGATACAAGACCTCCTTCATTCTAAAACCAAGGTACGGAGCTGATTAGACCCTTAGCGAATTCTTGGAATAGATTCTTGGCAAAGAATACAAAACTTAAGCTACACCTCCACTTACTTCTTCCTTTGTACTAGACTTAGGATAGGTACACCGTGGTAGGCGTATTTTAGAAGCACCAGTTCAGTACTTTTTGTCATTTTTTTATCACTGTATGTATTTTATGTATTTTATGGTTAGAAACCATATCATGATTTTACAGTACTACTTTATAATACTTATCGTATTATATACCTTGTTCTTTATAACCAGTATTACGATTGTAGCAGTATATTTCTTATGCTTTAGAAAGAAGACTGTTCAATAAATACTTTTTATTGAAAGCGCCTGTGTCTCTATTTTCTCAGCACATCTGGTGAAACGAAGCATGCACGATTGACTGAGTAAAATAGCTATCTATTGTTTCCGCGACTCTAGAGATTGATTTCTTATTCTTGGGAAACAAAGTTGTCATGTTTATGCGGTTGTCAGAAACGAATCCCTTCTTGTGAATTCGAGAAAGTTCCTAGTGACCTCTGAGCTAGCTGGCACTCACAATTAAGTCTAATATATACGATAGAGACCTAGTCGACCTCAGTCCCACGACTAAACTATAGTATATGTTATTTCAATGCGCAGAGCCTATTGGGAATATAGGAACTACACTACACTCCTATCCACTGTTCCCACACTTCTCAGAATAAAAAAGGTACTCCACATGTGTAAGTAATCCTATTACAAGTGGCAGGAATAGGCCAAAATTGTTACCATGTGAATACCATATTGACACTGTATTGACTACACATGGTCACTTATTTGGCCTGTTCCTGTTACAATAGACATGGGGTCTTCAAACTGGGGGGCGGCCTCTCCCTAGGGGGGTCTGAAGTGCTCGCAGAGGGGAAGGGGCACCAGGCTCCGGCCAAAAGAAGCTTTATAGTGATACCAGTGCTTTGTTTTAAGCAGAAAAAATGAGCAGCAGTAAGGCGCTCTGTAATGGGTCATCACTGACATCATTTATAGCTTTATAGCCCACCGTCGCGGGCTCTACCGGTCATTAAAGGCCCGCTCCAGCATTAAAGGTCCAAGCAGAAGGTCAGGGCCTTTTAACAAGGTAGCAGGACTTTAATGGCCAGTATAGCCCAGCTACAGAGGGCTATAAGGCTGTTAGAACTTTCTGCCACTAGAGGGCAGAATGTTCTTACAAATAAAACAAAGGCCTCGCGGAGCCCAAGGGGATTTAAATCCCCTTGGGCTCCAAGAGGCCTTTGTTCACAGCAGCACCAGTGAATGAAAAAAAACCATTAGAATGTTGCCCGGCAGGCCTCTACCGGTCCATATACTCCCGGAGAATTCAACACTCTAATATTCTAATGTTGTTTATATTCTAACTGGGAGTATGTGTCAAAAGGGAAAGGACTCCAAATATTCTTCTAAACCCCCACTTCCATTTCTATTAATCACACCGTGAATACTTTTACACATTAGTAAGGCCTGCCTATCCAGTATAGTATGATTGGCAATCATGTATTTGATTGCATTTTTAAAATGGTAACAGCACTTTACTGCAATGTTTAAATGAGTCTAGACATAGTTAAACATTGCATATTTAATAGAATAATAAAAAAAAAAAATCCCTACTGGGGTGGAGGGTGGGCACGAAATAAAAAAGTTTGAAGACCTCGCAATAAACCCACACACACATGAGGTACTGCTTTTCTTGGTAGAAGTGTGGGGAAATTGGGTGGATGGAGTTTAGCTGCTCTCTAGTTCTTCCATCACATAACCATTGGGAAGTTCTATTTTTCTCTATCAATCAAGGTCTTCTGAATGGTCCCCCTCAGAAAATGTTGGCACATATATGGTGCGCAGGTTGAGGAAGCCTCTAAATAAGGATGTCAGGGCCGGTTAAAGGGCGGAGTGTCCATGCCATTCTTTGAAGGGGAAGATGGTTGATACTCCAGCGACTGATGGCAAGATGGCCACATTTTTATTAAAATTTGAGAAAGATCCAAAGAAAGAGATAGACAGTAGCAAGGAGCCCTGTCAAGATAAACTAATTGACATGCAGGCCCCCTAACAACAATTATGGACATGATGGAGGAAGCAAGAGCAACAGGAGAACTCATCTCCCTTGGAATCCTATCAGGATGAACACAGCGGGTGATTTGCCTAATTAGCAATGGCAAAGGCACTCTCTCCACTGAGTGCAGGTATTCTTTCCTGATTAAAACTGATCCAAGGCCTGGCGAGTTATTTTCCTCTGAGGCAGGCTCGGTTGCAGATGAGGGTCTTTTTTGGGCAGACTTTTTGAGCTGAGGTGGTCTGTCATTACCTCAGTATTCCTCAAGAAGGAACAGACAACCATGAAGAGAATCTTTGCCCCTAATATTTTTTGCCTAGGCGGGCGATCGGCTGGTCGCTGGTTTTCTCAAGTCTGCCGGAGTATCAGTGTTCCAGCAGACTAGTCCAATTCCATTTGGTTCCTTTTTCCAGTCTAGGGGAGATCAAGGAACAAGCCAGAGAAGCTTCATAGAAGAGAACAATATCCCAGGACGGTTTCAGAGAAGAGTTATTCCTTATTCCCAGTTAAAGCTTGGGGAAGGTTGGTGGAGCTTCTTCCAGATTGAACGACTCTCATGCAAAATGTTTGGGTTCTGTAGACGGTCATGGGCTTCTTCATAGAGTTTTATGGTACTTGAAAGGCAGGAGCATTGACCTCATCCACCAGTCTTTTAAAAAAATCAGAGAGTGGTGATGGACACCGAAGTTGTGAGTCTGAAAGCTAAGGGTGATAATGTAAAATCTTAACTTCACTGTAGGGGATTTCTCAACAATATCTTCCTGTTGCAAAAAAGGTGAAATGGTTTCAGCCATTCATCAACCTCAAAGAATGTAATGGTTGGTTGCCCGGGTCCTCTTCACTATTGGGAGCTTCAGAGATTGAAGGCAACTCATCTTTGGAAGGGGCTGGGATATTCTGAGCTGGTTTTCTTCACAAAGGAGGTTAGGATGGAGGTCAGATGGTGGATGGAATTGCAAAACACTCTTCAAAATTGCCCAAGACCTGACGATAGAATCAGAAAACAGTCGTTTGGGGTGGAGTGCCAGTTGACCACTGGTCACCAGAGTAGTGGAATTTAAACATCAATTGCCCCAAGCTTTTGCCTTGCTATTTTGTGGTGATGTGTCTGATTTAAAGTCGATACCCCTGTTGCTATTGAGTTTGGACAACATGTCTGCAATACTTTACATCAACGGATAGGGTGCAAGCAGATCTAAGGCATCAGTGGAGTTGTCCATGGATTTTTGGCACTACTACCTGGAAAATGACATTTATGTGGTAGTGGTGCATATTCGAAAGACCTCCAATCTAGTGGCATATTGAAATTCCAGCTATGTGGAGGATCCCAGCAACTGGAGCCTGGCTCACCACTTCTTCATGAGCTTGATGGACAGATGGGGCCTTGCAAGGTTGATCTCTTTGCCTCCATGCTGCATCCTCAACTGGAGGAATGCTTGAAGTTGGTGTGCGGATTTGGAAGCCTGAGAGGTGGACATCTTTCTCCAAGATCAGGGGAGGACATCCATAAGTCTTTTCTCCATTTACAATGTCACAAGGATGGTATCCCAAGTCAGGAGGCAGTTGGTGAATCTTTTGTGGGGAGCTCAAGTTTGATTTCCAGCTCCTCTAAAACTTTCTTAGAAGTATCCAATCCTCCTCCCCCAAAGAACCAACACATCCTGGTGAACTGTTGAGACAACCTCAGCAACCAGTCATTATGGGATCTCTCCGTTTCATGGCATGAAGGATTTTTGTAGATGCTGATTTGTCCCATCTCTTTTGCGACAGGCTGAGATTCTCGTCCAAAGAGCTTGGGCAGGCAGTACAAAGGTGATCATGGTGTAGGTTGGGAATGGTATGGGGTCTGAATCCAATGGGAGCCAGTATTGTCCCCATAGCGAACTTCCCTATGGACGGGAGAGGCTTATCCTACAGCTTAGAGAACAGTGTATGATCAGCAACTTCAGCTTGACATCTGCCTAAAGAAAAGTTCCTGGTTTGCAAACGTTTGAGAGGCATTTTTCTTTCCAAGACCCGGCGCCCAGATATTCTGTCTTAAGAGATGCGAGTTTGGTTCTGAATCCACCCATCCCTACCCAAGCCTTTGAACTAGTTCATTTTCAGAAGGGAGATCTCAGCAAAACTGTTACTGTTCATATGTCTAATGTCTTGTGGGAATTACTCAGATGTGAGAACAATATACTTGTTGGCCAAATAATCACCTTTGAGTTAGTGACATCTGTAATCACAAATAGGATTAAATCCAATACCAGCTTTGTAACATATCCTTGTTTTCTGAATTCTTCTAACATGTGGAAACAAGAAGGTGGAAATACACCCATCATGTGCTAAGTAACTTCTGCTTTCTATCTGAAATCCTTTTATAGTGGTTTTGTCTCCAACAATTGCTAGGTGTTTCTGCTGAGGCATGCTGGAAACAATAGCATTTGTACTCATAAAGAGAATTGAGGACATCTTGGCTGCGACATATTGGTCAACCGAGTCTAGCTTCAAGCAATTTTATATTAAGCTATTAGTGGAGAAGACTTCACTGGTTGTGAATACGCTTATAACTTGAATAATCCTTGCCTAGCCATTGTGACAGAAGATTTCAATTCTATTAAGGTCGCAGCAATGAGGATTATCCCCATCCAGCTTTTAGGTTAGCCTTACTTTTTGAATTAAGTTATAAGGCTAAGTATTACTTTAAGTACGTTAAAGGTGAAAGTAATATGATCATTGATGTGTTTTTTGTTGCTTGTCCAATTCTTCTGTTCAGGTTTAACGAACGGTATTTTGATGAAGTCTCTTTTTTGGGACAAATGTGTTGACTTTTTTTCTTTGTCATAGTTTCAGAATCAGAATCTAAACAGGAGTAATTGTAACAAGTGACGTATGCCATTAGCAAGAAGGAAAGATGATATCTCGAAATATATGGCATGGATTGAAGTCAACAGTTGCTCCTGTTTGGTGGATGTCTCGAAGCCTCATACCAGTTCTCTCCAACTTCTGCTTCTTGAGACATAGTAGCAATCTAGCGCGGGGACACACTATTTTTAGTGTAGCCAGGCGCTCTAGAAATGGCTTTATTATTTTTTTTTTATTATTTAGTTAATCTGTCCATGGCACAAATGTTCCAAACATTTGTCCACCACATAGTTGTTGGTGGAGTCGGAATCAATCAATCAATCAATCAATAAATAACTTTATTCGATTTGAAAACAAAATATAAAACCAAACATACGTAAAATATCACTCTCTAATACAATTCAGTACATTAGAGCAGGCATTGTGAGGTTGTCACATGATTACTACATCCCTGTTAGATCAGACATTGCGTGCCTATAACCCACGAACCCTTCCTCTCTTCTTTAGTTACCCCTAGTTTTCCTTAATTTAACAGCGACTCTCAGGAAATTAGCCACACAAAATAGGGTATCTACATCAGAAGAAAGCTTCAAAAACAACAAGGCTACTTGCGCCTGTCTAATTCCAGCTCGATTTAATAAGTCCTTTAAACACTTTTTCCTGGGAAAAGCATAGTACGGGCAGAAAAAAACCAGGTGAAGGGTATCCTGTGGAGACCTATTGTCGCAGCCACAGTGCCCTCTCTCTTCGATATTTTTAACAAAACCTGCCGGTACAGCTAGGAAGTGATGGAAAAAACTACTCTAAAATGGGTAATTAAAAATTTATTGTGTGGGCTTGTCATTAAATTTATATAAGGTTCAATTCCCAGGGTTGTCTTTACTAGTGTATGGGCTCTAACTGTAGGTTTAGCAAGTTCAATAGCCTCTCGATGTGCAATGGCAAACCTTAAATGCAGGGCTTTAATCTCAGCCCTGTCCTTTGATCTTATTAATTCTGGTGTATTGAACAAGTCTTCCTGACCTAACTTGATGAAAGACTCCTTTACATATTTTATCCAGGGAATTCGCTTTGAATGGTGCAAGGATAAACTATCCTGGAGTACCATCCTTGTGAAGCCTGTCTCTATGTTTGTCCAGCATTTGAGACAACATAAGAGGGGCTTGACTGCTATCTGGCCAGGTATATATTCAACCCCCAATTCTTCGTGGCCAGAAAATACTGGGATACTTTGAGGGACCTTCACTAAACCCCTTAAGTAATTATTTTCTTATCTTTGTAAGTCTTTAGTCATAATAATAGCCCAGACCACGCTTCCATATAATGACTTGGCACAACAGACTGAATTGTAGATCTGCAAAGTTTGTTATTGAGCCTGTAGACTTTTTCAGGGCCAAACACTTCTCCTTTAATAAATGTTTGAAATTCAGGTGACCATCTAAGAGCATACCCAGGTATGCGAATGCTGGAACTTTACCCAGAACGTGTGAACCTATGACATATTTGTATGAGTTTTTGCCTTTTTCCCCATCCCCATAACATATAATTTTGTTAGGTTAGGGGACAAATCCAAATTTTCCATAAACTCTACAAAACCATCAATTAAAAGCTGTAGACCACGTGGGGTTCGAGCAAGGAGCATCGCATCATCTGCGTAAAGCAGAACTGGGAACGGATTTTCCCTATTCTGGGTGAGTCTGCCCTGATTTCATGTAGTGTCTTATCTTGGCCATTATTATATAAAGTGAACAGAAATGGCGCTAATATACAGAATTGTGGTACTGCTGCTGTGGTATTACTATGGAGCACTTGTAGGATATTTATTAATCCCGGATCTACCCCAAGCTCACCCAATATTGCCCATAGCTTACTATGATTCACGCGGTCGAACGCCACTGTGAGGTCCATAAAGGCTAAGTATAGTGCCCCCTCCTTAGCTAGTGTATTTTTGGCAGTAATGAGGTATAGGTTAAAGCATTGATCTACGGTAGATTTGCCCGTGCGAAACCCATATTGTACATCTGTGATAATTTGTTTATCCTCCGCCCATTCCATCAACCTGTTTAAAATTGCCCGACTCAACACCTTCGCAGAGACGTCTATCAAAGAGATGGGTATATAACAATGTATACCTATCCCCTTTCTTGAATATGGGCACAATTATTGCAGACGACCAGGAAGCTGGCATAGCTGAGCTTATAGCAGCGTTTAGAACCCTAGTTAATAAGGGCGCCCAGACGTCCGGGTTACTAAGAAAAAGATCTGGGGGAACCCATCTGGCCCCGGTGCCTTATTCCTCATTAGGCCCTCAATTCCTGCGTTTACTTCTTCCACCGAGAAGGTAACAGGGATAAGGCTTTGTACTACTTGTACTAACTGCGGTTCCCTCTGACTGCAGTGGAAGTTATACAGTCCCTGAAAATGCTGCTTCCATGATTCTGGTAAAATATTATTACTCAGCCCTGGCTTATCTCGGTCTGCAAAGCAGGGTTTATTAATTACTCCCCAGAATCAGGCGGAGTCCTTCAGCTCCGCCGCCTCCATGATCTCCTCCTATGCCTCGCGTTGTAATTGGCACTTTCGCCCTTTGACTACTAATTTGTAACTTACATGACATTCCGCCACACGCTTCCTGTCCCTTGGAATTTGTTTCAGTGCCACTTTGAGCCTTTCAAGGCCTGTGAGCATTGCCTGACGAACCACTTTGGGTCCCCCCCTTCGAGCTTTGGAAGTGGACCTTAACAGACTGTCCACCAGGTTGGCGACCTTATTAAATACTTCTAGTAGGTCCACATCCTCCACTCCCAGATCTAGACATTTAATTATCTCCTCATACCCTTGTGGAATATAGAGGCATTAAAAGCAGCTATATCCACCTGGCACCATCTGAACCTCCTAGCTTGATCTGTTGCCACAACTGACCCACCACCATCTTGACTATTTACAACTGGCAAATAGGGGTGGGCCTCAAGCTCAAGTGTCAGGGGATTGTGGTCACTGAATGCACTATGATTTATATTAAACTGGGGTGCACGCCTCTTAACCAAAGAGGAAACAAAAATAAAGTCAATGTAGGAGCAGCATCCTTGTCCTTTAAAGTGGGAGGAACCACCCTACCCCTACCGCTAGCAATCATCTCTATTGTATGTATTAACCCATAGATGCCTAGAAGACCGGTCAACTCAGTTCCCAACTTTGTGTGCTCCAAATGGGGGCCATCCCTTAGAGGACAAGATGCCCAATCGCCCTGGGCCACCCTAAGGTGTGGGCACAAATGACAATTGAAATCGCCCACCAATATCAGTTGCAGCCCTATACTCTTTAATATTTACATGCAACCCCTGATGCGGATTATTAAAAGCCATGGCATCAGCGTGACAAACTATGCAGACGATACCCAGCTGATAATCTCGCTGGACGGAAATAGAGCAAGCTCAATGGAAACTTTTCACACCTGTATGCTGGACATGTCTCTCTGGCTCAGTCAGAACTCACTAAAATTCAACAGTGAGAAAACTGAAATACTACATTGCACAGTAGGAAAAATCCCCAAAAGTCTTCCGACTGACTTCTGGCCTCAGTCATTAGGGGACTCGCCCACCCCAGTGAGCTCTGTAAAAAATCTTGGAGTCACTATTAACAACAAACTAAGCCTAGAGACTAACGTCAACAAGCAGGTTAGCTGCTGTTTCGCCCTACTAAGAGGACTTCGAAGACTGCTACCTCTCCTGCCCCCACAGACCAGAGCCGACATAGTCAGGAGTACTATCCTGAGCCGCCTGGACTACTGCAATGCCCTCCTACTGGAATCCCCTGCCTATCTCATCTCCAGACTCCAGAGTGTCCAGGCAGCCGCAGCCAAACTGGCACTCTCCCATGAGCATAGATCCTCCACCACTCTTGCTCTGGCTGACCTACACTGGCTGCCCATACACCAAAGGATTTGTTTCAAATCCCTATGTATTGTTTTCAGGGCAGTTCACGGGCTAGGCCCCCGACCACTCCAGCACAAATTTAAGTGGTATGAGCCCAGCCGGTCTCTTCGATCCTCTTCCATGAATTTCATCAGCACCCCCAGGATCAAGAAAGCCACCTGTGGAGGACGAACTTTCAGCATTGCTGCAGCCCACCTTTGGAATAACCTCCCCTTTGACATTAGGACAACTAATGATCTTCTAACCTTTCGGAAAAAGGTGAAAACTTGGCTTTTCCCAAAAACCCCTCCCAAAACCATCCGCAATAAATAATTTATTCCGGCTCAGCATCTCGTTCATGCTCCTGTCCCCCCTTAAAGCTCTAGCTACGTATCCAAGCGCCAGGATGCCCGTAGGGTTACAGTGCGCTATACAAATGCTATAAAGATAAAGAAGATAAAGATTGAGCCAGCCCTTTACCACAAGTATATTCCAGACACCTATTTAATACGTCAGAACTACCTACGCCCTGCTCGTTTGACATTGCATTATAGAAATTCATTACAATAAGCCTAAAAGATTTGTGGGTTTCAGTCCTTGGACAACACTTGACTCCCATGCCAAGGATTCCCACCTGCCCTAGATTCTTAAATCTATAAATATAGTCAAGCCCTCTTTGCTCTACCCGAGCTCGATCTTACTGCCGTACATGCAAAGGTTTTATATCCTTCAATAACACAGGTTTTCTCTGTCTCCCAAGTTTCCTGTAGACAGATTATCTTAAACTGTCTCACGTAGTTAAGCCATTGTGTATCCCCCAGTTTATTAGATAATTCCGCTACGTTCCATGAGATGATTTTCAGGTCTCCACCGTGTCTTATACCCGTATACGTTACGGGTGTAATACTGACCCCTTTGTTGGCTTATTTGCCTGGGTGGTTTATATTCTGCGAGTCGGAGTCCCTGGTTCGCATGGGGGGTATTACAGGTGTTCTCCCATGTGACTCCGCCCTCCTTTCTACCACCTCTGTGCTAACTGAGTGAATATCACTAAGACTACTACCCTCCTCCCTGGGAATTAGTCAGTCAATATCATTCAGGTCTCTAAGTGGCGCAAAAACGTTAGTAGCTGTCACTGCACCAGTCACGGAGTCATTCAGGCATGTGCAAGGGTGGTCTGGCTGCTATAAGTCCTCCTGAGGTCGTGAATGAGAGTTCATCATTTTCACCCGTATCACCTGGCCCGTAAGCAATAAAACACTTAACAATGTAAATTTAAAAGTAACACCCTGACTGCTTGCTACCCATCAGTTTGCAGACTAAAGGGCATAACTTGGTTATTCACTGATCGGGCCCTATGCAGAGTTTCAAGTCAAATATGATTTTATAACACTTTCATGACAAAATGGGTATAGCTGAAAAGATGGGTTTTTATTCCTAGGGTTTCTGCTCAATATTTTACAGGCCTCAACAGTACTTTCATGGAAGGCTGGTAAAATATTGGCCAGTATTTTTTACTTTATAAATATTAACATTAAACAGTAAATAAAAGAAGAAATTGCATAAAATATATTTCAGCGTTTTCAAAATTGCTTCCAAACGACTGGTGAAGCAAATAAATGCCACTTTGTCATGTAAAAGTTGACTACGAAGGATTTTCTACAAACCCCGGCTCAAGTGCCGGTTCCTTGCCTTTATTGATGCTAAAACACGAATAAATGGATTTCAAAGGCTCCTGAAGCCAAAAGCTGTACCTGTTCACACAGTGCAGGGCCAACTGAGGCACATACCCTGCAGCCACAGGGACCAGGCAGAGCAACTGCTCTAAGCCTTTACTACGCTACTTAATCATCCTTCCAAAATGTTATGTTATGTTATAAAACTCTTCTATAGCGCGCAGCTACTCCCAAGAGTGTCCCGGCACTTCTGGTGACATGATGCAGTTCGGGTGCATGACAAGCTGAGTTTGTTCTTTCTTTAGTTCAGTGGTCAAAGTGGGTGGGATCTGAGGGGCACGACGTGCCCATACTTTTTTAATTTTAGACAAACAGTTCGCCTATCATTTATGCAAAGACAACTGCCTCGGATTCCAAGGGTTTAAGTGTTTCAGCTTTATTTTCAGGCATTGAGCCTCATGTGCTGTGGGGTCGATGGAGGGGCAGACAGCTCAACAAGCCTTCTTTCCAGGGTGCCTGCTTGCCTGAAAGGAATTAAAATGTCCATAACTGGTTAATCTGCATATCTAAAGGGTGCTTGGAAGCAGGTATTGGATTTAACCGATGGAATACACTTGAAGCTTCCCGATGACACTGATTTATTCTTTTTTAAGTGGTACTGCAAGTTACCAATTGAGGTGGTAAGTGTGTTCTTTTAAAAGACAGTTATCAGAATAATTTGCACTATGTACAGTGTGGATATTACTAAAATCTATATTTTGGAAGCACTTTTTTATTTTACACCTTTTAGTGCATTTTTAGCAGAGTATCTTATACTGTGTGTAATACAAGTTGAAAATAATTACTTACATATTCATAGTGCTTTCTGTCACAGACTGGGCCCTCGTAGCACTAAACATATGCACTCCACTGCATTAAGCAGGACTCAATTCTGTGGCTCTGTGATGAGAGACGTGGACCTCTGCAGTGCATTATCAATAGAAGTTTCATAATGTACATACTCCCTATCCCGCTAATTAACTTTAACTTGCATTTATTTTTCATTTCATATGCTTATTTTATAAGTAGTTACCTGGAGGTGAAACCAAAAAAAAAGTTACAGAATATTTTGTTTTTTGGCCACGTCTTGATCCCGCCCCCACGCTCACTCAACCCGCCCCTATTGCGCGTAGCATCAAAATGCACTTCCACCGCTTCTTTAGTTGCAAAGGTAAAAGGTAGAAAGCGGCAAAGAGTCTTATTTCAATACGTTTTTCCATCAGACAGGGATCATTCCTGGCCCAATCTGACCACTTACCACAGCACTTAGAGTAATTGAGCGTTCTCCAGAGGCCACCTCCATGAGGCAGGTGTCAGAAACCTCACCTCTCCTATTTTTCCTCTCCCCAGAACTACAAGGTGTCCTCCAACCCACACCACTTGCCCGTAGCCTCTCCTCGAACTAAGTGTCACACTTACCGAGCCCTAGTTGCACTTGTTTCACCATGAAAGCCCTTCTAGTCTATCCGACTCTCCTTACTGGCTAGGGAGTGCCTCTTCTTTTTAGGTCAAGGACCTAAAGGCTGCGCTTGCGTAGTCTTTGGTCGGAGATTTAATGTTTTTGAGACGGGCTTGAACCTGCCTCTCTCCTCTACCTCTCCTCCATTGGCTGGCTTCCTAAACGGAGGCCAGCCATTGGAGGAGAGGGGCATCACTCCAATCAAGCCCCGTCTCTTTCGGGTTCAGGGGAGGGTTTTTGGCGTTCTTTCCACCTGTGATGTCATCTGTCACTCAGAACGCCAAAACACGCCCCCAAATCCGAAAATGCTCGGAGCTTTGCGGCCACCATTTTCCTGCTCCTTAAGATGAGGTAGGCCACTGATGTCCTCGTTCCCCGCAGTGTCTTTGTTCCCGCCCCCCTCCCGTTGATTAGGTCGGCCGCTGCTGTTCTCTTTCCCCGCCGTGTCTTTTTCCCGCCCCCCTCCCGTTGTCCGTGTCTTTGTTCCCGCCCCCCTCCCGTTGATTAGGTCGGCCGCTGCTGTAATCTCTTTCCCCGCCGTGTCTTTTTCCCGCCCCCCTCCCGCTGTTACCTGTGCATTCTGGGACTTGTAGAGCCATGGGTTAGGAGCAAAAGAGAAACTACAAATCCCAGAAAGCATTGCACGTTTGCCCGTTAAAGGCCGGGTGGGGGACGAAGTCACATATGGCATATGTAGCTGGGGCGGGGTCAGTCACACCCCCTCCTTCACCAAGTTCTGCTGGTATTTCAGTCAATAGGTTGTCAAACAGAAGAGGTTCGAATCACGATGAATGAATGAAGGTAAGGCTGGTTGCGGGTCTGTCTCTGCGCTTCCTCCTTCCAGAGTCCGTGTAAACTGCACCACGTCTTTTGGGAACGTTGAAACCCATCCTTTACAGCACATTGAAGCCTCCAGGCACTATACCAAACACATAAAAAACTGTCCCTTTGCCAGTCAATTAGGGGCCCCCTGCTCTTCCGCCTGAGTGTTCTCAAGCACTCCCTCTTATCCAGATATGTATAAGGCGCTATACTTGGCTTTCACTCTGTTTCTAAGCACTCACAGCCTTCGTGGAGGATGGAGCAGAGCAACAGGGCCATTCATCAAAGCGCTACAGTGGTATAATGTGATCACACGGAAAAGCCTGGACATGTGATTCTAAATCCAGGAAGTTAAGCACTAGACTGCATCACTCGGCAGGACAGGAGCACCCCAACAAGACCACATCAGAATCAGATGCATAAAATCTCGACAACTAACCCTTGTTGTCCTCACCAGACCACGTGCTGAAGTCCGCAGCACTGGGGAGAGCGCTCACCTCACCTCCGTACCTCCACCGGCAGGAGGGTTGTGGGGGGGTTGCAATACCGGCCTTGGGCTATGCTGGCTCCGAGACAAGGGCACAGCCTCGATAACAAAGCAGGCCCGACGCCCCCCGCCTGTAAGAGTACAGAGCACACCTGTAAGATTACAGAGCACACTTGTAAGGTTCCAGTGCACACCTGCAAGGTCCCAGATTGGCCCTGTAAAGTTAGCGTTCACCACCTGTAATGTTGCAGAGCTCCCCTATAAGGTTCCAGATCGCATCTTTTTTACACAGTGCACCTGTAAGGTCCAAGAGCACACCTATAAGGTTTCAGAGCTCACCGGTGTGGTTACAGACCAAGCTGTCTCACATTTGATCATTCTGTCAAGGGAGAAAAGGAGTTTCCTGAAGCCCACGAGGCGCGGTTGCACTGGTCCAGCCTGCTCCTTGCACCAGAGCTAGTGATCAGTGGTTTCATGTCCGACCTGCCGGTCACTGCTGTTTCTTACCGCGAATGTGGCTGACCAGGGGTTCTCCCCATCTTTGAGGTTACAGGTATATTTTCTATTTGTTATTGTTACTTTCCGCTTTATTGTAAAGCACTGTGAGACCTATGGGCCATGACGGCGCTACATAAAACCACACAAATAAATCAAACGAATGGGAGATATTAATGCATCTGTCTCGCCGTAGTCACGGCAGGTGTATGGGGCTATGGACTTTACAGGCTGAGCCTGGAAAACAAACAACCCGCAGTGGCAGGGGTGTTCCCACAGGCTCCGGAGATGAGAAGCCCGGAAACGCCCTGCACACACCTCTCTGTGAAACAAGCGCGCCCCCTGGCACCGGTAGGGGGGTTTGCAGCGTCTTTTCTCTCACTTGTTCTGCAACCACAGGGAGTTGTGCAGGAACACATCTGTACTGGGCTCCATGGGTGTATGGCACATCTGTTGGTCTGGAAAAGAAGTGTAACGCTGCCACCTTCAGGCAGCAGCTGGAACTGTTGCTGGAGCTCTGACCCGCTCTCAGAAATGCTGCAGATACTTGGGGGCCGATTCACAGAATGAACTTAAGACTAAATCCTAAACTTACTACTATTTGGTATTCACAGAATGCACTTACTACTTTCGGGATTCACAAAGTGAACTTACTACTTTCGGGATTCACAGAATGAACTTACTACTTTCGGTATTCACAGAATAGATTTAAGACTACTAACTTTACGTCCGCACTCGGGCCATAAATTTCGGCCCAAAGGCAGAGTTTACGGCTTGGGGGCGGAGCTTACGGCCCGGAAGCGGAGCTTGCGGCTTGGAGGCGGAGCTTCCAACTCGGAGGAGGGTATTTAGCCATGGCTGAAATCTCCACCTCTGGGCCGGAAGCTCCACCTCCAAACCGCAAGCTCCGCCTCTGGCCCTGAAGCTCCGCCTCTGGGCCGTAAGCTCCGCCCCAAGCCGGAAACTCCGCCTCCGGGCCGGAATTTACGGCCCGAGTGCGGACGTAAAGTTAGTAGTCTTAAATCTATTCTGTGAATACCGAAAGTAGTAAATTCATTCTGTGAATCCCAAAAGTAGTAAGTTCACTCTGTGAATCCCGAAAGTAGTAAGTGCATTCTGTGAATACCAAATAGTAGTAAGTTTAGGATTTAGTCTTAAGTTCATTCTGTGAATCGGGCCCTTGGTGATTGCATTAGTCCAAGTGATTCTCTTTGTCCAGATCTATTACTTTCAGGAGAGGCGTTAAGCGTCACTGACTCGTCCTCAAATCAAAACCGTGTATGTAAATCCCTCCCTCCCATCAACCTATTTTTGTTGACTCTAGCTCTATTCCTACCTCCTATGATCAGGGTCGGAGGCCAAACATCTAATTAATGAAAGGAAAGGAAGTCTGTGGAGTAATGCAATTACCACTAAGTAATTGAAGCATCACCCCCTCGTGCTCCCTTTTTTAGGTTGAGGACCAAAAGGCTACGCTTCCACAGTTTTTGGTCGGAGATTTAATGGTTTTGAGACGGGGCTTGAACCCGCCTCTCTCCTCCACCTCTCCTCCATTGGCTGGCTTCCTAAACCGAGGCCAGCCATTGGAGGAGAGGGGCTTCACTCCAATCAAGCCCCGTTTCTTTCGGATTCAGGCATGTTTTTGGCGTTCTTTCCACCTGTGACATCATCCGTCACTCAGAACGCCAAAACACGCCCCTCAATTCGAAAATGCTCGGAGCTTTGCGGCCGCCATTTTCCTGCTCCTTAAGATGAGGTAGGCTGCTGCTGTCCTCGTTCCCCGCCGTGTCTTTTTTCCGCCCCCCTCCCGCTGTCCGTGTGTTTGTTCCCGCCCTCCTCCCGCTGATTAGGTCAGCCACTGCTGTTCTCTTTCCCCGCTGTGGCTTTTTCCCACCCCCCTCCCGCTGTCCGTGTCTTTGTTTCGGCCCCCCTCTCATTGATTAGGTCGGCCGCTGCTGTAATCTCTTTCCCCGCCGTGTCTTTTTCCCGCCCCCCTCCCGCTTCGTAGCTTAGCAGGGAGGGTTCGCCTCCGAGGTAATCTGCCCGCAGTGTCCCCTCCGAGGTCCGGCCGAGGTTCCTAAAATCTGCTCATGATGGCACTGAATGTGTTCCGGGTCTCCATTGGCCCCAAAGAGCTGGTTCTTTCTGGGCCCATTAGCACTCGGAGAGCAATGGTAATCTCCGGTCGCTCTGGGGTATTCTTAGTCCCGTCCTGCTAGGGCTGTTGTCATTTTTACCGTAGGTTAACCCTACTACAGATGTCCTACTGTGCTTGATATTGTCCTACTATTCTGTGCACTGTCAACACTTTTGCTCTCTTTTTAAGGGGGCTGCTATTAGTAGCCTCAGGAAAGTGTTACTGTCTGGTTCTTCTTCCGTGCTATGGCATTCAGAAAACCTGAAGTGGATGTGGGTGCTAAATATTTCAGTTTTTTTGACATATGGTTACAGCCATGAACCATAGTAGTATTTTTGTCTGGTACATGAAATATATACGGCGGTCTCCTAGTTCTCTTAGAGTAGCGTTTTTGTTAAATCCTGGCTTTCCAACATTGGTTCACAAAGGCTGAAGCCATGCCAGATTGTCAACATATGCACAAAATCAATTTACATGGAATGAACACAGATGTGAATCATTTTCATTATCGGAGGATGTCACATTTTCACTTTCTTACCTTTGTGGACCAACTTTGGAAAATCCTGCTTTCAATTGTTCAAGTGTTGGAGTTGAACCACATACAATGTTTATCTTTCCTTCTCTTTTTGTTGTATTTTGTACAAATAAGAGTAGTGCCTGTGAGTTCTGTAAATCTAGCCATTCACTGGAAACAACGTAACCTATATATAAATGTGTCAAAATGAAGCAGATGTATTCCATATTTAAATGTGTTGGCCACCTAAGGGCACATTACTACCATACATTGGCTTGCTTTCACCTCATGATGAAGAAACTTAGTTCTGGAGACTTTACTTCACAGCACAGTGGTTGAATGATGAAGACATTGCTACTGCTATGAGCATTGGTACACAGATGTGCCTCTGTAAATTACCTTAAGCTTAATACAGTGCATCTCTGAGTATTAATGCTTTCCATTTGCCGCTGTCTGTTGCTGCATTCTCAATGTGTCTTCCCAATTCTACTCGCTGTTGTTCATATTAAATATTATTCTACAGTATGTTCATGGTAGATTTTTTTCCTCACTCCATCTCACATAGTCACAGCCCCCTCCCTTTAGGATAGACTTTCCTTTCCAAAAATAAAAAGAACATTAATGGATCGCTGTAAAGCTGTAGATAAAAACTAACTGGACCTGTTTATCAGTTTTAGAATAAGAGTGTCATTGTCCTTTACAATTTTAAGAATTACTGGGTAAGATGTGAAATAAAGTGATAGAACTTTGCATGTGGGCCCTAAAGATAGATATTGCTGAATCCTTGGTTTATAGCGCCCAGGCAGTTCTAAGCAGCTGTCGGCATGCCCTCCCTCCGTACACCGGGTGGAATGGACCCTTAGGGAAGCACCCATTGTTGCGAGCCTTTATTATTCACAACTGTGTTTCTCTTATTGAGCACACAAATAGAATACTCATGTTAGATATAAAGGATTTTGGGACTTGTAGTTACATTATGTTGTCCTCAGTTGTATGATGGAACCACGAGTGACTAAACCACTCGTGCCTCTACCACGCAATCTAAACAACAAATGCGTCTTAACCAAGCATGCCTTAACCATGTAATTTCATGGTAAAAGTATGAATGCGCATTGTGATGTTTTTCTTGCCTTATGCCCCCTAATTGTGCCATTTTTCTAGCCTCTGCCCCCTGATTGTGCTAGTTTTCTTGTCTTCTGCCCCCTGATTGCACTCGTTTTTCTTGCCTCTGCTCCCCTGGTTGCACTCGTTTTTCTTGCCTCTGCTCCCCTAATTGTGCCATTTTTCTAGCCTCTGCCCCCCTGATTTTGCTAGTTTTCTTGCCTTCTGCCCCCTGATTGCGCTTGTTTTTCTTGCCTCTGCTCCCCTGATTGCACTAGTTTTTCTTGCCTCTGCTCTCCTGATTGTGCCATTTTTCTTGCCTCTGCTCCCCTAATTGTGCCATTTTTCTTGCCTCTGCCCCCCTGATTGTTGTATTGGCAATATAAATGACAAGGCTATTTATTTATAATAAAAAAAAAATAATAATGAGCAATGCCAAGAGCTCTACCTTTAATAATGCTGAGACCATTGCATTGTAAATGCTTGTTATAAGCTTATTCTTCATCTTGCACATCCACCCGACGAGGTTTCCTTCCGTCCTCGTCAGAAAAGAGCGCAAAATTTCTCGGACTACCTGGCAGCCTCAGCCAGTAACGGACATTTCTGTTCCACACAGCCGGCACGCGGTTACTTTTGATTGGCCTACGTCACCAGTTGATACGCGCTTCATGGCAAGGGGGGCTTGGGGGAGGGCAGCCGACCCCTGGGAGGTCTCCTCCCCCGGGCGGTTTGGGAGATCAGGGTGGGGGCTCCCCTTCTAGCAGATTCCATTTCGGCTCCTTTTGGGCTGGTTTTTAGTTGTATTGTGCGCTGCCTATAAATGAGCGTGTTCCCGTTTTACGGGCACCATTTTGGGCTTTGGTGACCTGGTGGCCGGTTTGTTCTTAGATATTTTTGTCAGAGTTTTGGTATTTCTTCCTTTCCTCTATAGCTTTGCTGAATTAGCTTACTATGGCTGGTGAAGATTATCGAGTTTTGGAGGCTATCCGCCTGCTTAGCGAGGCGGGTCGTTTGGACCTGGTGATTGGTGATCGGGGTCAGACCGAGCCTCCGCGTCCCCAGCGGGAGGCTTCGGCGAGGGTGTCGGCTGTGGTAGCAGCGTGTTTCTCCCCGAAACGCCGGAGACAGGATGGGGTAAGTGAAAGGGGTCGCTCCAGGACTCGGCGGGCGGGTGCGAGGTCCCGCCGGGGGAGTGATTCTGGGTCTTCTGACCCGTCTGCCTCTTTGGATACCTCCTTGGTCGAAGTGGTTGGGGAAGGTGATTTTCCTTCAGTAACGGGGGAGGTTTCTAATGTTGGTTTTCGTGAAAGGGCGGCCTCTGCTCCTGTTTTACGAGGCCGTCGTGCTTCCAGGCAGCGTGGCTGCACACGGCGTTCGGCTTCGGCCTCCGCGGGGGCGGGCTCTGTCGTCACCGGGGAGGGGGGAGTGGAGGCCATTTTGAATGTGGTTACTGTGGCGCAGCAGCCGTTACGGAGTGGTCAGGTTCAGGAGGTTCAAGAGGTGGTCGCTCCTCAGAGCGTTATTCATCAGCACGTGGATCAGGTTCCTGTAGGGGTTGAGGGTGGTTCTGTGGGCGGATCCATGGTTCGGCCTTTAGTGTCAGGGCCTGGTGAGGTCATGTCTGAGAGTTCTGGTGTGCTTGTGCGGTCGTCGGTGAGGGATCTGGGTAGTCCTTTATTGTTTTCCCCATCGGTGTCTACCAGGGGAGAGGCGGTTTCTGTCTGTAGTGGTTCGTTAGGTGAGGGGGAATGGGCACAGATGGGTTTGGTAGAAGGAGTTGGTCGGTCTGAGGGGCCTTCCCTTGGGGGGGAGCGGTATGGTGCTGGTGTCCCTGAGGGGAGTTTTCGCCCGTCGGAGGTTGTAGACAGTGGTGTTTGTTTGGTTCAGCAGGGTCTTGCTGAGGGGGGTTCTTTCTATGGGTTGTCCGGGGATTTTCAGTTTCCTGGTTTGGGAGTGGTTTTGGGGGCTGCATCTCGGGGCTCCCTTGGGGGTGCGAGGGTTCAGGATTTTTCTGCTCAGGGGCCGGCGTCGCAGATTATTCAAGCTATGTTGGATGTGAGTTCGGATGAAGAGGTCTGCCCACCGTCTCCTCGGCTATGCGATGCTTTAAAAAAGAAAGGAGCAGGTGGTTCTGGGTTTTTGGACGCATCTGGTAGGGGTTGTGGGGTTCGAGTTGGTGGTTTGTCTTCTGCTCCTAGAGTTGGTTTTAGTGAGGGACCCGGCACACCAGTCCGGCCTTTTTCATTACAGGTGGGAGTTCGACCTGAAGTAGCAGACTTGGCAGGGCGGCAGGCAGCCCAAGTACGCCAAGGAGAAGTGCGGGTGGAGCCTGGCGCGGCACGTCCCATACCATCGAGGGATCCCGCCGCGGCCGTCTCAAGCAGGTTCAGTACGACCTCGATGGCCCCAACGAGGGATTTCGACATGGGCGGTGCCTGCAGGTCTAGCGCGACCTTCACAGCCTCGTCGGTGGAACCCAGCGTTTTCCATGGGAGCGGGTCACGCACGACCTCTCTTGTGCCACGTGTTGGTCGTACTGATGCTTTATCTTTTACAGCGAATCAACAGGTTGTAAGTGGTACTGGCGGAGGAGTGTATAGACGGGTTCAGTCGGCCTCCCCGCCAAGGTCTAACATGAGGGCTGGTAAGGCCCATGGTCGGTCTAAAACGGTGGAGTCAGGACAGACTTCGTTGATTGTCAATGCCCCTTCTCAGTTAGATGAATCGTTGATTTTAGACTATGATGAGGACAGCCCTGAAGAGGGCGAAGTTCGAGAAGTGGTGTCTGGGGGGGGGACATGCTAATGTTTCTCACAGTATGTTACAGGCACAGGTGGTACGGAGTCGTGCGGAATCGTCAAGGCCACGAGTGCTCGGCCCCTCGGTGAGGGCTCCTCGGAGGGCGGACGACGGTGCACAGACAGAGTGGAGGACGGAAGCCGGTCAGCCGCCTCTATTACGCCCAGGTGAGACTGTGGTTCATTCTGTGCGGCCAAATATGGTTTCTATTGGTGTTGGTGTGGACTTAATATCTAGTGAAAAAGATGGTAAACTATACAAAGGTCGTGTTGTCAGAGACCAAGGTGTGGGTACTGACGTGGATGAAGTTAGTACAAGTGATAAAGTGGATAGTGGCACGTCCACTGTTGGTTTGGGCACTACTAAAATTATACTACACAGCAAGGAATTAAAAATTAAAAAGTTGCCGTATATGGGTGTTACAAAGCCTTTGGGGGCTCATTTAATGCTCAGTACGAAGGAACGGATATGGAACGGTGAGTATGTGGAGCTGTTAAAATTGTTGCACAGAGAGGTTCGTGCTAAAGAGGGTTCCAAGGAGGAGGAGTTCGAATTGGCTAAGCGCCCTAAGGTACCTCTTACTATTGAAAATTGGACGGCGGCCTTTTTGATTTATGCCAGCGTCTACTGTGAAAAGTTCCCTGAGCGCTGCGTTTCATTATTCAAGTACATGGATGTTATACGAAAAGCTCAAATTACCAGGAATGATTATGCTTGGGCTCAATATGATGAGGAATTTAGGGCGCGTATGGCATGGGATCCCGAGGCAAAATGGGGTGAGTTGGACTCTGACCTGTGGCAGCACACCATGGGTTCATCCGCCACTGGTAGAACGGTGTTTACAGCCAGTGGTCTTCCTTTGATCTATCGTCCCTTTCAGTCCCGTCCCACCCGGGGAGGGGTGGGAGCCAACTCGAACACCCAGTCGCCTACAGGCACATGTTGGGACTTTAACAGAGGGACATGTAACAGAGAGTTCTGTAAGTTCCGTCACGAATGTTCACAATGTGGTAGAAAGAACCATCCGTTATCCCGTTGCTGGGGTCCTAGGTCTTCCGGGGGTCCCCAGGTTTCCCAACAGAGTTCAGGAACTTTCGTGCCACCACAACAACCTCCAGCTCCCAGGGGAGGGAAGTCTTCATCCGGTGCTGGGCCCAAAGGCTCATACACCGGTTAATGTTGATCACTTGGCTGCTGCTTTGCGGGATTACGAGCCTGCTGAGCTGCGGTCGGTTTTGTTATCGGGTTTCCAGTTTGGGTTTCGGTTGGGATACGAAGGACCGCGTGTGAGACGTTGGTCTAAGAATTTGAAGTCAGCAGGCGAACACCCTGCTATTGTACAGTCTAAACTGGATAAGGAAGTGAGTGAAGGTAGGATGGCGGGCCCCTTTGATGACTGGCCTTTGGCGAATCTGATTGTATCCCCTATTGGTGTGGTCCCTAAGAAGGAGCCGGGTCAGTTCCGACTCATTCAGCATCTATCATGGCCTGAAGGTGAGTCTGTAAATGACTTCATTGACAACGAAGCTGCATCGGTGTCTTATTCTTCTGTTGATGTAGCTATGCAATTGGTTGTCACGGCGGGCCCTGATGCTCTGATGGCAAAATGCGATATCAAATCCGCATTTCGACTGCTTCCAGTCCATCCTGAAGATTGGTGTCTTCTGGGCATCCATTTTCTAGGAAAATGGTACGTGGACAAAGCTCTGCCAATGGGTTGTTCTATGTCCTGTGCGTTGTTTGAAACTTTTAGTACGTTTCTGCAATGGTGGTTTACTAAACAGAGTGGACATGAACTGGTCACACATTATTTGGACGATTTCTTCTTTGTGGGTACTGCAAATTCGCTGATCTGCCAAGCTGCTCTCACATCGTTTCAATCATTGATGAGTCATTTAGGTGTGCCATTGGCTCCTGAAAAGACCATGGGTCCTTGCGCGACCATGTCTTTTTTGGGGATCGAACTTGACTCGCATTTGATGCAAACTCGTCTTCCCTTGGACAAAAAACAGAAAATGCTTGATCTGGTTGGAGTTATGTTGAGAAAAGAGAAAGTTTTTGTGAGAGAGATACAAGTTCTGCTGGGACACCTTAACTTTGCCTGCAGGGTGGTCAGGGCGGGTAGGACTTTCTGTAGGAAGTTAGGCAGAGCTTTGTCTGGTCATTCCCTTACACATCATCGGGTGAGGCTGTCTGCGGGGGTCAAGGAGGACTTACGTATGTGGGTCTTCTTTTTACATTCCTTCAACGGTGTGCCTTTATGTCGGGAGGTGGATTGGTGCTGGGATGTACAGATATTCTCGGATGCTGCAGGCAGTGAAGGTTTTGGTCTTTATTGGCAGGGAAGGTGGTGTGCCCAACAGTGGCCGGAACAATGGAAGACTGGTGGCAGAAGTATTGCCTTTCTGGAACTCTTCCCTGTCGTTGTGGCCGTTACTTTGTGGGGTACGGATTTGGCCCACAAGAAGGTTCTTTTCCGCATCGACAATATGGCTGTGGTGCAAGTAATTAACAGACAGTCGGCCAGGGATCCCCAGGTTCTGAAGCTTCTTAGAGTGTTTGTGTTGGGATGTCTGAAATATGATATCTGTTTTCGGGCCCTGCATGTTCCTGGCGTGGACAATGACATTGCGGATGCTTTGTCTCGTTCACAGTGGGAGAGATTCCGTGGGCTTGCTTTGGAGGCAGACGAGGAGCCGACTCCCATGCCGGACCACCTGTGGACGGTAGGCAACACCGGGTCTTTCAACTGGTTTTAGGTTCTTTGGCTCCCTCCACGAGATCAGCGTACGATTTGGCCTGGGCGGAATTTTTAGAGTCGGGGGCGTGTTGGAGGGAGCTGGATTGGCAACGATCTGAAGATGTGGTTCAGTTTATTTTATGTATGATGGACAGGAATTTATCTAGAATTACTATTTCTGGCAAGCTAGCTGGTATTTCTTTTGTGGGTAAGCTTTTGTGGGGATACTCTCCGTCGGCTGGGGAGTTGGGTAGGAGGATGTTGGAAGGGTGGTCTAGGGAGAGGGGTGCTGTGCGTTCTTTGCGATCTCCTTTGTCGTGGCAAAAGCTGTTTCAGGTGATTTCTGTGCTTCCGGTTGTTTGTTCTGATAGAGTGGAAGCTTGTTTGTTCTCTACTTTGATGGTGTGGATGTTCTTTGGCGCTTTTCGTGTGTCTGAATTGCTGGGCACCAAGTCCTCTCCTGGCCTTCTGTGGGGTGATGTTCAGCTGTTGATCAGGGGAGTCCATGTTTGGCTCTCTCATTCAAAAACTGATCAGAGAAGTGTGGGTAAAGGGGTTTGGTTGGACGCGGTATCTCCACCGGATACATGCCCTCTTCGTTGGGCCCACCGCTGGAAGAAATTATCTGGTGGGGTAGTGGACCTCCAGGTTTTTCGACACCTCAATGGCTCATGTGTTTCTACTTATCAATTGCGCATGGTACTGCGGAAAGCGCTGCGACATATTGGCTTAGATGGGTCGTTATACGGTACTCATTCATTTAGAATTGGGGCGGCCACGGAGGCCTTTCACAGGGGTTGGTCGAGGGAAGAGATCATGGGCCTGGGGCGCTGGACTTCTAATTGCTTTCAGCGCTATGTTAGGAACGAATCTGCTGGTGCGCAGGCGTCTTATCCTGTTTACCCTGTCTGATTCTGTTTTCTTTTTCAGGTTCTGTGGCTGGTCCTCGGGCTGCTTTCCTCACAGTATGGATCGTGGGCCATTCCTTCGTTAAAAGAGCTCAAGTGCAAGCTCGTCAAAGTTATTTTGGTTCATCCTTGGGTTTTAATGATCGTTTATTCAATGTGGTTTGGAAAGGAAAAGGGGGCATGTTATGGAAGGAATTGATCCCTGCACTTAATTCTTGGTTAGTAAGGGGGGTTTGCCCGGATGTGTTGGTGATTCACTTAGGTGAGAATGATTTGGGTTCTGTTAAAGGGGTTGTTCTGCTTCGAGCGATCAAAAAAGACTTGGCTTTATTGCACAAACAGTGGTCGGGGTGCCACGTGTTGTGGACAGAATTGGTGCCGCGGAGGGTTTGGAGGAATGCGGTGAAGCCGAAGGCGGTGGACAAATCTCGGAGGAAGGTGAATTTGGAGGTTTCCAGGTTCTGCAGGGACCTGGGTTTCGGTCGTATAGTTCATGGTGACATCAAATACGATGCGGTGGAATTTTTCAGGGGTGACGGAGTACATTTGTCCCAAATGGGTATGGATTTATATCTGCTGGAGTTGCGGGAGGTTTTGTCTCGCTGTCTGACCGTGCAACAGTTTGTCGGAGAATAATGGGTGTTTTTGTGTCTTTTCTGGTGTTGGCTTGCTCTCTCTTGTCGGGCCCCCCCCCCTGTTTTTTGGTCGATGTGGGGGGCAGAAAGGTGGGGCTCTCTCCTGATCAGTCTTTCCCCCCACGGCTTTCTGGATGGCGGTTTGCTATGTTATTGTCAGTTTTGGGCCAGGTTTGGACCCGTTGGTTGTAAAGTAGGACCTTGTTGGGGGATGTTTCATACTGATTGAGGTGGGGTTCGGAGATTATGGGTCGGGGGATATGATCTGTTGGTTTATAATCGGGGATGTGATATTTTGTATTTGATAAGGTGATGTTATAATGTTATTTGGGGTTTGTATGGCTTATGTGTTTGGGTATGTACGGGTGGGGGCGGTGTGATGGAGGGTGTGGGGTGGGGGCGGGGTTTGGGGTTTTGAAATAAAGACGAACAAATCATTGGTTGTGGTTTAGATTGTGAGGCGGTTGCCGAGTTTGTGTATTTGTAAATGTGCACCTGTTCCAATAAAGCGGCCTTTTTCACACTTCATTGGTTTTTTGGTCTGCTCACTCTCCCCCACCCCTCTCTCCCAAGGGGGGCTTGGGGGAGGGCAGCCGACCCCTGGGAGGTCTCCTCCCCCGGGCGGTTTGGGAGATCAGGGTGGGGGCTCCCCTTCTAGCAGATTCCATTTGGGCTCCTTTTGGGCTGGTTTTTAGTTGTATTGTGCGCTGCCTATAAATGGGCGTGTTCCCGTTTTACGGGCACCATTTTGGGCTTTGGTGACCTGGTGGCCGGTTTGTTCTTAGATATTTTTGTCCCTCCCTCCCTCCCTGTTTGGGGCTTTTTCTGATTTTATTCATTTTTGTTTGGCTGCTGTATGGGACATGTGGGCATGGGTTTTTGGCTTTGTTCTTTTGTCGCTTGGGACAGGTGCGTGGCGGTTTGCTATGTTATTGTCAGTTTTGGGCCAGGTTTGGACCCGTTGGTTGTAAAGTAGGACCTTGTTGGGGGATGTTTCATACTGATTGAGGTGGGGTTCGGAGATTATGGGTCGGGGGATATGATCTGTTGGTTTATAATCGGGGATGTGATATTTTGTATTTGATAAGGTGATGTTATAATGTTATTTGGGGTTTGTATGGTTTATGTGTTTGGGTATGTACGGGTGGGGGCGGGTGTGATGGAGGGTGTGGGGTGGGGGCGGGGTTTGGGGTTTTGAAATAAAGACGAACAAATCATTGGTTGTGGTTTAGATTGTGAGGCGGTTGCCGAGTTTGTGTATTTGTAAATGTGCACCTGTTCCAATAAAGCGGCCTTTTTCACACTTCATTGGTTTTTTGGTCTGCTCACTCTCCCCCACCCCTCTCTCCCAATACGGGTGTGGCTGCGTTTCATTAGCGGTGAGGAAGGCGAGGCGTGGATGTTAACGTCTCCGACGCTTTTTGTGTGTGTGGGTCCAGGAATTCTGACCAAAATGTTCAGCAGCGTGCTATAGAGCTACGAGTCGACGAATACTGAGATTTGGAGACCTCAGGAGACTTGAAGGTAACTCTTAAAGGAAACTTTAATTATTTGGAAGTGCATACGTTTGGTCCCCAATTATGTAATGTATTTGTCCCGCAACGCATTTCATCGCATACGTTTTTATTGCACTCTTATTTTCCCATTTAGCAATGCTACATAAAGGTCATTTAAAAAAGTCAAACGTATTCATGATATCCATCTCAGTTATTGGAACTCAGTCGGTACAATTGTTCAAGGCATTTCATCAGGCCGACATGTATGTAAAGTGAAGCTGCCATTGGTTATAAGGTAATAAAAAAGTAATGTAAATACCTTTTTGTTAGAAAGCGAATTTGCGATTTTTATGCACCTAATTTTGACCTTTGGATAGTGGAAATCTTGTGAAATGTGCATAGTAATTATCACTGGCTACCCTCAACATTTTGAACAGGTGCACCACCGAACCTGGCATATATAGCACACCGCCTGATGTACGTGTCCTCCAGACTTTTTCGTAGAGGTTGGTACCTATATGTCTTTTTAGAGCATATTTAGTTACGCTGTGCCGAGACTGCTCCTAATAACAATGGCCTACTTGGTGACGGCTGCTTCTTAATACTTGGAACTAATGACTTAAAGCAAAATTATGGGGCCCCTCCCCAGAATGTACTGATGAGCACGAGTCTCCCATAACTTACAGATATTCCTTGGAATGAATTTGAGTCCCGTTCAAGAGTTGGTGCTCCCTGGAGGGCTGGGGCCCACCCTGCGCTGCAGGAGCCTGTGATACACCCCTGCTTGGAACACCAAAGAATCAACACAAATAGTAGGTCTCCAAATGACAGCAGCAGGACTTTCAGAATGCTGACTTGGAATATTAACGTAAGCAAGAATGTTGTCATCTACATATACATTAATTTCATTGACTTAAGCACTCACGTCAAAATCAAACTTTAATCACCTGTATAACTTAAGGCCCTGAATCCCATGTCACCGATGGGCAGGTTGAATGCCAGATCAAGGATGAGTAGCCCACCCTTAAAGGCCAAAAGAAAGACATGATGCAATACATCCCACAAAGGGACTGCTCGAGTCAAGGTGATTTAGAACCACAAGGAAATGTATCACATCCAGCAATAGGGGAAAGAAATGAAAATGCTTAACCACTCAGTGGTGCAGGTCCAATGAGGAATACAGTAATGAGCAAACTGACACAAGATGGTAAGTCATCCTTAAGACAAGAATCATTTAATAATTCTCTAAGGAGCCCCCTTAATGACAATGCGGCAAAGGTAGACAAAGCAGAAAAGGCAGTCCCTTGGCCTCCCCTCTTAACCATGGTTCAAGTCACTGTGGAGGCCTTAAACTATTATTCTGAGAAGTTTGCCATCCGGGTGGAAATGCTAAACAGGTTGGAGCTTTATGTTACCGGAATTGATGCCAACATAGAAACACTGACATTCTGTACCCACATCAAGAAGGGTTATTGAGGTTGGTCCCATGTCATGTTCAGGCTCCCCACTCGTGGAACAAGTTAATGTTCCCTGCCGAGTGTCCTACTATTGCTAACAAAAGAGCTAAAGTATTATTAAAAAAAAACTTTTGTTAGCAGGCCCAATGTAGGGTCCGAAACACTTGGTGCAATAAACAACACCCCTAATCCCTCACGTTGATCACAAAACAATGCATGCCAAAAGAGCTCGAAAATTAAAAAAACTGGTAAAATCGAGGAATCTGAAAATTCAATACCATCCATTCTCGATAAACAACAAAAGAAAATAACTGTTGCCGCTATGGTTGTATGCAGTGAGAATGACCTAGATGATGCACCTCCTCCACCTCTGAGAACCTCTGAATCCATGGTCATTGAACTCAAGAAATTTAACAGGTAGTATGGACAAAATCTCCTGGTCAATTCTCTAAGGGTCACTGAATCTCTGGAGTATCCCTCTCACAGCAGGGTGTTCACTTTTGCTTCACGAGAAAGCAGAGTGGAGAATGGCTCAGCTAGCAAGTTGGAGCCACATTGGAACGACAAATTAGGGGACCTCAATCCCCCGACATCTCAGGGGACCTCAATCCCCCGACATCACGAGACAAAAGAAATAACAAACCATCAAAACATCAGCGCAAGAGTTTGCCAAAAGGAAGATACAAGACCCAGCTCATGAGGACCCAAGCTGGGATCCCACGGTTGTGCTAAGCACAACAAAACATAAATTTTTTTCCAGATCTTTCAAAAAGATGATGTTAAACCAGTTCAAAACTCGGTGGTTCAAGGAAACAATGAAACCCTGGCTGGAATTTCAAATGACCAAAAAACAGAAGCAACAGGTGGGAACAATCATCCTTAAAAAAACCTAACAAAGAATGAAATAATCATAAGGGAAGATGTTAAGACTGGAAGCTGAACAGCGATAAACAGCTCCTTAAGGGTGACTTTCCATGCCAATAATCAAGGCTCAAACAAAGGTAAGTGGCACCCGGATGTGATAGAGCAATCCCAAAGAATGGTTATTACGAGACCAAGGAGAGAACAATCGATCGATGATGGTGAAACCCATGAAATTGGTGCTAATAAGAAGGTTCTAAGAATGATAGGATCCAAAATCCAAAATAAACCTCAAAGAAATGCCTAAGAGGCATAATACGGCTAGTGTTGATTAAATCGACAACTATATGAAATCAAATCCCAGACACGAGACAAGCCTTGTCTCCATCTATAGGTATTTCAAATCAAGATAAAACCTCTGTATCTCCAGGTTCAAGCCTGCAACGAAGTTCTTTGAAAGAGTGCTTGTTGTCAATGGAGACCTCCCCGCAGGCAGGTGCAACAAGAGATAAAGAAACTAATACACAGCTATATTTTACACCAGCAAACGTTTCAAGTGGATGACACAACATCGAGGGAATGTTGGTTGGTCTGTAGTATTTCATTGCACCAGAACGTCAACTCAACAGAGATAGAATCAGTTAAACTTGTCACAAATAAGAGCCCTCGATTCGAACATAAGGCAAAAACTACAAAGGTTACCTGGCTCACAGAGGAAATAGTCAATGGGGTACTGGCGAAAAAGTTCTACTTCAAGAAAGGGGGCATTTTTATTACTGGGTACATAGAGGAAGTCTACCTACACATTTTGACAAGGGGACCTTTTAACCAGTCGAGTGCAATATCACAACTGATTGGTATCCGCCCTCCAGCTTATTTTATCCTGAGGAAGCGCATGAGCAAGAATTCCTCATACACCTTTGCAAAGGTGACCCAGCTTGATATGTCGACTATAGCACACACAACAAAGTAGTACTCAGATATAGAGTTCAACCCTTTAAAAAAGGCCACAGTATGACACTGCGGTTCCTCCATGGGGGCGTTTGTGCGCCGCCCCCCCCGCTTTCTCGCCGTGCGAGAAGGCAGAAACAAATGGTAGTTAATTATTGCCGTAATAATATAACTACCATTTGTTTCTGCCTTCTCGCACGGCGAGAAAGCAGAACTTCCTGGTTTTGGTTTACAGTGGGCGGTGTTACTCGAGGGCAGGGGGGATTGGCTTGGGGGAGTGGCTTGCCCACTGTTGTTAATACTAACTGTTTGGGCACCTTGAGGCCGCTCAAACAGACAGTATTAACAACAGTGGGAAAGCCACTCCCCCAAGACACTCCCCCCTGCCCTTGAGTAACACCACCCACTCACTCTCCCTCTTGTCTCTGTACGCTGCAGCAGCAGCATACAGAGAGAAAATGATGTAGCCTGGGGCAGCCGGCCGCACCAATCAAAAATGCAGCAGTGGAGGGGAGGGAGGCAGCCTGCCGCGCCGTCTTCCTGATGACGTGCTGCAGGACTTGAAACCAGGACAGCGGGAGTCGGGAAGGAGACTCCGGACGGTAAGTTTATTTATGTTTTTTTTTTGGGGGGGGGGGGGTAGTGCATATGGTGGGGTCCAAACTTGAATGGCGTGGTGAGCTAAAAAAACAATGGATTTAGGCCCAGATCTCCGACTGGGGGTGAGTTTTGAAATTGTTCAGCATTCCGTTCAACATTTGTTCTTTTTGCAATTAACTAAGAATTCCAGCAGACATCTAGTCGACCTAGTGTTACCCAGAATGAACTAGTATCATATTTAAGATTCCCCAATGTTCCACTCAGGGGTCAACGGGTTAATTTCTGGTTTTCGGGCTTTTCATTAATGACAGAAGAACAAACACCACATACCATAAATATTTGTAAGGAAGTGAACTGACGGGTATGGCACTTCCATTGTCTACGTTGTTTGCACAATATGTCCTGCAAATAAGGCGAAGAGGAAGTCTTAAGACACTCCCGTTCCTCGTAAATGTGTGCGCTTCACAGCGAGGGTTCGGTTCCTGCTCTCATGTTTAGGGGGAGATTACAAGAGTGGGCTCCTGCCTTCTGCGCCTGCGAGTGAAGTATGAGGCGACATGTTGATGAATTTAGTAATTCTGCATACTTTGAAGATCTGTGCGTGCCAAAGATCAATTACGTTATTGACTCTGTACAGCTGCCGGTTACTGAGACCTCTTTAAAGGTCTCGTTCCAGGTACATAAGTTCACACAATCGCCCCTCCACTTTCAAATGTCACCAGCCGCGACTGCACAAAACCTCACAACTCTATAAGATTTGTGATAAAAAACCATACAGAAGCTCACCAACTCTGTTCTTGGAAACTGGGTGGCTTAAAAACATTTTAGAAACTTCTATAATAACCACTTTTTGGAATAGGCATCATATTTTCCCACCACAAGAGACCTTGGCCAAGAAAGAGATCAAATTGATTGGGTTTATTGAATTGAATAATATGGAGGTCAAACACACATTGAGGAGCCGTCCAAATGGTGGCCTAGCAACTTATTTTTAAGTAGATCTAAAGTCCCAGGCATCACAACTGGAACTGCTTCAACCTTGGATCTTGGCAGAAAATCTGTAGGATTGGTTCAGTGATACAAGACATCCCATAATCATTTTGAATGTATGTATTAATCCGGCAACTGCAGAAAAATGTAAGGAAGAGGCAAACCTGCAATCTTTGTTAATATGTCTGACGCAGGATCACAGCGGTACCGAATTTATAATAAAAAGCGATTGCAACGTAAACATGTTTTATCAACAGGACGTCAATTAGCTTTTTGCTGAACAAGACCATGAATGGCAGATCCTGGACAAGCTGGTGCCATAATTGGAGAACAGACATAGTAGAATTGGTGCTTCTATCCTTATGGCCTGCATTAGCACAATCCTTAGAGCACTAAATGGAATATTCCAAGAGGCCCAGCAGTCTGGAAAAATACACATTACCTCTGAATCAAGCTTTACAATAGGCTGTACCTAGGTGTCCGTTGTTTAACCAGAAATTCTCCTTCAGGATTGCCTTACAGCCAGAAAGTGACCATTGTGCCCAGAAAATGGGCTTAAGTACTGTGACCAGCCTATACTCGAATGACTCCATACCACTATCCCCAACGACTGCAGAAAAACTTAAAAGGCTGCAATGGAAAGTTCACATCTCAAACGATATAATAGTGTAGTGACAACTTCATCAGACAGACACCGGACACCAAAGCCCCTCCCCACCACCAACAACAAGCCACCCATCACTACCTGGAATCCCGCCACGGTGAACACGTCACAGCGACTATGAACAACACCGACTCCTGGGCCCTCACGGACCCCTGCTTCCCACACATCTATCACAGGGCCGCCGCCGCCATCGCACTGGAACTAGGCCGGACTATCAATGCCTCTTTCAAATCCAGCATCTTTCCTGATGACTGGAAGTGGGCGGAAGTCAAGCCCCTCCTCAAGAAGTCCTCGGCTGACCCGACAGACCTGAAAAACTACTGACCCATCTCTCTGCCCCCCTTTGCTGCCAAAGTCACAGAGAGACTCGTAAACGCTCAGCTGACCACCTTCATCAAAGAGAACTCCATCCTAGACTCCTCCCAGTCCGGATTCCACAGCAACCATAACACGAGACCGCCCTCCTCGCCACCACCGATGACATCTGCATGTTACTCGACCAGGGACACACTACGGCCCTCATCCTACTAGACTTCTCCGCAGCTTTTGACACCGTCTCACACCACAGGCTCGCAGCCAGACTTCACGACGCTGGGATATGAGGAACAGCCCTCAACTGGATCCGATCCTAGCTCTCGGGCAGGACCCAGAGGATCAGACTCCCACCCTTCCTCTCCGAACCCACAGAGATCAACTGCAGTGTACCCCAAGGATCGTCACTCAGACCCACGCTATTCAACTTCTACAAGCCCCTCTTGCCTCCATCGTCAGACAGCATGAGCTCAGCATAGTCTCATACGTCGACGAAACACCCAGCCAGGGCCGGACTGGCCGCTGCAGGCACCGGGCAATCACCCGGTGCGCCGCAAGGATGGGGGGCAGTTTTGGACCCCTGGGGGCTGTTTTTGTTACAGGACCTTAACAAAATCGGCTGAAAACCGGCCGGGCAAAGAGCTTGGTCGCACCCCCAATGTACCCCCCTCCGCCGGGGGTGGGCGGCCGAGCACTTTCTCAGGGCCGGTTTTTGTTCCCAGTCCGGCCCTGCACCCAGCTCATCCTCTCCCTCACAAAGAACCCTGAAGGCACCAGACTCGGCTTCCAGGAAGGAAGGAAAGACGTAGCAGCTTGGATGAAAGAGAGCTGCCTGAAGCTAAACTCCGAGAAGACAGAGGTCCTCATCCTAGGACCTTCTAACTCTGCATGGGAAGGCACCTGGTGGCCCACCACCATCGAGTGTCCACCCACCCCTACAGACTGCACAAGGAACCTTGGCATCATCCTGGAATCCTCCTTCACCATGTCCCACCAGATCAACTCCGTTGTCTCCACCAGCTTCAACTGCCTTCGCATCCTCCGAAAGACCTTCAAACGGATACCCCCCAAATGCAGAAAGACCGTCAACTACGCACTCATAACCAGCAGACTGGACTACGGCAATGCCCTCTATGCAGGAATCAACAGAACTCTGCTACACAAACTCCAAACCATCCATAACGCCACAGCCAGACTCATACTCGGGACACCACGACATGAACACATGACCCAACACCTACATGACCTCCACTGGCACCCCGTCATGTAGAGACTGACCTTCAAACTGCTCACCCATGCCTACAAATCCCTCCACAACATCGGACCCAAGTACCTCAATGAGAGGGTCTCCTTCCACGTACCCAAAAGGAACCCTGCGTCAACCCCCCGCATCTGCAGAAACAGAGCTGGCGGACGAGCCTTCTCCCATGTCGCAGCCAAGACCTGGAAGGGACTCCCAGCAAACATCAGAAGGTCCCCAAACCTGCACACCATCAGGGAGAACCTCAAGACCTGGCTCTTCGACTGAACTGGAGCTGCACCCCCCCCCCGCGCCTTGAGACCCTCACGGGTAAGTAGCACACTTTATAAATCCCCGGATTGATTGATTGATTAATTGAGTGTGTTGCACTTACACATTTGAAATCATCTCTAGATAGTAGCCCAGTGCATGGCTGGGAGTTAACTGGAAAAGTGGTTAAACAAGTTTCCAATCCGGTACACCATAAAGGATATCAACTGGGCCTATAAAGCAAAAGTCAGAATGGTTTACCCAAGCCTTAAAGATAGCAAAAAACAGCTTGAACCTCCCAAATAATAGAAGTGTGGAAGTGTCCTACCAACAGAACTCGAGGGAACATTTAGACAAGCCAGACAGGGTAATAAAAACACAATGTGGGCAGCGAAGGAGTACAGTGAAAGCCTGTGGGAGAGAATCTTTTATGAGTAAGAACAGACACATAAAACAATTTTGGAGGGCCATCAACAATCTGGAAAGAGGTCCTCACACTGCCAACAACGTTAACATCAGTGGGTCAGCTTGGGTGCAGTACATTGCAGCCATCTATGCTATTAGACTTTATGAATACATATCCTTATTTAGACTCACCTTAATATCCCCCGAGGTGGGACTCGACCGGCTTGGATATTAAAATCTATCAACCAAGGGAGATAGAGAAGTTACTCAGATGGCACCCCTAGACTTTTTAACTAAAAATCGGGGAACTAGGGAAATTATCTAACTCCACTGTATATGTTTTGCTCTTAATTTGATTTCAGATTCATAATGAGGTGCGATCATTCACCTGATATATAAAGGCAGCAGAGAAAGCGATCCAGCAAATGACCGCCCGATTGCTCTTAGACAATGAGGCCAAATATGCAGGCTTTTCCTTCATGATCTGAATAGTTGGGCAGAGAAGTGGCATATCATTCCATACAATCAGACCGACTTTCACCTGGGAGTGGGTTCACTGACCAATCTGAAAGTCTTAGCCATGATATTAAGAACAGCGCTGAAACTCAAAAGCTTCTTGCATGCCTGTTTTGGGGATCTGAAGGCGGCTTTCGGCTGCATAGACAGGATAAAGCTCGGGTATAAACTTGCAGCCTGAGTGATCTCTGGGAAATTATTTAAGGCAATCCAACATCTTCATCCCTAAACCTGGATTTGGATAAAAATAGGAGATGGAAAAAGGGTCTCTTACAAGATCCACACCACAACAGGTCTCACATAAGGCTGTGTGTTTGCGCCAGCCTTGTGTAACCTCTTCTTGGCAGACCACATGCTAGACATGGATCTGACCAAAGCCAATGCATCTACATTAGGGGGCAAACCACTGACAAGCATGTTGTATGAAGAAAACCTCCTTCTCCTCAGTAGAACCAAGGTGGGCCATCAAAAACTGTTTACATTAAGCGATTAAACGTCAGCAAACAAACTGGAAATTAACCTCAGCAAACCAAAAGTGTTAGCATTTAGTAAAAGACCCAGGAGCACTGGACCATGGTTCATAAATAATCATGAACTAATCCAAGAGCAACATTATAAGTATCTATGAGTCCTAATTGACACAAAAGGTGCCTTTCTTAGACACAAGGATCACATTAAATCAAAAGCTGGGGCCCTTCTTGCTGCTTTTGTGTTCCCTCAGAAAAGGTTTGGAGGTTACTCACTCTTCCCTACCCTGGAGGTCATTAGCACAAAGCTCCTGCTCATTATAGATTACGCTAATAAAGCTCTTTGAGGTTGCGAATCCTAGTGGTTGGGAGCGCTCAGCCTCAACACATACCAGAGAGCTCTTCGCTTCACCCAGCATTGCTTCCCCAACCCAAATCAGGCTGGAATTCGGGCGTGTGAAGCAAATATATGAAAGACAATGCCTTTTATTAAATGTTACCATAAATTAAGAGCTGGTAAGGATGACTCAGTAGACCCAAGGCTTTGGATAGAATTATCCATTGACACATGACATTGCTATTACAGAGATTAAATAACCTACTAATAAATGGGCTGTTGCAGCTCTCAATGGCATTTATAGTTTTTAAGAAACATGTCAACAAACGTACGCATGATATGTTGTTGCTGAATGATAAAAACTGCCTTCTCAAAGCGAGCTCATTCATGGATCACCATATACTACTATAAAACCTTAGCCCAGCAGGCGTTTCACGGTTCTTGTTATTCGCTTTAAATGAAAATGAAATGAATGTGTCTGCGTTTAGATTATCCTACCTTGGATTTATGCCCTAAATGGTTTGCAAACGGAAACAACAAATATTGTAGCGGCAGTATCCAAACCTCTGAAACTATAGGTAGGTAATTAGTATTTACCAATTCGTAAATACCGAATTTTACTGATTCCTTATTTACAAATCGGTAAATTTTATGTAGGTATTTTACCAAATTATTTAACGAATCTGTAACATTCGGTAATTACCGAATCGGTATTTACTGATTCGGTAATTGCCATTGCCTTGAGGCCCATAGGAACCAATGGCAATTACCAAATCGGTAAATACCGATTCGGTAAAATTAACGAATTGACATGGGGGGCAGGGTGTCACTTTGACACCTAGTTGCACCCCTGATTCAGGCTTGTGTGCCATGTGACACACATGCATGCCCTTAGGGCATGTATGTGTGCCACATGGCACAGGTGTAGATGCACAGATGTGCATGTACACAGGAATTCCTTATTTACCATCAAATAGATTTGATGGTAAATAACGAATTCTGAAGGGTCTAAGGCACTGTTTTCAGTGCCACCTACATCACAAATTACCGATTCAGTAAATTTACAGATTCGGTAATTTACAGAATCGGTAAATTTACTGAATCTGTAATTTTAAGGCCCCCTACATCTGGAACTCCAAATACCGGTCGGTAACGGCCGAAATTGGCCGTTACCGACCGGTATTTGACCACCTACATCTGGCCCTGTGCAGACAATTACATTTCTGAATCAGGTTGGGAATAAACAGCAACAAAAATCTTGAAAACGGACATGATGCTGTAATCTATATTTTAAACTGTTAGATCAAAACCAGGATCTATTTTCATATTGTATTTTTGTTCTGGCTCTATCATTTTACCTGATTGTAAATCTTTAAAATTAATTTTTGCTGTGATTTGTATGCCGTGTTTTTATTAACCAAGCATATATTATACATTTAAAACAAGAGGGCACCATCCAAAGTCAAAAGTGTGTTAATGTCTGGCCAAAGCAGGAGTTAAAATCTGGAAAGAAATGTCTGCCAAACATGGCAGAGTTGAGACCACCTTAAATTCAGATAGACAGTAAAACATTTCCCATAAAAGCATACAGCTGAGGACCGAGTACCTTTTGAACTTTTAAACTGGATCACCAACTAACAATTATCAACTCAGCCTACTATCCAGTCAGATATCAGTAAAGATGCTTCCGTTAGATCTGCTCTGCTACCCTAAAATGTCGCACCTGCAGGTTAAATCTGTGATTATTTCTTCTTTGAATCAAAAATGAAAGAAGTTTTTTTTTTTTTTTTTGCCACAACACGATCTCTCAACTATGATTTTGTGGCTTAAGTGTCTGCAATGCTGGGAGTCACAGATGCCCAGTGCTGGTGGAGAACCCACCAACAATGTATAACTCCAAACCCTGTAGTTTAAGACTGTTATTACAGGAGGATCTGCTCACTCATGGATCATGTCCAGTCAGTTAAAAAAGCCTACAGAAATAGGGCGGACAGAGGGATTGTTCCAGTCACCATGTTAGTTTCATTTTATCTTTATTTACTGAGTTTTATATAGCGCAAACTTGACCCGAGGGCATCAGAGCGCTTCACAGAGTTAGCAGCATATACTTGAGAGCCATTTGGAGTAAATGCAGATACATAGTGACAGAAATATATGAGGTATGAAATGGCATAAGCCGAAATATGTTAGATACATTTGGGATACAAATAGATACATGTGACGATGTATACAAGGATATTGTGGGAAGATTGCTGATACAATTTTGAGGTAATTAGAGTATACAAAATACATGTTGCTTTGCAGAGCACAGCTGCAATTGTACAAAATTACTGGTGAAGTGAAATAATAACAGAAAAACACATATTAGCAGTAAATATGACAACAGAGGCTGACCAGAAGTAACGACAAGCATTGTAGGTCTGAGGTAGCTGAGGTAAGGCCTCTTATGGATGGGGAAACTAGAGGCACAGATTTCCCCAGGGTAGTGGTTCACAGATTTATTTGGAGAGAGTAGGGAGGGAGTCTACAGACTAGGCAGGAGCTTTAAGGCAGGTTTAGGTATTTGTTGAAGAGGAAAAACTTCAGTTTTGTCTTGAAGTGAAGGAAGAGTTGATTTTCCCGCAGGTCCCAGGGCAGTGAGTTCCAGATTTTTGGAGCATTCCCAGAGAAGGAGCGGGTGCACGATTTATCTCTCTTCAATTTTGAAGGGATCAAGAGTAGTCTGGTTGAGCTTCATAGTGGTCTATTTTGGTCGCCATTTGATAATTTATTCGTGAGGGAGACTGGCTTTTTACTGTAGAGTGCTTTGTGGGTTATGCAGGCAGTTTTTAGTATGGCCCTTTTCCTCGATTGGTAACCAGATGAGTTGTCTGAGGGTGGGAGTGACGTGATCAAAGAGCCTTTCCCCCAATACAAGTCTAGCTGCAGCATAGAGTGTGGCTTTCAGTGGGGCTAGGTAAGATTTTGGGGCGCCTGTAACCATTGCGTTGCTGTAGTCTAGCTTGGGTAAAACTAAAGATTTCACCACTGTCTTTAGGTCTTCACTGGAGTTGAAGGGTTTGACTTTTTTGATATTTTTCAGTGTGTAGAATGCTCTTATTGCAGAGGCATTGATATTGTCTTTCGTGCTTAGGTGGGAGTTGGGTGTAATCCCCAGGGATTTAATAGAGTTGGAGATGGACAGTTTACAGTTTAAAGCTGTGAGGTTGTCAAGCCAGCATTACACAGGAAAGGATTTTTCTTTGAGATGGATGGTAAGGAGTTCAGTTTTGCTGGGGTTGAGTTTGAGGTGATTGCTGGTCAACTGGACTTGAACTGTGAGAATAGTGTTATTTAGGTGCTGGATGTCTTTCACTGATGACGTTTTCATATAGAGTTGGGTGTCATCTGCATATAGATGATAGTCTATTCTAGCTTTCCTCAGGATCATTGCAAGGGGTTCTATATAGAGGTTGAATAGTTTGAGAAACAGGATTTGCCCTTGAGGGACTCCTTTGGAGACTGGTGTTTTTTTATGTTGAGTTATTGAGCTTGATTAGCTTCAAGTGTTGGCTTAGATAGGAGGAGAGCCACTGATGGACAGTTCCATTGATACCTGAACCTTGTGAGAGTGTGTTTAGGAGGATGCTTTGGTTGACAGTGTCAAAGGTGGCCGAGAGGTCTAGGAGGTCTATGAGGCAGGTCTGGCCGTTGTCCAAAGATCTGTTAAGGTGTCCATGAACCCAAACTGGAAGGTATCAAGCAGGTTGTATCTTTTAATATGGTTGTTGAGTTGGACAAGCCCATATTTTTCCATGGTTTTTGGTGAGGAGGGTGAGGTTGGTTATAGGTCTGTAGTTATTACGATCGTTGTGGTTGGCGTCTGTTTTTTTGATGAGGGGGTGACTTGGCCAAGTTTGAGGGGAGGCAGCATAGAGCCGCTTGATAGAGAGGAGTTGACAATTTTGGTCCAAATCGGTGAGATGATGAACATGCAATTTATGACAATAGCAGCAGCAGAGATGTGAAATTCCAGCTTCATGCTGGAGTGTAACTTGACCACTTCTTCAGGTGTATAGTTGGATTTAGACCAGGTTGCATTGTTTTTCTTTTGCAGGGGAAGGAGGTTGGTGGTCTGAGTTGGAGAGGGGGAGGCATCCATTAATTGACGTTAGGATTATGGGTGAGCTCTTTCCTCCCGGGGTACCTTTAGTGCAGGGTAGGGAGTTGGATAGCTCGAGAGATAGCTCAATGTTCAATATATTTTTTCAGCGGAAAATGCAGCAACTTCTTCAGTGCTCTGGAGATTTGTCACTTGAATGCTGGGGGAAGGAAGAGGTTTGTTGTTTGATGATGGTGAATAGGTCTTTAGGTCTGTTCCTAGACCACTCAAGTTGATCTCGAAAGAATGCAAATTATTCTTTAAAGATATGTTTTTTGTATTTTTGGCATTCAGCCCGGAGGATAGAGAAATTGGATTCTGACGGTTGTAGTCTCCAGTTTCTTTCAGATGAACGGAGTTGTTGCCATTCAATCTTCAGGTCTTTGTTGAGCAAGGCTCTGGAGGGGATCTATCCTGATTCTTGAGTTTAAGGGAAGCGATTGTTCCACGAGTGCTGTAATTTTTGTGATTATCAGTCTAGGCAGTCAGAGTAGATAACGATTAATAGACTTAGTGGGGGCAGGGCCCTTATTGCTGGCATGAGGAAGGATTGGCAGATGTCATTGAAAAGGTGATGGGTGCTTGCCTCGACCAAGACATAGTGTATGTATGAGGTCGTAAAGACAAAAAGTAGCCCAGCTAGATTCCAACTTCTTGGTGGCGCCCCCAGTCTCTGTCAGTTTATTGTTTGTGCACTGGTGATACCCTCTGACAATTGAGAGAGTCCGCTAATTCTTTATTAGTTAATAATTCTGGGCCACATGGTTGGCAAATGCAGGCAAGGCAAGTTAGTGAGTTACTCAGAGTCACAAATTGCTGGGCTCATGGTGGGATTTGGGCTTCCATTAGGATGTCGGTGTCTTCAGCTCCTGCTCCAGCAGCAGCCTATTCAGATACAGGTGGGGGCCAGCCAAGGGTAGGTGCCACTCCCAGCCTCCCCACCAGAATTTCACAAAATCCCCAATGGGCTCTGAAAGTAAGTATCAGATAGAGGCAGGAGAGATCTATTTGAGTCGATTGTTTGGATGTCAAAATCGGCTGAAAACCGGCCGGGCAAAGAGCTCGTCGCACCCCCAATGTACCCCACTCCCCCGGGGGTGGGCGGCCAAGCACTTTGTCAGGGCCGGTTTTTGTTCCCTGTCCGGCCCTGCACCCAGCTTATCCTCTCCCTCACAAAGAACCCTGAAGACACCAGACTCGGCTTCCAGGAAGGAATGAAAGACGTAGCAGCTTGGATGAAAGAAAGCTGCCTGAAGCTCAACGCAGAGAAGACCGAGGTCCTCATCCTAGGACCTTCCAACTCTGCATGGGAAGGCACCTGGTAGCCCACCACCCTCGGGTGTCCACCCACCCCTACAAACCGCACAAGGAACCTTGGCATCATCCTGGATTCCTCCCTCACCATATCCCACCAGATCAACTCTGTTGCCTCCACCAGCTTCAACTGCCTTCGCATCCTCCAAAAGACCTTCAAATGGATACCCCCATAATGCAGAAATACCGTCACCCACGCACTCATAACCAGCCGACTGGACTACGGCAATGCCCTCTATGCAGGAATCAACAGAACTCTGCTACACAAACTCCAAACCATCCAGAACGCCACAGCCAGACTCGTACTTGGGACACCCTGACATGAACACATGACCCAACACCTACATGACCTCCACTGGCACCCCGTCGAGTAGAGAGTGACCTTCAAACTTCTCACCCATGCCTACAAATCCCTCCACAACATTGGACACAAGTACCTCAATGAGAGGGTCTCCTTCCACGTACCCAAAAGGAACCTAGCAGAGACCCCCCGCATCCGCAGAAACAGAGCTGGCGGACGAGCCTTCTCCCACGTCGCAGCCAAGACCTGGAACGGACTCCCAGCAAACATCAGACGGTCCCCAAACCTGCACACCATCAGGGAGAACCCAAGACCTGGCTCTTCGACTGAACGGGAGCTGCACCCCCCCCCAGCGCCTTGAGACCCTCACGGGTAAGTAGCACACTTTATAAATCCCCTGATTGATTGATTAATTGAGTGTGTTGCACTTACACATTTGAAATCATCTCTAGATAGTAGCCCAGTGCACGGCTGGGAGTTAACTGGAAAAGTGGTTAAACAAGTTTCCAATCGGGTACACCAAAAAGGATATCAACTGGGCCTATAAAGTAAAAGTCAGAATGGTTTACCCAAGCCTTAAAGATAGCAAAAAACAGCTTGAACCTCCCAAATAATAGAAGTGTGGAAGTGTCCTATTAACAGAACTCGAGGGAATATATAGACAAGCCAAACAGGGTAATAAAAACAAAATGTGGCAGCGAAGGAGTGCAGTGAAAGCCTGTGGGAGAGAATATTTTTTTGACTAAGAACAAACCATAAAACAATTTTGGAGGGACATCAACAATCTGGAAAGAGGTCCTCATACTGCCAACAACGTTAACATCAGTGAGTCAGCTTGGGTGCAGTACCTTGCAGCCATCTATGCTAACAGACTATATGAATACATATCCTTATTTAGACTCACCTTAATATCCCCCGAGGTGGGACTCGACCGGCTTGGATATTAAAATCTATCAACCAAGGGAGATAGAGAAGTTACTCAGATGGCACCCCTGGACTTTTTAACTAAAAATTGGGGAGCTAGGTAAATTATCTAACTCCACTGTATAACTTTTGTTTCGCTCTAAATTCGATTCCAGATTCATAATGAGGTGCGATCATTCACCTGATATATAAAGGCAGCAGAGAAAGCGATCCAGCAAATGACCGCCTGATTGCTCTATTAGACAATGAGGCCAAATATGCAGGCTTTTACTTGATGATTTGAATAGTTGGGCAGAGAAGTGGCATACAATTCCATACAATCAGACCGGCTTTCACATGGGAGTGGGTTCACTGACCAATCTGAAAGTCTTAGCCATGATATTAAGAAGAGCGCCGAAACTCAAAAGCTTCTTGCATGCCTGTTTTGGGGATCTAAAGGCGGCTTTCGGCTGCATAGACAGGATAAAGCTCAGGTATAAACTTGCAGCCTGGGTGATCTCTGGGAAATTATTTAAGGCAATCCAACATCTTTATCCCCAAACCTGGATTTGGATAAAAATAGGAGATGGAAAAAGGGTCTCTCACTAGATCCACACCACAACAGGTCTCAAATAAGGCTGTGTGTTTGCACCAGCCTTGTGTAACCTCTTCTTGGCAGACCACATGCTAGACATGGATCTGACCAAAGCCAATGCACCTACATTAGGGGGCAAATCACTGACAAGCATGTTGTATGAAGAAAACCTCCTTCTCCTCAGTAGAACCAAGGTGGGCCATCAAAAACTGTTTACATTAAGCGATTAAACGTCAGCAAACAAACTGGAAATTAACCTCAGCAAACCAAAAGTGTTAGCATTTAGTAAAAGACCCAGGAGCACTGGACCATGGTTCATAAATAATCACAAACTAATCCAAGAGCAAGATTATAAGTATCTATGAGTCCTAATTGACACAAAAGGTGCCTTTCTTAGACACAAGGATCACATTAAATCAAAAGCTGGGGCCCTTCTTGCTGCTTTTGTGTTCCCTCAGAAAAGGTTTGGAGGTTACTCACTCTTCCCTACCCTGGAGGTCATTAGCACAAAGCTCCTGCTCATTATAGATTACGCTAATAAAGCTCTTTGAGGTTGCGAATCCTAGTGGTTGGGAGCGCTCAGCCTCAACACATACCAGAGAGCTCTTCGCTTCACCCAGCATTGCTTCCCCAACCCAAATCAGGCTGGAATTCGGGCGTGTGAAGCAAATATATGAAAGACAATGCCTTTTATTAAATGTTACCATAAATTAAGAGCTGGTAAGGATGACTCAGTAGACCTAAGGCTTTGGATAGAATTATCCATTGACACATGACATTGCTATTACAGAGATTAAATAACCTACTAATAAATGGGCTGTTGCAGCTCTCAATGGCATTTATAGTTTTTAAGAAACATGTCAACAAACGTACGCATGATATGTTGTTGCTGAATGATAAAAACTGCCTTCTCAAAGCGAGCTCATTCATGGATCACCATATACTACTATAAAACCTTAGCCCAGCAGGCGTTTCACGGTTCTTGTTATTCGCTTTAAATGAAAATGAAATGAATGTGTCTGCGTTTAGATTATCCTACCTTGGATTTATGCCCTAAATGGTTTGCAAACGGAAACAACAAATATTGTAGCGGCAGTATCCAAACCTCTGAAACTATAGGTAGGTAATTAGTATTTACCAATTCGTAAATACCGAATTTTACTGATTCCGTATTTACAAATCGGTAAATTCTATGTAGGTATTTTACCAAATTATTTAACGAATCTGTAACATTCGGTAATTACCGAATCGGTATTTACTGATTCGGTAATTGCCATTGCCTTGAGGCCCATAGGAACCAATGGCAATTACCAAATCGGTAAATACCGATTCGGTAAAATTAACGAATTGACATGGGGGGCAGGGTGTCACTTTGACACCTAGTTGCACCCCTGATTCAGGCTTGTGTGCCATGTGACACACATGCATGCCCTTAGGGCATGTATGTGTGCCACATGGCACAGGTGTAGATGCACAGATGTGCATGTACACAGGAATTCCTTATTTACCATCAAATAGTATTTGATGGTAAATAACGAATTCTGAAGGGTCTGTGGCACTGTTTTCAGTGCCACCTACATCACAAATTACCGATTCAGTAAATTTACAGATTCGGTAATTTACAGAATCGGTAAATTTACTGAATCTGTAATTTTAAGGCCCCCTACATCTGGAACTCCAAATACCGGTCGGTAATGGCCGAAATCGGCCGTTACCGACCGGTATTTGGCCACCTACATCTGGCCCTGTGCAGACAATTACATTTCTGAATCAGGTTGGGAATAAACAGCAACAAAAATCTTGAAAACGGACATGATGCTGTAATCTATATTTTAAACTGTTAGATCAAAACCAGGATCTATTTTCATATTGTATTTTTGTTCTTGCTCTATCATTTTACCTGATTGTAAATCTTTAAAATTAATTTTTGCTGTGATTTGTATGCCATGTTTTTATTAACCAAGCATATATTATACATTTAAAACAAGAGGGCACCATCCAAAGTCAAAAGTGTGTTAATGTCTGGCCAAAGCAGGAGTTAAAATCTAGAAAGAAATGTCTGCCAAACATGGCAGAGTTGAGACCACCTTAAATTCAGATAGACAGTAAAACATTTCCCATGAAAGCATACAGCTGAGGACCGAGTACCTTTTCAACTTTTAAACTGGATCACCAACTAACAATTATCAACTCAGCCTACTATCCAGTCAGATATCAGTAAAGATGCTTCCGTTAGATCTGCTCTGCTACCCTAAAATGTCGCACCTGCAGGTAAATCTGTGATTATTTCTTCTTTGAATCAAAAATGAAAGAAGTTTTTTTTTTTTTTGCCACAACACGATCTCTCAACTTTGATTTTGTGGCTTAAGTGTCTGCAATGCTGGGAGTCACAGATGCCCAATGCTGGTGGAGAACCCACCAACCATGTATAACTCCAATCCCTGTAGTTTAAGACTGGTATTACAGGAGGATTTGCTCACTCATTGGTCATGTCCAGTCAGTTAAAAAAGTCTACAGAAATAGGGCGGACAGAGGGATTGTTTCAGTCACCATGTTAGTTTCATTTTATCTTTATTTACTGAGTTTTATATTGATAAGCGTGGCTCAAATCCACCCGAGTGACTTACCGCACTTACCTATAGTCACTATATAGGAAGTCAGCCGGACAGTGGAGAAGAATAAACAAAAGTCTTTATTAGGCCAAACAACACTCATATGAGAGGGCCCTGTCCGACCTCACTCCTAGGAGTGCGAACGAGAGGACTGACTCTCTGCATCACAGCAATACATTATAATGCAATACAGTTAGTAAGGGTACGCCCCTTGTGGAAAATTACCGAAACCCGGACCAGTGAACAATGCCATCATACAGCAGGCATCTGCACCTGCAAGGGATACATCGCTATCTCTACTCAAGGCCATGGAGCTAGGCTTCGGCGTCTCTGGGCATGAGAACATTACTGATAAAGAGACTTGTTAGTTTCGGCCACAGCAAGCTGAGAAACGAAAACTGCTGTCTTAGTGAATTTCTGTATTCCTGCGGGAGGGGCATATGAGCGAGCAGGGCCCGCAGGCACAGAGGGATTCACAAAATGGTGGCACACAGGCTAAGCTAAGGAACTAATATGGTCACACGTACATTTGAATATGAGTAAAGGAGCAAGTGAATTAATTCAGCATAGGTGCATATACGAACTTCATTAGTTAGCCATATGATGCTAACTTACATATGAGAAAGGATGATTGGGGCATCGAAAAGTGAATTCTATCAGACCCTCCTTTTAGCATCATTGGCTAACTATGGCCACATTTATTTGCCAAAAGGTAGTGTCGACATCCATTCTAGGGGCAGGACATTTCTACACCTTTCTTTTTATTTCTTTAGTCTAGAACATCCTCTGCAATAAACATCAACCAACTTGCATCAGCAGGAATTTCAGTAATCATAGAAGTTGTGTATTGACCAGGGAACTTCTTTTTCGGACGTAAATTCGTAGCACACATAGAGCAACATGGGGGGAGGCAATATACACAGAGGCAGAAAGTCAGTATTACACTCACCACACCAACCAAACCCATCAATATTTTCCAACCCCAGGAAGAAAAGGCACCCCAGAGCCACCCCTGTAAGGACCATGTCCCATTATCCTGATGCAGTTCAGTCGCTAATCTATGTAATTTCTGTACTGCCAAGTTAACAGTCGGAGCTGAGTCAGGGATATACACGCAACAAGATGTCCCGATGACGCGACAGGCCCCGCCCCTATCTGCCAGGATGACGTCAAGCACCATCCTATTTTGAATCGTAAATAATCTCATAGCCTGAATCTCAACGGACATGTTAGTTGAAATGTCAGCTTCAGTAAGAACTACCTTCTCCATTACCCTGGACAGTTGTCGGATGGCTCTACTATTAAATATCGGACCCCAGAAAGGTAACAAGCCCTTAGAAAAATCAGTCCATTGCTGGTACGAGGTGTCTGTCTGGTCAACGTCATCTACCTGAAGCTCCCTCCTTTTTCGCTGCTCTTGTGGACTGGGGAATCGACGATGAGTTTTGTGGTAATCAGAAGGAGCTACATATACAGGAGGAATCATGTAGGCTAGGTAACACACCCCACCCCAACCCTCGGGCAACCATAAGTATCCGTTATCTCCACACACGAAATAGATGCTGGGTGGGGCAATCAAAGAGGGGCTGAGAGGCAAACGTATCAATGCAGTCACGTTACAGGAGCTATTACCAACTTTGATGGGACCCCTCCCCTCTATACAGAAAAATGGAGAAGGACCTACCACAGCCAGGGGTATCAGGGACTTGGCACTGTTGTTACTCTTCGGGGGTGTCTGTAGGACAGAGAAGCATTCAATTTAAGGAAACTTTCCCTAACTTTGTCAGTATCATTTGGTATCAGAAACCGGCCCAACTTTTTCTCACACGTCTCTATAAAGGTCTGGTCAAAACGTCCGTCAGTGTATACTCGTCCAAGGGAAGAGGGGGGCAAAGGACGTACTCGCATCGTCATTGTCGACCCCCTATTCTGCAGTCGAGGAGTCAAGAAATCTGGCTGTTGAAAATATTTAACAAGACCTATGAGAGTATACCACCCCACACAACTATTCACGGGAGTCAAGGGAAGTGCAAGGAATCTATCTTTTTTATAGGCAGCAGAAGGCAAGAGCCCACAGACCCAGCAGTCAGTTAAATTGGTGGTGGCATGTGCATGGTGCAAAGTCTTAATAAAAACATTTTCTTTGTAACCTTTTCTCAACATTCTTTCACCATAATCCACAGTAATCATGTTATGTTCAGGAACGGCGGTGGGTGTGGGTGCAAACACATGAACAGGGTAGGCTTTATCCAGGAAAAACAATATTCCAGGAGTCACTATAAAAGCAATTAGGACAATTATTATCACCACTATTTTTCCTTTTCGGGGAAGGGCCAACCAGGGGGAATCAGGTACAGGTCTCGGAGGAGCCGCAAAGGGCTGCTCCTCATCAGGGATGGGACGGCCAAAGGGATACATCCTCAAGGGCATCCAAAATATATCAAAAATGAAGAAAAGAAAAAAACACTTCTACTAAAAAAATAGTCCCAGACAATCCTCGACCGGCCAGAGGGGTTCTTCAACCCTTAAAAAGAGATCTTCTCCCTGTGTCCTTCAAAGCCTCACAGGCAGGCTTTTACCGTCCATACCTTATTCCAACGTCGCTTAACACACAGCAATTGAAAAACAGAGGAGCACTTAATCTGGGCCCCGCACCACTCTATAGTCTCATAGACAACAATCTTCAGCTAAACACCAGGGCTCTTACAAGTCCATCCCTACCACTAAATCTTCGTATTCAGAGAGTTCACTAAGCCCTTCTTCCAGTGTTTAGTCCATCATTTTATCACTGTTACTTATTTTCTTCGGGGCCGCAGATTATATCGAGTGCTCCCTGGCACTTCGGGGTCAGTGAACAAAGCAGGTGTATCTGTGGCAGATGCTGGACTCTCTGGTGTCTCTTCACTAGTAGCAACAGGAGTAGTAGAGCTCACTGAATTCTCTATTCCGCTTCGCTCTTCTCCAATCAGTGAAGCATCCGAGAAGGGAACATATCTTGGTATATTCTCATGCTCCTCATCAGCAATGCCGTCCTTTACCCACTGGTCATAGGGCAACGGGAGCGGGACCCTCTTCACGTGTGAGGCGTGGGTCCACGCCTTCCTTCCTTCCACCCGAAGCGCCGTACGCGTGGTGAGGAGCACCTGACGCGGCTCCGACCACCTTGGCTCCAGACAGGACTTCCGTTGATATCTTCTGACGACAACCCAGTCCCCTGGGTTGATGTAGTGTCCTGGCCCCTCCGGCAACGGCTTCAGAGTGTCTGCTACCTGCTGATGAATAGAACGAAGATCTTTAGTCAAAGCATACAGATAGTCTATCAACAAAGGATATGGTACTTCTGAAAAACACTTAGGCCTGGGCACTCCCCAGATATTGGCCGGGCGGCCGAATACCACTTCATGGGGGGAGACGCCCGTTTTCGAATTCACTGTTACTCTCGTTGAAAGCAAGGCTAAGGGAAGGGCATCTGGCCAACGGAGACCTGTACTCTCATGTATTTTGGCCATTTTCAATTTGAGCGTTCCGTTAAACCGCTCCACAAGTCCTGCTGCCTGAGGGTGTAAGGCCGAATGAAATTTTTGGGAAATCTGTAAGCCTTTACATATTTGCTTGACTAGTTCTGCATTAAAGGACGTGCCATTATCACTCCAGATCACCCTAGGTAATCCAAAGCGAGAAAAATACTCCTTTATCAACATTTTTGCAGTAGAAATGGCCGTGCAATCTTTCGTTGGATACGCCTCCACCCACCTACTAAAGGCGCATACGACTACAAGGACGTACTTTAAGTTGTTGACCCTTTCCATTTCGATGTAATCCATCTGAATTACCTCAAAAGGGAAAGAAGGAGGTGCAAAGTTTCCAGCTGGGACAGGGGTACCCTTTCCAGGATTATGCCTCAAACACACCATGCACTGTCGAACCAAGTGAGTCGCCACTTTAGAGATATTCTTATTGCTCCACACTGGGTCTAACAATTTACAAATCCCTTTTGCACTAATATGTGCAGGCCCATGCGCCATCGTCACTACTGGGAGAACATATGCATTTGGGAGTAACCATCGTCTCTTATCGGTCACATCTGTCCAACATTCATCCGCATCCAATCGTCCCTGCCCATCCTCCCATGCCTTCAATTCATCTTCTGTTGCTTTTCCCTGTATATTCTTTACACTCTGTACAGTATCTGAGAACATATGAACATCTGGGACCCATCTAGCTGGTCCTGCCACAAACATTCGCGGTAATTTTTCCCGAGCAGTCTCTTTCGCTGTTTCGTCGGCGAAGACATTGCCTCGCCCTACATCATCCACTATTGTCTTGTGTGCGCTACACTTTATCACAGCCAATCTTTTGGGTAGTGTCAGTGCCGCTAGCAGTCGTAATATCAGTGGGCCATGTTGTATGCGTTGTCCATGAGAAGTCAGAAATCCCCGTTCTGCCCAAAGTCGCCCATAATTATGAGCCACGCCAAAGGCGTATTGGCTGTCAGTATAAATGTTCACGTCTAGCCCCTCACTCAATTCACATGCTCTCAGTAAGGCTATAATCTCAGCAGCTTGGGCCGAATTGTAAGGTATCCTAGAGGTCTCCACTACCGTCTGTAATGTTGTTATTGCATATGCTGCTGTCGATGTACCATCTGGCAGTTTAAAACAGGACCCATCCACATACAACTCCCCGTCTGGTTCGTCCAAAGGCCTGTCTGTCAGATCCACCCTCCCCTTTGTCTCCTCCTCTGTCCTAAACAGACAGTCATGTATGTCATCGTCCTTTGTATCTGTGGGGATAGGTAACAATGTGGCAGGATTCAATGTAGCACACCTTTTGATCGTAACATGGGGTGCAAAAAGAGTCATCTCATAACCCGTAAGACGAGCACTAGTTAAGTGCTGCGTCTGTGTTCTGTTCAACAAAATGTCCACAGCATGCGGTACCATGACTGTGAGATCTGATCCCAATACGAGCCCTGCCGATTGCCTTATGGAGACCGCAGCAGCCGCCGTGGCTCTCAGACAACTCGGCAGCGCTCTTGCCACATTGTCAAGCATTGCAGAAAAATAAGCGCAGGGTCTCTGTTCCCCCCGTAACACTGAGTTAAAACAGACAACGCGCAACCTTCCGCCTCATGTACGTAAAGAACAAAAGGCTTCTGGTAATCAGGTGTTCCAAGAACAGGCGCAAAACATAAAGCCGTTTTTAGTGACTCAAACGCTTCTTGACATGCGGGGGTCCAGGGTAGGGGTTCGCGCACTTCCTTGGTAGTCAGATACAATAGGGGTTTTGTTAGTAACGCATAGTTAGGTATCCACTGGCGACAGAACGATGTTATGCCCAAAAATGCGCGCACCTCTCGCTGCGTGTTAGGTACCTTCATGTTATTGATAGCTTTTATGCGCTCTGGCGTCAATCTCCTCCCCACTTTCGAAAGGAGGTGACCGAGGTAGGTTACCTCCGTTCGACAGTATTGAAACTTTGGAAGGGACACTTTATGCCCCCTTTTTGCCAAATGGTGCAGTAATTTCACAGTAGCATCCCGACAACCCTTCTCGTCGTCCGACGCTATCAGGATATCATCCACATACTGCAACATGACGTTGCCGGTGGAAGTTCCAGTTCATCCAATTGTGCCTTTAGAGCCTGACTATATATGCTCGGACTCTCAGTGTACCCCTGGGGAATTCTCTTAAAGCGGAAGCTTCGGCCAGCCAATGAGAATCCGAAGAGATAACGGCTTTCTTCATGTACTGGAATACTGAAGAAAGCATTTTTCAAATCCAGGACAGAGAAATATTTAGCAGAGGGGGGAATCATTGTCAATATTGTAGTGATGTCCGAGACCACCGGGTACTGTGGCTCCACTACTCTATTTACGTGGCGCAAATCAATCACAAACCTATAGACATCAGGAGTATTATCAGTAGCTTCAGGTGACCGTCTTTTAAGGATAGGTAAAATAGGGCTGTTACATATGTTCGAATCCGTCTCTTCCACTACACCAGACCGTATTAAATCTTGTATTATTTGTAACAGGGCCTTCTCTCCCTCCCTAAGAATCCTGTACTGTGGAACCCTGGGTAATTTTGCCCCCACCTTCACTCTTATGGTCACCGGGGCAATATCCATTTTACCTACATCTGTATCATTGACAGCCCACAAGCTGTCGGGTATGCCTTGAAATTCAGGTGGTAATGGGTCATCTTTTGAAAAACACTGTAATGGGCGGGCGACATTCGGGCCCAAAGTAAGGTACACGCCATCTGGGGAACAATAGATGGTGGCGTGCAACCTTTTCAATAGATCTAAGCCCAACAAATTTTCCCCACAACTCGATGTCAATAGAAACGGTGAATAAACAGAGAAAGGGCCAATCGTCAACGTGAGAGGTTTACAAATGGGGCTAATCACCGTAGATCATGCGAAACCCACAAAGATGTTATTTTTGCCAGACAGAGCCGCCCCTGGGACCCGAGAACGAGCCACTGAACTTTTCATTGCACCCGTATCCACTAGAAATTTTTGTTGAGACCCCAATAAGTCTGCCTCGACATAGGGTCCCCTCTGATCAACTTCCACAAGTACTGGTCCCATGCTCTGTCCTACGCTGTCCTAGTTGTGGGAGAACCCTGTCAAATCGTCCACTGAGTAATCATTGTTATAGTACTGACCACCGCCCCTCTGCAACTGTTGTCTGTCTGCACCATTGTCAAAGTAATTTCCTCCCGGTCTCCCGCCTCCTTCTGACCGTGCAGCCTGTCTCCCAAAATCACCACTACCTCTTCCTCGTCCACGCCCTGGACCAGCATTCGACTGAAGCAGTGGGCAGTCCCTCCACCAATGCCCCTCCTGCTTACACTTCACACACTGATTCGGTCCCAGCCTTTCCCTACTCTCACCTCTCCCAAAGCCGCCCCCACGACTCGGCGCTGCACCCCTTCCTCTGCCTCTAGCCACTTGCTGCAACAAAACCCTTGTCTTTAAATCCTTAGCCTTCTTTTCCTGCTTGTCCTTACTCTCATTTTCTCTGTGCTCATAATACTGTGCCATACTGAGGATACCCGAAGGAGAAGACGTTGTCCACGTGCTCTCCGACGCTTGCAATCTCGCTGAAATTTCAGGCAATAAGTTCATGACAAACCTATTAACAAAAAGCCGTAACCCTCCATCCTGTGACACATCTTGCCCACTGAAATCTATGAACGTTTCCTCAAACCTCGTAAAGAAGTCCGAGACTGCCTCATCCTTTTTCTGTTTACAAGCCGTCAACTTGTCCCAATCTACCTTTTTCGGGGGAATGAGAGAATGCATATATTTTATTATGCGCCCCGGTAAAGCTAAAATCTCAGCCTTCGGCTTCTCCCCTGGCTTACGCTCCTTATCCCAGTCCTGCAACTCCTGCCACGTACCTCCTAATTCTTCCGCATGGTCAGTACCTTTCACTTGCCGCCACACATCAACCGGGACCAAAAGCCCGAAAAACAATTCAACATCAGCCAAAGTCATTACAGTGGAAGACGCAGCTTCTGTTAGCTCTTTGTAGTAGGCAGTCGGGTTCTTTCTAGAATCTGGTAGCTGAGCCTTCAACGATAATACCTCACTTCTCTTCCATGGCGTATACACCCATTGCTCCTGGAAAAGCGCATCTATCCTGTTCCTGGTGACAGCCTTCGTGACTGGATCTACCAACTCGGGGATCTCGGGATGAAAAATAGGGTGCACCTCGCGCATTGGATGGAGACCTGGGAAATGGGGTGTGCCTGCAGAGGGCAATTCATTTCTGTATTGTAATAGAGCACGTAAACTACTCATCACTTCCTTCACTCCAGTATTCGTCTTATAGGCTCCGTTCTGTATATCTCGTAAAGTCGCTGGAGCCACACCTCCATACCCCTGCTCCCATAGCGGTATCAATACATTTGACATGTGCCACAAAGCGTGCTGTTGCATCAAAGGCTCAAAATCTTTCATAGTGGACCAAATATCCTCAAACGAATAAATATTATTCCTGGCCCACTGACATGCCTGATTAGCCACCATACTCTTCTCATCTAGACCAACTGTAGAACGCGTAAGCAACTTCCGTACCTGCGAGAGTAATCCGCTACCTGTGCCTCGACTCGGCGTCAGCATCTCCTGACTGGGGGTGGTACTAGCTGAAACAGTAGGGAGTGCTAAAGAAAATTGGGAGGGTGCAGGTGAAGTGGTCTGGAGTAAAGAAACGAGGGGTGTCGAGGGCGAGGATTGTTAGGGAGCACTTGCTGAAGGACCCGGAATTCCACTAATGGGGGCCGGAACTGGCAAGGAGGGGTACAAGGGCTGTGGGGCATAAGGGGGAGGGGGTCGGGTATTCAAAATGTCTTCCATCTCATCTGGGTCGTCCTCTCGCACTACATAACTTTTATTTTCTTTCAACCTACAAAGTCTATCTGAGCGCTCCATGCGCAGCGCATTCTCATTTCCAACCTGTTCTCTCGCCTTCTGCGCCATAGTCTGAGTGGACTTTTTATAAGCCTCTTTCTCGTCTCTCAACTTGCGTTTTCTGGCCTCTTTCTGCCACACTCGCAAAGAATCAAACATACTCTGACGGCTACGCCTAGCAAACAATTTGTCCTGCAAATAATCCAATTTAGCTTCATCGAAAGAACCCGTTAAAGGCCATTGTAAATCCACATTATCAGCAGTGTACCGGTGCCACAAAGTACCAAACAAAAGCGGGACCAATCCATGCTTGACATACATATCAAAGCTTGGAGTGCCTTCAGGGGGTGCAGGTTGGCTCTCGGCCAGTCTAGTATCTGAGGGTCGACAACAACATCCAAAACATCGTAACTTACTAAAACACGGCATCTCTACTTCGGTGTGAAAGAAACACTTCTCCACAGACTACGTTACCTTGCGTCGCTAGCTCGAGCTCGTTCATACACACATATAGACATATATTAGGAAACCACACACGCACGTATACAATACCTCCAAACACGTGTTACCAAATGGGACAAGGCCCGTCGACCAAGTCCTGGGGAACCTGGACTCTACCGCAGACCGAACAGTACACTAACTGTTCTGAGGATGGGGAAACTAATCCGCTCCCCGTGCGGCACTACGGATCACTGCGCACTTTACCACGGGAGACCCAGGACTCACCTCCACTGAACCGCCACTCTAGGAGTTCAGGGCAAGCACCGGAGTCCACCCGCGATGAGCCACGCCTTCACCACAGTACCACCCGGTCGGATCGCTACAAACAATACATCTAGATATTTCCCCAACCTTGTCAAGTCTGTCAGAGCACTTACTCGTACTCTGAGTTCCCCGGAGGACACTAGCCCCAGGAGCACACCGGCTCCTCAAACCACTGGAGACACCCTAGTCTCCCGGAACACTCCGGTTCCTGAAACAATCACAGGTGGACCACTCACCTTCCGTAGGCGGCACCGACCTCTACCGTTCTCCACCTCCGGCTGCCAGGACCAACACGGTCAGCTTCGAGTTCCGCCTTCTGGACCCCGGCGTAAGATCCGAACCGGGACCTCTCCCGATCAGCAGGGTGGGGCAGCGCTGCGAGAACCAAGCTCGGCATCAGATGGGTACCCGGGCCCACCGTGCCGACCAGCGGGTCCCCGGTCCTCTGCTACCCACTTACGGGTGAGAAATATCCTGTTCGCGGGGTCCCTGTTCGGGCGCCATCTGATAAGCGTGGCTCAAATCCACCCGAGTGACTTACCGCACTCACCTATAGTCACTATATAGGAAGTCAGCCGGACAGTGGAGAAGAATAAACAAAAGTCTTTATTAGGCCAAACAACACTCATATGAGAGGGCCCTGTCCGACCTCACTTCTAGGAGTGCGAACGAGAGGACTGACTCTCTGCATCACAGCAATACATTATAATGCAATACAGTTAGTAAGGGTACGCCCCTTGTGGAAAATTACCGAAACCCGGACCAGTGAACAATGCCATCATACAGCAGGCATCTGCACCTGCAAGGGATACATCGCTATCTCTACTCAAGGCCATGGAGCTAGGCTTCGGCGTCTCTGGGCATGAGAACATTACTGATAAAGAGACTTGTTAGTTTCGGCCACAGCAAGCCGAGAAACGAAAACTGCTGTCTTAGTGAATTTCTGTATTCCTGCGGGAGGGGCATATGAGCGAGCAGGGCCCGCAGGCACAGAGGGATACACAAAATGGTGGCACACAGGCTAAGCTAAGGAACTAATATGGTCACACGTACATTTGAATATGAGTAAAGGAGCAAGTGAATTAATTCAGCATAGGTACATATACGAACTTCATTAGTTAGCCATATGATGCTAACTTACATATGAGAAAGGATGATTGGGGCATCGAAAAGTGAATTCTATCAATATAGCGCAAACTTGACCTGAGGGCATCAGAGCGCTTTACAGAGTTAGCAGCATATACTTGAGAGCCATTTGGAGTAAATGCAGATACATACTGACAGAAATATATGAGGTATGAATTGACATAAACCGAAATATGTTAGATACATTTGGAATACAAATAGATACATGTGACGAGGTATACAAGGACATTGTGGGAAGATTGCTGATACAATTTTGAGGTAATTAGAGTATACAAATACATGTTGCTTTGCAGAGCACAGCTGCAATTGTACAAAATTACTGGTGAAGTGAAATAATAACAGCAAAACACATATTAGCAGTAAATATGACAACAGAGGCTGACCAGAAGTAACGACAAGCATTGTAGGTCTGAGGTAGCTGAGGTAAAGCCTCTTATGGATGGGGAAACTAGAGGCACAGATTTCCCCAGGGTAGTGGTGCACAGATTTATTTGGAGAGAGCAGGGAGGGAGTCTACAGACTAGGCAGGAGCTTTAAGGCAGGTTTAGGTATTTGTTGAAGAGGAAAAACTTCAGTTTTGTCTTCAAGTGAAGGAAGAGTTGATTTTCCCGCAGGTCCCAGGGCAGTGAGTTCCAGATTTTTGGAGCAGTCCCAGAGAAGGAGCGGGTGCATGATTTATCTCTCTTCAATTTTGAAGGGATCAAGAGTAGTCTGGTTGAGCTTCATAGTGGTCTATTTTGGTCGCCATTTGATAATTTATTCGTGAGGGAGACTGGCTTTTCACTGTAGAGTGCTTTGTGGGTTATGCAGGCAGTTTTTAGTATGGCCCTTTTCCTCGATTGGTAACCAGATGAGTTGTCTGAGGGTGGGAGTGACGTGATTGAGAGAGCGCAACTGAGAAAAATGTATAAGTGCGCTAAACCTACAAGTTAGATGCACGTATTTAGTTAAGCATTTAGAAGTGTCGAAAATATATAGAAATGCATATACTCATGAATGCTTAATCAATATAGAAAGCATATTGTAGAGTGTGAAACTAATGTAGTAGTGTTTAGAAATGTTAAAGTGATATTAGATTCCATGTTATGCAGCTGCTGCAGAAGAAAATGGGATGCTGCTAAACGTAGAAATGTGCAGGCCTCATGGCAATGTATGAAGAACGAAAACGTGCCTTTACTTCTCGCATGAGATGGATTTGATATTACTCAGAATAATTGATCATATGTTAAAGTTATGTTTTATAGAAGTGTTTCATATAATCAGAGTGTAATAGGTTAGAAATTGTTTTAGTTTAAGAAATAAAGGTTCACAGAGTGCAGGCCTCTTGCAAAGTAATTTAGTAGGCCTGGAAAGATAAAGTTGCTTCTTTGATCTGCACGTGTTAGTTAAAATCGAGTCTCGTTAAGCATAAATTGTCAACCGTGTTTGAAGTTTTATGACTTGAATAAATAGCTGGAGGTTGGAATTTGGGGCCCAATCCATGGGTGTCTGTTTGCAGGTGCGAGGGGGGTTTCAATCAAGAGCGTGATGAATAGAGCTCTGTCCGGGGAGACAGGCACAGGCCTGGAGGAGGATCCAGGAATTTCCTGGGGGGTACCGGCGAGCCGAGAAGAAGCCTGGGAAGCAAGGTCAATGCTAACAAGAGGCCCAGAGGAGTATCAGTATGGAAAAAGCCAGAATCGAAACCACGTGAGAGGTGTACGTGAGGGGCGTCTCTGAGGGGCGTTTCAACTGTAATTATGATTTTGTATTAGGGACAGCACCCCTGGGTGGAGTTAGAGCAGATGGCCTGAGGACCCTTAGAGAGAGGATGGGTAGGCAGAGAGGGCATGACTGCAATGCACAGATTTTTCACCAAAGACTAAGAAGAGTGAGTGAACTTCCTTGGAAGTCACCACGGCTGACACCTTTTTAGCTTGAGATTCTGTTAAGTAGGGATGTCACTTAGTCTAGTGTAGGGACAGTCTAACTTGATTCTTTTCTCTTTTTGTAAATGACGCTTAAGTTACATCTTGTGTCAATTCTTGCTAACCTGTTAATCTTCGAATTGGCTTTAGTGGTATTTTTCTGTCGACTAAGATCGTTCAGAGAATTCATGTTTGTGTTGGTGTCAGTATACCTTTTGAACCTTATATTGAGATGCTTGTATCTTCGGCTTTATAATAAAACTTTAAAACTGATTCGTGGTAAGTGGTTCTTCAGAGTCGTGCCAATTATTGGTTTACTTGACCTGGTAGTGGATTGCTTTTTACTCTATGACAGGCAACAAAGATTCAGTCGACCTAAGTGGGGATTTAGATCTAGAGTAATCAAATGCGAGATCGAAAATCCCGCCTTCCCATGATCAAAGAGCCTTTCCCCCAATACAAGTCTAGCTGCAGCATAGAGTGTGGCTTTCAGTGGGGCTAGGTAAGATTTTGGGGCGCCTGTAACCATTGCGTTGCTGTAGTCTAGCTTGGGTAAAACTAAAGATTTCACCACTGTCTTTAGGTCTTCACTGGGGTTGAAGGGTTTGACTTTTTTGATATTTTTCAGTGTGTAGAAAGCTCTTTTTGCAGAGGCATTGATGTTGTCTTTCCGGCTTAGGTGGGAGTTGGGTGTAATCCCCAGGGATTTAATAGAGTTGGAGATGGACAGTTTACAGTTTAAAGCTGTGAGGTTGTCAAGCCAGCATTACACAGGTAAGAATTTTTCTTTGAGATGGATGGTAAGGAGTTCAGTTTTGCTGGGGTTGAGTTTGAGGTGATTGCTGGTCAACTGGACTTGAACTGTGAGAAGAGTGTTATTTAGGTGCTGGATGTCTTTGACTGATGAAGTTTTCATATAGAGTTGGGTGTCATCTGCATATAGATGATAGTCTATTCTAGCTTTCCTCAGGATCATTGCAAGGGGTTCTATCTAGAGGTTGAATAGTTTGAGAAACAGGATTTGCCCTTGAGGGACTGCTTGGGAGACTGGTGTTTTTTTATGTTGAGTTATTGAGCTTGATTAGCTTCAAGTGTTGGCTTAGAAAGGAGGAGAGCCACTGATGGACAGTTCCATTGATACCTGAACCTTGTGAGAGTGTGTTTAGGAGGATGCTTTGGTTGACAGTGTCAAAGATGGCCGAGAGGTCTAGGAGGTCTATGAGGCAGGTCTGGCCGTTGTCCAAAGATCTGTTAAGGTGTCAATGAACCCAAACTGGAAGGTATCAAGCAGGTTGTATCTTTTAATATGGTTGTTGAGTTGGACAAGCCCACATTTTTCCATGGTTTTGGTGAGGAGGGTGAGGTTGGTTATAGGTCTGTAGTTATTACGATTGTTGTGGTTGGCGTCCGGTTTTTTGATGAGGGGGTGACTTGGCTAAGTTTGAGGGGAGGTAGCATAGAGCCGCTTGATAGAGAGGAGTTGACAATTTTGGTCCAAATCGGTGAGATGATGAACATGCAATTTTTGACAATCGCAGCAGCAGAGATGTGAAATTCCAGCTTCATGCTGGAGTGTAACTTGACCACTTCTTCAGGTGTATAGTTGGATTTAGACCAGGTTGCATTGTTTTTCTTTTGCAGGGGAAGGAGGTTTGGTGGTCTGAGTTGGAGAAGGGGTGGCATCCATTAATTGACGTTAGGATTATGGGTGAGCTCTTTCCACCGGGGGTACCTTTAGTGCAGGGTAGGGAGTTGGATAGCTCGAGAGATAGCTCAATGTTCAATATTTTTTTCAGCTGAAAATGCGGCAACTTCTTCAGTGCTCTGGAGATTTGTCACTTGAATGCTGGGGGAAGGAAGAGGTTTGTTGTTTGATGATGGTGAATAGGTCTTTAGGTCTGTTCCTAGACCACTCAAGTTGATCTCGAAAGAAGGCAAATTATTCTTTAAAGATATGTTTTTTGTATTTTTGGCATTCAGCCCAGAGGATAGAGAAATTGGATTCTGATGGTTGTAGTCTCCAGTTTCTTTCAGATAAATGGAGTTGTTGCCATTCAATGTTCAGGTCTTTGTTGAGCCAGGCTCTGGAGAGGATCTATCCTGATTCTTCAGATTAAGGGAAGCGATTGTTCCACGAGTGCTGTAATTTTTGTGATTATCAGTCTAGGCAGTCAGAGTAGATACAGATTAATAGACTTAGTGGGGGCAGGGCCCTTATTGCTGGCATGAGGAAGGATTGGAAGATGTCATCGAAAAGGTAATGGGTGCTTGTCTCGACCAAGACATAGTGTATGTATGAGGTCGTAAAGACAAAAAGTAGCCCAGCTAGATTCCAACTTCTTGGTGGCACCCCCAGTCTCTAACTATCAGTTTATTGCTTGTGCACTGGTGATACCCTCTGACAATTGAGAGAGTCCGCTAATTCTTTATTAGTTAATAATTCTGGGCCATATGGTTGACAAATGCAGGCAAGGCACGTTAGTGAGTTACTCAGAGTCACAAATTGCTGGGCTCATGGTGGGATTTGGGCTTCCATTAGGATGTTGGTGTTTTCAGCTCCTGCTCCAGCAGCAGCCTATTCAGATACAGGTGGTGCTTCTCAGCGGATCTTTCATCGCCACAAGGATTGCCAGAGACTGCTGTCCCAGCCTGACTGCCTTTTTCCTCGCCCTTCACCTGCTCCCCGGGCCGGTTTCTCGCTGGTGTGAGCGGCTCTGCAGTCGGCAGAGAGCACACGCGCTCCCAATAGAGGACAGGCGGGGTGAGTGATTGTAAGTGCCAGCAGCGCGTTGAGCCTACCGGGGGACTGCGAGGTCCAGCAGCCTCAGCTCTACACAGCTGGTGCCTCTTCCCCCGGCGGCCACGCCCCCAGCCTCCAGCACACTTAAACGCTGCTACCACCGGCTGTGTTGGGTGCTTCTCAGCGGATCTTTCATTGCCACAAGGATTGCCAGAGACTGCTGTCCCAGCCTGACTGCCTTTTTCCTCGCCCTTCACCTTTTGCGACACCCGCTGCGCGGGTGCCGCTCAGCTGCTCCCCGGGCCGGTTTCTCGCTGGTGTGAGCGGCTCTGCAGTCGTCAGAGAGCACACGCGCTCCCAGTAGAGGACAGGCCGGGTGAGTGATTGTAAGTGCCAGCAGCGCGTTGAGCCTACCGGGGGACTGCGAGGTCCAGCAGCCTCAGCTCTACACAGCTGGTGCCTCTTCCCCCGGCGGCCACGCCCCCAGCCTCCAGCACACTTAAACGCTGCTACCACCAGCTGTGTTGGGTGCTTCTCAGCGGATCTTACATCGCCACAAGGATTGCCAGAGACTGCTGTCCCAGCCTGACTGCCTTTTTCCTCGCCCTTCACCTTTCGCGACACCCGCTGCGCGGGTGCCGCTCAGCTGCTCCCCGGGCCGGTTTCTCGCTGGTGTGAGCGGCTCTGCAGTCGGCAGAGAGCACACGCGCTCCCAGTAGAGGACAGGCCGGGTGAGTGATTGTAAGTGCCAGCAGCGCGTTGAGCCTACCGGGGGACTGCGAGGTCCAGCAGCCTCAGCTCTACACAGCTGGTGCCTCTTCCCCCGGCGGCCACGCCCCCAACCTCCTCGTATTTTACAGACTTGGGCACTTCCGCATCGCGGGACGCACGCAGGACGCAGGCTGGGGCGAAGACCGGGCAAAGAGCGGGCCGTTTGAGGCCGTTCGAGTACGTGAGAGTCCGGTCCGGGCTCCCCCTCTTTGCCGTATCCAAAGGTCTTTGATCCATTAGTAAAATGTGTACAAGGGAAACCAGGAGCAAAACTTCCTCACTAGCTGCAGCCGGGGCTGTTAAAGGCCCTATTGACACTTACTTTGCTAAAGCTGGCTCCCTTTTGATTGAGGAAATCGAGGTTCTGGAGCGCAGAATCTCACAAGAAATAGACTGGGTAAGGAGATCTTCAATGGGCCCTATGGCCCAAGCTAGAACCCCAGAAAACAGATCCGGTCTTCCAAACAGCCATAGCACAGACCAGGCAATATGTCCACTCTCAGTCACTAATCCCACCAACCCCGAGCTCACTATTGAGGTCCCGAGTGACTTCGAGGACATGAGCCTTATGGCCCTACCTAACACCCAAATTCCCCAGCTTATAACCAGAGAGACCATTGAGACAGCCAAAGTTGTAGAAACCAACTTAGATAGCAATAGGGGTACTAGGGAAGGGGCTATTCCAGAAAAGAAGCAGGGGCCTCAAAACAATGAAGATCATAGGACCAAAACTCCGAAATCCAAGCAAGTCAGAGGCAAAAGGGAGAAAGGTGCTTCCTCTGCCCTTATGGCGGATATACCAGGACCACCATCTCCCCCCAGAATGATCAATTCAACCTCACTACCACAACTCACCAGCAACGCACCACTAAACACTACCTCAGACGACATCACTTTAGAGGATATAGGCACACTCTTTAGGTCTCTGCTGAGCCCCCTTGAGGCAAGACTTATCAAGATCGAAGCTAGACTAGTTAGCATCGAAAAGGCAACTGTGCAACTTGCCGACTCAAGGAAAATTGTTAACAGTGGGACCAAAACAACAAGAGAGGGACCAGGACCAAAACGGACCAAAGGCAATGGTCCTCCCACAACAATAATTAATAAGCCCCCACAAACTAATCCCCAACCCCCACAACCCGTACCAACTAACGCTCCTGAATCACTAGCTGTAAACAAGGCCCCTATCCCTACCCAACAAACGGCAACTGTTACCCCAAAATTAACCCTTCCTCCGAAAGATAATATTCCGCCTCCGGCTAAAGCTAAGAGAGATCCTCCTATTACTGGAGAGAAACCCAATACTACTCCCAAACCTAAATCTATAACCCTCCCCCCAGAAGCAGCACCCTATACTCTAGTTCTGGCAGGGGTTCCTGAACTAAATTCCACCACATTTGAATCCACCACTTCACTCAAAAACAAAGTAATTAACTGGCTCTCCGTAAACAGACCGTTACCGAGAGGAACTACTAGCGATATATCCATGGCTAGGAGGGCAACGTGGGTGGGCTACACTAAGAAATCCATTAGAGGCGACTGTATTCTGGTCACCTTCAGAGACCCGAACACAGCCGCATATATCTGTACCTGTGCTGCTGATGAAGATTTTGCTAGCACCATCCAACCATTACCCCTCTCATTTTTTTACCCCTCAAATTTGTACAACCTTGAGGACCACAGGTGGAGGTACCACCAAGAGCTGTTGGAGGGTTGGGAAAACTGTCACAGGGAGAATAACAACTATCCGTCACACAGGGAAAGACCAACAGAGCAGTTCCCTACATACGGGGATGAGGCCGGCTGGGAAACTGTCACAAGAAGGAGGGGGGGAGGTGGTGGACACAGGAGGGGAATTCCAGGGCCACATAGAGTACACTACCCCGCCTATTTATCTACCCATAACCGATACAGCAGTCTTGAAATGTTAGACTGACATGCGGTTGATGAGGGGAGTGCTACTCTAATAACTCCCATAAACGAGCCCAAAATTGTCACAGTTGATGTTACTTATTCTGTAGCATCTGGCACAGTCGATCCCAGACTGGTCCCAAGCGTTACGCCTTCCTCTCCTTCCCCTGACAACAGACCCATGGGTACGTTCCCCGTCCCCACAAATCCACGGCTGCCCCACGAGTGTACTACTACCAACTCTGTTTCTATGGGCACGGCCTCCACCAAACCACTAGAAATAACAGTGATTTCTTGGAATGTGGCAGGCCTCGCTAGCAAAATAGACTGCACAGAATGGGGTACATACATCAGATCTAAAAATATAATTCTTTTACAAGAAACTTGGGCGCGCGAGGAAATAGTATTCCCGGGTTTTGCCTCCTTCTTTAAAGCAGCTAAATGGGGGGGAAGGGGTAGGCCATCTGGGGGACTAACTACGTGGGTAGCCACGAACTTAGGTTGTCATGCTACTTACTTAGAGACCGCTTCTGATGATCTACTGGCTGTCTCACTTGAGTGGCCAGACTCATCGAAGTTGCTAGTAATAAATATCTATTCAAGGCCGGTTCCAATGCACAAAGAATCTGGCACAGTGGATGAGCTAGCTAAGCTCTTAGAAGGAATCCCAAGCGAACCTGCTTGCCTGGTAGGAGGCGATTTCAATGCTCAATACGAACCACTGCCTGGGCTACGTGATGGTCCTTCCCTGGAGGAAGATTCATGTTGGCTTATACCTGAGACGGTGGCACCACCACCACGGGCCTGGACTCCTTTAGCCCTACAGATAACTGCCCTCACCCTCAACCTCGGTTTAAGGGCATGCCACTGTCGTACCAAATCAGATACACCAAGTACCCATACTTTTAATAAACCCGGCAGCGAATCCAGATTGGATTATATTATGGTCAAACTGTTTATGTGGCCAGCAATAGTCGACTTTAAAGTCACCCCAAGATTAGACAGTGACCACAATTCCCTGGAACTGACTTATTCCCTGCCTGGGAAAGAGGCAATAACTAATGGGTCGGACAAAGATAAAACGGGCCTCCTACTTGAAAGCAATCGTAGGAAGGTCAAGTGGGAGAAACTGGCCAGCAACCCAGAAAGAATATCCCGGCTATATGAAAGGATAATCCCATTACTGGAGAATGCCTTTCAGCTAGGAACTAGGGTCTTAGACGATGCTACTAGAGGAGAGCTTGCACAAATACATGCAGGCATCATTACCACCCTAGAGCAGGACCTATTCTCATCTGCAAGGCAAAGGAATGGTCCCAAGCCGAAGACATCTTGGTACAATGCCGCTTGCAGGGAAGCCAAGGCCCACTTGCTACTTGCTATAAAGGAACATCATAACAAAGATGAAATCCGCGCCAGGAGAAGATCGTATAAAATCCTCCTGGAGAATGCAAGGGCAGAATGGGAGCACGACTACTGGGAAAATCTCACTAACGCATTAACAACTAGAGATTCCCGTAAATTTTGGCGCATAGTGGCAAACGGCACGGAGGATTTATCCTCTGCATTAGAGCCCAATATAGCCCCTACAGTATGGCAGACCCACTTTGAGGCCCTGTACGCAGAGGGTGGGGGGGAACAGAACAGAGATGGTCCCACAATTTCATCCTGTCCTACTAGGGTTGTTTTCACCGAAAAAGAAGTGAGGGACGCCATTAAAGGCCTAGCTGCCGGAAAAGCCCCAGGACTCGATGGGGTGCCCGGGGACCTGTTTAAGCAAGAACCTGGGATATGGGCACCCTATCTTACACTAATATTCAATGCCATTGCGGGGGGACTGGAGGTGCCCGATACTTGGAGGGGAGCAGAGGTGGTCCCAATTTATAAAAAGGGATCCCCCCTGCTCCCTTCCAACTATCGTCCTATCAGTCTAATCGACATATCCCAAAAATTGTTCGGTAGACTGATTCTGAACCGATTGCAGGCCTGGACCGAAGAAATGGAAATTTTGTCCCCTTACCAGGCAGGATTCAGGGAGGGTGTATCAACCATAGACCAAATCTTCAGGTTAAATCTCCTCTACTGGAGAACAGCTGTAATCGAGGGCGGCAGTCTATATACCATCTTTGTAGACCTACGCGCCGCCTTTGATTTGGTTCCCAGAGCGAGGCTATGGAGAGTCATGGAAGAGTTGAATGTCCCTACTGACATCCTGACAATCCTGATGAGACTCCACCACAACAACTACGCTCGCCTAAGGTGTGGCAAAGGTGGCAAACTAACCGAAAGGTTCCCCGTTCGCAGAGGTGTGAGACAGGGTTGCGTGCTTGCACCAACCCTGTTCTGCATCTTTGTGAACGGGGTTGTTGCCCACCTAAACAGGATCCCCAACTCTGATGCCCCAAAATTGACCAACAGCAGGGTGCCTGCAATCATGTTTGTGGATGACACCCTGCTGCTGTCTAAATCCCCCATGGGGATTCAGCGCATTTTGGACAGTTTTCTAGACTTTTGTTCTGATCGGGGATTGGAAATCAACCCCCAAAAAACTAAGTTCATGATTCTGAACCCCAACCCCCAGAATCGAGCCCCACCCAGGCTAGGCACAACACAACTGGAACGTGTACACAATATTGAATATTTGGGGATCACGTTAAACGAACATCTATCGTGGACGTCTCATCAGGCCAAAGTGACCATCAAACTAGCACAGTTGGCGGGTGGCACTATGCGTCTGGCGAACAAATCCTTTTTTCGTCCACTAACCCCAATCATCCACATATACAAAACTCAAGCACGGGCGGGTGTCACATATGGGGGTGAGCTCTGGGGTCACACTCATCTCCCAAAGTTACAGTCTACCGAAAATAAATTCCTAAGACAGGTCACTGCCCTCCCCCAGAGCACTCCATTACTCCCCCTCAGATTAGATCTGGGAGTAAGACCAATAACAGAGGAGCTAGGTCTTAAACCCCTAACCTTTTGGAGGCGTTTGTGGTGCAGCCCGATCTCTTAAATTACAGAGAGGAACTCCAGGAATTCTTGCAGCTGCGGAATGCCATGAGGATCCCGTGGCTGACCTATGTCAAGGGAAGGCTCGAGGATTTGGGCTACCCGGAATTATGGACGGATCCTTCCAACTTCTGTACAAAGATTCCAAAGAAGGTACTCGCGAGAGCATACTACGAACTGATGCTCACAAGAGCTATCAACGACAGCCGTGAAGGATCCCTGACACACCTATTCCTGAAAGCGAAAGACTCTTACTGTCTTGAAAGTACTCTTGATGCGATCTCCCCTCGGCTAACGAGGAAACTATTCCTTCAATGGAGATACGGATGCCTCCCTCTAGCATTTTTTACAGCGTCTTGTCTCCTTGCTCCACCGTAGCAACCTGCCCTGTCTGTGCTCATCCGAAGGAGGATGAAGTTCACGCTGTTTTCTTCTGTAAGGGCTACGAGAGGAGCAGGAAACGTTGGTTAGTCCCGTTACTCAGGAACTTGGGCTTCAGATCCTTCCAACCTGCCTATAGAGTCTTAAAGACAGATCTTTCTCCTACCGTAGTCTTTGCACTTTCCAAATTTTTAACCTCCCTGTGGTTTACACGTAGTCGAGCGCTGAAAAGACTTGTTTAACAGACCCCCTGAAAGATTTCAGCACATTACACTGTACCCTCTGTTCTCCTCTTAACGCATTTTAATGTTTTAACGATTGGATCACATCATGTTTAATACGTTTTTAACTGTGTATATATTGTCATGCATCTTTTATGATCTGTGATTGAAATAAAGATTTTTTGAAATGAAATGAAATGATACAGGTGGGGGCCAGCCAAGGGTAGGTGCCACTCCCAGCCTCCCCACCAGAATTTCACAAAATCCCCAATGGGCTCTGAAAGTAAGTATCAGATAGAGGCAGGAGAGATCTATTTGAGTCGATTGTTTGGATGTCTCCCAGTAGGTTTTGGTAGATTTTGGGTTGCTTCAGAGGGAGCGAGTTTCTTCCACTCCCGCTCCAACAGATTCACTTTTCCACACAGATGGCGGCATGCAGATGGTAGGAGCTGCTCCTGGCTTCTCCAAAAGGATTCCACAGTGTCCCCCAAGGCTTGAGGGTAGTAGTTAGATCAATGGCTGGAGGGGACGTGGTAGTCTATTGCTTGGTGGCCCTTTGGTAGTATTTGGCTACATGGAGTGAAGTTCCAAAACACCCCATCCTGGTGCTGAACAGTCCTGGGGTATAGGGGGTACTTTGGGGGGTAGGTGCTCTTTCCAGCCTCCCCTGTCTACCCCCAGTAGATTAGGAAGGCATATTGGGCCTTATTTACAGTGTGACGACAGGCTACCCCATAGTAAATGTGGAGGATATCCCTTCTGCCATATTACTTGTCACTATTGTAGTATAGTGAATAGTATATCTGCCACAATTTAATGAAGTATCTTGCCCACCAATATATAAAAGAGATCCATAGTTTCAGCCACTGTTCTTAATTTTCTGTTTGTTGTCTAATTGTATCACCACAAAGTAATTACATACTATGGCAATTAGAAATACTGAGATCGCGCCTTATTCTACATATGTATTAACAAGACTGCCATAGTCTTGTGCACACAATCCGGAATGCCAATTGTGCTGACTAATGGTAGAGAAAGTCTTTTGTCTGGTGGATTATTAGACTAAATATATGGGCTTCAAGGAGCAGGGGCAGGAAGAACTGACAGTAGATATCTGCAATCCACGGAAGATTGTTGTTGTGATGTAACTTACCTTTTTGTGTCATTTCAGCTTGTCCTTTTATAATGTTTACTTTACTTTTGTATGGAGTGTTCATGTTCCTGTGTTCTTTAGAATGTGAGGCTGACGGCACTCAATGGTTGTCAGTTGGTGTTGGATCGTCGAGGAGGTCGGATGCCAGGTTGTGCTCTGGAGTAACTCTTCTCTTCAAACTTACCCGGTGCCCTTGTGATTTGTGTAGAACCCATCACAACAATTTTGGCAACGATCTCGTGCCTTCATGTTGTCGGCTTTCATGAGCACAACCTGGTGATTCCTGGACACACTTTCTCCCCTCTCTCCTGGACTGTATTGCGTCATTGCTGTGGTTGAACTGTCCATTGGCTCGATTTTCTTCATTTATTTCAAGGTACTGTGCATATTTTTATTTATTTTGTAGTCAGCGCTGCAGTTAGGACCGCACGCTGCTTCTCGAGCCCGACATTCCAATCTCTTCCTCTCTACGTCATCTGCCTTGTCACTGGAATGCACAGCATAATTCACGCTGAATTTTCAGTGCGTGCCCAACGTATGCCGCCATTTTCATAGTAGCTTGACTCTGCACTCTGTGATCCTTTTCATCTTGAATCCGGCGGCACCAGTATTGTAGTGTCCTGTTACAGCGGCTTTTTGTTAAAGTATTTTTCCTGCATTGTTGGTGTTAGATTTGGGGGGCTGTAGTTGGCAAAGGTAGGTACTTGTGACAAATAGGGACCCTTGCCTCTAGTCAGGATAAGGGAATTACACTCCTAAATAACCCCTGCTCACCCCCTTGGTAGCTTGGCATGAGCAGAGAGGCTTATCTCAGAGGCAGTGTGCAAAGCATTTGTGACCACATACAGTTACCCTGTGACAACACTACAGATGGACACCACTGAAGATTTTTATATCAAAAATAAGTATACTTTATATAGATTTACCACAAGACCATAAACGACAAAAATACACAATACTGTTAATTTAAGATGGTAGATTTAGCTCAGTTAAGTTCAGTTCTTAAGATGCAACACTTTGCATCAATGTACCTTACGATACATTGCGCTTCCACGACAAGCAATGTCGCAGCAAGGGAAATGCAGCAAAGTTCAGGTGCTAAGAAATAAAGATGTGAAGATCTTTCAAATGCGGCACGCTTTTTCGGGGATGCAAAAAGTTCTCGGTTCGATGCGTGGACTGCAGCAGCGAAACCCTTGTTTAGAAGTGCGACGGCAACAGCTCCAACTGCGACACTCTTCTCCCACAATGCGTGAAGCTTCCGCGCAATGCGACAACTACAGCGGCGACATCCTTGTTCAGAAATGCGACGGCAGCAGCTCCGATGGCGGCTCGCTACTCGGGGATGCGAGGCGCTTTCCTCGATGTGGTGCAATGCGACAGTTATAGCAGCGACACCCTTGTTCGGAAGTGTGACGGCAGGCCCATCGATGGTGAAACGCTTCTACCTCGTTGCGAGACTCTTCTCTCGATGCGGTGCAGTGCGACAACTCCAGCGGTGACGCCCTTGTTCAGAAGTGCGACAGCAGCAGCAGCGACGGCGACACGCTTCGATCTTGTTGCATCGCGCTTCCACCTCCTTGCGACACACAGTTCCTTAGAAGGCACTAAACAGCAGCAGGCTCTTCCACAAGAACTCTGGGGATCTGGGGGTTGAAGTCTGTTGTCCCTGAGACTTCAGCAGGAGGCAAGCTCTTTTCCAAGCCCTTGGAGATCCTTCACAAGTTGAAAGCAAAGTACACAACGTTCCTATCTCCTTCCTTTGGCAGTAAGGCAACCACTGCAGGCCAATCCCCCAAGCAGCACTTCAGCTTGGGAATAGTCTCTCCTCAGTTTCTTCAGGTTCCTCTACTCAGTAAAGGTTTCTTCTTGTAGTCCAAAAGTGATCTAATTTCATGGGATCAGGGTCCCAATATTTATACACCAAAATGTGTTGTTCTCTGAGGGGAGAGGGGCCTGAGCCCAGTCCAAACCAGTTCTGAAGCACTCGGTTTACCAGACTTCTCCTTCCCTTTCACAATGCAGGGCAGAAACATCAGACGCCCCACAGGAGATGGAGCCATCATTGTGGAAGGCAAGTACAGTCCTGGAGCACTTTGTTGACATGACTCCTACTCTTCTTTCAGTAAGCAGGGCAGATACATCAGCCGCTCCCCAGGAGGTGGAGTCCGTATTGGGGAAGGCAGGCACAGCTCTATTCAAGGTTCAGGTACAACTCCTCCCTCCCATCTAGATGCAGATCTCTCTATTCACCACTGGGCTGACTCATCCTGTCTCTTGGAATCCCCCAGCCCTGTCACTTACAAAACCAGACAAAAGGAATACACAACCTAGCAGAGGCAGGCTTGAAAGGTTAGGCAAGCAAATACCTACTTTCTAAAAGTGGTATTTGCAAACAGAGAATGTTAAAACCAATTTCACTAAAATATGTATTTTATCATTCTGAGTTAAGGCATACTAAACTCTAATTTCTACCATGTTCTCTGAGTCAGTTAGGATTATAAAATGTAATAATTTTAACAGACCATTCTGGCCTATGGAGAACAGGTAGCCTTGCAATAGTGAAAAACAAAAATGGCTGTAATTCACTATTAGGACATGCCACACACACCAGGGCATGTCCTACCTTATACTTACAATGCACACCGTCCTTGGGTCTCTATAGGGGTGACTGATATGAAGAAAAGGGAAGGTTTAGGGACTGGCAGGTGGGTGTACTTGCCCAGTCAGTGTGACAGTACCAGACTGCGCACAGGCAATGCAATGGCAGACCTTAGACACATTTTACAAGGCTGTTTCTGTGGGTGGTACAACCAGTGCTGCAGGCCCACCAGCAGCATTTGGATTTACACACCCCCTGGGCACACTCATTGCACTAGACTAGGGTCTGACAAGTATACCAAATAGCCAAATATGGAACCACTGATTAATACATCAATTTACAATAGGGAGCGCTTATTCATTTGATTTGCCTGTCCAACGGAGGATCTTCGAACCGTCAGCGAGGCACAGCAGTTCACCACTCCACCACTCGCCACACCCGCTCCGCGGGTGCCGCTTCGTTTGTGTGTGACGGGGCCAAACATTTCATTCACGAGGAGCATTGTCCTACCGAGGCGGTAAGGCGGAAAGGCGACACCGGGCGTGAGGCATCAGCGGGGCTGCGAGCGTGCGGGGACTTCAATACCCAGAAGTCCCTGCAAGACCGACGGATAGCTTCCGGTCCGCTCTCCCTGCTGGCCCGCCCCCCGCCCTCCTGAGGCTTCATAACAGCGTTCCTACTGCCTAACGAGTGGGTCACTTACTCATTTGATTTGCCTGTCCAACGGAGGATCTTCGAACCGTCAGCGAGGCACAGCAGTTCACCACTCCACCACTCGCCCCACCCGCTCCGCGGGTGCCGCTTCGTTTGTGTGTGACGGGGCCAAACATTTCATTCACGAGGAGCATTGTCCTACCGAGGCGGTAAGGCGGAAAGGCGACACCGGGCGTGAGGCATCAGCGGGGCTGCGAGCGTGCGGGGACTTCAATACCCAGAAGTCCCTGCAAGACCGACGGATAGCTTCTGGTCCGCTCTCCCCTCTGGCCCGCCCCCCGCCCTCCTGAGGCTTCATAACAGCGTTCCTACTGCCTATTGAGTGGGTCACTTACTCATTTGATTTGCCTGTCCAACGGAGGATCTTCGAACCGTCAGCGAGGCACAGCAGTTCACCACTCCACCACTCGCCGCACCCGCTCCGCGGGTGCCGCTTCGTTTGTGTGTGACGGGGCCAAACATTTCATTCACGAGGAGCATTGTCCTACCGAGGCGGTAAGGCGGAAAGGCGACACCGGGCGTGAGGCATCAGCGGGGCTGCGAGCGTGCGGGGACTTCAATACCCAGAAGTCCCTGCAAGACCGACGGATAGCTTCCGGTCCGCTCTCCCTGCTGGCCCGCCCCCGCCTTTCACGCCCCTATATTACTCCTTCAAACTCCCGCAGCGCGGGACGCAGCCCGGGCGAAGACTGGGCAAAGACAGGGCCGTTTCAGGCCGAGCAAGACCGGACCGGGCCATCCCCCTTGGCTGTACCTTCTCCAGTATATTAGTAGCATTCCCTTTTGGTAAAGTCTACACCCATCATTTTAAAATATGTCTGTTCATGCTACACGAAGTAAGACCACAAAAAATGGGAAAAAGGCTAAAGGGACCTTGGACGATTTTATTACAAGGACTAGCCTATCCATCGACAATGAGATCACTAAGCTTCAGCACAGAGTCTCCCTAGAGTTAGAGTCTGCAAGAAAGTTGTCAATTGAACTAGCACTGGGAAAGAAATCCTCACTAGGTAATATTGCAACCTCTAAAACTCCTGAGCGTTCTACTGACCCTGTACCAATCATCACCTTGGCTGAGGTGCATTCTATACATGAGGAGCTAGCTTCCACTCTCAACTTAGAAGTAGACAGCCCAGTACTACCCGATAGTGTTGCATCTGAAAATATTTCATCTTCTGAACTATTATTATTATTATTATTATTATTATTTGACATTTGTTGAGCGCACAGCTACCCCCAACGGGGGTGTCCCGGCGCTGAGGAATGCAGGAGGGAGTGGCAGTAGCAAGTTTATATTGTTGACTTAGTGGGCTGAAAATAAAAAGGTTTTCAGTTTGCCCCTAAACTGAGATTCAGTGTCGGTCATCCTAAGGCTGATGGGCAGAGAATTCCACAGTTTGGATACTGCTACTGTGAAGGCTCTACCACCCTTTCTCGCAAAACGGAATCGGGGAGTTGACAGCAGGAGAAGGTGGTTCGATCTGAGGTTAAGAGTGGAATGCACTGGTTTTAGTCTGTGCCTCAGGTATTTAGGGCCTTTCCCCTTAAGAGCTCTAAAGGCTAGTATCAGGGCTTTGAATTTAACCCGGGCAGTGATCGGTAGCCAGTGCAATTTCTTCAAGTGTGGGGAGATTGAGTGACGATAGGGGACTTTGCAAATCAGCCTGGCAGCAGCATTCTGCACAATTTGCAGTCTGTGTAGCAGGTAGGCGGGGAGTCCCACGTACAGGCTGTTCGCATAGTCCAAGTGTGACGTAATTAGAGCATGTGTCACTGTTTTCAGAGCTTCCTTGGGAAGAAAGGGGGACATTTTTTTTATCATATGGAGTTTCCCGAAGCATGCTGAGGTGACTTTCTGAATCTGAGTCTTAAAAGATAGGTTGTTGTCAAATTGAACTCCGAGATTGCGGGCCACCCTCACCGGGGCAGGTGGAGGGCTGAGTTCCGCAGGCCACCAAGTAGAGGGGGGTAGGGGGAGTGTCTGATTGAAAAATAACACCTCAGTCTTATCTGTATTTAATTTTAGCGTGTTAGAGGTCATCCAGGCCACGATATTGGAAAGACAGTTTCTGAAATTGTCGAAACCTGGGGATGAGTGGTCTTTAAAGGAGAAGATAAGCTGAGTGTCGTCAGCATACGATATCACTTTTACCCCTAAAGACTCGATTACCTTTGCTAAGGGTGCAACATAAATGTTGAAAAAGAGGGGGCTAAGGGAAGAGCCCTGGGGCACCCCGCAGTCGAGTGGTTTCCTATCCCTGGACCAGAAAGGGCGGCACCAGACTTGTTGTGTGCGGCCTGTGAGGAAGGAGGAGATCCACGCCAGAGGGGTGCCGTGAATCCCCATCTCCCGGAGTCTCCCCAGGAGGATGGCATGGGAGACCGTGTCGAAGGCCGCAGACAGGTCGAGGAGCACTAACATAGCCACCTCTCCCCTGTCCACGGTTTCCCGCACCGTCTCCGCCACCTCTAGTAATGCCGTCTCCGTGCTGTAGCCGGTCCTAAAACCGGATTGCGAGTCATGTAGCAGGTTCTGATTTTCAATATAGTCCGCTAGTTGTTCCTGTACTATTTTTTCCAAAATTTTGGCCGGTTTTGGTAGCAGGGATATCGGACGGTAGTTACTGAGGACAGCCGGGTCCGCGTCGGGTTTCTTTAACAGGGGGATGAGGATTGCCTGCTTCCAAATGTCCGGAAATTGTCCTGATCTAAGGGAGGAATTCCAAATTGATAGTAGGGGTTGCACGATCACAGGAGCAACTGTGGAGTAAACGTGGGCAGGCATCGGATCTAGGGGAGAGCCTGATTTACATAGATGGAGTTTGCATAGTGCAGAATCTAAGGTGATGGGTTTGAACGCTGTAAACCTCTTGTCCTCGAGGCTGACGTCAGTAAGGGGCTATGTGGGGGATAAGGTGCTGGGGGGAGCTGGTCCGAGCGAGACCCGGGAAAACGTTAAGTCACCACCCAAACAGAAACGTAAACGCAAAAATGTATCTGTGTACGCTAGAAAGAAGGCTAAGGTAGCATCAAGTCAATGTCTTCAAGGGGGGGCTCCCCAACAATCCATTGTCATCCCTACCAACGGGACTGATCAAATGCCCTCCAATGATCAATGTAATAATGACAATATAGAGCTATCTAACCCGGAACAAAGAGCAGATCATTCAGTAGAAGAGGGTGAGAATAACTCCACATCCAGGCACTCCACACAAGGGGACAGGGAAGAGTTCTTGAAAATAGTTTGGGAAACGCTTGAAGCACTTCTCAGGCCATTAGAAGTTAGGTTAGCTGGTATTGAAAACCAATTACTTGAGGTAGAAAAAAGGGTCATAACGTTAGCAAGCCTAAGCCTTAATGGCAATGAAACCTCCACATATGCTCCAACTTCGATACCTGTGGAATCTTCGAACATCAATCCATTTAGTGTGCAGCAACTAAAAGAAGGGGTAGTCAAAAACAGTAATCCTAATTCGAAAGTTAGTACCCAAACAACACCCACTATCACACCCCTGAACGTGCCACCGGCTAACATAACTAATAAACCTCAGCCGAACGTTCCTGCTCAATGTAAAAAATCGCAGTCAGCAAATGTGGCTGCCACTAATTCTTCTGCTCCCAAGACTTCTGTCTCGCAGAAGTTCTCATCAATAACTAGACCTTCTAACAGCAATACTACCCAGGGCCTTAATAAATCCTTGGCTGATACATCCCATGCCAATAGAATAGATTCATATAATCATCAGTCAGCCCACGCCTATAACAATTTTAAGGGAGGATACATCGATCTGCCCCCTGATGCTAGTCCATTTGTCATTGTCCTCACTGGTGTACCCGAACTGCAAAACCAAAATGAAGAGAATTTTGCATCACTAAAAAATAAGGTGATTTATTGGTTAAACTCAAATAAACCAATTCCAAATCACATGAAAAGTAAAATTCTGATGGTCCGTACGGTACCATGGGTTGGACAAATGACAAAGTCAATTCCGGGTGACTGTATAGTCATCTCATTTGAGGAACCCCACAGTGCTGACCAGATTTGCGCATGGAAAACATACGGAGATACATCTCCTATTATAGCTAGACCCCTTTCGTTCTTTTACCCACCTCCGAGGCTTCCCAAGTATGGTTCTGGCTGGAACACTCCTAATCTACACTTTGGCTATGCGCCAAATCTGGCCAGACAAACTGAGCTAAATATGTGGACTGGAATCCCCACTTTTAATAGGTTCAGCTGCCTAGATGCAGTTGACTGACTTGAGACCATACCAAACTGCATCCCCAAGCTTTATGATTTTTATTGTACATTGGGCGTGGGGCGTGCTCACTCTAGTCGAGGAAATAGCACTCAGAACAAGAAAAGCTATCTTGAAGGGAATTCAGTATGCCTCGACATGCATGAAGACTGCCCTGGTGGAAATCTTAATTGTGTAGCAGGGGTCTTGACAATTAATGTAGGGAACCAAATAGAGGATACAAAGCTAGATAGTGTAGTTCCCCTGTCGGCCTCAGTAGTGCCTATTGTTAACTGTGACTTTTCTGGTAATGTGCTAATCCCAAAACTGCACTTTTTATCCTGGAATATTGCTGGAGTAGGCAGAAATCTGAAGGACCCTGATTGGGCAGATTATGTTGACTCCAGTGATTTCTGCCTACTGCAAGAAACATGGGCCATGGACATCCCGCACAGGATGGGTTTTAAAACCTTTGGTAATGAGGCTGTGCAGTCTGAGAGGGGAAGGCCATCCGGGGGATTGATCATATGGATCAAAATTACATTAGCTATAAGGGTTGTATCCATAGATACAGGAACCCCTGACATCTTGGCCTTAAAAATTGTCACTGCAAAGGGGTGTGAATACTACATTATCAACGTCTATAATAGACCTATAGGTCGCTCCAGGGTCTCACCTACCTTGGAAATTCTGGATTCCTTCCTGAAGAGGGTGGTCGGTGAAGTCCCTGTAATTTTGGGAGGCGACTTGAACTGTAACTTCGAACCGATTCTTGGGATCACGGATGTTCTCGAGGATGAGGATCAAGCCTATAACATTCCCCAGCTTGAAACCTCGAATTACGTTAAGTGTACCACCCTAGCGGTCCAACTATTGAGGCTAACAGTTGACCATGGTTTGAGAGCATGTAACGGCCGCCTTCCGTCTGACCTAACCAAACAGCCAACCTTTGCGAAGTCAGAAAGTAGGCTTGACTTTATTCTTGTCTCACTAAGCATTTGGCACTTTATGATGGACTTTAGAGTAGTAACCAGGGATGAGAGTGATCATTATTCCCTGGAACTCCATATTGATGCACATATGTTCAGCGATATACCGAGTGAGAAAGCTGTTGGAGAACCATGTGAACTGGTACACATTAATAACAATAGACGTGCTTTAAAATGGCCGTATCTGCTGTCTGACGGCAAAACCCTAGCAGCGGTCTACTCTCTTTTTGGCTCGATCTTTGGACCCATAGCTGGCCAACCCTTCCTAACTGAGAACTATGAACATTTTGTAGAACTACATAAAGTCTTTTTTGATAAACTTAAAATCCATATGACTAAAATGCCAAGGAAAAACCAGCAAAATGCAAGGATGGAATGCCATGGGAAGCTCTGGTATAACCGCTCATGTAGGATGGCTAAGAAGAAGCTCCTAACTGCTATCAAAGAGGGATCCAAGATGGATGTTAAACTCGCAAGGGAAGAACACAAGCACGTCCTAATAGAATCTAAAAAACAATGGGAAGAGCTGATCTGGGCAGATATGTTGGCTGCTGCAAGAACAAATGACAATGTTGGTTTTTGGAGGTTGGTTGCAAATGAGGGGCATGCAGGAAGAGTTGTGAAGGACACGTTTTTGGACGAATTAACATGGGTGAAACACTTTACATCTCTGTACAAACAATATGATAGTGTTACTGGAGAGGTCCCATGGTTACCCCCATCTCCTGAATGCCTTGACTTTACTCTGGATGAAACAAAAAAGGCAATCAATGAACTAAAAAATAGCAAAGCCCCCGGCCCTGACAAAATACCTTGTGACCTTTATAAGCATGCAATTGAAGTCTGGGCTCCTTACATAAATTGTTTATTTAATGTTCTGTCAAAAAATTGTACATTCCCCGAAAGCTGGCGTGCAGCAGAAGTTGTATTAATTTTTTAAAAAGGTAATAGATCTGTCCCCTCAAACTATAGACCCATTAGTCTAATGGACACCCTGCAAAAACTCTATGCCAAGCATTTGCTATACCGAATAAATGATTGGCTGGAGGAGTCAGCAATACTTTCTAAATTTCAGGCAGGCTTTAGGTCCAAGACCAGCACTCTGGATCAGGTCTTCAGATTCTGTTGTATTTACTGGAAGTATGTACACATTAGGAAAGGTCATTTGTATGTAGCGTTCGTTGATCTTAGAGCTGCATTTGATCTTGTTCCTCGAAATTTGCTCTGGAGATCTTTAAACAAAGCCGGCATGACAGGGAGTCTTTTGATACAGGTAATTGAGCTACATGCTAGAAATCATGCCAACATTAGATGGGGTCCAAATGGCGAATTGACGCGCGATATTCCAATCGAGCGCGGCGTCCGGCAAGGATGTGTCCTGGCCCCCACCTTATTTTCTATATTTGTTAATGACGTCCCAGAACATCTGAATGCCTGTAACAACGATTCACCTCAGCTAAACGGAGAGAGAGTGCCTGCGTTGCTCTTCGCGGACGATACCATCTTAATATCCCAGACCAAGAAGGGCCTCCAGGCACTCTTAAACTCCTTTAGTAGCTACTGTGAAAAAAAAGGCTTAGAAATTAACATTGACAAAACTAAATGTATGGCACTGAATCCTAGCAGACCGGACAGAGGGAAATTGACCCTGAATGGACAAACTCTTGGAACTGTTGATAATTTTTCTTATTTGGGGGTGGTACTTGACTCAAAGTTAACATGGAAGGCCCAAATTGAGAAAAGTAAGGTGTCATATGCTCAAAATGTTAAACCAATAATGAACAAATTGAATGCTAGTACTAGCAAGAGTGTAACACCTGTTCTTGAACTCTTCAAATTCAAAATCCAATCTGCCGCCCTATACGGGGCAGAAATATGGGGTCCATGGGCCAGGGAGAGCTTCCAAGGATTGGATAATAAATTTATGAGATCAATTGAAAGGGTCCCCACTAGTACCCCTTTCATTCCCCTCCAATTTTATTTGAATTTTAAACGAACCGATTATCTTACAATTATAAGACCATTAATGTTCTGGATTAGGATTTGGGCCACTCCAGAATTGTTAGACTACAGGAATAGCCTCTGTGAGGTATTAAATCTTGACTCTTTTAACTCTATCCTATGGTTTGGGCATATTCAAAAATGGTTCAGAAAGTTAGGTCTGCATTCATTATGGGAAAACCCAGAGACCTTACCACCCTTTGCTAAAACCATGGTGAAGAGAGCTTTTTGGTCCTATGTGAACAATCGGTTTGTACATGAGAGCAGAATTGGGACCTTAACTAAAGACTTCTTATTGTTCAAAGGCGAACCCTGTTTTGAATCCTTTCTGGATGAAATAGAGCCCCCTGCTGCAAAGACTCTCTACCTGAAATTCAGGTATGGGAATCTCATGTTGAACTCTAATATAGAACGTTGGTCAAAGAAAAACCGGGCATGTACAAATGGCATTAGTGGAAGATGTCCTATGTGTTTAGCTTTCTGTATGGAGAACGAAGTTCACATGCTGTTCATATGTAAAGCGTGTTCGAATGCTCGGAAAAAATGGCTAAAACCCATGTGTGCTCTCCTAGGAACTAGATCTTGCCTTACAGCATATAGGATTGTAAAAACTAATACTGCCCAGTTTATTGTATTTAGTATCAGTAGATTCCTTCATTCAGTGTTTATTGTTCGAAAGAAATTGGGTCAGATGCTTTGAGGAGGTCCACTTTATATTCCACTCCTGCTGCTAAATGAATTATGTAAAATGAACCATGCTATAAGGAGACTGATGAATTTTGATGTTGCACTTTACTTTTTAAAAAAGAATTCTTTTATGAACTGATGTATGTAATTGATTGATCCTTGTTTTATGTATGTATATATATGTGTCTTTTATGGCTATCTTGCCGAAATAAAGATCTTAATAATAATAATAATAGGGAGCGCTTGCACTGTGGCACTGGACAGCAGTGGCACAGTGCCCAAAGCATCTAACACCAGCAAAAATACACGAGGCAAATATGGAAGGGAGACCCACACCATTGGTGCCAGGTCTAACAGTTGGTGAGTCTACTTTGATATAGCAGTGCAGTGGAGAAGTGTGGCTCACTGGTTAGAGCGGCAGTCCCTGGTGCAGAGGTCTGGTCCGGGACCAGGGTTCAATTCCCGCCTCGGCTGATTTCGGTGGTTCTTGGGCTCATAATTCCTCAGACCTGATTCCTTGCCTCGGTGCCTACTCTGAACATGAGTCCCACGCTGCAACTCTGGGCAATAGCTTGCTTAGTCTCCACAACGGCCCCCAACAGCGCTGGGGATGCCTGGTTGCACCCCGGGGATGCCCAGGAGTGGACATTTCACGGGGAAAAGCCAGGACGGGTTCCTTAGCGGTATGAGTACAGCATCAGGATACACTGGTTTCCGGGGTAACAGAGCGCTTTACAAATACGTTTACATTTACATTTATACCCGATGTCATTCGTGCAGAAGCGCAGGCCATTATTCAGGAGGGAGAGATAATTTCATCCGAAATTATTGAATGCGTGCTTGACATTTCCTCCATGGGCTTTCATCAATTGGCTGTGGCTGCAGTCTTGAGGCATCAAGGCTGGTTGAAGTCTACCACCTTCCGTCCAGAGGTACAAGCAAAAGTCCTGGACTTGCCGTATGACGGGGATTCGTTGTTTGGCAAGCATGTAGATGATGCCCTTGAGGCGATAAAAAAGGACACCGACACTGCAAAGTCCTTAGCTACCCTCCAGTACAAGAAACAGCCCTTTTGGGGAGCACAAGGTAGAGGCGGAGGTTCCTCTACTTTTCGAGGATCAGGTCAATATCGTTCGTACTACACCTACAACGATAACCGGCAAAGGGGTTCCTACCAATCCCAGAATCGTCAGTCCACTACCAGACCATACCAACGAAAAACAACATATAGAGGTGACTCAAACAATAAAAAGCAGTGACAGTCTCAGTTCCTTTCTTCTGCTGACTGTAAATCTTGGAAGTCGCATCTCAAAGTACTTTTGCAAATGGTCCGAAATCACCTCCGACCAATGGGTCCTGGACGTTATCTCCAAAGGACATACCCTTGAGTTTACAAAATTCCCTCCCACTCGTCCACCTTCGGGGCCACCCTCTCCCCATCTCAAAGAACTTTTGGCCCAGGTAAAATTGATGATCAAAAAAGGAGCCATTGAGGTAGTGCCGCAAGGTCAACGCGGCAAGGGGTTTTATTCCTGGTTCTTCATAGTCAAGAAAAAGTCGGGAGAATGGCGTCCAATTTTGGATTTACGGGCCCTGAACAAATTTATCATTTCGAAAACTTTTCAGATGTTAACTCTGCTTCAAATTATGAATTATCTCAATCCAGGGCAATTCTTTTCAACGATCGACCTCCAAGACGCATATTTCCATGTGCCAATTCGCCCTAGACACAGGAAGTATCTACGCTTCACAGTCGGACAGCTGCTCTTCCAATTCAAAGTCCTACCATTCAGCCTTCGATCAGCGCCGAGGGTCTTTACCAAGATCTTGGCACCGGTAGCTGTCTTCCTGCGTCTGCAAGGCATCCAATTTTATTCATACCTGGATGACTGCCTCATCAAGGCCAAGACTTTTCAACTGACGGAGCAGCACACTCAGCTCTGCGTCTCCCTTTTCCAAAGCTTGGGGCTTTCAATCAATTGCCAGAAGTCACACTTTCATCCGTCGCAAAGGCGAGATTTTCTCGGAGCCTCGCTAGATTCTCGGCGGGGGAAAGTGTTCGTTTCCCAAGAAAGACAGGACCGCATGGTAAAGATGGTGCAATTCCTACAGTCAAAACTGTACGTTTCTGTTCGAATGTTCAAATCATTCCTTGGCATGGCTTCCTCTTGCATCCAACTTATCCCCAATTGCAGATTGCACATGAGGGCTCTACAGGAGGAATTAGACAAATAGTGGTAACAGGTGTCAGGGTCATTCGAGGACAAGGTCCTTCTAACACCTCGCATCCAGAAAACGCTGGAGTGGTGGGCTCACCCTCCAAACATATCTACGGGCCGTTCATTCCAAGACGAACCTCCGACTCTGACGCTTACAACAGACGCGTCTCTTGAGGGATGGGGAGCGCATCTCGACGGCATGTCCGTAAAAGAAAAGTGGACGGCGACCCAACGTACTTGGTATATCAATCGCCTGGAACTTTTGGCGATTTTCTTGGCCCTAAAGTCCTTCCAGAGGTTAGTGCAGAGACACACTCTGTTGGTGAGGACAGACAACACCACCAGCATGCACTACCTCAACAAGCAGGGCGGCACGAGGTCTCTCCTACTTTCACAACTGGCACAAGAAATATGGGATTGGGCGATTCAACATCAAATTCATCTCACAGCCATCCATGTGCCGGGGGGTGGCCAATGTTCTGGCGGACTCACTCAGCCGGGCGTCGTCAGACAATCACGAGTGGGAACTCAACCAACCAACCGTCGATTTCATCTTCCGGCGGAGGGGCCAGCCGCAGATGGATCTTTTCGCGATTGCTACCAACAGGAAATGCCAACGCTTTGCAAGTCGGCATCCCCACAGAGAGTCGAGCGGAAATGCATTTTCGATCAATTGGTCGAACGACTTCATCTACGCTTTCCCTCCATTTCCTCTAATTCCTCGCCTGTTACACAGGATGAGGTTTCAATCTTGCCACATCATCCTGATTGCACCCAAATGGCCGAGGCGTCCATGGTTCACGGACCTGCTCCTATTTTCACAGTCCAACCCGATACCGCTTCATCCTCTACCTCACCTCCTCACGATGAAGCAAGGACAAATCTGTCACCCGGATCCGGCATACCTCCAACTTCATGCCTGGAACCTGAATACAATGAATTTGCACGTCTGAATATCGACGACGACTGCAGAGAGGTGTTAGCGCGCGCTTGCGCTCCATCCACCATTAAAACCTATCAATTAAAGTGAAAACGTTTCTGTGTCTGGTGCCGCACTAAAGATTTGGACCCCATGACTGCAAAACCTGAACAGATCTTGCCTTTCTTTTTATCCCTGGCGAGATCAGGACTTTCACACTCAACTCTTAAAGTGTTTCTGGCGGCGATTTCCCGCTTCTGTCATGATGGTTCTACATCTCTATGTTCCTCGAGAATCAATAAGCAATTTTACAAGGGCCTTTTTAGGATGTTTTCACCTATCCGTCGCCCTCCACCAGCTTGGCGCTTACATTTGGTCTTGTCTCAACTGCTTCTACCTCCATTTGAGCCTATCCACTCTGCAAGTCTAAAATTTCTCACATGGAAAGTTGCTCTCTTGCTCGCCTTGACATCCTCGAGGCGTGTCAGTGACATCCAGGCATTTACCATACAGCCTCCTTTTCTACAATTCTCCAATGAGGCTGTGACATTGCAAACTAATCCTAAGTTCATCCCGAAGGTTCCCAGTGACTTTCATCTCAACGAACTCGTAATCCTGAAGACGTTCTTTCCTGCTCCGCAAACTCCAGCTGAGCGGTCATTACACTCATTGGATGTGAAACGTCTCAAATTTTACATTCAGCGAACTGCAACTGTCAGAAAGTCAGATCAATTGTTGGTGGCGTATGGTCAAATTTGCAAAGGACAACCTGTTACCAAACAGACCATAACCAGATGGATATCCTCTACCATATCCTTTTGCCACCAACGGGCTGGGAAACCTTTCCTGCTCCAGTTCATGCTCACTCAACTAGAGCGGTGTCTACTTCTGCAGCCCTTTTTGCGGGGGTACCCCTGAGGCAGATCTGCAGAGCTGCTACTTGGTCGAGCAGCCATACTTTTACAAAACACTACTGCCTGCAATCAACAGACGCCGCGGATGCGGCAGTAGGTGAAGCGGTGCTGCGGAATCTTTTCTAATAAAGTTGAGCCTCTGTTGCTACCCGCCTCCAGTTATAAAGGTTTTTTCTAATAATATTTAAATTTTCATTGCATTTTGACTGATATGTTTACCTTACTTGCTTTGGTATATCACCTTTATGACTTATGTGATGATTTACTGCTTTCTACTCTTATTCAAGGATGTGAATCTATGAAATACACTCCTAATACTGGAGAAGAACAAAAGTTACTTACCTGTAAACTGTGGTTCTCCAGTATTGGTGTCTTTCATAGATTCACATGCGACCCTCCCATCCTCCCCTCAGAGGCTCTCTTCTCCTCAGGCACTTTTACTTACTTTGTGCTATGAAAATCTGAGGACTTGGGCTTCTGAGGAGAAGGTTCTAGAGGAGGCTACAGCCTGATTGGCTGGAATGTGAACCTACACATAATGACACTAATATGCTACTAAAGTGAGTTCTCCCTTAGGCTTTTCAATGGGCCTATTATGTTCTTTGGTACTTTTAAAATTTACAATTTTATTACATTATATGTATGTATATTTTTATTTATGATATTTTTCATGTATGCATGCATATGTTACTGCTATTTTATGTACCGTGGGACTCCCACTTCGACAACGGGGAATATTCAAGCATGTGAATATATGAAAGACACCAATACTGGAGAACCACAGTTTACAGGTAAGTAACTTTTGTTCTTACTGGCCTAATCAGAATTATAAGACCCATGGTAACTCCATAGAGCAGGTGCATTTCACCCAAAAATGTTGGCCACTGAAATAGCTGAAAAGATTTAGTGAAGTTTTGTGATGAACGGGTAATTAATTACCAGGGGAATTGGATATAACTCCTGATTTCCTGAGTAATTATTCATTCACAAAGATAACCTCAATCTACTCACTGTAACAGCCAATAATTGCAGCCTCCACCCCGGAAGATACACACATTCCAGGTATCGGTTAATCCAAGGTTGAAGGAGCCATTGTCATAACACTCTAAGTCTATGCCTCTGCCAAGGAGAGTGGGAGGGGCGGGGATAAGGGGAAGTTGTAGGAAGAGCATCAAACTCAGGTCTGCGGTAGGGTGTACTAGAGAAGGTGAGGCATCCTGACTGACCTCTTTCCCTGGACCAAAGTTCCTACTGTGGACTTCAAGCTGTCTGTTTCTTAGAGTTCAATAACCTGTGTGAGCAAGAGCCAATGGAAAGGGTATGGAAAGAGGAGCAGAACATTTAGATTGAGTGAGAGCTGGTGGAAATCTAAGAGAAACACATGAGAGGAAGACCATGAGTCTGAGGATAAGAAATAATTCAGGCTAGAAAGAGCAGAAGCAAAAAAGTAGAGGAATGCAGCTTTTTAATGCAGGTTGAATGATGAAATAAGAAGTTGAACCAAGATGTCGTAGTCTGGGTGGAGAGGTGTGTTGCCAAAGAGAGTGGCAGAGATATGAAGTTCTATGTGCGAAGCAACTAAATAAAAGGGGCGAGTAGTGAGAAATGATACAGGAGCAAGAGTGAGCTGCGATGAAATCTAGGAAACATCTATTGAACAAGCGACCTGACAGACGAAGATGGAATATGGATGATTGATATCAGAAAATGTTTGAGGAAAATATGAGGATTGTGGGAGGGATACAGAAGTGAGGAGATAAGACTGAGGGAGGAACAAAAGAGAGATAATTATTTGTGAAATGTAGCAGTGATGATTGTAGGAGGCTGAGCTGAGAGAACTCCAGACATGCTGGTCTAAGGGAAATGAGGATGTGGGTGATAGTGAGAGAAGTAGAGTATAGAGGGAAACTGGGAATGATGTTGATGAACCTCAGTCAGGGAGAGAGAAATGTGAGGGAATCATAGTGATGAAGGTTGAGGTAAAAGACAAACTCTGAAATCAAATAAGAGTGAAACCCAGGAGAAAGAAGAGAGGGAACCCGTTGTATACAGTGGTGGGAGAATGAGAGGTAGATGTGATGGGGAATATTTGAGCACTGCTAATGAGAAGTGGCAGTGGGAAGGAACAGGTGATCGAGCTGTGAGAATAAGAGAGAGAGTTGAATGTAATAGGTATCCAGAGGTGTGGTTAAGATATAAACTGAGAAAGAGGAGAGTGCATCACAGGGTGACGTCGATATTTTTAAAAAAATGATGATTATGGCATAAAAAGGTGGAGGTTATAGGAAAAGGGGAAAGAAGGCAATAAGAAGATAGCAGTTATGGAGGTGAGAGGGAACCTGAGGCAGATCTGTGAGAGGTAGAGGTGATAAATTAAAGAAACAATGAATGATATGGTAATGATATGAATGGTATCTAATTGTAAGGTTTATTCCTTCAGTGATGTACTTCCTGTGACATCACCAGAGTCAAAGGTCATGTTGCATCACTACTGGGAAGACATCAAAGATCATATGATGTCACATCCTGTGATATTGTTGGCTGTCAAACAGTCTGTGATGTCACTTCCGTGACCCATGGCATTTTCTTGAATCAACGTCTATGAGGACACACTACCCTCAAGCAACAGCTATGAAGTGTTGTCTACTTTAACACCAAATGATTGACTTGAAACACAACTCCTTGATTGCACTGCTGTCAATGGGAAGAACAATTAGGATTATACTGTAAACAGTGTTAGGGTGGGCAAACATAAGTATATCTGTAGGTTGGCTGTCACTTTGTAGAGCTGGAACATTGCAGGAATTAAAGCAAAACTTGATTAACTTGTTCGGCAGACATTGATTGATGAGTATGATGTAATCGTCTTCCAGGAAACCTGGGCAACAGCTCCGTTTTCAAGCAATGGGTATGCATGTTATTGTATCCCAGCCACCCCTTCATGTCCTGAGCAAGCAAGGGAAAGGCTGTCAATATGGATACAATTATTGGTGAAGCTAATTGTTAAAGTTGTGGAGCCTCATAGCACTGACATTCAGGTTCTACCCATAAGGCATATTTAAACTTGTATTTGTTTAATTGTTGTTAACTATTATTTTGCAAATTCCGCTAATAGTAAATTTCAAACTTTATTCAACCTATCATATATGCTTCCACATTCATCGGATGCACCACAGTGGGTACATCTTGAACACTATCCTTCATTAACAAAAGCAGGTCTTTCTGTTTTATATGGCTCTGAATCTCGCCCCGAGACTCCACTAATCCTATTTTGTCGGCTATGCGCGCCGCTTGGCAAAGGGCATACTGCTTACTGGGCTCACATCCCCGTCTCCATGGGAAAGCACCATTATGGAATAATTCAGCAATTCGTATTAATAGAAAATCAATTTTTTGGCTTATTTGGGAAGCAGCAGGTGCTTCCACCCTAGATGAACTTTTTCCAAACGGTGATATTAAATCATTTGTCCAACTGCAGGAAGAATTTCATTTGCCTGATATTCAACTTTCAAATTATAACCAGTTACGACAATCCTTACGAAGAAGTCTAGGACCTCCACGATGTCTCTTGCCCGACTCACCAATTGTGACATATCTCCCCACTTGGGGTAAGATGAAAGGAGCTACATCTGGCTACTACCAAACTCTCACTTCGCATCATTTTTCTCAACCCTCATCGCAAACTTTACGTACTAAATGGCAATCCAAGATGTCGTAGTCTGGGTGGAGAGGTGTGTTGCCAAAGAGAGTGGCAGAGATATGAAGTTCTATGTGCGAAGCAACTAAATAAAAGGGGCGAGTAGTGAGAAATGAAACAGGAGCAAGAGTGAGCTGCGATGAAAGCTAGGAAACATCTATTGAACAAGCGACCTGACAGACGAAGATGGAATATGGAAGATTGATATCAGAAAATGTTTGAGGAAAATATGAGGATTGTGGGAGGGATACAGAAGTGAGGAGATAAGACTGAGGGAGGAACAAGAGAGAGATAATTATTTGTGAAATGTAGCAGTGATGATTGTAGGAGGCTGAGCTGAGAGAACTCCAGACATGCTGGTCTAAGGGAAATGAGGATGTGGGTGATAGTGAGAGAAGTAGAGTATAGAGGGAAACTGGGAATGATGTTGATGAACCTCAGTCAGGGAGAGAGAAATGTGAGGGAATCATAGTGATGAAGGTTGAGGTAAAAGACAAACTCTGAAAACTAATAAGAGTGAAACCCAGGAGAAAGAAGAGAGGGAACCCGTTGTATACAGTGGTGGGAGAATGAGAGGTAGATGTAATGGGGAATATTTGAGCACTGCTAATGAGAAGTGGCAGTGGGAAGGAACAGGTGATCGAGCTGTGATAATAAGAAAGAGAGTTGAATGTAATAGGTATCCAGAGGTGTGGTTAAGATATAAACTGAGAAAGAGGAGAGTGCATCACAGGGTGACGTCGATATTTTAAAAAAAATGATGATTATGGCATAAAAACGTGGAGGTTATAGGAAAAGGGGAAAGAAGGCAATAAGAAGATAGCAGTTATGGAGGTGAGAGGGATCCTGAGGCAGATCTGTGAGAGGTAGAGGTGATAAATTAAAGAAACAATGAATGATATGGTAATGATATGAATGGTATCTAATTGTAAGGTTTATTCCTTCAGTGATGTACTTCCTGTGACATCACCAGAGTCAAAGGCCATGTTGCATCACTACTGGGAAGACATCAAAGATCATATGATGTCACATCCTGTGATATTGTTGAGTGTCAAACAGTGTGTGATGTCCCATGGCATTTTCTTGAATCATCGTCTATGAGGACACACTACCCTCAAGCAACAGCTATGAAGTGTTGTCTACTTTAACACCAAATGATTGACTTGAAACACAACTCCTTGATTGTACTGCTGTCAATGGGAAGAACAATTAGGATTATACTGTAAACAGTGTTAGGGTGGGCAAACATAAGTATATCTGTAGGTCGGCTGTCACTTTGTAGAGCTGGAAAATTGCAGGAATTAAAGCAAAACTTGATTAACTTGTTCGGCAGACATTGATTGATGAGGAAACCTGGTCAACAGCTCCGTTTTCAAGCAATGGGTATGCATGTTATTGTATCCCAGCCACCCCTTCATGTCCTGAGCAAGCAAGGGAAAGGCTGTCAATATGGATACAATTATTAGTGAAGCTAATTGTTAAAGTTGTGGAGCCTCGTAGCACTGACATTCAGGTTCTACCCATAAGGCATATTTAAACTTGTATTTGTTTAATTTTTGTTAACTATCATTTTGCAAATTCCGCTAATAGTAAATTTCAAACTTTATTCAACCTTTTGGGTGAATAAAAGCGCAAGCATGGTTTGTCAACATAACAGTTTAACGCTAGTGTGTATGTTGTGATATTAACACAAAAATGATTACCAACACCTCTCGTTCAATCTCCGCTGTGGGGGACTTGTCTAATAGTCGTAGTGATCGTAGGAGTTTGGACTTGCGGATTACATTGCTGCACATAAATTGCTCGACATACTTAAATGTATTTCTTCATGGGGAAATATTGGATGTTAGCTCTGGGGATCATAACCCTGTAGCAGCTTCATTTTCTATTTCAGGTAACACTTAAGAGTTTCCCACTTCCAGGTGCAAAAGCCACTATCCGTGGGCAGCTTATGAGTGATGCAGCTCAGTTTAATAAACAAAAGGCTAAAAAGCAAAAAGAATTGGAGGAAGATATTGTGTCTTACACTCGCTTATATACACTTAATCCAATTATATCACATCGTAAATCATTGGAAAAAGCTTGTATGGCTTTAAACAAACTTTTTACCTCTAAGGCAGAATACACCCTACGTAGAATGAAAGGGAGACATTATGAGCAGGGGGAAAAAGCGGGAAGATTATTATAAGCAGCCCAACTACGTCAGCAGCAAGCAGCTATGGCTATACCGGTCATTAGGTCAATGAACGGTGTTACCCTAACTAAACCCCAAGATATTGTTAAAGACTATGCCCTGTATTATCAGTCTCTTTACACTGCTGAAAGCCAACTTGACACTGACAAATTGGATTCTTTCCTTACAAATGTAACCTTACCCTGTTTGTCAGATGAAGGTACAATCTTATTGGAAGGTGAAATGACCAGGGAAGAAATTTTGTGTGCAGTTGCTAGCTTGCCATACCATAAGGCCCCAGGAGAAGATGGCTTTCCTGCAGAGTTTTATCATTGGGCAGGTGTGGATGTGCTTGACTCTCTTTTACTCGCATTCCAAGAGGCAGAGCGTGAGGCCTCCTTGGGCCTCATATCTAATAAAGCTATTATTGCTGTGTTACCTAAACCTGGTAAAGATCCTCTAATATGTAGCAGCTATAATTCCATATCTTTATTGATTTGCAACATCAACATTTTAGCTAGCATTCTGGCCTTTCACTTGCGTAAGGTTATCCCATCTCTCATACTCTGTACCCAAGTAGGTAGGATTTGTTCCTTGGCGTTCTTCTAGGAACCATCTTCGCACTCTTCCCCACACACTATGGTATGCCAAGAATTTTCCTGATGACGCTTTGGCCTTGTCGCTTGACGAGGAAAAGGCATTTGATCGGATTGAATGGGGTTATCTTTTTAGGGTGTTACACAAATTAAGCCTGGAAGACCAATTCATAAACAAAATATGCTTGTTGTACAAAAATCCCTTGGCACAGGTAAATTGTGGGGGTTTTATCTCACCTCCATTCTCTATCAAGGTACTCGTCAGGGTTGCCCCCTCTCACCATTACTCTTTCTTCTAGCCATGGAACTGTTGCCTCCTTAAGACAATCTACTTATATTAAGGGCATTTCTCTTCCGACAGGTGAATCCAAAATGTATCTCTACGCAGATGATATTCTTCTTACACTCACAGATCTCTCCACCTCTTTACCATCTGTGTTAAAAATAAGAGATGACTTATCCTCCCTTTCTGGGTACAAAATTAATTGGAACAAAAGTGAAGCGCTACCCATCTCGAACGGGCCCACAATAGTGTCATTCAAGGTTTTCCCTTTCAATGGAAATCTTCTAATCTCAAATATTTGGGCCTACTAGTGAACAAAGGTCTAGAGGGCATGGCTACGGATAATCTCAATCCCCTCATTGCTCAAATGCAACATGATTTTGAAAAGTGGAAGTCATTGGGTCTCTCAATGTGGGGCAGGGTTCAAGCTGTGAAAATGGTTACTCTTTCTCGTTTTCTTTATGTCCTCGGCATGCTCCCTATTCAGGTTCCTTTAACTACATTACGTTCAATTGATTCTAAGATAAAATCTTTTATATTGAATTCTGCCAAACCCCGTCTCTCAGCTGCAAAACTAAAGGCTCATTGATCCTATGGAGGAATAGGTCTACCTTCAGTGGAATATTATGCTTTGGCATTACAACTTTCTCAAATATCATATATGCTTCCACATTCATCGGATGCACCACAGTGGGTACATCTTGAACACTATTCTTCATTAACAAAAGCAGGTCTTTAAGCTCTGAATCTCGCCCCGAGACTCCACCAATCCTATTTTGTCGGCTATGCGCGCCGCTTGGCAAAGGGCACACTGCTTACTGGGCTCACATCCCCGTCTCCATGGGAAAGCACCATTATGGAATAATTCAGCAATTCGTATTAATAGAAAATCAATTTTTTGGCTTATTTGGGAAGCAGCAGGTGCTTCCACCCTAGATGAACTTTTTCCAAACGGTGATATTAAATCATTTGTCCAACTGCAGGAAGAATTTCATTTGCCTGATATTCAACTTTCAAATTATAACCAGTTACGACAATCCTTACGAAGAAGTCTAGGACCTCCACGATGTCTCTTGCCCGACTCACCAATTGTGACATATCTCCCCACTTGGGGTAAGCTGAAAGGAGCTACATCTGGCTACTACCAAACTCTCACTTCGCATCATTTTTCTCAACCCTCATCGCAAACTTTACGTACTAAATGGCAAACCTTATTATCGGTCTCTTATACCGATGATGAATGGTCTGACAGTCTTAACAATCGGTGCTCGTGAAGCACGATTGAAATTTTGCTTATTCAAAATTTTATATGATTGACACTGGTCACCAACAAAACTGCACAAGGCTGGCTTGCATCCCCATTCTAACTGCTGGAGATGTGATAGTACGTCTTGTAACATTTCTCATATCATCTGTGGATGTCCTGTGATCCAACCCATTTGGAATTATGTAGGTAAAACCTTACGTTCCACATTGCCTCTACAAATTCCACTTTCCCATGCTACCATTCTTCTGCATGATACATGTCAATCACAATCACTTTCTAAGCCACTAGCCGGACTTTTACACACAGCCTTAGCTACAGCCAAAATGTGTATATTACGGCTATGGAAATCGCCTTAACCACCATCACAAGAAACATGGATAGTGGCCATGATCCAAACAGCTTCTTAAGAACATATGATATACAACATACAGGATCAATCTGATCTCTTTCTTCGAATATGGTCACCCTTTATTCTTCAAATACCGATGCTAACGTTAATGACCCTTCTACACAGTAATTTAACTTCTATTTCCTCTTATTTTCATTCATTATTCATTATTGGTGGTTATAAATCTTAACAAATATTGTATTTATGCCGTCCTGAGCATGGACGAGGTTATCTACTATTCACCAGAACTTTTACATGTAATTCTGTATCTTTTGATATACATATATATATACATGTGCGTTTCTCTGCTTACACTTACGTTCTCCATAATATGCCTATTGTTTTCATTTATTGTCTGTACATTTCTCTATATTATCCATTTCACTCTCTTTTCTATCCTCATCTGGTATTTCCTTTTCCTATCTCATCTCCCTTGGTTCCGTAACAATATATTCATATACCTGTAATATAATGTCATTTATTTCATTTTGTTTAAGTCACAAGAATATTTTTATATATATATTTTTTTTTTCTTTCTTTGAATCAGCATAATTAATTTATGTTATGGTAAGTATTTATCGTATCGTATTTTATCTTACATTATCTTACCTTATCTTAGCTATCTTTTAGAATGTCCTCTCATACACTTATATTTATATACATCAAATGACATTACTTAACCCTTATATTCACCTTTTACCTATTCACATTGCTTTTCTAGAGAGTTTTTTCTTCTTGGAACATACTCATATTGTATTATGCTTCATATTTGTACATTTTTCACTTATCAATTTCTTTTGTGATCCCTTCTTTCCTTACCTCTCTCTTCCCCCTTCCATTAATTCCATTTTTATGGCCTCATTATAAATCCAAATATTTGTCCTTGATCTTATATGTTTATAAAGTTATTAATTTATATAATATGATTAATTATTCAGAAAGTTTACTATATGCTTATATATAACAATGTTTTATATATTTATTGTATGATAGTACATATAGTTATCAGAATATATGTATTTTTTCTATTTATAAATTTCAATAATAAATTGAAACACAGTGCCCAAACCTCGACATAATAGCTTCAGAGTGCCTTTCCACATTTTAACCTGACCAAGTTTCTCTCAAGTTTGGTCAAAAACACAACCCAAGTCTGTTTTTAATGTGCTTGTCCGAGGGTTCTGTGGTCTGATTGCTTTTAAGGACAATGATGGCCCGTGCAGGTAAGCGAGGTGGGGCAGGGGTGAGAGGGTGGAAGTGACAATTATGGGATAGTGAAAATAAATAAATAAAACCACTTCCCCAGGGCTCGCTGCATTGCTGACTCAGCGATGCGACGAATGCAAGGTAAGTGGTTTTATTTATTTATTTATTTTCACTAACCCGTTGTATGTCACTTCCACCCCCCACCCCTGCTTCACCACGATTACCTTCATGTGCTGCCACTGTTTGAGGGAACATGTCATAGAATGTATTCCGCACTTTTAAAACGTGTGCACAAAAGCAATGCCTGAGGTGCTTCAATCAAGAAAATTCTTATGTAAATAGACGCTTGTGCCTAGCTATGTCATCTACACCAACGGATGCCGTGAAAGTTAGGACCTGCCGTTTACTGTAAAAGCAACTTCTAAAGGAGATAAAAGCAGAGGTTAATAGCAATAACTGGGAGTGCCTGACGTTTACTGCCAGTATAAGGAACCATAGGCTCTTTAGGTCCACAATTAATTTCATTTGAACAGTCTATGGCCGAATAATTATGCTGTGTAGCCACATTACTGGTGGTCAATGGGTTGCTCCTTCCAAGCAGATCTATAGTTCACCCCCACATGACGATCTATCGCCCATGTTGCAGAACAGGTATGATACTTATTTTTTGAGTAAATGGAGTGACTGATGTGTTACGTCAAAGTCCTACAGGTAAAGTTCCTGGTGCCGATGGGTTGTATTGACCTTTTGAAATTTAACCTAGATCTGTGGCCATCACTGCTGACCTGTGTTATTAACTTTTCTGTCATATCCCGATCACCAAGTTCTTGTCCCACTTGTATTATAGCACCTATTTTAAAAAAGGGCAGCCATTCGGAGCCAAGTTGCTATCGGCCAATCTTCCTTATCAACGGCTCTGCTCAGGTTCTGGGACGAGTACTATATAACAGAATAGGGGACTGGGAAAAAATTGACAACATCCATGTAAATACAAGTTCAGGGTAAGGCTAGGTACTCTGGAGCAGTCCTTAAAGTTAAATGTTATAATTTGCAAGTATACTATTACAAAGCACTGCCCTCTGTACCTAGAATTTATGTTTGTTATCAGCAATTGACAAGTCATCCATACAAAACTATGACTGTACCTTTCAGATCTGGGGCTAGTAGTGCCTTTGTTCCATTTTCAGCATGTGTAATGTGAGAATCATCCAGCTACAGTTAGATTTGGCACTAACAGAGAGACAACAGATTTGTTTCAAGTGTTGTGGATGGGTGCGTTCTTACCCCTCTCTTGTTTGTATTATGCATCAATAACCTGAATTCCTCTCTGATAAAGGTTTGTGTGGCCATCCCTACCCTTAACAGCCCCCCTATACCAGTGTTACTATTTGTGGATGACGCAGTGTTAATTGCTGATCCCCCCAGGGCCTTGCACCATCTTGTAATTAACTTTATACAGTTCATGGTGAACCTTGGTCTGTCTGCAAACTTCACTAAGCATTTGGCCCCAAATGCATGAGCATGTGAACCTTGACTTTGGGCTCAATTGATTTTTATAGCTAGGTGTCAACTTTGATTCCTCCAGCAGTTGGTCCTCTAACATCTAAATAGACAATTGAAGCTTAATCAGTCTGAAGGTGCTCTCTTCAATTTATCATGATCAACAGAAGCCAAAAATATGTTACCATTGCTGGAGATATTTAAGCCTCAAAGCCTCACTATTGCCATTTACTTGGCAGGGTTGTGGGAGTTATGCAAATTGTGCGATGTTACTGGCAGACGAAAACAGAGATTTTGTAGGTGGCTTTTTTGAAATTTTATTAGACAATATGTATTAACGTTTCCTTAAAAACATACATTTATGAAATGTAGAGTTGCCCTTCACTGTCTACAGCTATTGATGAGGAAGACTTTTTTTGGGTATGGTGCTTTCTTAAAACTGCAGTTTTTAGTCACAAATCTGTGCTTTCATAATATTGTAACACATTGCTTATTTATTTTTGTGTGCATTTTTGATTTACAATATTTTATTCTACTTTTGTAATTATGTTGTATATACTTTTACGTATGTCATATGAACAAAGATTAATTTGAATTGAATTAAAAAAGAAATACAAGCCGTTTTCGTGTGTGCACGGGAACAATGCTAAAGAAAGCCTCGGTCAGTGTGAATGTGAGAAGACACCTTCAATTCGCTTTAGGACCTCCTATTCTGGAAGTGAAAACGTCTCCAGTATCCTTGCTTATGTTATGAGGTCACAATTTTCAATCAATTGCATCCGAAGTTCTGTATAAATCAGGCATGGCATGCAAAACGATAATAAAGCTTCAGTTCCCAATATCCAACTTTTGTATCTGACTAAACGAGATCCATCTTTATCTCTGCGATTCTCAAAGTCTAGTGTTTCACTGCCGCCTGTGCCGCCTGTGCACCAAACAATTCTCCCTTTCGCGTTGCGTGTTCATCCCGAGTACAGTGGTCGCCTGTACTCGGGATGAACACGCAACTCGAAAGGGAGAATTGTTTGGTGCACAGGCGGCGGTGAAACACAAGACTCAGCGAGATAAATATGGATCTCGCAATTGATTGAAAATTGTGACCTCATAACATAAGCAAGGATACTGGAGACGTTTTCACTTCCAGAATAGGAGGTCCTAAAGCGAAACAAGTTTGAGCCATGAGGAAGCCGATGGGTTAAGAATAACCTCGGCGAAACGCGTTGGCATGGGATTGCAGTTGGAAACTAATTAAATAAGAAGAAACTTTCAAGAGCCTTTTGGATTATTTTGTGTTTTGGACCATAAAGAAAAGACTGTCAACGTTGTGATGAGTGGTGTGCTACAAAACTTATGTGATTGTCATTTGTGCCTAATCTTTTGATTACGCAGTGAGAAGTGGGGTGTTTTTCTTCTCTTAAAATTATTGTAAGCACCTAGGTACATGATATTAGTTATCAAGATACTCTAGTGTATTTCTTCATGAGCGCTATAGATCTCCATTAGCACCCAAAGTGGATATACATATGATAGTCACACACTCACACATCCACTTCCAGTTGTCTCTGGCTCATGAGGTCCCATTGGCTGGATAACTAGTCATCAAAAAGAACAAGGAAAAGTTAGAGCCTTTGTTCTGTTGACCAGGCGTTTCCGTATATTTTCAGATGTTCTGCAGAATCTCCCCAGCTGGTCAAGTAAGTGGCAAATTTAGAAGACAAACCAAGGCATCATCGGTACACCTATTAGTGGTTAATGTCTCTTTGAAAGTATTGACAAAGGCATAGCGGGTCCATTTTATCCCCCTGCCTCAGGCAACAAGGATATCATGGTCATGGTGCAGCAGGTACTCTGATCACTACTGCCAAGGAAGTGGCTATGGCCCTCCTTTCCATCATTTCCAGCCAGAATTCCGTGGCAGTGCTATCCAACTCAAGAGACTCATTTCATCCCAACATCCATGATGCAGGGTGAAAGGAAGAGGGAGTGACTTGGTTCTTCCTCACCCCTTACCACCTACAGACCAGTGGGTTCGGGGAACAATTTCATAATGCCCTCACGTGTATGATGCAAACAATACAAGAGACGCTCAAGAGGAAGTGGGGCCTCCTTATTGCATCTCTCTTTTTCATTTTCTAGAGGATTGCGCGGAAGTGAATGGGGTGTTGCCCCTTAAACGTTTATTTAATCACCCTGTTCACAGTCCCCTGGCTTCAGTCAGAGAGGGCTCGGATGGTATCTTTGATTCCCACACCTATGATGCTGTGAACTGTTTCTTGTGAACTGTGTCCTGGGCCGTAGAAAGCTGATGGCTGAGTTCATTAACAAAGGGAAGCAAATATTAAGGCTTGTAAAGAGGTGATTGAAATGTTACCAGGAGAAGCCAATGTTAAATGGAGCCAAGAGGATCAGGAAATATGGATAAAGAAACCCGTTTGACTTCGAGCTTTGGAGGGAAAATTGAGTGGTCTCTACAAGGTGGTCAGGAAGATCTCTGAAATCAGCTAGTGGGTTGACACAGGTGCCACTCTGGAACTTCAGTGGAGTGGTGTGGCTCACTGGTTAGAGGCGGCAGACCCGGAAGCAGAGAACGGCCTGGGACCAGGGTTCAATTCCCGACGCGGCAGGGTTGTGGACCAGGGTCTGCGGACTCGATAATTCTCGCCTCGGTGCCTACTCTAACCAGTGATCACACTCGGCAACTCTGGGCATTAGCTTGCCTCATCTCTACAATGGCCCCCCACATTCGCCGGGGATGCCTGGTTTCACCTTGGAGATACCAAGTAGGGACCATCTTACAGGGATAGCCAGGACGGTTTCCCCAGCGGTCTACAGCGCCAGGACGCCTCAGGGCAGCAGTGCGCTTTACAAGACACATACATTACATTACATTAACTTCAGAAGGTGTTCCATTTGAAAAGGCTGAGGCCATACCTCTGAAGAGAGTACAGTCCGCATCCTCCATCCCAGAAATGTTTTACAGTGATGAAAAATAGGGCTCAATATATTCAATCGAGCTGTCCCTTGATTTTAGTTCTGAGCAGCAAATCGTGCATAGAGAGTGCGAGAGAGGTATTAGTAAGGTGTGCCCAGCTCTTCTCGTATACCCCATGGTTAACTCCTGTCTGTCTCCATGACAGACACTGGGTACAGTTTACAAGTAAAAAATCAAGCTTACGGGACTTTGGACTCGGTACATGAATTCATGTTGGCCAAAGTTGCCATGATGTTGGACTTCTTAGATTGAGTGCTCTTTTATTCCACAGGCAAGTCCTATGGTGCTTGTACCAAAGCAGGGGTTCATAGATCTTGGTACTGGTGTGCACTATTGGGAACTAATACCATCACAAAGACAGATGCAAATCCTTCCTTCCTGACAAACTAGTGAATAGAGTGGATGCAGCCAAGTACTGCCATACATTTGATCTGACCAGTGGTTAATCACTAATTGCCCTGGCATCTGTGCCAATGAAAAGACTGCATTCTCTCCCTCTTAAGGCCTCTACTAGCTCACGGTTATACACTTCAGACCAAATAATCCTCTCTCCCCCTTCCAGCGACTGGTTAATTGTGTGTTGTATGGTCTGGAGGAATTCCTCGATTCATGCCTGGATGTACAATGTAACAGCCCTGAAGGCCCTTGGCTGCACTCATCCCTTCATTGTGCTGATGGGTGCTTGCAACAAAGGAGTTTGGGTTGTCCTTCCCCAGCTCTATATAACGGGCATGGAGCATTCAATTCCATTCATCAACCGCAGGTTGGTGCCTTAGGAGCAGAAATGGAGTTTCAATAAAAAAGAGTAGGGGCCCTTCGGTGGTTCAGATCTTGCTTGCTCACTACCCAGTTTATGATCCATAAGGATCACAAACTGCTCAAGCGACGAGAACTCCAAGTTGCTTTTTGTCAGTGTCTTTACAGGCATTGGGCTTCATCATGGAGTTTCCTACTTGCATTTCCAATCAGAACACTGGGCTGCTCCAACAGTGGATTGAGTTCTTGGGCATTCAGATCAAGGAGAGTGTCTGCTGGGACTGGTAGACTCAACATGGCTCAGAGAACCATGCACACATGTCACCGAGCCACCCGTAATGAGTTTCCTGCAATATATTATTTTTGCCTGATTGCATACAACAATGGTGCACAGAAGCTGAGAAGCCACTCTGATGAGTAAAGTAACCAAGAGGTGGGCTCTATTATCTGGAGGGGCACAGCACATGCATTCTCCTTCACTGATCATGACTACCATCCGTTCAACGAGCTTGGGGGACTGAAAATGACGGGAAGAGTTGCCTCTTAGTATGTTCTGCTTTTAAACAGCTCTTGCTGTCAGTTTGCAGAACATTCGGGTTCCTACTACCGTTACCTGGTGAAGGGAAGTTGGCAGTCAGCAAGTTTCTCAGTCTCCACTGTGTAGGATCCTGTGGTACTGTCTGATGGGAAATCTTGGCACCCAGCCTGGTGATTTCTGCCCTTCATTTAGACAAAGTATGGAGACAGAGTTTGTGCACTCTACAAATTCAGCTTTGGGATTGATTCTAGACAGGTCCTGATTTTAGTGTTTTCCAGCCAGATTACTCAAGCCATAGTGTGTGTCTTCTATTGTCGGCAGGGATGTAGTTCAATATTGAGAACTCCCTGTCAGAGAAATACCAAAACATTAGGCTTTCTCACTCAGCTACCTCTCGATCTGTTGGTAGAAATACTAACCAGAAGAAGGAATCAGGAAGGGAACATGAGAAGTATCTTCTTTTCAAAGGGTCCTTCTGTCTCCTGTCTTCCACATCCTGGTGTCTGGCCCAGTCCAAAGGACTTCACATAGGCATAGTACGAGAGACACCTATAAAATTCTGAAACAGCTTACATTCAAGATGGGTTGGATACATATAAGTAGCTGTGACTGTCTCAACAGACTTTAGCACATTGAGGTTCCAAATACCTTCAGCTTGTAATTCTTAATCACTGATTGATAGGTTCCACCCCCCTGCCTCGGAGAAACCTTTCCTTATAGGCCATTTTTATGTTTGAGTCAGATTTTTTTTTATAACAAACATTTAACGAACAAGTCACACCACTGTGCTTCAAAATGCTGCACAGAATAACAATCCTGATGGCTTGCTGTAAACAAATGCATGTCCACTGTGATTCAGTCAAAAGGAACTGACATATACTTGATACAGGTCCAACAAATCATGCACACTTTCTTTTTACCTTTAAACAGGAGAGGAATTTGAGATACCTTCTACTAAATACCAGATCAGAAAGTGCCCAGGAGCTCTCTAGCCAAAAGAGTATTCAGCATCTACTACTGGTCACTGGCCACAACCCATGTGGAAGAAGCAGCATACACTGCTTTACCTATGACATAAAAGAAAATTACTGAGGGAAGCGTACCCGACCCCCACCCCCCACACAACCCCACATTCATACCAAGTGCTATACAGAAAATATCATCTATGTGATTACCTTCCTGTGCAGGTTAGCTTATGTGAACATGACTACAAGAAAAGCAAAGGTACAAAACTCTATACGAAGAAGCAACATACAATTCCACTGACCCACTACAAGAATGAGCAGCCATTAAAAAAAGTCAATGAAAATCATTTAAAATGGATCTTCTCTGGAAGCTATCATTTAACACAGACCAAACCACAGCAACGCAGATACTGTTATCTAAGGAGCAAATATGAATGTACAAACTGAAGAAACACATATATGGCCTTAAAGATGAAATGCCCTGGTTCTTGCTTTACATCAGTTTATCTGAGCCTTGGTGTGTGGAGATACTTAGCTGTATCACATTGTTATTTTTGGTAGGTTATGTAAGTATCACTGCAAATACTGTGGCCTATCTTGACAGCATATACTATTCTCATAGTTTCACTATTTCTGTATGAATTTATGAACTACACACACTTTTTTTCAGGTCATGACACGTGTATCAGGCTATATATGTTTGATAGGTTCTGTGCTATAGAAGTTACATATTCCCTATAATTCACATTTTTATTAGAATGGTGTCGATATCATGTCCTATAGCGAGGACAACATTTACATTCTGTAATCTGGTTGTTCCCACCATCTGATGGTTAAATACACTGACCATCCATGTTTCTTATGGAGGGAGGGAAGAACATGGCTGCAGCGTATCAATCTCAGTTCTCTGCTACCCTGAGTGATTGCCAGTGGTTACACCTATTGCACGCATTCCTCCCATCATGGTTTGTGTATTTGATGTAACAACCTATTTGGCCCTGGCATTAGTCACTGACTGAAGAGGCCCTTTCAAGCCAAAATTGGTCTTTGGTTGCTGGTGTTGCCGTTGAGAGAGGACCTGGCCTTGCAGTTTGGGCTGGACTGTTCCTATTGGATCGGGACCAAGAAAGATTTGCACATGACTGAGTCTAATCTCAGATTGCATGGTGGGAAAAAGAACAATGGGTTGGAATTCTACCACAAGTAGCTGCCAGTGGATAGATTTACTGTAAGCATTCTTGCTATCATCTTTTATGTCTTTGATGTAACACCCCAAGTGGCCAATGGTATGCCTGTACATTGATCTCTTGCTCACTGTGCCAATGGAACCAAGATGCACTTGATTAAAGAGGCCCACTTAAGTCAAACCTGGTCTTGGTTGCTTGTGCTCCAGTCCAGAGAGGACGTAGCTTGGCGGTTCGGGCTGGAATGCCCCTTTTGGAGCCGGACCAAGATTTTTTTTACATATGGCTGGGAGTAAACTGATGTGACATGGTGGGCAAAAGAACAATGGGTTGAAAGGCTACTGAGTACTAATGGTTAGACTTATTGGAAACATTCCATCACCTTTTGTGTGACTGATGCAACACCCTAAGTGGTCAAGCATGTGGCCAGTCGTGAGTCCCTTGCTCAATGTGCCACTGAAGCCAAGCTCATCAGAAGAGGGCCAAGCAGGCAGGCACTGGTCCAGTTCAGAGAGGATCTGACATGGCAGTCCGGGTTGGACTGCTTTTTTCAGAGCAGGAGCGTGACTCATTTGCATACGGCTGGGATCTAATCTGAGTTGACATGGTGGGCAAAAGAACGATGTGTTGGAATGCTACCCAAATCAATAGCCAGTGGTTAGATTTATTGCAAGCATTCTTGCCAGCAACCTTTATGTGTTTGATGTAAAGCTGTAAGTGGCTAAGGGAATGTCCAGATATGGGTCCCTGCTCACAGTGCCACTAGTAACAATCTACACCAAATTGAAGAGACTTAATCAGGCTTAAGCCAGTCTTGAGTTGCTTGTATTTCTGTTCAGATAAAACTTGGTGTGGCAGTGCTGGCTGGACTGTTCCTAATGGATCTGATCTGAGGTGGCATGGTGGGCAAAAGAACGATGGATTGAAATGCTACCCTGAGTGATTGCCAGTAGTTAGACTTATTGCAAGCATTCCTCCCATCACCTTTTTTGTGCTCACTGACAGACAGGCAGAGACAAGCACACACATACAGTTGGGCACATTGACAAGTGTTAACACAAACGTTGATAGTCAAGGTACATGCACATCCCTTAGTCCCTTAGGGGCATATTACCGAGGTGTGCATTGCAAAACGCACAACGCACATCTCCGTATCGCCGGCTATCGCCGGATTTCATCGCCTAATTAGCGCGCAATTATCAATGCGCATCAGGCAGGCGATTAGAAATCCGGCGATAGTCGGCGATATGGCACATTAGCGCATGAAAACAAAAGTTGCTTTCATGCGCTAATGTAGGTCTTTATAATATGGAGGGGTGGATTCAGCTTTATGATCCACACCCCCATGTTAACAATGCCTAACACCTGGTCGGAGCAGGCGTTGGGAGACCTGCGATAAATGAGTTTATCTCAGGTTTTTGTCTCCCAATGCCTGCCTTGGTAATAGGGTGTTCCCACCTCCAACAAAATTTTTTTTTTTTTCTTGTCCTCATCTTGCGATATCTGTATGATTACGGAGTTTCAGGTGTCTGCCTCTGTTTCTTTTCCAACACTGCCCCTCGGTCTCTCTTGTCTGGGGAGTTCTTATCTTCCTCTTGTTGGTTTTTGAGGAGTCTCCTTTACTCGTTACATACCATTGCTTCTGATTTGGAACGAGGGGAGCTAGTCAACTTGACTACTCGACAAGTATCATACTTGTCCACGAGAAGATGTATCGCGTTAATCATAGGACTTATATTTAGGTCTTATTTGGGGTTTAAGAAACTTTCGAAACTTTCCCAGAACTTAAATCTCTTACTTACATTTCCTATCCTATCAAGTTTGTTAATTCTTATAGCCGAATTCAGCCAGTCTGCATGAGTTGGGCTAGAAGATCCTATCCATTTAATGCAAATTTCCCTCCTTGCAAGAACTATTAATACAAAGAGGAGATTTTCTTGCCCTTTGGTGAGCCCCCCCTCATTTCCTGGATCTACAATCCCAAAAAGGGTAAGAATTATACTTACAGTTAGTTGTTTGGACAGGATAGTGCTCAGGGTCTTACCAACTTGGTCCCAGAATTCTTTCAGTCGGGGGCAGCTTTTGAACATGTGGATGTCATCTGCTCTTTCTTCTCCACATTTAGGGCATTTCTTTATTCCTGCATTTTTTAATTTGGAGAGCTTTCTTGGTGTCCAATAAGCCCGATGAATTGTATACAGATGGTTCCTTTTCAAGGCCGCGGATTTCAAAGTTGACCAGCATTTTGCCACAGATTTTTCCCAATTTAGGTCTAGATCTGCTGTTAAAATGTCTTTCCCCCATATTTGTGTTTCTATGTTAAGGTTTATATCGTTGGCCGTTATCAGGGCCCAATACCATTTCGCTACTTCTTTTGGTATTCGTGTTGTTTTAACCATATCGTTTTCCAGATTATCATTACCATTTACACTGGGTAGAGTCTTGGACCAACGTAGAATTTGGTAGTATTTGAATTTGGATAGTGTGTTGTTTGCCAACTCTTGAAGCTCTGACCATGTTTTCAGGTTCGGTCCGTTTAGTATTTGTCCCCAATACTTTACATTGGCTCTTTTTAGAGAGAATGCAAGAATATCTTTGAAGCATTCTGGAGTTCCAGGGGAGTCCCATATGGGGGCCCATTTACTGTAGTACGATATTTTCAGGATACCTCTAATTTGTGCCCACATCTTTGCTGCATCCCTTAGTGTCTTAAGCTTTATTTTTTTGAAGTACTTGGGGTGTCCAACTACATTTTACATGTGGTTCGACGTGGGAACGCCCACTTTGCATGTCATTAGCGATGTTTATCGCCGACATGCAAAGTGGGCTCGGTCCAGGCTTTAAAGTGCCCTTGGTAATAGGGCTTAAGCTGTATCGCCGCTTTCTCAGCACAATTCGCCGAGAAAGTGGCGATACTAGCCCTTGGTATTATGCCCCTTAGTTCTCCCCCAAGGACAGACAGACAAACACACACATGCATGCACACACACACACACACACACACACACAATTATTGGTGGTCTGACTTATTTCATTTCTCTGGTGCTGCATCATTGTTGCTGGTTGAGGGCATGTAATGAGGAGGATACTGGCAGCTTGGCAAGCAAAGCTTGGCTGTACATATACCCCAACGCCTTTCGATGGCATATGGCATCCCTGTAACTTTGGATCTTCTGAGATTTGCTTTGTGAAGCACCAGTTTGAAACTCTGCTGGAAGCATACGCCAGGAGAAGATCACAATACAACATCTCTACCTAGGGCATGTGTTCAAGCTGCATGCTGTGATTATTATTTCATTCAATGCATGCTGGTTTCTTGTAGATTATGTGGAGGAGAAGTTACCAAATTACTCCATGGCATCGGGCGCCATTTTTGGAGCCCACGGTTTAAATTTAACATATCAGTATCTTCATGGAGTAATAGTCTTCATGCTCAACAAATTGACCAGCCCACATCAAAAAGTCAAGTTGTTAGCCTAGGACTGGAGACGTTATGTCCCATTGACAAGGAGCTGTTTGGTTACTTTGAATCCTGAGCACTAACCTCAACTGTTACTCTTTCACTATTCCAAGACCAGCAAAGTCAATGGGTGAGAAAAGCAGAGGAATCTCTACTAGCAGAGAGGCATCAGGGGCACCTTCCACGTGTGTCAAGGGTTGCTCCGACCGGGACATGCCACCCGTACTGCTTTACCCACAGCACTCTTTCTCCTCCGCACCCTGTTACTATTCTCTGTCCGCTTCCTCCCTGCAATGCTGCAATCACTCTGCATGCTGCACTGTGCCCACTACACTCTTCACTTAGCACCGACTTCTTTGATACCAAGTGTAGGAAGGCGGAGTATTATGTGATGATGGTGGTTAGGCTACACCATGCAGCACTCTCACAATACCCAATGAGAGTCCTTGGGTTCATAATAATAAATCCTTAGCTCAGTTCTGGTAGAGTGTCAAAGAGCATTCAGGCTTTACTAGAGGAACATGTGGCATTTCAGAGTACCAACACGAACGATAAGTAATTGACATTTCTTGAAAGAAATCTGACACAATTTATAAAAAATAAAGCAGATTTTTATATAATTTTAGACACCAAAACAAAGTAAATCAGATAAGTGCAGCCTTAGTTATGGATTTAAGAAGCAGTATTAAATCAATGCAAACCACTACTGCAAAACTTTATCATTGTGGTCAAAGGGAAAAACCACTAGTCACCATCGGTTACCTGCAGGTTGAGTTGGATGGAACCCAAGGAGGGTAAAGGTTATGAGGGTCCCAGGAGCAAGCCATTACAATCATTTTGATTTTACCTGGCTCGCGAAGCCCAGGTTCAGAGTTGTCCTGGCTGTCCTTGGTGCTGAAGCGGGAGCCACAGTGGAGCTGGTTTTACTGCTTATAAAGTGCTGATTGGAAAAGGGTGCAAAAAATCGACAACTGAGCCACTGCTGACACCGGATCTTTTGCGAAGTTCCCAGGAAGGTGCAGCATTGAGTAAAAAAGGTGGTTGCTGGAGTGGCAACCAATAAGCCGTGACAGCGATAAGCACAGTTGAAAAATAATTCGATGTCCAAAGGTCCTGGGTAACACAGTAGCCACCTGAAACTTTGCGGAGGTCAGGTATACATTTCTCATAATGCTCAGGATCATCCACTTCTGGGCAATCCCTCAGAGGGCCCAATGGGCAGTGATTCTTTGGTTCTCGTATGTTCTTTTTACCTGCGGTTGCTGGGGACTAGTGCCGCTAGTCCAGGGGAGTCTGGTGATGCCCAAGGCTCCCAAAGAGTTCCATCTGTCTGGGGGAACTGAACTTTGGTCCAGGACTAGTCGCAGTCATGCAGTTCCAGGAAGGTTGCCACAGGTGTATCGCACCTTGGTTTGTGCAGATCCTGTTGTCAGGGACACAGGTCTCTCCTTTTGTCCTTGTTGGAAGTCATATCAGAACTGAGTTTCTGGTGTCAGGGGCAACCCTCAAATCCTAGGTCTAGGAGTAATATGGGGTGTGTGTACAAGTGGACAATGGCCCATCAGCCCCTGCAGCTAACCGGCCCCTGAGGTGACCACATCTGGCAGAAGTCTTCCTTAGCTATACGTACCAGGTAGCCCGCTCTAGAGATGTGACTAGCCTTCAGGGTGCGTACACCTCCTGAATACCGAATTGTCCTGCCTGCCTGGGAGCAGATATGCCTGGGGGCAGGGTGAGGGCTGTTTCCTCCTCTGGGAGGCAGACTTGTTGCATATCACGGGCAGTAAAGCCATTGAAGATCATTGCCTTGATATGCCACTTCGCTAGCTATCCTGTCAGGGAGGGAGGTGTGACCTCTTTCCCATCAGGCCTTTGTTTCTGACTCCTGATAGAGTTCACAGCTCTTGGCAGAGGGAGGGTCAGATTCATGTCTTGACAACAGCAAGAACGGGCTGGCAGCCAGAGCACAGGAAAGGCTGGGGCAACCAGGTGGGCAACAGCTAAGGTAGCCACCTGGGTGCATGCCACATCGTCCTTGACATGAGATTCATGCCAGGGGTGATGAGACACATCGTTTGATACCAAACACAATATATTTACCCAGAACCATTAATGGAACTGCAACCTCCAGTTTGCCTGGGGGCCCACCCATGAATCGTCTATCACTTATAGTGTCCGTTAATGGACAGGGCCACTATAGGGACATATAAGCTTGCAATTACATGTTCACACCTTTAACATTATGCACCCTGCCTCCTGGGCTCAGGAGGTCTTCCTTAGGGGTAACTGGCATATATTATAAATAGTGCATTGACTTTGCTGCGCACGGTGAGGACAAAGTTGAGTTCTAGCAGTTTCCACAGCTTCTGCAGTCTGCAATGGCAGGCCTGCTGTCAGTAGTTTACTTGAGTCACTCAAGGTGGCACAAACAGTGCTTCAGGCTCTGGTGACCCCTTTAATAACCTTCCTTTGGGTACAATTGGTATACTGGCATATTAGAGACTTATAAGGGGGTTCAAATTATGTGCCAGTTGGGGTTACCACAGCACACATCAGTTTTAGGGAGAGAGCACTGACAGTGGGACTTGGGCAGCAGGCTGTGGTGCACTTTCAGAGATATAGCCATCAGCACTAGAGCAAAAAGTGGAGGAGCCGTGACTATACTAAAATGGCACTTACCCACACCCAGGCACTCTGCACTTCAGTCGACCTGGTTACGAGTGCTGTTCCTTCTTTCTTTCAGTCTCTGCCACTTAAGATCACCTGATCATTAAGTTGTAAGTGAACATTGCCAGCAACACAGTTGTTTACTGCACATTTAACCTGCCTAGGATCCTGCTCTGCTCCATTCTCCACAGCACAAATGATAATCCAGAGCTGGGCTTGGAGTGACCCAGGTACAGGCCAACTATGAGCTCGCAGAAGAAAGGTGGTTTACAAAAAGAAGCCACTCTGGCATGTAGGAGTAGTTCTCCTGGCACTGCCATATTGCCATTCGAGCCATGCCTTTCCCTATGTTTCAAGCACCCTTTCTGTATAGCATGGGTGAGTGCCCAACACAATTTACGTATGGTACGCACTCTATGCCCAGTACCCTCTTCACATGGTACTCGCATGAGCCTTTATGAGTTCCTGAATAAGACTAATGAGTGAACAGCATGATCTCCAAGAAGCATCTTGTAAACCCAGTGTTTTTTCTACAAAGAAGTTTCTATTTGGACAATGTCCATAATATATACACAGGCCCTGTGGCCCAGCTAATCCATGTGCCAGAAACTGTACCTGAACCATTGTCTGACCAGAAGTTTCTCTTTACAGCAGCTGGTGGGCTCAGCACTATATCTGTCTATAAATATGTCCTGCAGAATAGAGCAATTGCTATAGCAGTCAGAATCTCCAGGCACTTTGTGAAGTTAATCTCAAGAGGTGGAGTGGGTACAGAGGATTACGGCAACAGATGAGAGGAAGGTCGAACCACAGTGAACTGGTTAGCACAAAAAGTGTTGGTCCCAAATAGGTAAAGAAAATAGAACTGGTCCAGCAGCCATGGGTTGCGAGCGATGGGTCCCAATGTGACCTCTGTTTTGGAAGGGAGAAATTGTTCACCCTGCTTCCAACAGGAAAACTTAGACAAAACACCTAATGAAGTCATGCAGATGCGACTGGTAGTTGAAAGCTGCAGTGTGCAAACAATTCCACTAGATAACAGCCAGCAAAGAAGACCCATAGCAGCCCTTCAGGTGGTGTTAAAGAGGTATCATATAGTTGGAATTCACCAAGCTTACACCTGAACTCCAATCCAATATACTGCTTTTAAGACAGCACTGACCGTCTGTACACATCCTTCCCTCTTACACTGATTTAAAGAGGATTTTGTGGACGGCCATGGGAAGGGGAAGAGGAGTCGTAGGTGCACATTTAAGTGCGCATGTCAGTTTGGCCGCCCATCTTAGTCAGGTCAAATTGACATGTGAACTTAGGTTTCTCCTATTCAGCTGTATTGCACACTCGGGTTGGAGAAATAGCACAGACTGCCTGTACATGAGCGAGCGTTAATCCAGCCCACTCAGACCAATACCCATGTGTGAGAAGTTAGCCTGGCATATGATGTCCACTAGTTCTAGTGGGCACATTGCACCAGTCTAATCAACCCTTATAGATGGTGGTTGTAAAGTCAACCTTATAGAAAGCTATCCTAGTGGTAGCATGGACCAGTAGTCATCAGGCTAAGGCTTCAGAGAGCATATTAAGTACATTGTTTTACCAATTATAATCCCTTGAGTACCAAATGAAAGGACACCACACAAGGTATATATCAAATATATATGTATTTATTCTAAACACAACCTCTCTGCACTCTTTATGAGGTCAGAGGTAAAAGTACAATACAAGGAACTCAATTAGCATTCGATAAGTTGCACAGTATACGTTATGCCGTAGGGGCCTCACAAACCATATACTAAAATAGTGGTATAAGAACCACGTGAGGATTAGAAAGCAGGCTTGGGGCCTGTGAAATCGCTAGGGCTACTCTAAACAACCAAAGGTTAGGAAGCAGGAGGCCCACGGGAGACGTGTGCAGTGTCTAAACACAGCAGCGGGTTACCATTGACTTTCTATGGGAAACAAACAAGTTACAAATTTACAATTTAAGAACACTTCTAAACTAGGACTCTTTGAGAGTCAAGACCCACAGGATCACTGGTGTACTCGTGTTACCTCGCCCAGGGAAGCAGGGTGCATAGGTGTCTTTTCGTGTAGGGTTTCGTCGTCGTTTTCAATGGAGAGCTGCAAAAAAGTGCTGCAAGCGACCAGAGGAAAAGTGTCCGGGTGGATCCAAGGGTGGATCAAAGATCTGTAGAACCTGAAAGCAGAAGGGACAGAGTATGGGTCAATTGCCAGTGACCAGGGCGGAGATAGAAAGATGCCACCAGATGTCGGGTGATTTCAGGTGAAGGTGTGAAGTTTGTCTCTTCAGCCACGAGGTCCAGGAGGCGTCAATGATGAGCTGTACCAATCTAGAAATCTGTTTGTTTGTGCTCACTTAGGAATTTAGCGGTGCTACTTGGACAAGCGCTTAGAGACCCCAGGGTATAACGCGCTATATAAATCGAATAAAATAAAAAAATAAATAAATAAATGATGACCAGGAGCTGGATTAAAGTTGTCCCACAAAGGATCTACTGGACTGTGGTGTCAGTATCTGTACTGGACCCAACAAGGCTTGGCAAATGCAACTCATGCAGGATATCAAGATTGGCTTTGGTGCAGACCAGTAAGGTCTGAGGAACTTCTCCTTTGCAGGGAAGTTGAAGCAAGCTTGAAGCAATTAGAAAAAAAGCTAGATTTAAATGTAAGTCTTCGGGGGGGGCTCACTAGTTAACAGACTAGGAACCGCAAAGCTCCGTTGAGCTGAAATGCAAAAGCGGGGCCCACTGTTCACTCGTGGAGTGGGGGCCTCTGAGCTTCAGAGCAAATGGTGCCCGTGTCTGGGGCTTCAAGTACCCCAATGCACAACTTTGAGTTACCTCGTGAAGTGGGTGCAGCTTACAAAATGCAGGATGTCCAGGAGTTCCAGTCCCAAATCTCTTGTGTCCGCCCCAGGTCTCAGCTTTGCTGTGAGTAAAGGTCGGGGTCAAGGATGTCTGGAAGATTGTGTCTTGTGTCACAGATTCTTCGGGATCTGGAGGGAGCCTCGAAAATGCAGACTGGCAAAGTTGCTGTTGGTGCTTGTTTGAGCAGGGTGGTCACTCCTTGACCACAAGGGAGATATCTTCCGTCTTCCAGTCGAAATGGAATGTTGAAGGTCCAGGATATATGTTTCAGAGTTTCGTCCAGGGTAATCTAAAGTCCTAGGGACTGTGTTCCTATACTTATACTAAGTTTAGGGGCTGGACTACTTTTAAGGTCCCTCTTATGGGTGGACCAGGGAGGGGGGTGGTTACACCCCTTTCCCTTTGTCCAGTTTCGCTCCAGAGCTGGGGCAGAGTGCCCTAGCAACCGGTTTGAACTGGGAAATGCATGGAGCACCTTGTGTGCCCCAGGCAGTGTCTGGAAAGCATTCACTGAATGCAGCCCTCCCTGCCCCAATACACAAAAGCCTGTCTGGGGAGGTGCCAGCACCTCCTTGGACAGGAAACCTATTGTCCAGGCCTCCCCTGCCGGAGTTTCGTCCAGCAGCAGGAGGGCAAACTCGTGTCTGTGGCAGCAGCATCCATTTCTTGATGCTGAGGCTCTGTTTAACTTTAACCGGGTAAACCAGTAACTACATGTCTTCACCCTCTAGAAGGGTGGAATGCTTGCCCCGCCGCCAGAACTGGCGGGGTGTAGTATTCCAAAGTGTTTGACACCTTACACGACATGTTTTGATAAAGCCAAACCAAAGTTAGCATTAACCGCAAGGATTCTAATGCACTTATGAGTATATGGTATGGCCATATCATAGAACAGCTATATGGAGATGGTTCCGAAAGCTGCAGAGGGGCTAAGCTCATCCTAGGGCACCCTCTCACATAAAACCAAGCACTCTGCCTCAGGATTGTTAAGGCCTGCCATAGGAGTGATTTATAGGTGTATATGTGTCTAGATGTATATATAGATATAGGTATACAATATCCAAGTAAAGGGTAATTATAGCACCTTACCCAGGCTGTGTGAACAGACCTGTGGTGTCAGTTTGGGAGGCAAACCAGGGGTGGCACAATACATGCTGCAGCCCCTGGTAGCCCTAGGGTACACCTATGCCCTGGGTACCTATGGTACACAATACAGGGGCTCACAAAGGTGACCCAGTAACCAATCTGGTATGTACCTAAAGTACATGGTATCAATTTAGAGACAGAACAGCTGGGCTGTGGGCCTGATTAGCTGGTCCCCAGCCACACTAAAGTCGAAAAAACGGAGAATCACAGCAAAAAGTGGGGGGTAACCATAGGAAGCAGACCCTACTCTCCTACACCATGCTGCTCTCATGCTTGAGAGCAGCGCAGGGATTGGATGGGGAGTCTGTGATGCTGTCCCAGGGACTACTGAGACCAGGAACTGGAAGCAGGGCAGCGCGATGTGGCTGGCAGCACCAGGTAAGTTTTTTTTCATGATGGAGTTCAGAAGGTAAATGAGCAATAAAGGTGCCTTCAAATGTTGCATGTGTTCTGTTACATCTGATGCATGTTCAAAGACAAAGGTCAAATATCAGGCTATTTCTTAAGACCAATTGCTGCTTATTCAGAAACTGGAGTGTTCTTTTATTTCTCTGACTGCAGAGTGAGAGGATTTTGTAGAAGTGACCTAGGTGCAGTGGTGTCTGCCTCAGAATTGGGGTGGTATTACAAAATAAATAAAATTCATTTGCCTTCCCCGCTGCCGCCGCATGTTTCTCCTCTATCCTCTTCTCTCACCACCGGAAGAACCCAGGCTCCCGGACTCTCCCAGCCAATCATGATGCTGCATGAGCAGTATAAACAAAAAAAGGGGGGAGATAGAGGATATAGGCTAGGGCCGCCCTCCAATTGGATTTACATATAGCAACAAAAGACCCACTCTTATTTCTAGCAAGAAAGGTGAAAGTACCTTGTCTTGGGGAAAATCTTTAGTTTTTTGTAAAACTCTCACCCACTAGGATTAACCCTTGGTGGCATGCTTCATCATAGGGTCCTTCCCGTTCCGCTACGGAATGGGGCATGCTGCAATCAGACGACTACGAGGGACCACTGTTTATACAGACTATATGAGGCAGATGTTGTGCTATGGAGGAGTGAAGTTAAAGGGAGTGTACTTAAAATTACCTGGCTAGTGACAAAAATGCTTTATTATGATGCCTAGTCTGCAAGGTTAATAAAAACAGGGAAAAATGATAGGGTGTTAAGGGAATTTAATGTTCACACACCCTATTGGTCGACATGTTTCTAGCCTATCCCTATCGTCTATTCTTCAGGGACTAGTTATTGAAAATAATTTCTTCAGGACTAGTTCCACTCATAAAGTTGTGACCCTCTACACAACTATATGTATTGAAAACGTGCAACATTCGCACATTCACGCACAGGTGTGTAATGATTCACATCAGCTGATCCTTTGTAACGTTATAATACATATTTACTGAAGCTTGTGCTTCATGGTTGCCCCGGCGGGGAGTACAGCCTCCAGTGATATCACTGAGCTCCGCTTGTTGCGAGTAGGTGTATCGGAGGGGTCCGGCTGAGCTCAGACAGAACTTTGTGAAGATATAGGTTCACCAAAGTGGATGCTAACAGTATTTTGGTGGTGGGAGACTGATAAGAGAAGTAGACAAGGAACATGCATTGGTAAATTCAGGAAAAATGCTACAGCCAATAGAAATGGAGAACGTGTAAGTGACACATAACGGAACCAAAGAGAAGCCAGGAAAGAGAGGAGGCAGGATGTAAGTCCCTTTTAAATTTATATTGAAAACAATAGATTTCTTAAATACAGCGCAAGCGCTGTGCAGGCAAAAACTAAAAATCTGTATTGTCTAAGGGGCAGTCTGGTGCAGCGTTAAAATACATTGTGGGCTAACAACACAAATTCATATATTTTCGAGGATATATTTTGAAAGTAAGACAGATTTTTCATAGCGTTATATTGATGATTGAGAATTTAAGAAAATGTAGGAAATATAAAAAATATTCACATTTTTACCTTTTTTCTTTATCTTAAAACTTGCCAGTCAGAGTTTTATGCTAGATCATTGCCCCACATTTGCCCTCCAGATGCAACTGTGTGCTTCTGGTTTCCTATTTTATCTATTATGTTTTTGAGGAATGAGATCTATTATTAAGATCACTAATCCAGTCGCAAATTAAGCCAAACAAAAAATCTAGCAAATAAAAGAGGCCAGGGACATTCCTGTTAAGTTTGTGTCAGGAAGATTTATGCATGCCTGCAATTAGGAAGCTGGAGAATGTGCTCAACTTAATAACATGGTTTTAATTGTTTTCCTATCAGCTTTCGGGGCAGAGCAGGCCTTTCTGTTATTGTCTTTGTTTGGCAAAGTCATAAATCACCACCCCGGGGATCTCTCCGCCCTGATCAATTTGTGACCACATTTTACTCCATTGTGTTCAGGCTGTTGACAAGGTACTGCTGAAGCCGTTGGCAGATACAGTGGAACATGCGTTGCAAACATCTCTTTTCCCTCAAGGTATCTTGTTGATCATTACTCGTACAGTATGTCGCTGGTTTGATGTAAATGCACTCAAACACACAATAAACTTATATATTTCTTCTAAGTGAACTTTACAAGTTGGATTCCTGTTCCGGAAATTCACAGTGGAAGTCTAGAAAACACTAAGAGGTACATGCATCATTGCGGCCGTTTGCGATTCCTTAGTTGCGAAAATTAAGGAATCGCAATTAAGGAATCGCAAACGGCAATGCATTAAAAAATCGCAATTTATTTAGCGATTCCTTATAATTCCTTAATTGCGATTCACACTTTGCGAATCGCAATTAAGGAATCCCTTCCCATTGATTCCTATGGGCCAAAAGGCCCATAGGAATGAATGGGAAGACAATCTCAATTTGCGAATCGCAATTAGCTAATCGCAAATTGAGATTGCGATTTCAAGGGTGCAGGGGTGTCCAAAGCACACCCTGTTGCACCCCTGAAATCAATCTATGCACATATGTTGTGCACACACATGCCCTAAGGGCATGTGTGTGCACAACATGACAGTTAGAAAAATGCACAAAATTGCATTTTTAAGATTTTTCGCAAATTATCATGAGGTCCAACCTCATGGTAATTTGCTCTCCTTAATTGCGAATTCGCAATTTTTAAATGTTTCTTGCATTGCATTTAAGGAATCGCAAAATGTGATTCCTTAAATGCAATCGCAATTTGAAAAATCGCAAATATTTGCGAACTCTTAAATTGCGAGGGCCTTGAACCTTCATGCATTCCAAAAGAGGATTTTGCGATCGTAAACGGACGATTTTTGCGATTCGCACCGTTTGCGATCGCAAAATCCTTTGATGCATGTACCTGTAAAAGTCGTCTCTGCAAGCTTGTATTGCATTTAGCCGTGGAGAGACTGCAAAGAAAGCTGCCTTAATCCCACAGAGGTCTAAATTACTGACAGTGCAATATCCAAAGTCACAAAAATATCCCGTTCTAAACTCACCTTTTTAAAAAAAAAAAAGTGCCAGGAACAACAGGGCTACCCCAAAGAACACTTTAAAGCAGCCGGGTCTGGAACATCTCCGGGGACCCGGTACATTGTATTTATTTTATTTCACAATGTGTTTTTTTTTCAAAGGTACTCATTTGTAGGTTAGCTGGTCTCCAATATGGTAATTTTCCTACATGCCACAGATGCTAAAAAATCATGCAAGGCTGGAGAAAGACAGTTACATTTTAGACCTTAAAATCTGACTGCTGTGCGCCGTCTATACTCCATGACATTAGCACGTGGCACCATGACCAATCTAGACATTTGTGCGCGATGTCACAAGTGCCACAAGGATGTTGCAGCATGGCCTATCCAAGACACAGGTGTGAAGTACTTGGATTGTTATGTGTAGCATCACCATATTTGATCCATATATTTTCTAAATGGTATTATGGATGATTCTACTTATATGTGTTGTCTCTGCTTTCACAGGAACTCGTACATGGTATGGTCTAAAAATCCAAACCACAAGGAAAAGTCTACAATTTTACGCCTGGGGGAAAAGGCACCTTAATGGTGTATTCAAACTAAAGACACCACCTGTAAATGACAGCCCCTTCTGCACTCTCCAAAGTCCTGGGCAAGAGAAAATTGCTTTGCGAGCTAAATGCAGACACTGCCACCTAAGGCAAGTGGTGTCATAGGCACTAGATGAAATTGATAAGTGCACTCCCACTATTCCAGAGCTTTCTCAGGAACCCACATTCGAGCTACCCACATGCCTAGATGCATTTGCATGTAGAACTCCTACAAAGTTTTAGTTCCGGGACTCATCAAAGGTACCTTCACTAACCACCTGCAGGAAGCTCAATATTAACCCTGGGCGAAGCACTACGCTCCGTTTGCGGAGTTTGCGGAGTTTTGGCAACTCCGCGTTCCGCGGAGTTCGCGTAGCTGCCGATAACTCCGCTATCCGGTGCGGAGCGTAGTTGTCGCGCGCTAAATAACATTGTCGCGCGCTAAATAACATTATCGCGTGCGCGGCAATGGCTTACCTTGGTTCTGCGTTCGCTTTTTCCCGGTCGCGTCGGCCACCATGTTTGTAAACCCTTCCGTGCAGCTGTGCGAACGCGATAACGTCATTGGAAGCGCGATAAAGCCATAAGGACGCGCGAGTATGTTTGTTGGTAAGATCGAGTTGCCGAACACGCAGAACCTGCAATCTTGCACAGAATAACTCGCGAGCATGTTAAAAGTTAAACCATAATAATAAATTACCATTTTGGTTAGCAAACAAGTGAGAAACCCCTCAAAGTTGTACCTTTGGATGTATTTTTTGGGGGGAAGGAGTCCTCTTTCTGTTTCTACTGTATTTTTGAATATTAAGGAGGAAGGGCTCTGGAGTTTACAACTTCCTGTTCCTGTCCACCAGGCTCCTCCCAGTGCTTTGTCCATGAGGTGGTCACTTTCATTTGGATTTTGAGCTGGCAGGATCACTTTCTGTGTGTGTTGGCTGCATTACTGCTTTTTTTGAATCTTACTGAGGACTTTTGGATTTTGAATTCTCTTTTTCAAGTAAGTTCAGTAATGTATGAGTGAGTATGATGTTGTAGACTTGTGTTTGTTTGATTTAAAATGTTTTAACTACATTATTCATTCCTTGATTTAAATTATTGATGGGTGCCTACTTTTATGAGGTCCCAACTTGTATTTCTTTTTAAATTTCATCCAGGCTACATAGAGAGGTACCCATGGGTAAAATCATAATTCTGTGTTTAAATTTTTATTCAAGTTTGTAAACAAACATCATGGCTGGCATTGGATTATGGTCATCATTATGCAATAGCAATGTCTGCTGTGGAATTTCTGTTTGTGTAATGAAAAAGTTTTTTTATTTTTTTAAACCAATAGCTGACCCTAGTACTCCATGTAGTTAGTGTGTAGGCATGTTTGAGTTCATTGTAATAACTTTCTGTGGTTGGCCTGGCCATGTGTTGTTGGCGGCCATTTTATGTTTCCCAGCCACTTTGGTCTTGCCATAGGCCTCCAAACTTGTGGCCTACTCTTCCAGTAGGCCAGAGGTACTAGTCATAGGGTCATGAAAGGTAATCAACTGTTTTTCTGGTGTACCTCTAATTAGGAAATCATGGATGGACTGGATTGATTTAGAAAATCTTATGTTTATGTGTGGGGTATGTCAGGTTTCGGGTGTCTGTCAATTTCTGCCATTAGGTAACCCTAGGAATACAGCTCGGGTAGTTTTGGTAACGTCGCGCCGTGTGGGAACGCGACCTTACCTTTTTTGTCTTTTTCGCGCGCTCAATGTACTGGCTCGGGAACGCGATAACGACTTTTTACTCGATTCGCGTTGCCGAACACGCCGATTTTGCATTCTCGCGAACAATATGTCCCGAGTTGCATAAAAGTTCCTCGAAAATGTTTAATGTGTCCCCTGTGCTACCAAAAAGTCCTCATTTTTTGTGTTATTTACTTCTTTGGTTGTAGCTTTGTCTTCCTGGAGCATGGCCCACTCCCAGTTCCTTTCTGTCCTCTATGTAATGATTTCTGGTTTATGGTTGGGGTGACCAATTTGGGGGGTGGTGTCTGGTGTGTTCATTTTGTGAAGCAAAGCATTGTCCCTTTGGCATAGGCATTTATTGTCTGTCCTCTCTTTCTTTTCATGTAGTGGTGAGGGCCATTTTGTGTGTACTTCCTTTGTGATGATTCTGCTATGTTGTTGTTGGTGGGCAGGCCTTGTGGTGGCGGCCATTTTGTGTATGCTTCCTTTGTGACTGATTTTGCCATGTGGTGGAGGCCATTTTGGGTGCATCCCCTTTCCATGTTGTCTTTGGGTGTCCCTGTCCTCCTGGCCCTATGGAGGCGGCCATTTTCTGTGTCCTTCCCTGGTCCTCTTCTTTTGCCATAGCCATCCAAGGCTTTTGTAGGTACTACCACTCAAAGCCATAGGTGCATTCAAGTTAATCAACTATTTTTGTGGTGTAACTTTAATTACACCGTGTATGGCTTTGGATTGCTTCACATTTTTTTGTAATGGTGGTACTTTTAGTTTTTTGGTTGCTTGTGTGTAGCTATTATGGCACTCCCTGCCATTAGGTAACCCTAGGAATACAGCTCGGGTAGTTTTGGTAACGTCGCGCCGTGTGGGAACGCGACCTTACCTTTTTTGTCTTTTTCGCGCGCTCAATGTACTGGCTCGGGAACGCGATAACGACTTTTTACTCGATTCGCGTTGCCGAACACGCCGATTTTGCATTCTCGCGAACAATATGTCCCGAGTTGCATAAAAGTTCCTCGAAAATGTTTAATGTGTCCCCTGTGCTACCAAAAAGTCCTCATTTTTTGTGTTATTTACTTCTTTGGTTGTAGCTTTGTCTTCCTGGAGCATGGCCCACTCCCAGTTCCTTTCTGTCCTCTATGTAATGATTTCTGGTTTATGGTTGGGGTGACCAATTTGGGGGGTGGTGTCTGGTGTGTTCATTTTGTGAAGCAAAGCATTGTCCCTTTGGCATAGGCATTTATTGTCTGTCCTCTCTTTCTTTTCATGTAGTGGTGAGGGCCATTTTGTGTGTACTTCCTTTGTGATGATTCTGCTATGTTGTTGTTGGTGGGCAGGCCTTGTGGTGGCGGCCATTTTGTGTATGCTTCCTTTGTGACTGATTTTGCCATGTGGTGGAGGCCATTTTGGGTGCATCCCCTTTCCATGTTGTCTTTGGGTGTCCCTGTCCTCCTGGCCCTATGGAGGCGGCCATTTTCTGTGTCCTTCCCTGGTCCTCTTCTTTTGCCATAGCCATCCAAGGCTTTTGTAGGTACTACCACTCAAAGCCATAGGTGCATTCAAGTTAATCAACTATTTTTGTGGTGTAACTTTAATTACACCGTGTATGGCTTTGGATTGCTTCACATTTTTTTGTAATGGTGGTACTTTTAGTTTTTTGGTTGCTTGTGTGTAGCTATTATGGCACTCCCTGCCATTAGGTAACCCTAGGAATACAGCTCGGGTAGTTTTGGTAACGTCGCGCCGTGTGGGAACGCGACCTTACCTTTTTTGTCTTTTTCGCGCGCTCAATGTACTGGCTCGGGAACGCGATAACGACTTTTTACTCGATTCGCGTTGCCGAACACGCCGATTTTGCATTCTCGCGAACAATATGTCCCGAGTTGCATAAAAGTTCCTCGAAAATGTTTAATGTGTCCCCTGTGCTACCAAAAAGTCCTCATTTTTTGTGTTATTTACTTCTTTGGTTGTAGCTTTGTCTTCCTGGAGCATGGCCCACTCCCAGTTCCTTTCTGTCCTCTATGTAATGATTTCTGGTTTATGGTTGGGGTGACCAATTTGGGGGGTGGTGTCTGGTGTGTTCATTTTGTGAAGCAAAGCATTGTCCCTTTGGCATAGGCATTTATTGTCTGTCCTCTCTTTCTTTTCATGTAGTGGTGAGGGCCATTTTGTGTGTACTTCCTTTGTGATGATTCTGCTATGTTGTTGTTGGTGGGCAGGCCTTGTGGTGGCGGCCATTTTGTGTATGCTTCCTTTGTGACTGATTTTGCCATGTGGTGGAGGCCATTTTGGGTGCATCCCCTTTCCATGTTGTCTTTGGGTGTCCCTGTCCTCCTGGCCCTATGGAGGCGGCCATTTTCTGTGTCCTTCCCTGGTCCTCTTCTTTTGCCATAGCCATCCAAGGCTTTTGTAGGTACTACCACTCAAAGCCATAGGTGCATTCAAGTTAATCAACTATTTTTGTGGTGTAACTTTAATTACACCGTGTATGGCTTTGGATTGCTTCACATTTTTTTGTAATGGTGGTACTTTTAGTTTTTTGGTTGCTTGTGTGTAGCTATTATGGCACTCCCTGCCATTAGGTAACCCTAGGAATACAGCTCGGGTAGTTTTGGTAACGTCGCGCCGTGTGGGAACGCGACCTTACCTTTTTTGTCTTTTTCGCGCGCTCAATGTACTGGCTCGGGAACGCGATAACGACTTTTTACTCGATTCGCGTTGCCGAACACGCCGATTTTGCATTCTCGCGAACAATATGTCCCGAGTTGCATAAAAGTTCCTCGAAAATGTTTAATGTGTCCCCTGTGCTACCAAAAAGTCCTCATTTTTTGTGTTATTTACTTCTTTGGTTGTAGCTTTGTCTTCCTGAACAGGCCATGTGGTGGCGGCCATTTTGTAGGTACTTCCTTTGTGCATTTATCATTGGCCTCCCTGCTTTTGGTCTGATCTGATAGTAGGACAGACTCCCAGAGGTGGTAGTTACTAGTGAGCGGGGCTGCTTTATGTAGCTGTTTCTATTTGGTCTATTTAATTACCATCATTACGGCATGTGTGTATGCCATTGCATTTCCAAGTTGGTTGTCTGGGCAGGGGGGTAGGTAACTTTTTTGTGTGTGGAATAATTTTATGACTTGTATGTGTTTTTGCCGTGAAGTTTTACAAACTCTTAGCCATGGTGTATTTTGATTTTCCTTGCATTAACCTGTCATGACTCATGTGTAGCAGGCAACCTCCTTTTTCTGTCCATGTTGGTATATGATAGGCCTGCTTGACTTTATTATTGGTTATTTCTAGCTGGGAGCTGTGGTGCTCGTACTATTAGTCTTCTTTTTTGTGTTTTATACATTGCCCTGTGTGTCTTTCAATTGTTCATGTGTTGTTGGCTTACTGCTTGTTTGACTGACGTTTTCTGTCTTCTTTGCTTGTAGGTGCACAGAAAAAGACTGAGGAGGTGCTGGCTGTTTTCATCCATCGCCCGTTCAACTGCCAGACGGACGTCCTTCAATTGTACGCCACGTGTGGGGTGTGACTCATCTGACCACACATCTCTGCAATTTGTGCTACTGAGTGCTGCTGTGTGCTGCTGACATCAGAAGAAGATGGGTCCTAAGAGAGCAGTTACCAGGTCCTCCACCACCAAGAAAGTTGCTGAGAAGAAGGTACAGAAAAAGGAAGTGTCACTTAAGGCTGGTATGGACCCCCAAACCTTTTTTGGGCCCCCAAAACGTACGCCTGCAGCAGCGGTGTCCATGGTGCAAGCTGGAGCCAGCACATCGGCATTAGCGGGGGCAAGCCACCAACCCAGGGCCAAGCACATGAGGGTCGAAGAGGTAGCCGACATAGTGTTACAAAGCAGTGATACTGAACCTGAACTTAACTTATCGCTGTCTCAAAGTAGCACACAATCTATGCAAGCTGAAAGTGCTGACCAACCGCCGCCAGCAGTAGATGTTCAACAACCACAACCACCGCCCGCAATAGTTGTTCAACAACAACAACCAAATCCCACAGTAGTAGTTGTTGAAGAACCACAGCACGCTATAGTACTTCCTCAAGAACAACAACCACCGTCTCCACACGCAATAGTGGAAGTTGTTCCTCCCGATGTCGGGGCAGTTCAGGAAGTAGAGCCTCATTCCGAGCAAGAAGAAGAGGAAGCCACTTCTGGAGGTGATCTACTGTCTTTAAATTTACGAAAGGAAAGGAGGGTTAGTGGCAGTGCATCGAGTTCTTCGCATAGCATCCCTTCAGATGACCTTGATGAGGAGTATCATCCACGACGAAGAACTGAGCATTCAAAGAAGAGGCATCAAAAGACCAGGCTGGGAAAAAGGAAGGATCCGTCAAGGCTTGAACTTCCGGAGTTCGATGTAGGTGAACAGGATGCTGATGGTGATAAAGACGGGTCTGACACTGACAATGTCATCATCACAAGCGTTATTCCTGGTGCAGAGGATGTAGAGACCAGCATTTTCACCCTATCTAGAAGGGCTGCGATTAGTGATGAGCAGGTAGCACGTGTAACTCCTACACACTCAGCGCCCAAAGTAACACCAGCTCCCATTTTTGCATCAGCGAAGGCCCGGCAGCGTGCGACATCCAGCGCAAGCGCCACCTCAACAGAAGGAGGTAGTGGCAGTACTAGTACTGAACTGTCACATAGGGAAATGCAACCAAAAGGCTCCAGTTCATCCGGGATTGGAAGTGGGTCCTCCTCTTCCTATGGCAGGAGACAAAAGTTTAGCTCCCCAGTCTGGGATTTTTTTACGGTTCACCCACATCAGGAGAACATTGCTATATGCTCCATTTGTCGCACCAATGTTAGTCGTGGTAAGATTGGTACAAACTATGGTACTGGAGGCCCAACGACCCATATGAAAAAAACACACACAATTGTATGGGAGAACCACCTTGCAAGCTTACAAAAAGATGTAAGCACTGGTGTTGGTGGGGAGGATACAGTACTACAAGGTCCACTCATGGAAGAAGAGGGAGACGATGACCTTCTATCTGGGAGTGGTACACCAATGAGCCCTGTCGCCAGCACTGGAGTGGTGCAGTCCAAATCCTCAGCATCAGCAACTTCTCAGTGGCACCAGAGTCAGCCGGAGACACCAAGGGCAAGGAGTGAAAAGTCTGCGTTGAAAGGTGGTCCGTCTAGCAGAACAGACAGAATTACCAAGCAGCTTACCATTACTGGCATGTTTAGGCAGGAGGGAAAGTACGAGCGGAACCACCCAACAGCACGTTTGTACAATGCGAAACTTGCAAAAATGTTGGCACTGGACCTTCTCCCATTTTCATTTGTTGAGGGAGTGGGATTTCGGCAATTAGTGGCAACACTCGCCCCAAAATGGGACGTTCCCAGTCGCTACTATTTTGCAAGAGTTGCTATTCCAGCACTACACCACGACGTGCTGGGATTGATTGGGAAAGCCTTACAACAGAGTGTTGTCCATTGTATCCACCTGACAACCGACATGTGGAGCAGTCGCGAAGCCACAGCAGATTACATGTGCATCACCGCACACTGGATCTCTTTTGCAGGTGTGAAAGACAAGTTAACATCAGGCCTTCTTGATGTTGCTGGGATTTTCAATGACACTCGCAAACATGCAACTGTAGCCATGTTTGGTATGGAGAAAACTCATACTGCTGACAACATTTTGTCTGACTTTAACAGCAAGGTCTTTGAATGGCTGAAACCAAGAGGCCTTAAGATTGGTTTTGTTGCCACCGACAATGGCAGTAATGTAGTGAGGGCAATGAAAGATGGACAGTATTTCAGGGTACCCTGTTTGGCACACTGCATTAACTTAGTCGTGCAAGACTTTCTGAAACATGAACAACAAGTCAGCAACATACTGACCATCTGCAGAAGAATATGCACGCATTTTAACCATTCTTTCAAAGCGCGGAAGCTGCTACGCGTCATTCAGCGGGAGCATAATTTGCCAGTCAAAGCACTGATCCAGGAGGTCCCAACACGTTGGAACTCGACTTATTTCATGCTTGAGCGTCTCTTTGAGCAGTACATACCACTGAATGCTTATGTAATGTCAAGAAGATTAGTGGATCCTACTGTTAATCTTAAAAGCCTGACCGTTGAGATGTGGCAGTGGGACATCATTAAATGCTTGACAGAGATGCTACAACCTTTTGAGGTGTTCACACGTGCAGTTAGCAGGGAGGACTGTACTATGGGCCAAGCCATCCCATTGTTGTACATGCTCGAGCAACAGCTGAAGGAGGTCTGTGAAGCATACGAAGGTGACGAAGAAAAAGTTGATGCATGTACCTTGGCCAAGGCCTTACGCAACCGCTTATCTGTAAATGCAAGGCTTAAAATGATTGTGTCAGATCCAAATTACATAACTGCAACAATCTTGGATCCACGGTACAAATTGTTTGTCAGCAGTAGCGCAGTCATTCCTTTTTCAGATGGGGATGTTGCCAATTACAAAAGTTCCATAGCTGTGGAAGCTAATGATTTCGAAACTGAACGGCTGTTACTTAAAGGCCTGACAGTGCCAGCCCAGGACAGTCAAAGTACTCCAGGCCATCCTCCTGAGGCAACTCTGGCAAGTTCATCACAGCATGAGAGCGGTGCGTCCGCTTCCCAGCAGGCACCAACAGTACCAAAAGCAGCACCTGCACGATCTGATTCAGCAGACACAACCAAAAGCATAACTGCTTTTTTTCTACAGAAGGGAATGGGTAAGTCCGTTGCTGTTGCAAAGGGGAAAGAGGAGCAGCAAAGCCGAGCACCATTGAACACTGAGCGGATGGTTCAGGCCTATCTGGATGACACAACAGAGGTGTTCATGGAGCAAAGCCCATTGGTCTATTGGTATGAAAGAAGGAGACAGTGGCCAGTGCTGAGCAGGCTGGCGATAAAGTATTTGGCTTGTCCTGTAGCCAGTGTCGCCTCTGAGCGGGTTTTCAGTGCTGCTGGTGCCATTGTGACATCGAAAAGGACCAGTCTCTCCCCCAAAAGCGTCGAGAGGCTGACAATGATAAAAATGAATCAACACTTCATACCACCAGACTATACTGTACGTGAATCAGAGCAGGATGAAGAAAGCGAGCCCGAAGAATTTATCACTGCTGGGTTACATGACCTACTGCTGTCCGGACCCGCAGAGTTTGAGGACGAGCACCTCTTCCCTGACCAATAGGCTGTTAAATTGTGACTTTTTCCCTTCTTTTATTTGTGTTATTTATTTTCTTATTAAAAATGACTTTCTGGTGCATAACTGCTAATCTTAAAATAAAAAGCTCAACCAAATCCATCCCCACCACTCATTCTTTTAATGTACCTACTGGAGTTGCACACCTGTGCATTTTATTTTCGCTGTATCTTTTTTAGTTACCTCCTGGAGTTGCACGCCTGTGCATTTATGTTCCATGTTGACTGCACTCCTCAGAGTCTTGCTGCATCTTCTTGACTCCCACTCAAGTCAATACAATTCCATCTTGGCAGCCATACATTTGATGTTGTAGATGGAGTATAGTACAATAACAATAATGTAGCCTCTAACAGTCCCTCCATAATAAGTGAACCGTACATGACTACAGCCATCCTCTATTTCATTTGAAATCTGCAACTCATAATAACTGCCTTGCTGAGTCTTACTGTTAAGGCTACCACCTCTGTCTGCAGGCATTCAGAGACGACTCTTCTGTGTCAAAAGAAACTTGAGCAGGCATCCACAACTGAAGTCAACTTGTTGTGATGTTGACTCGCATTACAAAGGCTCGGCAGCATCTGTGATCAATCTTCTGACAGTGAAAGAGAAGAAGAGCAAAACAGGTATAAAAATGAATGCCATGCATTGCATGGGATGTATTTTTTGGCTGACTCTGAGCTAATGTGCATGGAGTTGAAGTATATTAGTAACTTCAGTTCAGACTCACGTGATAGCCAATTCTTCCATGTTATTTACTAATAATAGAAATTATTTACGCACTTGTGTTCCTACTACTACAGATGCAGTCAGGACTTAATTTATCTTTGCTGTCCGGCGGTTGGATCTGAGCTGATTGATGCACGATGTTTCTTGGAGTGGAATACAAGGTAATAAATAAAATACAAATAAGAGTCACAGCACAGTAGACCCAGGCTACTACATGTTTGTGCACAGTGCTGTGGTAGAGTACAATAGTGGTATGATTGATGACTGAGAATGACGCATTGATTTTGTTGATTAATTTTGTAAATGCTAGGTTGCTTTTTCAATTTCATTCACCTTTCTGTGGGTCTGAAATTTTTAGGGAAATGCAGTTTGTATAACGGCCAAACCTGTGTCGTCGTGGGCCTGTTGTTGTGTGCTTGCTCCTGTCTTTTTTTGTACTTCTACATTAAAAATGATATGCAACTAGTAGACTTATACAAATTGTATCCAAGCCGCCTCAGTCTGAAAGTCCTCTCATACGACTACTCCTCTTGTTTTGTATTGTTTTTTTATCTTCACTGTATTACAATTTGTTTAGGTCATTCACATTCTTTTGTATTTGCCTTTTCTTTTTCAGGCTGGACATCTTTCACGGTTCACCCACTGCTTTATAGTATGAGCATCAACTCTCATCCTTACCACAGATCCTCATCATCAAGCAATTGGATTGCGGGAAACCAAGAATCATATTCAGCGTGTCCTTTTCTTACGTCCATTGCTTACAATCATTAGCTAGCTGATCAACATCATAAATCATCGTCTTCATTGTTTTGCTTTTGTTGTCTCCAATCTCCATGCGTACTGTTTTTCTTTCTCAAACCTTTCCCAAAACCCCCGTACCCATCCATTAAACAATCCCTAACCCTCTTCCCCCGGGCTGCGTGGTTACATTGAGGTGTGATGTTTCTTACATTAAATATACACCAACAATTTGATCACGCGCTTGCTGGGGCAGATGTGGTCAAAGCAACAATAGTGAAATGTCAACAAGGCATGGCCAGGATCTTCTGCGGCTTCCCAACTCAAGCTCTGTGTATAACGCCAAATAATTTACCATTTAACATCAAACAACGAATGCATCTAATGAATTGGCGTAATTTATTTTTTGGGTTTAAAGTGTAAAGCATTTATGATTTAGAAAAGTTTGACGTTGCCGTGAGTACTACAAGTAACGTTGAACTTCTTATCTTCTCTTGCACTTTGTTTCCAGTCCCCAAAACCATTGTTTTGTTTCAGTTTAGCAGTTGCAATATTGGGTCACCCATGCAATGTACTGTACTTACTTATACTACCCCCACATTGTCTGTCACGCGAATGACTGTCTCTTTCTTTTTGTCGCTACTGGCAGGGTCTGTCTACTATCACAGAAGTTCTGATTCTGAACCACAGATTCTTCGCCATTGTCTTGGAAATCAAATGCAGCCCTTGCAGTGCCACACTTCATGATAAATCATCATCATCTCATCAGCAATCACAGGTAAGATAAGTTTGCAGTGAGGTATAACGCAAGACAGACTGGTCGTTCTTCTAATACTACCAATATAACTCGGTGAGGGTTTACTGCATCTATCTGTTTGCATGTTAAAGATGTGGGCAATATATTTTATTATTAAAAAGCACTGTCCGCCGACCTGCATGGCCAAATTAAACCTTGCGAGGTTGCACAACGTACATTCTTTGGTGAAACACTCCCCCCTCCAACCCCACAAGAAACGCAAATGAACTTCAAATGTTTTCTTTTTACAATAACTTTGTCTCGTTTATTTTAACATAATGTAATATATATATAACTAAAGATGATACAAAAATAAAATATATATAAATCCTACACCAAGCTGTCCCCCTACCCGCCTCCCCTAACCCCAACCAAATTCCCACGCTCAATGTCATGTAAAAAAAAAGTAAAAACCCAACACCCAATTCCCACCCACCAACAAAAGGATTGAAAAAGGGGCAAACAGGGTCCATCTTATAGCCGGCGGGCTTTTAAGTGTTGATCCACCAGGATCTTGACACGCTCCTCTATCTGTTTTTTAGTCTGACTGCTTTGAGCCTCCAGCCTGGCTACCCGGAGGAGAATTTTTCGCTGGAACTGGCGGCACCTACATTGGCAGCCATGTTGTTGTGGGGGGGTGGACGATGCAGGGAAAATCTGGCGGCGGGCGGCTGCCTGAGCACGCCGACGTACTCCTGCAGGCTTGGGGGCCGGGGCATTGGAAGAGGCAGCAGCTGCTGCCGCCGCCTCCTCCTCCTCCTCCTCGGCCTGAGCCACCAGCCGGCGGTAGGCCTCAACGATGGCCTGCAGTTTCCGCTGACGGGCCCGGACTGCCAGCTCCTTCCTGGTTGGTTTAGAAGGAGTAACTATAAAGAAAGAGACAGAATTGTTGTAATCAAAAATCCCAGCAAATAAAGAACGCAAAATGGATCCAACACATAGTGGGCGGCACAGTACAGTAGCAATAGCAAGCAAGTTGAGTACCTAAAATGTTGTTTTATCTATCTTGAACATTCTATTCTACGCCTTATATACTTCATTTGTCTGCCTTTTTGGCACGGCATTATGCCTGCCCTAGTAACATAGTATGGGTGTACTTGAACGGTCACATACGAACACCTGTCTTTTTCATATCTCGTTCTTTTATATCATATACTCTGTGCTTCCGGGAAAAGTGACAGTCTCAAACTAACATTAAATTAACAGTGGCCAGCTAGTACTAATAAATGTCTACTCTAGAGACTATCATTCTTTATATCGCCAACAAACGTTAGGTGGTTTGTGTTTCGCCAGCAACGACCCAGAATGCATCCAGTGGTCCCCTCCTTCCCTTGCCTTTGTGTTTAACCAAAACACCGCTGCCAACACTAGTATCCACTATCCACTAACCACCAATATTGGATGTGTCTCCCACCCACGCAGGCAGCTGTGTTTTCCACTTTCTATGCTTCCACAACAACCCACGCATCCAACTGCTCTCAAACACCTGCATTGCTGATTCCAAAGTATCCTTCTATATTATATGATTAGAGCTTTTTCCTTGCAACTTTCATCATACTTTAGTTAAAATCAATCTCATGTTAATCCATCGCGGTCATGTAATGTTGTGGATAAGACTTTTTTAGTCTGCCACCAACCTTTCACAGCTGAGTTGTAGTCACATAGAAGAGGCATGTATAACTAATTTTATCAATTCTGGCCGGTGGTAATGCTTTTGCTAAGCTTGGTAATGAGAACAGTGGCGTCATATATTGTCCAGTAGAACTTCAAGTTCACTATAAATATCAGAGTACAGTGAGGAAGTTTTCCCCACCCACCAAGTAATGCGGATCACTATTGAATGTAACTTACCATCGCCCACCGTTGTTGTCTCCTCCCCCGCTGCTGCCGGTGCTGCTGTAGGTGCCTGTGGTGGTCCTCCATTCCCCTCCGGGATCGCCTCTGCTGACGGCGTTGCAGCGCCGCTGCCCCCGTCGGCACTGGTGGATGGTACCGGTTCTGCAAAAATAAAAATAAGTAATTAAGTACACCTTTTTAGATGGATGCACAGCCCCCATTGTACTTGTTCACCAAGAACGGAGTTCTGCAAAACAGTTAAGTACAACGTAATCACTAGTAGTCCACATTGCCTAGTACAGCAGAGTAAGTAACACACTACACATATCAGCATTTATTTGGTATGGTATGGTACCCAAGCTCATCTCATCTATTCTATACTGGTACTCTAGTCCTTGGAAAGTTAGACTGAACCATGTAACCTAACCAGTTTACTTTGTACATCAATGACATGTCTACAGTTTTGCGCATGCTACCTCACAGCTTGTTGCGCAGTACGAGGAGACGCCTTTGAGGCCACATGATAGTTCAAAGCATACACCTGAAGAGTTTGGAAAATAGAGGCCCGTATTTACTTTTTGAATGTGGATTGTGGAGTCCAGTTTCCTTACAGCCTCAGGTTACACCTTCTTTTTTGCATGACAGCTAAAAAGTTGAATAAATGTATGTAATGTTTTCATACTGTCTAACGTGCACCACTTTTGTCATTATCTTTCGGCAGATGAGAAGATTTACTTCTACGAAGCAAAGATTTGCAGAGCTTACCAACAAGAGGCATATGCAACCAGTATACGTTCAATGGTGAGGGGTCTCGGACATTTCCCACATTTCCCTATCGTGCACTGGTAGCTGTACAAATGTAGGATACTTTTTATTGAGCCTTTTTTAACTCTGGATTTCTTCTGGTGGCCCTGCCCTTGACGTATTTGACAGAACAACTTAAAAACATTGATGTTACTTACTTAGTTACTTCTAACAAAATAAAGGTTTTGAAGTACCACATTGACTCGGGAGTATATTTTCAGTGTCTGTTGTCTTGTAGACTTACACGAGAGAGTGAGAAAAAGGGGGTTACTTAGGTTATGGATTGTGTAATAAAAAAATCATTTGGCATCTTCATATTGGGGTTCAGGAAAGGGGTAATTGAATAATTGACCAATGACTGAGCCCATATAGGTTGTCGTTCATTGAATTGTGGGTTCCTCTGAGTTCTGTGACTGAGGTGTAAGACTGTAAGTAAGTAAGGTCCAACCTGCCTATCAACAACAACATCCAATTTTGGGGTGCATACATAGTTATGTATGTCACTGCATAGAAGAATACCCGCAAGAGTAGTAGTGGTATTCTTACTAACGCTTACAAAATAGTAGACCATTATCTGCATGCATACTTGGTTGGTGTCAATTGCCAAAGAAGAGACATTATAGAGGAAAAAGCATAAGACAGGAGTGGACCCTGTGCCTTCCGCTATTCGATCACAGATTTTTTGAAAAGATTGATACCTTAACTAAACAGTTAGGTGAAATGTCATTAATCGGTTGGAAAAAAAGCTCCGTTAGAAAGTTAGGGAAATATCATTGTTCCAAAAGAAAACACTGTTGGACTTACTAGGGACAGCAGCAGGATCCTCAGTAGAGGAGCTCTGTGCCTGTGGTTCACAATCACGTTCACCCGCCGACTCGGTCCCAGCCTTCTGCTTGCCCCTGGGTTCTGTGGTTCATGTAAGAAATAATAAAGAAAGAGAAAACATTGACTGCTGTGAAACATAGACAGCAAGCATTTCAAAAACCACTGCTACAACATTAAAAGAAACAAACATTGGTCTACCAAATGACTACTGCCTTGCATGATTCACTGACTAGTGTACTTGGTGAAAACAAATCAAATGTTCCATAAACATTCTGATTGCAGATTACTAAGTAACACAGAGGCAGTAAGACCTGAACAACACCACAGATTCAAGAATGTAAGTAGCCATTTCTTTTTCATTTTTTGCCAGCAAAATACATAGATCGCAAGGAGGAGACAAGCTTAACTTTGTGCATACTAACTAACACGAAATTGTACGTTCATGGCATCATATTTTGTTTTGCTACTGACTGAATGCTACTGCTGCCCTACCCACTCAATAAACAAACTACATCAGTTCTATGGAGGGCTGAGGCAGGGGCAGCTATAGGCTCATGGTGGTCCTGGACTCCTGGCCAGGGAGCGTAGGTGGGGGGCCCGGAAGAGGAGGTCGGGGCGGAGCACGGAGGCCAGTGAAGAGGGGGGAGTCAGGGTGTTTGGAAGTGGAACAGAGCCGGAGGCACCAAATCCCTGCCAGGGGCCGCCACGCAAATATGTATCCATCCTCTGAGGATTATTAAATTAAGGATATATATTGGTGGGGTGGCCCCTGGCGTTTGGTGGCCCTGTGCAGTTGCACAGCTTGAACATGCCTAAATCCGGCCCTGGCTGAGGTAAGAAGAACAAAGTAACTTTTGCATTCATTGCCAGAGGAGTATTATTCATGCAGAAGAGAAGGCCGTGAAAAAAAGATACAATATGCATTGCAAACACGTACAATTATCCATCAACGGCTATTTCACTGACGGACAAAGGAAGGACAAGACTCTATTAATAGCATTAACTAACTTCAGTTCTCTACAATAAAGAAAATCTCACACCAATAAACAGCAAAAGCTAGCGCCAAATTGAACACGCAAGAGTCAGTGAAGATGAAGAAGCGCAGCATAGACCAGTGTCATACAATTACAGTAGATATAATAACGGAATACATCGGAAATGTAACTAGGAGCACCAGTCATTGCGTTACTTATTCAGCCAAGATTTACAAAGATACAACAACAATACTTATACTACTATAGAGATATAGTACACACACTTTTTCTTATTGGGTAGCCACTCACCAAGACCCACGACCTCGACGCCAAGCAGGTCCAACAGGTCCTGCTCCCGGTCCAAAATGTCTGCCCAACGGTGGGTCAGCTGGTGGTGGGTACGCCGGATACCGGAGCAGCGGAAGACTGCCCGGCGCACCTTCACCCACCGCCGGAGACGCTCCTCAATATGCTGGTAGCCGGAGCCGGGCCTGCCACCTGCTGCCAACATCAAGGGGAGGTGGCGCTGGATAAAAAAAACAAGGGCAGCCACCTCCTCCTCCCCAAAAAGTTGGCGGGGCCTCACCCCTTGGGGGCGCATTCTGCCGCAAGGCAGCCTAGTTTTTTGGGGCACTGGCGCCTTGCCCTTTGAGCCGCCGCTGCTGCTGGCGCCCTTGACCATGGTTCTGGGTGGAGGGTAGAAGAAAACTAAAAGTTCAAGACAAAAAGGTAGGGGAAAGAAGAAGCAAGGTAAAAGAACAAGAAGGAAGTAAAAAGCAATAGAAAAGTTGTAAAAGTAGAAATAAAATGAAAAATATAAACCTAGGCACAGAGAGAAATAGGTAATAACTAAAGAAAGTTAGAAAAAGTGGGTAAAAAGACAAGGATTAAAGAGATTTTAACAGGATGCAAAAGTAGGCCCAAAACCATAGCCAGAGTGTGTGATCCACAAGATGGCTGCGCCCATCGCGACCGCATGGGTAGGTTCGCGCGATATTTAGCGCGATCACGCACTTTTGTAGTGCGAACGAGAAGATGAGTTCCCGAACATGTCTTGCACAACGCGACCACGTTAATTGTGACCCGGAACAGGAAATAAGGGAACGCAAGCAGGCGGGACAAACCTCTGTGGTAATTTAGCGCGCTAGCCATCCCGAGCATGCAGGCAACGCCCCGAACACGCGCACCGCGCTCCCGAAGACGAAAAACGGCGCGCGAACGGGCCCAGCAAGCAACTCCGCATGCTTGCGGAGCTACGCGTAGTTCGCGGAGTGCAACTACGTCTTCGCGGAGCTCCGCGGAGTCCGACTCCGCGAACTACGCCCAGGGTTACTCAATATCCACGTTTCAGTAGGCGCCAGAAGGGTACTGAGTTGTAACCAAATTTATGTTTTTCAAGCCGTGTCTTTCCTTATTTTATTTTGTATTTTTAGAGAATTCTGTTGATACTGGGGTTTGAGGGCAAAATATAACCTTGTCTTCAAGGAGTGCTTGACACAGAGGGAAGCAGAAGTCCTTTATAAACATTTTACTACTGTGAGCCCAATACGCCATCAATATGGATCCTAGAAGAAGTCAGCAGTATATTTAGTTCAATCAAGGAAACGTCCCCCTTATAATGCCGCATGGTGATGGTTTCCTGCTGTTTTGCATTTTAATGCCCAAAGTAGCACTGCACCAAATAAAACTAGAAATGCCATATATTTCTAAAATGTAAACATCCCAGAGATTGTGTAGGCAGTGACAATAAAAGTTTAATTTTCTATTCCAACTCCATCCCACGTTACAGTAGAGAAGGTGTTGGAATTGAAAATAAAACTATTCCCTATCCAACAGTGCCCTCCAGCGCAAGTCGTTGTAATGACTTGCGTTGTAATAGCAGCGTTGTAATGGTAGCACGTGGTAATACCCGCGTTATAAAGGCTGTTCCCCACGCCACTGTGGAGCAGAACTGAGACTCTAGTAACACAACTAATTTTGGCTCACTGATTTCCACCTATAGGTTATTGTGGCAACTCATAATTTATTTTCTTCCCTGTTGGTAATTGTGAGTTTGCTCCAGAGCACTAGTAAGTCATACCATGCGCTAAGCCCAGTGCTTAATTTAAGCTGGTGGTTTTCGGTACTTAGCACCGGCACTTAACCATCAATGTAATGTAATGTATGTGTTCTTGTAAAGCGCACTGCTGCCCGGAGGCGTCGTGGCGCTGTAGACCGCTGGGGAACCCGTCCTGGCTATCCCTGTGAGATGGTCCCTACTGGGTATCTCCAAGGTGAAACCAGGCATCCCCGGCGAATGTGGGGGGCCGTTGTAGAGATGAGGCAAGCTAATGCCCAGAGTTGCCGAGTGTGCTCCCTGGTTAGAGTAGGCACCGAGGCGAGAATTATCGAGTCCACTGACCCTGGTCCACGACCCTGCCGCGTCGGGAATTGAACCCTGGTCCTGGGACGTTCTCTGCTTCTGGGTCTGCCGCCTCTAACCAGTGAGCCACACCACTCCACTACCGGTGCTTTTCATTAACACAAGTTAAGGACGCATTAACTTATTGGGAGATTAAGTGATTTGTCCCGAATCACAGGATGGTGAGCTGAGACTGCGACCTGGTTACCCAGAGCCGAAGTTGGTAGCTCTAGACAATTGCGCCACAACCTTTCCCCACTTTCATGGTTAGTAGTTGGTTCTGTTTTAGGCGGTGATAACAGGAGAAATGGTCAGGGGCAAGTTGCCTCCTGACGAGAACCCCAGCATTTATTTCTTTACAAATTAACCACTGGCCAAGTCTCTGTCTACTACTATGGTTGAAATATCTACAATGGTAACTTAGCCTTGGCCAGCATGTGGGAAAAATAGCTTTTAACACTTTTTCCTTAAAAATAAATACTGAAACGATGTATATGGTCTTTAAGTGTCTTGCCGAAGTGCCACTTCACATTATTTGTTGCTATGCCCAACTTTGACTGTCTTATATACTCTTCTCTCATTAGTAATTCAAGGTAATGGTACATAGGCACTTGAATGGTCTTCCGTCCAGCTTACTGGCTTTAACGTCATGCACTGCCTCCAGAAACTGTTTTTTCATCATACAGGGTTTGTATGAAACACGCATTATTACAAGCCCAGCAGTATAATAATGATCATCTTATCATACTGCCTCCCCAAAACTCATTGCTGAAGTGAATTTGTTTTTTCAGTAATTTTTCCTGTATGTGAAATATCTCCTTTCCTAAATATTTTAGTCTGTTCTCAGTTTGAAATGTACAGTGTCCCCTTAGTTTAGCAATGCAGACACAATAGTTACATTTCTAAATATTTTTATGTGAGTAGGTGTTATTTATTCTAGACTTAACTCCTGAAAAAGGTCACATCTGCTCCTTGAAATACGGACTTTTTGAATCTCTCCCAGGGTGTCCATAAGGTCTTCTGCTTGATAATTCCCTTATTGTTTTCCTTCCAATGCTGTGTGATTTTTTTTTATTTCACTCTGCTGTATGTGTAATCCAATCTTAGTGTGAATCTGCCTTTTAAGGTTTTGCCTACAAGACTGTGTAAGCTGTCTGTTGGAGAAAATAACAATTATCAGCTTAGAATTGTCTTAGAGCCTGCCCATTGCTTACCATTGGTTGGCTTTACTGTCACTGTAATTTGCTTGCTTTTCAATCATTAGCTGGTGAGGGCTTTCCTTCCTCTTCTTGAGTTTGTCCCTCCATTGGACCATGGACTTCATTACTTGGGTCCATCCACAACTTTATTCTCAAGCACTATTGTTACTTCTTTTGGAACAAGCCACAGAAGTGCATGTGTTTTCCAGCTGTCTCCCTCATGTGCTTCTGTCAGCCGGCCGCACTCCTTGTTGCTCTGTTGCCCATGTGCTTCTCCCATCGACCCTCTATGCTGTGCTCATCCTGGTGAACTTCCCACTCTGGATTGAGCGGCTGATCACGGTCTAGTGTTTCTAGTTTATGTGTTTCCACCACCCACCCCTTGAGGGCAGGCTTCAACACTCACCCCACACCCAGCCATCACAGGTGTCACCGTTCAGATGACCCTGCCAATAAAAGGCGCAGGGCGCACATGCCCGGTACCAGTTGCAGATAGAATACCCTGCGCCTGCACTGTCCTTTTAGCTGCATGGAGCAGGGGTGGTCGGCATGGCTCGCAGGTGGTGGGCTTGTAGGTCATGTGGGGGTCACGTGGTGGGTGTTGCGGGGGGGAGGGTTGCACACATTTAAAAAACAACATTAAAAATAACTTACCTTTGTGCTGGATCTCACTTCTCCGCTCCTACTCTTCTCCGTCTCGGCTGGCAGCACAAGCAGGCCCCATGGACCAATCACAGCGCTGCAATGGAGCGTTGTGATTGGTAGGCACCCCGGCTCCCCTGACCAATCACAGCGCTACAGTGCAGCCTTGTGATTGGTTTTGAGCATCCTAGTTCGACGCTCAACCAGAGAATGAGGGCCTGGGTTGTTCTCCAAGCAGGCTTTAATGCATCTTGCATGGAGAATGGGGAAAGTGAACATGACTGGTTTGGGTGGCCCGAGAGGGATGATCAAACAGCCCTTGCTCACATAAGAGTGGGCAAACCACTCCTCACATGCCCTTCTCCGAGAGCAGAGCAGCCCCGCCCACCCGCCTGCAAAGCAGCAGGAAGCATAAAATGATAATAAAGTTATTATCATTTTATGTTTCTACTGCACACTGCTTAACCCGTTGCGTGCGCCGGACGGCCCCAGGTCTTCCTACGTCACGCTGGGCGTGTGCAGAGGACGGCGGGGACCGTTCGAAACACGCCCACTCATTAATTTCCCAGCACCGCAGCGGAATTTGCACCGCTGTCAAGGGGTTAAAAGCAGTGGGGCGACGCTCCTCCGCCATAGCCGAGGAGGCGCCTCTGGCATGGGGACCTCGGGCCCGACCCTTACACACCCCACATTGCTCCCCCCCCACCCGCCTGCTCTATGTTGTTCTCTCTCACCTGTTGCTTCTCGCCTCAATCTCGCCATCCGTTTTGCTATTGTCGCCTGCCACCCATGCCGCTTCCCGCCACCCTTGCCGTTTGTGTTTCTCCCCCACCTATGCCCCTCGTGCCCCCAAACCATGTTCTTTGTGAAACTTCATCGCACCTGCACCCTCCGTATTGCTCCCCCTCCCTGCCTTAAAAATGCTTTTTACTATTTATTTGTTTACATTTATCGATCCAGCTCGATAAAGGAAAAAACAAAAAAACTTGCGCCATTTTGTAGCGCTGATGTAGTGCCATCTCTCACCTCCTTTTCTCAGCCTCCATGTCTTGGGTTCCGTCCCGTTATCACCAAGCGATGCTCTCACATCGGTTTCGACACAAGCTACTTCCTGTGCAATACTTTTTTTGCGTGTCTGTATGAGTTCCTAAACCTCCGAGCTATCTTACTCTTACAGGGACGAAAGTATGTAAATCACAATATGCTGTACACACCGCGAACATGTCTTTTCTGGTAAAACACAAAAAAAATCTTAATCTTTGTTCCAGAAAGCAGTATATTGCTGAAAACAGTGCGAGGCTCAAACCATTAATCTTCGCCGCTCGCCCAACTGGTACTAGTAGTAAAGAAGATAATACACTGGTGGAATCAGTGACCCACTACGAATTGGTCCTGAAAGGTCCAGCAGCCTAAATAGACTTTTGCTGATCCAACACTTGTTAGGAATCCCAACAAAGAGTGTATTGGCTTGTCTGACGCGCCGCGCGCTATTGGGCTTCTTGCAGTTTCTGGTGATGGATGACCGTCCGTCCTTTCAGGGAAGAGAAGCGGCTCTTGGTATGGGGCCTTTTCTCATCTTAACTTTGTACACAATAAATCACAGGTGCAGGGGGAGACGGCATCAGTTTCATTACACCTACATGCTCCGGTATCAATCATGCCAACACAAGGGCCACTCCACAGCTCATTCCAGTGGCGTTGGCGCCCTCCGATCGCCATTTCCATTCAGTCGTGCTGTTAGGATTCCGTAAGTGCTCGAGCCTGGGGAAGGGTGGGCAGGGAGGGGGGGGGGAGAGGAGACAGACTGGAAAGAACATTTTCTGGACAGTGTAGGCAGCACTTCGCGTGCCTTCCGGTTACTTAGGCCGAGAACCAACATTTTGCATTGCTTGCACAGCCACTGCAAGGGTTTCTGCTCAGGGTGGTCTCTAATGTAAGTAAAGATGTTCTATAGAGGGGACGTTGTCATCCATCATGCAAATGGTATGTGGGACGAGAGGAGCGGATGGGTTGGCTGAATTCTTAGCTACACAATCAAGGAATATTCCTACACATGTATGCGATATATGCAGATGCTTAGAATGTGATATACTATTTCCGTGGGGGCTCAGCGTCGCCCCAATGCCTTGCTCAGAACCAGCAAATGTAAAACAAAGCGATGCTCTTGCATCGTTTTATTGGCGTTGGGAGGGGTGGGGCCGAAGCGTGGGAGGGGGAGGAGGAGTGCTAGTTCACTCCACTCCCTAAGTGCTTATGTGTCTCAGGACGACCAAAACACACATGCGCACTTAGGTTTTCTCCAGCCAGAAGCCCCACAGACTCCCTGGTCTGAGCAGGGCATCCTTCCTGCCTGCTCAGACCAATCCCCTCTCTGCTCTGCAGCGCAGGTTTTGAACAGAGAGTCTATCCCAGGGGCTGCTGGGACCAGGCAGGAAGAGGAGAGGCAGCGTGAAGAGACACGATGCGGGAGGCGGCCGGCGGCAAAAGGTACCTTTTTTTTCAAATTCAAATTCAAAATGAGCTTTGTTCGGTTTTAGTCATTTAAAATCACAAAAGCATACACAATTCATAAAAGCAGATAAACACATTTGATATATACATTAATTAAAAAGGTACATTACGTTCCACAAAGTGCATAAAGTGCATTCAAGAAAAGGCAATTAACTTGCAAGGTCAATACAATCCAGTCTATGTTCAAGTAAGTTTAACCATGCTTTTTTTTAAAATATTGTATTTTCGACCCCCGCTCACGACTCCTCCCTCGCAACCCCACCCACCCCACCACCCTTTGTTGATGGCAGCCGCCACTGTATTTATTATCATTGTTGAGCGTGGTAAAGGCCCCCAACCTACGAGAGACACCTTTGAGTGAATCATGATGTGCCGCCCCTCCCACAACAGTGATAATAAATAGCATGCTATGCTAGTCTGTGCATCGCATATATGATTTATGCTATGCAATTTTTTCCAGGTGCACTGATTTTATAAAAAGTATTTAACCAAAAGCAGGATGTAAGGTGGTTACATTTTTGCAGTGCTTGAAGATCCCTTCTATTAGGAGAGTTCCTTCTATGTTTAAAAGTAAGTGTTACATGCAATCTGTGAGTCAATGAACACCCTTTTTCTCATATCAGCTATTCCGAACTGTGCTAATAAACATGAATTTGACTTTTGCACTTTAGTGATAAATATGTGAGCACGCGTTTATTATTAGTACAGTTGCTTTTTATGGCAGGGAATAACTTCCCAGGAGATGCAGTAGATACAGATAATCAACAAAAAAGGAACAGGCACAAAAGGTTCACTGATAGACTATCGATGTAACAAACATCGATGTTCTAAATGTCGAAGAAAAAATATACAATACAAAATATCAACTCCCTATACTTAAACAGGTAAGGACAAAAATATTGATTCAAAAATATCGAAGTAAAAACATAGATGTAAAAAATATCGAATTATAAATATATATATAACATAAAATGAAATATATTAAACCATATTTTTATTTTTAACAAGATAAATTAAAATTGATAAACATTTTAACTAAATATTACAAATAAACCTAAATAAAAAACATGTAACACAGAGACATAATATTTTCTACATATATATATTTAAATATCTTTCTTTAAAATATCTTTATTGAATTGTGTAGCGCGGGACGAAATTCGTTTTATTAATTTAATTGTTTACTTACCTGCAATCATCCATATTCCAGTGTTTATCACCCCCCATCCTGCCCCTCCCCCGCCCCATCTGACCGCCCCACCGCAACTCCCACCTCGGGCCACGGCTGAGTAGGGAAAGTGCTGGATAGCACAGCAGTAAAAATCACTATTACCACTCCAGTGAGTGCAACAGTAGGGAAAGTGCTGGATAGCTGGAGGGCAAAAATTACTATTCCCACTCCAGTGAGTGCAAGAGTAGAGAAAGTGCAGGATAGCGTAGAGGTCAAAATTACTATTCCCACTCCAGTAAGAGAAACAGTAAGGAAAGTGTTGGATAGAGGAGAGGAAATAATTACTATTCCCACTCCAATGAGTGCAACAGTAAGGAAAGTACTGGATAGAACAGGGGTCAAAATTACTATTCCCACTCCAGTGATTGCAACAGTAGGGAAAGTGCTGGATAGCGAAGGGGGAAAATGACTATTCACACTCCAAAGAGTGCAATTGTAGGGAAAGTGCTGGGTTGCAGAGAAACAAAAATTACTAATAACATTTAAACAATGGAACTTTTTGTTTTAAATCATAAAAATAAATAAACAACATTTAAAAAATTTACATTTAAATATATTAAACATATAAAATAAATACATATTATAATATGAATTACATATAACAAAAAGCTACAAATATTATATAAAAAAATACATTTAAAAACAATAATTATTTAAAAGGAGCAAATATTAACAGAATTATGTAAAACATAAATGTATTTATTGTGTTTCCTACTCTAGAATACCACACCAAAAAAAACACTTAAAACATTTCATTTAAATGTATTTCCATAATTAACATAATTGATAATCAATTACAAATATGATTAATACAAAATTAATAAACATTCATTAAATACACATGCTTTAACACTATAATATCAACAACACACACCTAAAAATAACTACACAATTACCATATTTATTTTCAAATTAATTAATTGAAATTAATTAACTAATGATTAATTTATCAATTAAAAATAATTCACTTCCTACCCTTCCCACCATTTACACTTATAAACACCACAAGACACATTTAAATACATTTTCAAAATAAACATAATTAATTGCAATTTTTTTTTAAATCAATTCACTTTTAATGATTAAAACATCAATTAAGAATGAATCACTTCCCACCCTTCCCACCTATACCTACCACAACATACACCAAAAACTAATTACACAAATACCATAATTAATTATCAATAATTATTTAAAATCAATTAACAAATTATTAAATCACCAATTAAAATATAAATTACTTCTATTTACACCTATTTGTACCATAACACACAACTAAAATTAATGACACAATTACAGTTAATAATTTGTATTTAATTAAAAAATATTAACAACAAATTATTAATACATTCATAAAAAATTACATTTCACATTTGACACTATAACATCTCAATTAAACAAATATTAATAAATAACTAAATATTCAATACATTTAATATAACTAAATTACTACCCATCCTATTCCCCTATAAACCCACAACCCGCTACGGTACTAAAAACGCAAAAATTCAAAGAATTCTTTTTACACATATATTAAAAATACATACAATTCTTAACCAAAAAACACATCACACACATATAAAATAGATACTAAAATACATAATATTAATAAAAAATCAATCATTTTAAAACGATATTTTTGCAAACGATATTAAACACTTCGATATTTTAAACAATAATATTTTTACAAACGATATTAAACACTTCGATATTTTAAACATCGATGTTACTTACCTAACAATCGATATTCTTGTCTACAATATTTTTTCTGGTGATATTTCTCACCCACAATATTTTTACCTCGATATTGGTGCAAGCCGATATTTATACATCGATATTAAAACTCTGTACCGGTAACAAATCGCAGTGTGGCTGTACTGCAATAGGAAGAGCAAAGTTATGACCTGTTTGTGGCGAGTAGGAATGGAAATTGATGGAATGGATGGCCTTGTGTTTTTTAATTTTCCGCTCAATTTTAAAAATGTTCGTTTGACTGTCCAAAATGTTTCCACTCTGATAGTGATACTTGAGAGTGTGAAGCAGGAAAATACTTAAAAAAAATAATTAAATCTTTGACGATTAGGACTAAGGACATTGTTTTCACCAAAATAAAAGCGGCCAGAGTTTAGGCATCTCTATTTGCAAATATGATTTATAATCAGAGGGAAAAATTTGCCTCGCCCTATAGATGGCTTATTTTGAAAGCTGATGTCTTAGAGCACTAAGATATTATGTGGGCAAGGTTTCGAATGCAATATGTTTAAGCTCCATTTTCTCAGTGGCACCTACGTGCAGGAAACGGATGTATGACATTACAACGCATGCTTTTACCACGCATGCTTTTACATCGCAAGTTTTACAACGCATGCCTTTACAACGCATAGTGTTGAGGGGTGCTGGATAGTGAATAGTTTAATTACTATTCCAACTCCAGTCCCCGTGGATAGTAGGGAAGGTGTTGGATAGTAAATTAAATCTATTCCCTATCCTAGAGCGCCCCTAGCGCAATGCGTTGTAATGGTTTGCGTTGTAAAAGTTGCAATGTAAAGGCACTGCGTGGTAAAAGTTGCGTTGTAAAGGATGTTTCCCGCAGGAAACACAAGTGTATTTCCAACAGTGAATTCAGACAAATGTACCAGACTTCAGAGGAATACCCACAAGAAACTCTTGCTTGTTGGACTTATAGAAATATGTATGTGCTGTGGTGCCCACAGAAATGGATCCACTGGTACACCATCACTAAAGGTCCCACCACTCCTGAATTAAACAGAAGCATAAGCATGAAACCAGTTCCAAACTTAAAGCGTTTTCTATAGGATCAGACAATAGACGGTAACTCGTTTCTTGGCACTTGGCGCTTTACAAGTTTTATGCAGTTGTTTCTAGGCTATTTGAATTTAATACATTTAATGTTTTTTTAATTCAAATATTTTAGCTCAATATTTGTTTGTTTTTTAATCTTAAATCATGTATTTTACTGAATTCTTATGACTGTGAATTTGTATGGATATACTGTTTTTATGTATATGTGTATTTAATGTTTTGTGAAGTGCTACTCTGTGATGATTTTTCTTAATCAGGCAATAAAATCTACTACTTCTATCAGTACCTACCTGTTTGAGACTACCGCCCCTCAACAGCAAACCTGCATGCAACAGATCAATGCTGAAAATGTATACAGCTATTGATTAAAACAAATGAAGCACCTCTTAAAGCAAAACTTCCCAGAATACAAAGTGAAATTACCAGATAGAAAAGGAAAACAAAGACCTTCCCAGATACCATACCTTTATGGTACAGTGTTGGCACCAGTGCCACTGAAGTTAAGAGGATTAGTGTGCCATACAGACTCTTTTATTCTCTCTTTCACAACCACAACTCACATCAGTTAGTCATGCTGTTCATGCAGAAACTTATAGTCATGCTCCCAGGTTTGTATCTCAACTCTGTAAACATCGCACAGCTGGTAAATGACTACCGCTTCAACACCCCATTAAGGGTAGCAAGTACCATATAAATGCAAACCTTTTTCCCTTTTCTATCCCTCTGCTATCCTTCGCAATCCAAATAACTGACTAATATATCCACCACTCAAATTATTTTCTTATTTTCACTATACTAATTTACCACTAATCCTTTATGAGTTCCCGAGTAGCGTGCTACTCGCTGAAAAAGCACTTCGACGGCTCGCCAGGGGTAGTAAGCGCTATATAAATGCAATTACAATACAATACAATACAATACCTAGTGGCTCTTCTTCAACTCAAGATCCTTTTCCCCATGCCCCTTCCTTGATCATTCATTCTAGCCTAGATTGTGCATCAGTCATTATCCTTGTAGCTGTATGTGCAGTTTGAGTAATTAATTTTTTTAAATGCAAATAGGTTCTGATGAGAGGTCCCACGCAACACAGAGGTTAGGTGGTACAGTACGAATATTGAAGTGCACATTTCATGTTATCCAGGCACTGCACCTTTGGCACATACATGTCACTTTAATTTGGAAACACTTTAAGTATATTTTATTTCAGAATACATCATTCCCAGGGGAGGAAATTGTTGACCACCGTCCTAGGTGTGCTGTTAGAAACTTCGCATTGCAAATGGCTGCAAACACTTGCAGTTTTGGTAATAGACACACACAGAGGGTTGACTTTGGGGTTCTGAATGGCCTTGTGGCTTTGGCGCCAAGGTTATCTTTTGGTGTCCAGCAATGCTTTTGTTTCAGGGATTTACCACTCAACTGTAGATTTACAATGATGTGGTGTCTCACTTGTATAACTCTATCCAATCCACCATGGTGGCACTTTTATGTGCCCTACATTGAGGTTGTTCGATATGTTGGTATATAGTAAGTCCCTCGATGGCTGAGCGTTTTGGTGACTGTTGCTACGGTAATTGGCATGTTCATATTTAGACTGAGTTTCCAACGTCCACTTAGGACCAACTGCAGAAATTGTTGTCTTATTGGCCATAGTGAGCTAAGCACAAATATACATTTTTACTGCTATATATATATATATATTCATGGATCAAAAGCGTGAAGCACAGTTTCCCCCACCCATCAGTGTCTCACTAGCTTTTTATCTCTCCTTTTACATCCATCCACCCATTAATTAGTTCATTCGTTCATCCATCACTCTATCATTAGTTCTATCCTGATATATTCATCCATAGTTTGCTTCCACTATCTGCATCACTATCCTTATCTATCCATCTATGCATTACCGTTTATATCTAAATATCTAGCCTTATCTTTCCATCATTCACTCTCTATCTTTATCTCTATCAAAGTTATCATCCATACTTTCCTATCTCTCTCCATTCATGCATTACTGCATCCACCTTTATCTCTGTGTTTGTCTATCCGTCCATTACTATGTCTTTATCTCTATCCTTATCTAGTCATCCATCACTCTTCCTTTCTTTATCTCCATCCTTATCTATTATACATGAATTGCTAGTTCTGCCTTTAGACATAGCTTTATTTATTTATCAATTAATCTATCCATTTATGTCTGTATCTGCTCTGTCTGCAGCTGTATCACTTTGTTCAACATCCATCCATCCACTCACTCACTCACTCACTCACTCACTCACCCACTCACTCACTCACTCACTCACTCACTCTCCTGGTCAGTCTACCCCTCCACGGCTAGTAAGCCTCGGGGGCACTGCGAGCCACCTACGACTTATTAGTATAACATAAAAGCTCTCTGTATTTGTATGGGCTACTGATCCACTCTTTACCAGGCTCTGTCATTTCCTGGCGCCCAGGCCTATCGCACTCTGCATGGGATTGCGCGTGTTTCGTGCAATGAAGCTATCCGGGGGCTGTCATTCTGTGCAGTGTTAATCTTTAACCCGGGGAAACGCCATGTCAGCACACCAGGAACACAGGGAAGACTGCTGTTCAAAGGCAGCAGCACAGAGGCCCAGTGAGCGCTGTCATACGGAACAAGCGTTTCAAAAGGCCTCTTGCATTCAGTTCAAAACCTACAAGAGTGGTGGGCTGACAACTCCGTTTGTTGGCGGCAGAGGTGGGAGGGTTGGGAAGAAAAGCCGCAAGAGGCACGCTGCTGGGTGGTGGAAGCCATCTCCCAGTTACTCTGCACCCACCCTCCTCTCTTTCAGAGTGCCCACGCAAAACCAGCACATCGGTTAATAGTTGGGAGAAAAACATAGCTTTGATGGACTGTGCGTTGGACGAACATATGAACATATGTGTACTACATTAATGTTTAAACAACTGTATCCCATTTAATACAAAAAAAGAAGGAACATGCCTGCCCCGAGGCTTCGCCATTTACTGTATAACTTCCAAAAGCATCTAAAGGTTGCGCACATTTTATTTATTTTTTTGGAGTGCTTTTAGCGGATGTAATGTGATGAGTGTGGCAACTGTTTTATCCACGTTTATTTTACTGATGTGTTCTAACCGTTATATTAGTATGTATTGCAAAGATTTTTTATCAATCAATCAAATTCACTTACTTTCAAAAGCAAAACCTTGTGAGTTTTAGAATAAAATAACGATTTTCTTTCCTAAACAATATTACCATAAGAGCCTACAGTATAACACAAACTCTCTGATTACATATGTCCTCGCCAAAGAAACAATCCGAATTACTGGAGCAGGGCTGTGTAAAAGTACTTTGGCAACAGTGGAATTACCTTTCATTAAGCCATTTTTTTCTTTTTGTTCAGCTGCAGCCACTTCACAGGGCCAGCCTGAAATCAGCAGGATGTGAAAATCAACATGGAGGCATTTATCCAACCAAGGACAGTGCTTCTTATCATGCTGATCAACGGAAACACATTAAAGTGTATGTATGCAAAGGATGTTTTTAGGATAAGAAATGTAACAACAACTCTCCACCTTATTATTAACGAAGCTCTTCAATGATATCTTTTTGGGAAACGTGGCCCTCCCTGAATCATGGAACGAGGCGAATATCATAGTTATCCCTAAACCTGGGAAATCACCAAAATACATGGATTCGTATAGGCCGATTTTGCTTTTAAATAGTGACTACAAGCTGTTTGCTAAGATCCTGGCAGATAGATTGGCCAAAGTTGCCCCATATTTCATACACAGAGATCAGAAAGGCTTTATTAAAGGCAGATATTTAAAGGAGTTAACTTTTTCCCTTATAGGTAGTATAGATGTAGCAGTTACACAAAATCTCCCCTGGGCGGTAGTTGCCTTGGACGCCGCCAAGGCGTTTGCTCGTTTTAACTGGGTGTATTTGAAAGCTCTAATAGCACATTTACATATGGGGGATAATTTTGGCAGGGTTTTGTCACGGCTATATCAGTCACCCACCTCAAGGATATTAGTAAATGGGACATTAACCCCGCCAATAAAAGTAAGGAGGGGCACAAGGCAGGGATGCCCCTTATCTCCTCTCTTGTTCGATCTTTATATAGAACCTCTAGCGTGTCGAATTAGAGAGGCAGAGCTGATTCCATCTTTTGAGTTTCAGGGGTGGGCCAGCAAGATCAGGCTATATGCGGACGATGTAGTTATTTTAACCCCTAAGCTACATACATCATTGAATTGTATAGACACTATGACTAAGAAATTTGGGGAGGTCTCTGGATATCGTTTGAACAGGAACAAAACTGAGATCATGTCCTGGAATTTAAATATAGATGATATAGTATGCAAAACAGAGATAAGATATTTGGGGATTCGAATAACACACGACATAAAGGAACTTACAAGAGTTAATTTTGCAAAAGTTAGGAAAGAAATCTCCCAGGCCATGAAAGGCTGGATGCACCTGCCGCTATCACTATTTGGCCGAGTTAACTTAGTGAAAATGATGGTTTTACCCAAGATAACTTTTCTTTTTGACTCTATACCACTTTTGTTTGAGACGGAGGAGATTTTAAGGTTGCAAAGTGAGATAGGGTCTTTCATTTGGGCATCTAAAGGATCGCGCTTATCTTGGAAAAAAATTTGGAGGAAACTTTTGAAAGGAGGTTTGGCTGCTCCGGATTTCCAGATCTACTCTTGGGCTTTTTTGTTGAAGAACTGCAGAATGCTTATGGGTACTCCAGGGAGTTCAGCTATTGGTACATTAATGTCAGCACTGCTTAGAACGGAAACGATTGATCAGAATGGTTTTATGTATAAATTTTCCGACCCGAAGTACTTTAAAAAAATAAGGTTAAAGGTACTGAAAGACCTAGCAATGTTATGGTACAGAGTTAGGAGGGCAACAAAGATACCATACTTTAGCGCAATGGCACCAATTTGGAACACACCAGGAGCTCCGAGCTGGTCCGAGGATGCATTGGCAAGGCCATTAAAAACGGAGGGCCCTCAGAGATGGGGGATTTGTTTTTAGAAGGCAGCTTAGCACCGTGGAGGTACTGTGAAAACAAGTGGGGCCACATGTTCTCCAAGTTTAAATATCTTCAGATACAAAGTTGGGCCGTCGGGAAGGAAAATCTGATCGGGCACTACAATGTCTTTGAAGAAAAGCTAGCTTTAGAGACCTCAATTAAAAAAGAAGTGGCAATGTGGTATTGGTCAATAGTGGAACTAGAAGATGGACCTTTTACATTGCCTGAGACCAAGTGGGGAGAGAGCTTGCCGAGGATCGCAACAGAGGGCCAATATCAAGTATCTATGATGATTCTCTACAAGGTGGTAAAACCTGCGAATTTAAGGAGAAACCACTTGTTCACTCTCCACAGGGCGTATTGGTCACCATAGAAATTGGCGAAATTCAAAGATGGCGGAATAGTGAGGTGTTCCAAATGCAGTGCCCCGAACGAAGACGATTTGCATATGTTTGTCACATGCCCTGCGATAGAGGACTTCTGGAAAGCAGTGAGTAATTGCTTGTCTGTCGTATTGGGCCAACAACTGGAGGTAAGCCCTGAACTTGTTATGACGGGAAGAGCTGAACTACAAGGTAAGGGCCTCAATGATAAAGTAAAGTTGGTGTTCTATGGCATACTGGTGGCTCGGAGGGAAATTTGCAGAATGTGGGTATCTGTTGACCCTCCATCAGACTTGAATTGGTTAAGAGCTATTAGAGCTATAGCAAAGCTAGATATGGCTGGTTGGAACGAGAAGAGATACAGATTTTGGACTCCGTTCTTACAACAATATGGGTGATGGTGAGGGGGGCTAAGACTTAGGTGTAACAGAACTATAAAATCCTATGATTAAGCCTCTCCAGAATCTCGGCGGAAGGTCTGCTTAAAGGAGGATGGGCGTGCGTGATATACTTGCTCCCAACAGCACTATTTCTACCATATGAGATGAAATCACCCCAGGGTGGAACCGCGACGATATGGGGTGAGGAGAGGCGTATGAGGACAAAAAAAAACGAAAAAAAAAAACAACTCTCCACCTGAACTCTAGGAATGTGTTCATTGCTACCGAAACAAAATGTGTGAACTATAAAAATTTAAAATATATAGTGGTGGTCAAGCCAGAAAACTTCAAGGCAGAGCTAAACCCAGAACTGGGCCTTTGACTACTTCAAATGAACTGAAGTCATGTGACTGGTTACAGTCATGTGGTTGGTTATAGTTACATGATTGGTTATAGTACAGCTCCATCGTTCAGTTACTTACTGAAAGAAATCTGTTGGAACCAAAGTCACCAGATCTTCTGCAGCTGTGCCATCGCGCCATTTTCTCCTTTCACTCTAAGGGCCTTATTTATGAGGCATGCGTCACTTTTACGCCGCCGGTGCGTCACTTTTTGTGACGTACCAGCAGCGTAAAAAATGTGCCTTGTTGCACCATATTCAAAAAGTGACTCATCTAGGTAGATGCGTTGCTTTATAAACCCCTGTGCCACATTATACCTGTGCCAGGTATAATGTACGCAGGGGGGACATTCTAACACAAGAAAGGGTCATAGAAGTGATGCAGGATTTCACTGCGCCACTTCTAGAACGCAAATGCGTCAATATCCTACGCCTGCCTCACACCAGGCTTAAGACTGACGCAGGACACATTGCTGGAGTTGCGTCACTTTTGTGACACACTCCAGCAATGCGTCACTTTTGCCCCGTACAGATACGTCAGAAATACTGACGTATCTGTAACTCCTTGCGACATGATGCGTCATACAGTATATATGACGGATCAATCATGTCGCAAGGAAGGCGCACTGAGAAGTGATGCATCGCTGCTTTCATGCAGCAATGCATCACTTCTCATAAATGAGGCCCTAAATGTCCACCCACTATTTTTGGGTGTGGCTTGACAGCACATCTGTCAGTATCAGCTTTTGTTCCCATTTCCTTAAAAATATTCATAATGTTCTTTGGCTCAGTCCAGAGGATTGTTACCCCTTCACTTCATTCTATTGGATGTTTGGTGCATGTTCTGACTCTTATGGCATGCTGGTACTGAAATGCATGAGGCAATATTTTACATCTCAAAAATACAGCGACTCACCATATATTACATTCTTTAACTCATAGATGCATGTATAATGAAAGAGCCCGTATTGATTTTTTTTTCCACTGCATTTAGGCTTTTTAAAGTTTAGCAGGACTCAAAATGCAAGCCAGACCTATTGGCTTTGCCATAGCTTGTAGGTTTTTGCAAAAGGATCAGGGGAGCACTCAGCCTGAATTTCAGGATCAATCTGTGTGAGGCACTGAGACAGGAGACCCCTAAATGTTTTTCTGCCATTAGTCCCAGTGTGTGTGTGTGTGTGTGTGTGTGTGTATATATATATATATATATATATATATATATATATATATATATATATATATATATATATAATATATATATATATATGTATATGTGTGTATATATATATATATATATGTATATATATATATATATATATATATATATATATATATATATATTCACTGAAAAAACCATAGGTTTTAGGCCATATATAGTTAGGGATTAGCATTTACAAAACCTTAATTTACTCGCACAAAACCATAGAAATTCGCATATATAGTTAGATGCAATAACTATATATCGCACACCCGCAATCCACTGCTGATGATGTCACATATTACATCATTCATGACATGGTCAGTGACATCACTGATGACATCACTGATGACATCATCCAGTGACTGTATGTTTCTGTAAAGTTAAAATATGTCTTACATATTGAAGAATGAGTGGATGTATAAGTGTTTGGATGAAGGATTTAGTAGGTGCATGACTGACTGTATGAGAGAATGATTAAATGTGTCTCACTGAGTGCATGGGTTAGTGACTAAACAGTCTTAATTTGGCATCATTATTTCTGTAGTTCTGTAAACTGCTGCATGTGTTGATCAGTAGCTATATGAGTGACTATATCGGTTATTGATTGGTTGCCCAAATATTTGTATGGGAGAGTGAGTGTGTGTGTGCGGGTGGCTGGGAGGTATGTGACTCTGTGCATAGATGTGTGAGCAGTTGATTCACTAGATGTATGGGTTCAAAAGTGCATGTGGAAACAGCTGTATGGGCGGTTGACTGTCTGCATGAGTGTATTGGTGAGTGATTGGATTTCTCAGTGCTACATGTCAAAGTAAGTACATATGTAAAACACAGTACATGTAAGAGTTGACATATATAAATAACTGTGCATAAGAGCCAGTGAATGTGTGAGTGGCTCTATGGATCATTGTGAACTTGTATCAGTGATTGTATAAGAGAGTAAATATGTGTTAGTATATGTTTAAATAAGTAAGGTGTGTATAACTGTATAGTTGAGGAAATGGAGGTGTGATTTATTCTTTGCATGACTGACTAGGTGTGTGAGTAACTCCATGGATGAGTGACAGTCTGTGAGTGTCTGTTTACACTGATTGTATCTAAGGTTATATTAGAGTCTGAAGAGGTTCATCGTATTATCACATGAATGATATCATCAGTGATGTGATCAGTAATGTCAAATGAGATGTTATCAGTGATATCATCAGTGATGTCATTTGAGATGTCATCAGTGATGTCATCAGTGATGTCATTTGAGATGTCATCAGTGATGTCATTTGAGATGTCATCAGTGATGTCATCAGTGATGTCACTGACCATGTCATGAATGATGTAATATGTGACATCATCAGCAGTGGATTGCGGGTGCGCGATATATAGTTATTGCATCTAACTATATATGCGAATTTCTATGGTTTTGTGCGAGTAAATTAAGGTTTTGTAAATGCTAATCCCTAACTATATATGGCCTAAAACCTATGGTTTTTTCTGTGAATTTCAATGGTTTTTTAATAGCAAATATCTATAGCTGTAACATATATTCTTATTCTAATTCACAAATATATATATATTTTTTTTTAAGCAAAGGACCCAGATGCATTTACAGTTCATCACTAACAATGTTCCAGGCTAATGTATTTTCACGGGAAATTAACAACGGTCCTGCAAGTAAAATATTCCTATTTCGTGAAAAAGGGCGTTTCTTCGTCCCATGAGGGAGCCGTTGAGCAAAAGAGATTCGGCCTGCTGTATTAGTCGCTGATAGGCCGGATTATCGGATTTTTATCGATCACTTCATGTTGCAACAGTGGAAAACAAAACAGCCCTTGCCCATTTATTTTTACAGCATTCCTGCGTATTATACCCTACCCCCAAACAGTATTTTGCCTGTTACCATAGTAGTAGTTTATGGAACACTTACGTCAGCACATAGGTTAAAATTTCACCACAATATGTTGCTAATGAGTGAGCTTCAGCATTTATTTATTTATTTATTTATTTATGTGCTTCTATAGCGCCTGACTAAATCCCCGAAGGGATTTCTCTGCGCTTGTGACGGATAAGGAAGATTTGTCCCATGTCTGGTCATTTACAGAGGTAGTAAATCATAGACTGATTAATTGGTAGTAAAAAGGTGGGTCTTGAGGGTTTTACGAAAAGATAAATGGTTGGTGATGAGTTTGAGTTGAAGGGGAAGGGAGTTCCAAAGTACGGGTCCTGTGTATGCCAAAGCACGACCCCCCTGACGAGATTTTTTTATTTTAGGGACCTGTAGTAAATGAAGATTACTCGATCGAAGTGATCGACCTGGAACATAGGGTTGAAAAGCTTTAGTCAGATATTTGGGGCCCTTTCCTGTCAGACATCTATGAATGGTACACAGAGTGTTGAACTTCGTGCGTTGCCGCACTGGCAACCAGTGGAGTTTAGCTAGTAGGGGACGGGAGGGAGTTCTAGATGGAACATTGAGAACTAACCTCGCCGCCGTATTTTGGACTACTTGTAATTTGTTTAATTGGCCTTCATTAGTTGACAATAGAAGGCCATTGCAGTAGTCCAATTATACTTCAAATTATAAATATTATTTCTATTGATGACTGCTACCCCCACAAAAAAACAGACGTATGTACTTTTTTAATTAACTTTTATTAAAACAATAACCGGAACTATAACTAAAAGATAACACTACAATAAATAACTAGAACTATAAGTAACAAAATAATATAATAAACAACATGTAATATGGAGTCCAAAATAAGTATTGTAGTTAATCTGCAAAACAAAAAGAAAATTAGTGTTTACAATTAGATTGAAGTGACTAAATGAGATCAAATATCACAAGTCAAAGTAAAACTTGACAATATTTATATTTTTTAAAATCTTCGCAGTGTGCCTGAAACGCTTCCACTGGCATTCATCATGCAGACTTTGGTCCACCCTCTTTATCAATTTTTGCAGTTTGAGATTTAACGTCCTACATGTGTTATTCATCTCCAACTTTCTCCTTTCAAATTCTCTTGTAAAGACCTTAACAACAAATAAAGGTAACATTTTCTGCATATTTTTAATAAAGCATTTGACACAATGCATAGTAACACCGTATTTATTGAATGTTTTGAAATTAATTTTCACAAGTCTTAAAAAAGGTGAATGCAAGAAAAGTTACTTGCCGCATATGCAAGACTGCTTTCAAGAGGAGACCCCAATAAAAAGGACTTGTGTGGAACTGCAAGTATGCTGAAGCAGTTGCAGACTAAGAATCCGGTCAACTTTGCAAGGGAAGAGTTAAGGAGATTGAGAGCGGCTCCTTCTGCTTCATGAGAAGGCCCGAGTACCAGTGGAGCAACACCGTCAACCTCTAGAGCACAGCCTAATATTTGTCCCCAATTTGAAACCCTTTAAGAGAAAATATAAGAAGGTTGAGAGCTTTGTATGCCATCCTAATATCTAATTATCCATAGTTATACAGAGATCCGCCCTGTATCAGACTCATATGTACAAGTGTATATTGTAGATTATCTGCCACCAAAAACCTCTCAAGTACCTATATCCGTTACTTTTTAACTTCGTTGAGTAGTCATATTGTGAGTATTTACCTTAAAGTTGTTAATTTTTTAGTGATTATTGCTCTATGAGATATTCCCTGTCTACAAACAGAGAAGAATAGGAATATTCTGTCTCCCTTTGCAGATAGTGAAGGATAGGTAATGCAGACTTTTGTCCCCCGTTGTAATCCGTCATACCTGTTTTTCTCCCCACTGATTGATTGATTAGCTGGACATTTATTGTTCAAGGAATAGTTCTCTCAAGGTATTCTCTGTTTGTAAATAACGTGGAATAGAAATATTCTGTCTAGTCTTTGCAAGTAGTGAAGGGTGGGTAATGCAGACCTTTATCCCCCATTGTAATCTGTCATACCCATCTACTCCAGGAAACCCATGGTGTCAGTGCGCTCTATAAGCACCCCCTACAATACAATACAATACAATACTCCCCACTGATTGAGAAACTAGTTCCACCCGGACCATTTATTAGAGGTACCTCATCTGGCTCAACCGGAGAGTACCCCTAATAAAGAAGACATATGTAAAAAACGAAGTAATCTCTGTATCCTGTAAAACAGAAACTTTAGCATGAAACACACTTGAAAAGGAAGGGAAAGAAATCAAACAAAATCAGTAGGCCACTGATGAGTTTTTGACTTCGCTAGAAATAAGAAACATGAAAGTAGTGAAAAAAGCCAAGCTTGACGTTACGGCAGCCACGAGGTAGCTAGGCTCCGCCACCCCCCCACTGCTCCAAGCATGTCTGTCCCACCGCCCGCCACGCCCATTAACGGTAACATGAAATAGATACAAATCAGCAGATACCTACCCCCATTCCGGAAACTCCCGAAGTGCAACAGGGCCACGGTTACGCCCATCCGGAAGATGAGGCCTCGACACGTGCAGGGCGGGACCCAGCTAACCACCATCAGCCGTGGCGTGGATGGGTCGAAATGTTCTGGTCTCCCGATTCCCTTCTTCTTCCGCCTTGCAGGCCACGGGGGGGGATGTCTTGCCTCTGCCTCCGACCCCCCCCCTTCTTATCGCCTGGTCCGGACATCACGGATATCAATGCCAGGTGTCGGCGTGGGGTGCGCTGGGAGGGAGAGGCGGCGCGAACGAGCTTCTCCCACCCCCCCAGGTGGGGGCCCCTCAGCTGCACCCCCAACGCTCCACTCACCCATCAAAAGGGTCGTTGCGTAAGGTGCACCAGGAGAGGAGCCGAGACCGACGGTATCTTCTTCTTTCTTCAATAATGGCTGTAACAACACTGGGGGGGATGTCTTGCACATGCCACCGACCCCCCCCCCTGGACCAGGAGAAGAGCCGAGGCCGACGGGAACTCTAGCTGCGACAACACTGGAGAGGAATGTCTTGCAAATGCCACCAACCCTCCCCTCGTATCTCCTTGTCTGGCCCCGGCTTGATATGAGCTCCCCGTTCGGTCCTGAAGCGGCGCCCTGCAGGCCATGGGGGGGGATGTCTTGCCTCTGCCTCTGACCCCCCCTCCCCTCTTATCACCTAGTCCGGACATCACGGATATCAACGCCAGGTGTCAGCGTGGGGTGCGCTGGGAGGGAGCGGCGGCGCGAACGAGCCTCTCCCACCCCCCAAGGTAGGGGCCCCTCAGCTGCACCCCCAACGCTCCACTCAAACAACAAAAGGGTTCCTCCACTCTTGCGATGCAGCGGCGCTGCACTCACCCGACAAAAGGTCTCGTCCACTATTGCGAGGCAATGATGCTCCGCTCACCCAGCGGGGGTCTCCTTTACTTTTGCGGTACAACAACGCTTTTCAGTTCAGCTAGAAAATGAGTCCTGCGTTCAGAAACGTTCTCCTCAACTTTGAAGATTCTATAAGAGCCACGGGGGCCCCCGATGAGAAATGACTGCCATGATCACCCACGGAACGACCACGACGTAGCCGAGGGACGTCGGCGCGCTCATGCCGGCGCCGGCCTCATTCTTTGAATGATCAAAATCCTGCAAGACTACCAACTTTATCAGTTCCGGTGGGACACCAGTATGACCCGGCAGGAGAGATTGTTTCCTCCCACCCCACTTTCACTGATGGTTCATGTCGCCAGTCCCCTCTGCTACCCTTCAACGAAAACTTTTGGACTGCCGAAAGAGGTCCCGGTCCAACCACGAGTTGGTGGAGACATTTTGACTATACTTGGACCTTCCTGACCTCACCCAAAATGGCGCCGGTACAAATGAAACTCTCAACTCCTTGTTGTGCCCCGATTGCTCATCCTTGATATCATGAGATAGGTATGCAGTTTTTAGCACATGAATTGATATGGGATAAGACTGATTACACGTTCGAACAATGAATTGATATTAAGTTCTAATGCATCATTGATTACTGTATTTATTATTGAAGGTTGGAATTGTCGACACTAATAGAACTTGCTCACAATGAATTATCGATATGATTTTGTTGCACTTGTCGCACTTTTTACTATGAAATCAACGACCACTGACTCTGTTATGTTTTCCACAAATAAATACCCCCCCCCCATTTACAGTTCCAGCCTGCTCCGTGGCCGGCCCACGGGGTTGTAGGCCCGTATTTGGGCACCAACATTTTTATTAAAGGTTTTTGAAAAAGCAAACGTAGTTGTAACGCGTAGATTGGTAAGTTTCGAAGAAATTGCCACTGTTTCCGATTTTATTTTTTATTTTTAAAAAGCAGGTGAAATCAAGGAGCTCAATTAGTTAAGGGTTAAAAAGTATAGTACGCAGAAACATTGAAAATATGAATGGTCCAAGTTTGTTGTATGTGTTTTTCATTTTTGTACAGCATAAAGCAATCGATAAAGATCCTGGTATTTACCCTCTACTTTATATGCTACCTGTATCAGGGAAGTTGTTTTAAATGCCCCTAAGCCACCCCGAAGGAATGTCACCTGGCCCCCCTTGTTCGAACGAAAACGACCCCGTACCACTAAAGGTTATCTCTCTTGCTCAAAAATGACAAAAATTACTTTCTAGGACGTTTTGGACCTTGATGATTTTCATATGATCTATTTATTAAAGTAATACTCATCTCTCCACATGAAATTAATTTTCAACATGCTACACAAGTCAATCTCATCTGCCCAAAGTTCTTTTGCAGATTTGGGACCGTTTCCCTTGCCTCTGACTCACTTATTGCTAAGTCATTGATGGATGTGTTTGCCGAAAGGGGATTATCCACCAAATCTCGAAGTTGTGCTTTAGAATAATTAAGAGGGTGCCACCTCTCCATGTGCCGATGCATGGTATGATTACCATAGCTATATTTCTTTTCGGTCCCTCTCGAGAGTTTTTTTTTTGCAGATGAGGCAGGTAACGAACCTGGCATTAACTTTCTTTTCATGAGAAGGAAAAGAAAAAAATTGCCAGATAAAATTCACTTTCACATGGGACGTTCTTGGCATTTTTTTCAGAAACTTTTACATCACTGTGTCATTTCTTTGTCTATCCTGGTTAAAGCAATGTCATATAAATAGTTGTTTAAAAAGTTTTTTTTTAACGTGTTTACTTTGTTGGAGCGTTGTATATATTTATAAGTTATTAAAGTGTTATAATCCTACTACTTTATTGGAGTGCTATATATTTTTAATGTGACTCATAATTGTGAAGACTTTGATGTACAAAAAGGCATCCCTGGAATCTTCCGCTTCAGGCTAGGTCCCACACACCCTTACAGTGAGAATCCCCTCCCCAATCACAATACAGGATCGTTATCAGATAGTAGGAACGCGTGTGCTGTGACGGATCTCATGAGGTGGCGACCTTGATCTACTGTAACTCCTTTGAACAGGGGTGATTCTTTACAGTTGGGGCCATAAACTACATTCGCAGGGCTAGGTGATAGCCTGGGACCGGCCTGGACAATCAGACACAGAGGAAGAGGAGTGTCAGAGGGTGCGGTAGTGAACAGGGTGAAAGGGAGGTGTCGGGCGGGCACAGGGTGTGATACTCAGGGAAGAGCAGCGCAGATGGGGGGAAGTTTATAGCCCATGCATGAGAGAGAGAGCACGGGTGACCAGTGCGTGGGGGAGATGCTTGCGAGGGTGGGGAGCCATGCTGAGGATCTGCGGCGTACAGAGAGTGGGTCTGGTCAAGACATCTAAAATGGCTACAACAAAAGTGTGGCATTGGGAAAAAGGCAAGATGGCGCAGACAATGTTTATCAATACGAATTAATTTATAACAATTATTTTTAACAATATATTTACTCGCAGTGTCAAAATGGCGATCAACACTTCCTAATTTCCTTCGAAACGATCGTTAACAGAAGTCAAGGGGCAAAAAAAAAACAAAAAAAAACGCTCACGCGCAACCACTGGAAGACAAGTATCAACATATATGAGCCTCCTCAACCACCCTCAGAAAACATAGGGGGTCAGGATACGTCTCCCATACCCCCTTATACCCAATACTCACATTGCTTTTCCTCCATCTAGTAATTTAATTAAATCGAAACACAAAATGGCGAATTCACGTTTCGCTACCAGTTTGCGACCCGGTTCGCGAACCGAGAAGCGCTTCTACCGCGGAAAAAATCAATTTTTTTTATTTGCCCCACGGGACCCTTTAATAACCCCAACATCATTCCTAGGGGGTCAAGAGGGGTCTACCTTGCCCCCTTTCATTAAATTCCCCCTTCGTTTTTCTCCTCCTCTTGTCTCTCGATCCTACCGAGAGACAAGATGGCGGCCGCACCGGATTGTTTAGAATATTGACAGACACTGGAGAGTCAATCAGCTTCGCTTTGCAAAGCTCCGTTACGCGAAAAGTACGCGATCTGGAGCGCTATCTAGGACGCTGTCACAGATATATCTGTTTTTTAAAACGTTAATTTCTCAAAATCCACTGGAGCACATATATTGAGACCCAGCAAAGGCACATCGGGCTAACAGTCCCTACAATTTTGCCAAGTTTCATGTAAATCCATTCAGCCGTTCGAGCTAAAAGTGAGGCCAAAGATCCTATGGAAAAATGAATGGGAAAAATGCGTTTTGGGACCCCCCTTTTTTCTCTGCCCCCCCTTGACGGAACCCCCTCAAATTTCCAGGGGCTGCTCAGAAACAATATGTGCCATTTTCCTGAAAATTTCAGCCGATTCCGTCCACAAACGGCAAAGTTATTAGACATAGAATTTTCAAAAGTTCCATAGAGAAAAAATACTAACTATATATACCTATATACCTACTGGCTATCGCCAGTAGGTAATATAATATATATATATATATATCTATATCTATATCTATATATATATATATATATATATATATATATATATATGTAGTGTAATCCAATCCTGTTGGTGGCGAACAGACTGGCACTGACTCGGTGGAATGATGGCACAGAAGTATTTAATCCAAAACAACAACCTAGGCGCGTTTCGACGGCGTACCGCCTTGGTCACTACTATATATATATATATGCGCCAATCAACAATTTCTCTGCATTTAGGAGCTTCTGACCCTGTCAGGGTGGCCTCTGCATTGCGGGAACGGAGCACACCGATTGACATGTCATCAACACTTTACTCACTAAGAAGAAGCACACCATATGCCTCATCCTTTGTGCATCCTGCTGAAGCAATAGGCTTAAGGCTAGGAAATATATATATATATATGTATATACATATATATATATATAGCCCCTGATAGACCCCTTCCCCCCTTCCTATGGAGCCCTGGCTGGTGGCAGCAGTAGGGTACCGGTTGACACAGAGGAGAACTGCCAGATGGCCTTTCTAGGCCTATTCAGTCTAGAGGCTTGATGCTGATGGGGGTCCATTCTCACGTTTTTTTAAATTGTAAAGTTCATGAACATAGCACGCAGCTGCTGATAGCGCAAGCTTTTTGCACGCAGGAGAAACATTACAAATGTATCTGCCTGTGGGGTTACTTTGTGGTTGCGAACATTTACTTTAACCCCTTCCATGCTGGTGACGAACCCCAGCCGTCATGCACTACGGTGCTCGTGTGCTGATGACGGCTGGGGTTCGTCATGGCCCGCCCGTGTTCGGCCGGCGGCCGCACACGGGAAAAATCGCGGCCGCACGGAAGGGGTTAAGGTTGGAATGGCGTTTTCAGCGAAGAATTCTGGGAAAGTTGCTATCCCAGAGGCCTCCTTGTGGAGGGAAGATTGGCTTGACTTTCTTACCCCTTAAACGTGTGCGCTGCACTGGAATAGCAGTGAGCATCTACCGAACTGCCCAGGTTTGGGAGTATAGGCTGGTGGTGCCTTATAGCTTACTCAACATCTTTTGAACTAAGACCAGTGTGAATCCTGTCTGGTGCATCCAGGATGGACAGCTTAAAGGCTGCCCAGTTCCATCTGGCTGAAACCAAACCTGAAAGGCCTTCTGAAGGTTAGCTGGCCTGGTTTCCTGCTGCTGACCTAAGTCACGGCTAGCCTGAGAAAACTGAAGTTGCCCAAGGTAACTTTGAATTGCACTCTGCTCCTCATAACAAAACTTGAGGTTGGCCATCATTAAGGTGGATTTACAAACATATGCTATGCCCCTCAACCCTGCTCCAGCAATGATACGGTCTCCTTGAGAGATCAACTTCTACAAACTGTTTTTGCTGCTCGAACATAAGCCACCTTTGTGGTAGTGATGTTTAATAGTGCCAAACCACCATGACCCTTCTTGTGCAGTTTTCTTCCAAGGCACTTCCATCACCTCGGGTTGTTTTCTACGCAGCCCTGCAGACTGGGCATGAAAGTCAAATATAAGGGTTGAATCCATCATCAATTCTTTAACTCAATTCGCCAATCCAGTTTAGACACAGCTATATGCAAATCAGTCTTGAACCTGTGCCTCAACCCAGATCTGTGACTGGGGGTGTGTGTCTGAAATCTCCTTGTGAACAAACCAAGGGGGTCATTACGATGTTCGGCGGATTGCCTCCGCCAGGCTGGCGGTAGCCACCGCCTGCCTCGCGGAGGCAATCCGCCCGACATCCACACTAGTTTACCCCCCTGCCATATTAGTATGGCGGGGGGACCTCGGTGGACGGAGAGACCGTCCGCCGCTTTTCCGCCCCGGTCGCCTTGCGGATGGGCGGAAAAGGAATAATATGGTGGCGGTGTCTATCAGACACCGCCAGTCATATTATGATGTTTGTATTTAGGTGCCTTTCGGCTGCGGCGATGCCGCCACGGAAAGGCATGCAGTCTTCACTCTGGGGGCCCCCTGCGGGCCCCCAGAGTGAAGGAGAGGTGGGGGGTGCACCCTTCATTTGCATTTACAAAGTGGCAGGCACCGCGCGGTGCCTGCTGCTTTGTAAATGCAAATGCTGAAATGCGTTTTTAGCATTGTGGCGGGCGGTGCAGAGAGCACCGCCCGCCACAATGCTAAAAATTCAGGATGTGCCCGCCACTGTGGTGGGCACATCCTAATACTCCCCACGGGACCCCCGCCCTTATGGCGGGCAGTCCCTATTACCACGAGGATGGCGGGCGGGCAAAGTCCGCCCACCATCCTAATGACCCCCCAAGTCCCAGGGATAGTGCAACAATGCCAAGGAGGAGAATAATGTTCTCAGGAGAGAGGGCAGTGGGTGAGAGGGAGAGTACAGGTCCCAGTGGAGAGTGCCGAGATGGAGAGCATTGCAGGACGCAGGTGAGAGCGAAGGGCCTAGGGAACAGTGCAATTGAGTCCATGTGAGAATGAAAGTCCCGGGAGTGAGTGCAGCAGGATCAGGAGGATATTGGGGAACTGGGCGGGGGGGGGGGAGAACTAAGTGGACGAAGAGAAGGCCAGAGAGGAGTGAGAAGCCCTAGGCTAGTGTTGCAGGACCCAAAGCAGAGTGACCCATGCAATAAAGTGCACTGCCCTTTGCTTGTCTGCACTCTCTCCCCCCCTCACTGCAGTAAGAGGCAGACCATTGTAGGAGGGTGAGCCCCACAAACATTTCCTCAGGTCCTGGGGAGGGAAGCTCAGACTTCTCAGGGTGCTGTTAAAGTGCCCTGCAGCTAATGATGGTAGCCGGGTTCTAATAAGATAGCGCTGCTGCTGCTCCAAGAATCAAGTCAGAGCTCGGGCTTAGCATTCAGTGCATGTCTGAGGTCAGAGGGAGCTGTGTTATCCTAGGAAGTTCCCCTGCGTGGGTCCAATGCACACTTAGGGACACTCTTACTTCTTACGTACCCACTGATGGAGTGGTCTGCTTTAAATCCCATGTGGCTGCAAGGTTTTGTAGGTGTGGCTCTGTGGACATGTGCACAGGAGGTTAAAAGTAGGAGCACACCCCACCTGCATCTGCATCTGAGAAAATCATCCACCACCCCCCCCCCCCCCCCCCTTGAACTCTGCCATTTTTGGCCCCTGTTGTAACAATCCCAGCACACCTGGGATTGTCACCTCCAACTGCAATAAGAGCCCGAAAGCAGAGGGGTTTGGGGGATGTATTTATTTGACACCGCCTTTGTCCGACCATCTACCTAATGTTGATAATTTCTTGCTCATCTCCATGAGAAAAATCCTAAGAAACCCAAAGTATCATTAGCATTACCATCGAGGTCCTGCGGGGCGTGCAGTGGGTGGGGGTTCCTGACCTGGGTGGCTGCAAACAGATTGGGATCAAGCTGCACACATGGCAGTCCCCACCCAAGGCAGTGGCTTGATTTCACACACAAGCGCAGCAGGTGGCCCCTTCCAACAGGACACAGACCCACCTTGCCCCGCCAAAGGGCACATCCCCTCTACTCCACACTGTACACGTCCTGCTTTTCCACAGTGCCTCCAATCAGTACGGCACACACACCCTTACTGCATTCCCAATGCACAGAGCCTACTTTCAAAAGGGCACTGTGCCTCCCTCACACCTCCCTGTGTCACTGTTGTTGACAGAGTAAGGGAGTGCTGCGGTTGGCCATCTCTGCCTATTTGTTTAGTGCTGTATTTGGGTCATAGTAATGTATCTCTAATACTCCAGACATTCAGATACTTGTTGGTGTGCATATGTTTTAACCATGTGTAACAAATTGTTCGTAGAGCAAGCACGATGACGGATGTGTCTCAGAAATATGTAAATAGTAACATATTTATTTTAAATAAATAATCATGAACTTTGCAAAAGGGCTGCCATTTTTTCTATTTAGGGAAGCAATCACTGATTGTTTATATCTGATTTTTTACATAAGCACCTGCAATTGGACACATGCTCTTAAATGTGGAAAATCCTCTAAATATGTCTGAAAAGTGATCTCCTTATCCCGACTATCATAAGCATCCGCTGTGCAAAGTTTTGTCTTAAGTTTCTCAAAGTTTGGGTAAAATACCTAGCACATTAAGCACCATAGCTCTAAAACAAATACGCTCACTGAAAACCATCGACCCGTATTCTATACTGCGTGGGTATTTAAGTAAAGCCGTAAAGCACTTCAAAGCCTCATCATGGGAGTAAGTACCAATTTCAATACAATATAAATCATCCATGTCAGGTAGCCTCTTCACATTTTAAAAAAGTGATTTTTTTTCACAAGCGGAGTTGGTTCACCTTGGTACATGAGAATGAATATATCACTGCATTGAGTGCCATTTACTAAAAGAGAGTGTTTTAATGAATATGAACTTACTAGAAATAACAAGCCTCCCCCTTACAACAATGCTGTTAATGAACTAAGAGGCAAGTCAATTGTCATGTGCACCCGATATGTGACTATGGGGCACATGCATCAATGAAAATGGCATTCGCAAAGGGTGCGAATCGCAAAATTCGGTCGTTTGCAAATGCAATTTCCTTATTTAGGATGCATCACAATTTTTGTATTGTTCGCAATTTAAGACATCGCAGAATTGCGATTTCTTAAAGTGCGATTGCATTTAAGGAATCTCAAATTGAGATTCCTTAAATGCAATGCATGAAACTTAAAAAAATTGCGAATTCGCACTTAGGGGGAGCAAATTACCATGAGGTTGAACCTCATGGCAATTTGCGAAAACTTTGAAAAATGCACTTTTGTGCATTTTTCAAAGTTTCATGTTGTGCACACACATGCCCTTAGGGCATGTGTGTGCACAACATATGTGCACAGATTGATTTCAGGGGTGCAACAGGGTGTCCTTTGGACACCCCTGCACCCTTGAAATCGCATTCTCAATTTGCAATTCGCAAATTGAGAATGTCTTCCCATTCATTCCTATGGGCCTCTAGGCCCATAGGAATGAATGGGGAGCTATTCCTTAATTGCGATTCGCAATTAGCGAGTCGCAATTAAGGAATTTTAAGAAATCGCAATTTATTTAGCAATTTCTTCATGCACAGCCATTTGCGATTCCTTATTAGCGATTCCTTATTTTTCGCTAATAAGGAATCGCAAATGGCCATGTTGATGCATGTGGGCCTTAGATTCTTATTGACGTTTCAACAAATTCTTCAAAAAAATCAACTTTAAAATGCACCATTTACCCCTCTCTCAAAATTTTCTCTGCACGAGAACCCCCACCAAACCTCCCTAATGTCACTCAAACTCTTATGCTCACCACTTTGAAAAGTCACCAACCGCCACTGTGTGCTTTCACTTTTCACTGTGACATCAGCGTGCTGCAAGGGACACAAGGGAATCTTTTCCTTAAGGTCTCTACTTTCAATCAATCAATCAGTGACACTTATAAAGCGCGCTACATACCCGTAGGGTCTCAAGGCGCTGGGGGGGGGGGGGGAGGGGGGGGTGCCGCTACTGCTCGAACAGCCAGGTCTTCAACTTCTTCCTGAAGGAGAGGTGGTCTTGGGTCAGGCGCAGGTCGGTTGGGAGGGAGTTCCAGGTCTTGGCGGCCAAGTAGGAGAAGGACCTTCCTCCTGTAGTCGCTCTTCGGATGCGGGGGACGGCGGCGAGGGCGTGGTTGGCTGATCGGAGGTGGCGTTTGGGAGCGTAGAAGTTGACTCGGCTGTGAGGTAGCTTGGGCCTTGGTCGTGTAGGGTTTTGTGTGCGTGGGTGAGGAGGCGGAAGGTGATTCTTTTGTTGACGGGGAGCCAGTGAAGGTCTCTCAGATGTCCGGAGATGTGGCTGGTTCGTGGGATGTCGAGGATGAGTCTGGCTGAGGCGTTCTGGATCCGCTGGAGTCTCTTCTGGAGCTTGGCGGTGGTACCGGCGTAGAGGGCGTTGCCGTAGTCCAGTCGGCTGGTGACGAGGGCCTGGGTGACGGTCTTCCAGGTCTCGGTGGGGATCCACCAGAAGATCTTCCGTAGCATGCGTAGGATGTTGAAGCACGCCGAGGAGACGTTGTTGACTTGCCTGGTCATGGAGAGGGAGGAGTCCAGGATGAAGCCCAGGTTGCGTGCATGGTCTGTCGGTTTGGGTGCGGTGCCCAGGGCGGGAGGCCACCAGGAGTCGTCCCAGGCGGAGGGTGAGGAGCCCAGGATGAGGACCTCCGTCTTGTCTGAGTTCAGTTTCAGGCGGCTGGTCGTCATCCACTCGGCTACCTCTTTCATCCCTTCGTGCAGGTTGGCTCTGGCGGCGGCGGGGTCGTTGGTCAGGGAGAGGATCAGCTGGGTGTCGTCGGCGTAGGAGATTATGCTGAGGTTGTGTTTGCGTACGATGGCCGCGAGGGGGCTCATGTAGACGTTGAAGAGGGTGGGGCTCAGAGATGATCCTTGGGGGACGCCGCAGATGACTTCGGAGGCCTCTGACTTGTACGGTGGTAGGCGGACTCTCTGTGTTCTTCCGTCGAGGAAGGAGATGATCCATTCCAGCGCCTTGTCCTGGATTCCGATGTTGCTGAGGCGCCGTACTAGGGTGCGGTGGCAGACCGTGTCGAATGACGCGGAGAGGTCTAGGAGGATGAGGGCCGCTGTTTCTCCATTGTCCATCAGGGCTCGGATGTCATCGGTGGCGGCGATGAGGGCGGTCTCGGTGCTGTGGTTGGCTCGGAATCCGGACTGTGAGGGGTCGAGGGATCCGTTCGTCTCGAGGAAGGCGGCCATCTGCTTGTTGACGGTCTTCTCGATGACTTTGGCTGGAAACGGGAGGAGCGAGATGGGGCGGTAATTCTTGAGGTCGGTGGGGTCCGCTGTTGGTTTCTTGAGTAGAGCGCTGAGTTCGGCGTGTTTCCAGCTCTCAGGGAAGATGGTGGTGTCGAAGGATGTGTTGATGATGTCTCGCAGGTGATGCTTAAAAAAATAACATAATCATTTGAATCATTGCAGGTCTCTGGCTCGTTGCGAGCATGCTTCTGGGCTTTCGTTGAGTGGGGTTTAGGGTCAGGAGCCAGGGGACTGCCTCAAACCACTCTTCTTCCGGCATCACACCACCACCATGGCTCGCGTTGCTTGAATAGTGGTTCAGGCGTCTTCGTTGGAGTTCCAAGTGACAGTGGCCCAGTCCACCAAGGCTCATCTTCACGATGTTGCAGCAGCACAGTCTGCTCAGGCCCACATTTTCGATGTCACTTAGTCACAGTTCACTAGGGTATAACTTCTTGATGTTGCCTTGGTGCTGGCTGCTCGTTGGAAGAAACATCACACTGGTCCCTTTCTGGGTGGGCAGACTCTCGAGCACTGGGGTCAACTGTTTTGCGCTCTCCCTGGACAGTTGCAGCTCCTTCAGGCTGGGAATGCTCCTTCCTTCTCTTAGGAGGCAGGTTGGTTTCCAGGCATTTCAGGACAGAGGGACAGCTTCCACTTTCCAGGTCAGACCCCGGACGATGTCACCTCACTTCTGGGAAAATGGCCGCTAGGCACACTCTAGGTCTGGTTGGAGAGCAGTCATCTGAGAACTCTGCAGAGCACTAATTTCCCCGGTCAAGAAAACTGGAACAACAAATGTATTAGTGGCTCCCACGCTTATGCAGTGAAAGCAGAAAGGTGATATGGATTCTCTGTCTGTACTTTCATAACAGGTTTGGGGTGGTTCTTCTTTCAAGTTTCCTCTAAAGGCTGCTCTGCAGACACAACCGATGTGTAGAGTGCTGCTCCTCACAGCAAGATAGTATCCAGCCTGGAGTACCTACAATTGACACACAAAGATGTATGGGTGTTTTGCATCAACCACAATGAACAATGATCACGAAAGAGACGAAAGGTTTCCCTCTCTAAAAGGACCCTTCACAATCTGAACAAAAGAGACTGCTGTCCCACCCGTCACCCCCACCATCTTCCAAATGGCTGTGCTTTGGAAGGCTAATCAGCAGCCCCTTTTAGTGAATGTACCTAATTTACTTTCTAAACGGAGCATGTCTCCTCCCCACTTCAGTGTGTAGATCTCCTCTCCCCAACTTCAAGAATGTCCTAGAAAACAACTCCCCTCCATCATGTGCACATGAGCAGGCCACAGCCTTCCAAAATGGAACCCACAGGCTTCCTTACTCTGGTTCATTCACACATGCACAGTGTATTTGCCACGCATGCAGAAGCATAGCATACAGAATGTTAGTGCTAAGGTCTGGGTTAGTGTAGAGTGTATAGAAGTGGAACCTTAAACAAGTGAGCTGCTAGTCCTCCATTCCATTGGCAGATAAGAAAGTGTGGTCCTAACTACTTTTAACAAAACAAATACAGTGCCATTAATGCTCTAAACTTAACCCCCTGGCAGGATTTTTGGACAAATTAAGGGACGCTTAGTGTGCCCCTCCTTCTTACAGGACAAATCCAGTATCCCATTCATTTCATTTCATTTCATAAATCTTTATTTCGGTAAATATTTCACCATAAAAGACATTTATAACATCCATAAAAATACTTAAAAGATTAAATTTATACTTTGTAGGGTCATCCATGACCGTTAAAAACAGAGTTTCATAGTACAAATGACAGATTCTTGGTACGTTAGAGGCAGTGGCCAGCCTTAAGGTATTTTCTTCTCAGAAACCAGATGGCACCCAGATATTTAGCCACTGCAAAAACAATGTGGTCCGACAGATCTGATTTCAGAACTCTGAAGGTGGCCAAACACTCTCCAAATCCCAAGTTTCTGCATAGGGGGACTATCCATATCTTGCGAATCTCATGGTAGACCGGGCAAAAAAAGAGTATATGGAGTTCAGACTCATGGGAGATTCTACAAGCTGGGCACACGCTGACTGATTGTTCTCTCCACTTACTTGTGAGTGCTCAAAGTGGGAGGGACCCGTGCCTCCATTGCAGATAAAGTTTCCTAAGCAAGGGAGGATACAGTTTATCTAGAGCTGGCTCAAAGCTATAGGTGTCCTTAATACGTAGAAATGACTCCGTTAGTGACCCGGGATTTTGATGATGTAGGAGTGCCATTAATTTACTATCATGGTATACCTTTACTAGTGTCCTTTTGGGAAAAAGTGGGCAAGTGGATAGAGGATCAGACCACAACTTCGGGAGGCCCAGACCCTCCAGCTCTGATTTAATAAATTTCAACCATTTGATTTTCCCTGCATTAGGCATAGCGAGCACCTCCTGGAGTCCCTGTAAATAGCTGATCAGTTCGGGAATTGCCCACAACCTACGCCAGTAAGCCAGGGGTCGGAAAGCCAGTTCTTCATCTAGGGGTCGCATCCCTAGATCTAGCCTTAAAGGGACAAGAGGCGTACTGGGAGGAAGTGCTACAACCCTCCGAATGAATTTGTTCTCCTCTTTTACCAGGTCTGGAGATACTGCGTGGCCCCAAAGCTCACACCCATACATGGCAGCCCCCCTTGCCTGTGCCCTATAGATCTGTATAGGAGGACCAACGGGCCGGACGGATGTCTTGTTTTTACCCAAAAGCTTCATGGTACCCCCCGAATACTGAATCAATTTGAGGAGTGCTTTCTCCTGGTGCGTGCTCCAGGACAGTCTCTCATTTAGCATGACTCCAAGGTACTCAAAGGTTCTCACCCTTTCGAGTCTGCTCTGTCCAATTTTGGGGCTAGATCGGAATTTCGGTGGGGGATTAAACACCATGAATTTGGTCTTTAAGGTGTTAATTTCTAGACCATGTTCCCCACAGAAGTCCGCAAAGCCATCAAGGACACGCTGGATGCCCATTGCAGACTTTGAAAGCAGCAGGGTGTCGTCGGCGAACATGATCGCCGGCACCCTGGCGCCCGCCAGCTTGGGAGCATCGGAGTTGGCTACCCCATTCAGGTGAGAGATAACCCTGTTGATGTAGAGGCAAAACAGGATCGGTGCAAGCACACAACCCTGTCTTACCCCCTATCAACGGGGAACCTATTCGACAAAGCTCCCTCCTTACCGCACCTCACCTGTGCAAAATTGGCAGTGTGGAGCCGAATAATCATCTCCAACAAGCCCTCAGGGACCCCCAGTTTGGCCAGCACCTCCCAGAGCTTTTTGCGGGGGATCAGGTCGAAGGCCGCCCTCAGGTCCACGAATACAGTGTAGAGGCTGCCACCCTCCAACTGCACCTTTTTCCAGAAAATGAGGACGAGCCGAAAGACCTGATCTATAGTTGAGACCTTCTTCCTAAAGCCCGCTTGGAAGGGACTCAGAATATCATATTCCGTCATCCATTCCAACAGACGGTCCAGCAGCAACCTGGCGAATAGCTTTTGTGAAACGTCTATCAGGCTTATTGGCCTGTAGTTGACTGGGAGCAGAGGTGATCCCTTCTTAAAAATTGGGACTATCTCTGCCCGAGCCAAGTTGGGGGGATCGTCATGCCATTCAAAATCGCATTGAACAGCACCCTAGGGTACGGGGCCCAGATTTTAACCTCATGTTTGTATAGGTCCCCTGGCAGCCTGTATAGACCTGGCGCCTTTTCAGCAGCCAGGCCCATGATTGCCATACTGACTTCTGCCAGGGTGAATCCATCCATGGGAGCTACACTTTCTTTGGATTGGTCCATTATAACTTCTGGTGAAGTCACCAGTTGGTCCGGATTATGTGGTTTATACAGGGTTTTAAAGTGGTCCTCCCAGACGGCGGGTGCTATATGTGCTTCTACTGCCGCTAGAGGTTCAGCTGAGCCGTGCTTAACGATTTGCCAACATTTTCGGGCATCTCGCAGTGTAAGGGCAGCTGTCATTTTGGACCAATTTTCCTCATCCCATTCTATTTTGGCGTTGCGTAGGGTGGACTTATAAGCTAACCGCTTTTTCCTGATCTTGCTGGGAGTTTCTCGTATTTTAAGGGACTCTAGTAGGACGGCCTTTGCTCTCCTGCAAGAAGCATTGAACCATGAGTCTCTTATCTGCTGAGGCTTTTTCAACCTGGCCACCGGGTTCAGTACTTCTTCCAGGTTAGAGCATAGCTCAGAGTGAATAGCCCCTAGCGCAGTGAACTCTACAGAAGTGGCTAGCAAGGTGATGGGCGCCTCGGCTTTTTCTAGAGCAGTGGGCTCATTGTTGTTGACTAGTTGATACTTCAGAACCTCAACCTTTTCTAGGGCAGAGACCACTGCCGCGTACATGTTGTTAGAGGGGTTCTCCAGGAGTTTTAGCCATTTAATTCTGCGTCTATTGCTAGTTAAAACTAGGTCAGCTGGGAATACTAAATTTTCTTCTACCAGACCCGTGGGCGATCCCTGGATCGCAAATCTCAGTGAAAGTACATTATGGTCACTGTCAGACCTGGCAACTATCCCAAAGTCCCTCACTTTAGCCCAGTCCTAAGCCAGGGGTCGGAAAGCCAGTTCTTCATCTAGGGGTCGCATCCCTAGATCTAGCCTTAAAGGGACAAGAGGCGTACTGGGAGGAAGTGCTACAACCCTCCGAATGAATTTGTTCTCCTCTTTTACCAGGTCTGGAGATACTGCGTGGCCCCAAAGCTCACACCCATACATGGCAGCCCCCCTTGCCTGTGCCCTATAGATCTGTATAGGAGGACCAACGGGCCGGACGGATGTCTTGTTTTTACCCAAAAGCTTCATGGTACCCCCCGAATACTGAATCAATTTGAGGAGTGCTTTCTCCTGGTGCGTGCTCCAGGACAGTCTCTCATTTAGCATGACTCCAAGGTACTCAAAGGTTCTCACCCTTTCGAGTCTGCTCTGTCCAATTTTGGGGCTAGATCGGAATTTCGGTGGGGGATTAAACACCATGAATTTGGTCTTTAAGGTGTTAATTTCTAGACCATGTTCCCCACAGAAGTCCGCAAAGCCATCAAGGACACGCTGGATGCCCATTGCAGACTTTGAAAGCAGCAGGGTGTCGTCGGCGAACATGATCGCCGGCACCCTGGCGCCCGCCAGCTTGGGAGCATCGGAGTTGGCTACCCCATTCAGGTGAGAGATAACCCTGTTGATGTAGAGGCAAAACAGGATCGGTGCAAGCACACAACCCTGTCTTACCCCCTATCAACGGGGAACCTATTCGACAAAGCTCCCTCCTTACCGCACCTCACCTGTGCAAAATTGGCAGTGTGGAGCCGAATAATCATCTCCAACAAGCCCTCAGGGACCCCCAGTTTGGCCAGCACCTCCCAGAGCTTTTTGCGGGGGATCAGGTCGAAGGCCGCCCTCAGGTCCACGAATACAGTGTAGAGGCTGCCACCCTCCAACTGCACCTTTTTCCAGAAAATGAGGACGAGCCGAAAGACCTGATCTATAGTTGAGACCTTCTTCCTAAAGCCCGCTTGGAAGGGACTCAGAATATCATATTCCGTCATCCATTCCAACAGACGGTCCAGCAGCAACCTGGCGAATAGCTTTTGTGAAACGTCTATCAGGCTTATTGGCCTGTAGTTGACTGGGAGCAGAGGTGATCCCTTCTTAAAAATTGGGACTATCTCTGCCCGAGCCAAGTTGGGGGGATCGTCATGCCATTCAAAATCGCATTGAACAGCACCCTAGGGTACGGGGCCCAGATTTTAACCTCATGTTTGTATAGGTCCCCTGGCAGCCTGTATAGACCTGGCGCCTTTTCAGCAGCCAGGCCCATGATTGCCATACTGACTTCTGCCAGAGTGAATCCATCCATGGGAGCTACACTTTCTTTGGATTGGTCCATTATAACTTCTGGTGAAGTCACCAGTTGGTCCGGATTATGTGGTTTATACAGGGTTTTAAAGTGGTCCTCCCAGACGGCGGGTGCTATATGTGCTTCTACTGCCGCTAGAGGTTCAGCTGAGCCGTGCTTAACGATTTGCCAACATTTTCGGGCATCTCGCAGTGTAAGGGCAGCTGTCATTTTGGACCAATTTTCCTCATCCCATTCTATTTTGGCGTTGCGTAGGGTGGACTTATAAGCTAACCGCTTTTTCCTGATCTTGCTGGGAGTTTCTCGTATTTTAAGGGACTCTAGTAGGACGGCCTTTGCTCTCCTGCAAGAAGCATTGAACCATGAGTCTCTTATCTGCTGAGGCTTTTTCAACCTGGCCACCGGGTTCAGTACTTCTTCCAGGTTAGAGCATAGCTCAGAGTGAATAGCCCCTAGCGCAGTGAACTCTACAGAAGTGGCTAGCAAGGTGATGGGCGCCTCGGCTTTTTCTAGAGCAGTGGGCTCATTGTTGTTGACTAGTTGATACTTCAGAACCTCAACCTTTTCTAGGGCAGAGACCACTGCCGCGTACATGTTGTTAGAGGGGTTCTCCAGGAGTTTTAGCCATTTAATTCTGCGTCTATTGCTAGTTAAAACTAGGTCAGCTGGGAATACTAAATTTTCTTCTACCAGACCCGTGGGCGATCCCTGGATCGCAAATCTCAGTGAAAGTACATTATGGTCACTGTCAGACCTGGCAACTATCCCAAAGTCCCTCACTTTAGCCCAGTCCTTCGCTAAGACCAGGATGTAGTCTATACGTGACTCATAACCAGGTCTATTGAAGGTGTATTTTGGTGGGATGTCCCCTTTAGTCCGCCCATTACAAGCCCTCAGCGAGTGGCAGAGCGTAAGAGATGTTATTTGAGTGGCGAGTGGTGTCCAAGCCTTTACAGGGGGGCCCACCAAGGTGGGGATATCCCAGAGATCATCCTCATCACTTGTTAGGCCTGTCAGGTGATCCGGGAGGGGCTCATACTGAGTGTTAAAGTCTCCGCCAACTATAAGTGAGGAGCAAAGAGTGGCAGAATCAAGGAACAACGCTAAGTCCTCGATTGTTCCCGAGGTGCCTGCTATTCCTACCGCTCTTGAGTATACATTAATCAATGTTACACTTGCACCACTTGGCCACTCCAAGGCTACGCAGTGAAAGTCTGCTGAATTAGATTCAAGTTTTGTAGCCCTACAACCAAGATGGGATCCCACCCAGATCAGAAGGCCCCCAGATGGTCGTCCCTTTCCACCCCATTTTGCCAGAATCTCGAAGGAAGCATATCCTGTACGGGATTGTTTTTCCCTGGCCCATGTTTCTTGGAACAGGCATATGTCATGCCCTTCAATTAGTTCCGCCCACTCGGGGGAATCTAATTTGTTGGCCAGCCCGGCGACATTCCAAGAGAGTATGGATACTACGCCAGGAGCCGCCAGCTTGTCAGTGGCATTAGGTACCAGAGAACACTTGCGTATCCCGGACTGGCCTTGCTGAGAGAAGGGCAGTCCATCCGTTACCGCTGACCATATTTTCAGCGTGACCTCAGGAGGGGGATTGTCCTTATTACTTTGATCTACTTTGACTTTATCTATGTTATTGATTTTGACATTAATTGACTTGGTTATTGTGGTGCCCGCGGAGTATTCAGCGGGAGCCCTGTCTTTGTACCTAGTTTCGCCTGCGGTTTGATTATAGTCTCCCAGTTGGAGTTGTAATGAGGGAGAAGCAGATCGGCCTAGGGGGTAGACGGAGCGACAGACTAGGTCTGCCACTGGTGGAGTGTCAGTAGACCTGTGTGAGAGTCAATCCACTTCCTCGAGGCACCCAAATCTATTGTGGGTAGGTGCCCCAGTCCACCCACCGTATGTGTCTGGCCAGTAGTTGGGTAGCCCGCCCGCACACCTTTTCTCTCCGGGATCCAGCTCCAATTCCCTCCTGTGTTAGAATGTAAGCGTGGTGGATAAAAGTAAGTAAGGGATCTGGATGCTATGGGCGAGTTTACACTGATGTTATTCCAGGAGTGAATAAACTGCGCAGTGTTGGGATTTTCAAATGATACAATTACACAATCGCCAGTAATAGACTTGTGCGAAGTGCCTATCCAGGGGACCCGATGCACCATGAGGATTTTACTCCTCAGGTGGTTCGGTATTGGCCTGTTAACATTGAGCCAGTGGATTACCTTGTTCTTTAGTGATCCAAAATCTTCCTGCTGATGGTATGGCAGTTCCGGCACCCCTGTTAACACAACTACATAAGGTCTTACATAAGGGGGAAGATCAATGTAGCCCCTGTAGCGATTTTTGTTAGCGTTTACTCTCTGGGTAGTAGGATGGTTGGTGTTATGATCTGTGACCCTCGGGATAGCCGTAACTGTCAGAGGTGGTGCAGGATGAACCACCGTAACTGACGGAGGTGGTACAAGGTGAGCCACCGGCTGGTTTGTAGCCACTGCTACCCTGCTAGCGGAAGTATCTATAGTAGCCTTATGCCGAGGTTTTGGAATGGGTTTAACCTTCGGGGCGTCAGATGGAATAGCAGCAGATAGTGTTGTGGCGACAGGTGGTGATGTGGTGTTGGTAGTGGCCGGTGGGCAAGTTGGTTTATTGTCATGCATACTAAGGGTTGCTAGATTCAGGATGCTTTTTTCAGTCTCCAGCAACTGGGTTTCTATGCGCGAGAGTCTTACTTCAAGGGGGGTTAAGAGTTTTTTTAAAGTTTCCCACACAATTTTTAGGAATTCCACATCCTTCCCTTTTATAGTACAGAGTGGAACCCCACCGTTCTCACTTTCTATTACAAGATTATCATTATCATGTTTACCCACCAGTTGTGCGGAGCTGGGTTCTATTCTGGATTCAGAAGGGCATATATTGCTCGTTGAAGGGGGTTCTGGGAGTACCTGGGGTAGTGCCTGAGTGGTTAACTGGGCCTTTGCTACCTTGGCCTTTTTCCTTGAGTAGGCAGAAACATTATGTCGCTTTCTTTTGTGGTTTGTCCCCTTTTGCGGGGTGTGGAAATTCCCCCCACCCAATACCGTAGGTTTAGGAGTTGGTGCCGTCTCTAAAGGGACCCCACCACCCACTGTGTCCGACCCAACTACCCCGCCCAATGAAAGTCTTAAAGTGGCGGTGGATGCAGGTGGGGACCCCACCTTGGGTATGGATGGCGTAGCTGCTAGTGGCTGGTGGATATCTGCCTGTGTCACAATCAGAGTAGGAACTGGGCCAATTGGACGATCGGGTGTTTTAGCAAAGGCAAAATGCCCTGGGGAGGATTTTTTGGCTGCAGCCAGCTCCTGGGATAGCCTTCTCACTGCATCTAGTTCAGTGGATACTCTTTGCTGCATTTTGTTAATCTCCATATCGATAGCAATGTTGGTCCTAGTAATAAAGTCGTCTAGTGTCCCATTTTTCAGCTTGCCCTTAGCTGCCCTACTTCTGTACTCACGGGTTGACATAGTGCTTAATCAGCAAGAGTTTCAGCAGCTGATACGGCTAGGGTACAAAATTAGGGCCAAGGGGGGTGGCCCAGTCCAGTCTCACCTGGTCTCTAACGGCCTCAAACGGCCCGCTCTTTGCCCGGTCTTCGCCCGCGTGCGTCCCGCGATGCGCGTCTTGCTGGAAAGCAAAGCCCCTGCAGGAAAGCGAAGAGTCCAGGCAGCCCAGGGAATCCAACACAGGTCAGCCTTGAGTTATGCGACTTCAAGCGGCTCCCACGGAGCGGGGGCCGCGAGTCGTTGTTTTAAGCACACTGGGGGCGGGGGGCGGGGTGGAGTGGGAAGAGTCCCAGGCACGGCTCCAGTAATGCCGCAGGCACTCCTGGGACTCGCAGTCCCACCCCGATGCAGCACCCGGTAAAAGCAAAGCCCCTGCAGGAAAGCGAAGAGTCCAGGCAGCCCAGGGAATCCAACACAGGTCAGCCTTGAGTTAAGCGACTTCGAGCGGCATATCAAGGGACAAACCTAAACACTTCCTTTGCGCACTAGGTAAGGGCATGTGTAAGGCTGGGGCCTAAATCAAAACCCAGGAGTCCCAATTCTCACAGCTGAGCACTCTTCGCAGGGACAGACAGCTGTACATTATGCAGGGGACATACCTGCCTCAACAAAGATATTCCGTTAAATTTCTCATACTACCATTCTAGATCCTCCTTTGCCTTGTTTTTAATTTGGTCTAAACATATACAAATGATAGTCAGATAAATGGTAATTTTAGTACCCTTTTACTATTGACCACTTACTTAACATTTTGTTCTTTGTCCTCTAGTTTTTAATTTACTGTACATAATTATTCTAAATTGCTTTCAGAAAGAATGATACACCTACGTGTTAAGATAAGTTAAGAGTATAGAACAAACATCTGTTTTGTTATTTGTTGCCTTTCAGAGTGATGACACTAATATATATATATTTTTTAAATGAAGCATTAATGTTTCGATGCATGTTTGAAGATCACTCTAAATTTGGGCCTGATTTAGAGATCTGTTTATGGGCACTCTGTCACAAACATGAAATATCATATATGCTTTAATACAAGTGCAATATATTCTAATGCTCTTGTAATAAGGCGGATGGGATATTTGTCAAGTTTGTGACGGAATGCCCGTCCTGCAAACTCTAAATCAGGCCCTTTGTCTCCGGCAGATGACACTGACCACTTGCGAGGCATCTGCTTTGTGGCATCAAGTGCACACGGAAGTGAGCAAAGCACCAGAAATGCATTCTATCATCTATGTGTCCTGCCACTGTTACTTGTCCCTCAAAGGTTGACTATTGTCCTGGAAGAGACAAGCTTCAGGATCAATTACTGCATTGGAATCTATGTAGGGTGACCAGAAAAGGGGATGAGCAAGGTCCAAAGAATGTAAAACCTGCTGTAATTTGCCTGCAGCGCACAGATCATGTTAAGCCTGTACTTTTTCCCACCACAAAGGGTTACATTCACATTTCTCTGACTTGAACACAAAGCTCACCATGAATGTGTGCACTCCTCCTGCCATAACCCAATGATAACTTACAGATGACCAGACATCCAAAATTAGTCACCAAAAACACTTAGTCACCTGACTAGGTGAAGATTCTTTGGTGGCTGCAACTTCCCAGTGCAAGGGTAGAGAAAGTGAAAATCACTTTCTCTACCTTTCCACCTCTAAACAGACTTTGGGGCTTATTTTGATGTTGGTTGGACACCGTCTCGACCTCCTGACATTGTTCATCGCATACTCACTTTTCTCTACAGGAGCTTGTGTTACAGCCGTTTACCATCCGTAATACAGGCTCCTATAGAGAAATGGGTGTGTGTAAAACCCTGCACCCTGTGGCAGGCACCCCATGTAGCCTGACACTCAGTGCAGTGTATTACAGGGGGGTACCCTAGGTATCTCCTCGGCCAACAACCGTAGCCCGCAGAGGCAAGGCGGCCCTGCTAGAGGCCCCCAAAGTCACTGTCCGACAGCCTTTCCTTGTCGGAAAGGCCAGCATGGAAAGGCTGTCAGAAAGAGCCATCATAATCCTGATGGCGGAAACACCATCCATAGAGGATTACAGTGCGGTACCGACCTACAGGAAGACTCTGAGAGCTGATCGAAACTGCATAGGAATGACCTTCCGGTTTGCGTTCCGACCACCAATATCGTAATCGGGCGGTCAGACTGCAAACCAACCGTGTCGGTCGGAAAGCCTCCGAAGCCCTTAGCTATAAGGGCTTCTAAATATGACACATAGTTTCATGTTTGCAAAAAAGATACTTTCTTAACCACTATGATAGTCTCCAAAGTCACCCCGGGCCAAAAAATTGTAAAGACTACAGTGATTAATAATGTAGGAACACGTGAACTCCCAGAGTAACTATCAAATATATGTAATAATGCTCTTTATATTACAAACGTCTTCAATATTTAGTGACTGCACATTTTAATGATTCTGATAACGAAATTCTGTATCAGCATCAAGACATATAAACACGTTTTCCATCCAGACAGCAAATTTCATGTGAAACGTGTGCTATCCTAAAGCGTTTAGGTTAGTTTTCAACTCCTACAGAGTGTAGGGAAAGGTAAACTGTGTATTTATTTTTCAATCCCCTATATAGAAAATTTCTGGAACAAAATGGATAATGCACTCTATGTTACTCCACCTGCTGTGGCAACCATTCCCAGGTAACTACCTGTCAACAAATTCAGTTAGGCTATGTATAGGAATAGCCTAATTTCTGTGTGCCTCCCTACCGAATATAGAATCTAAGTCCTTGATAAGGTTGAAAACGAACCTGTCTGCTTAACATATACTTAAATTATTTGTCCACTTCTAATATATGTACTCTTCTCTCTGATGAAATAATGTAATCATGCTCCTAAAAATTTATTCATATTGCCTTGCATAAAGGGCATCCATTTTGGAGAAACATTTGTTTTCTGGCCCACATTTGCATACCATCTGCTTCTATTTGGTAGTCATTTGTGAGTGCATAAAGCCATTTTTGGGACTGTTCACAATTAACCAATGGCTGATTAATCAGAATATTGTTTTTATATCAGGTAATCGTTGTTTAGGAATCGCAAATTCTGTTTGTTATTTACCCTTTCGGATCTTCAGTGACCAGGTGCAGTGGTGACCGACCACCATGACACCAAATAAGAAGAATTCCCAGAGATGTACGGAAAGTGATTCCAGACTCCATAAACACTATAGGACCATATTGTGCATTCAAATGTTTAAAGTATTAAGATAACGTAATACTTTCTTTGTTGTTTCCTCTGGATGTGTCAGATCTCATCTTCTAGTATGATCTCTGAAAACTATGTTTTGTAGTATCATATATGCTTGCCTCACCATTATTCTGATAATGGTTCCTGCACCATTGCTTTGACCAGTTGCAGTTTTCATTAGTTTTAAAAACAATGCAGCTAGTCCTCGAGTCTCCTCTGTAAGTTAGATTCAAGTGGTGGTGATCTAAAGATAAAAAAAAGTATGAAAGTTCTAGGGGCCAGATGTACGTCATTCTTATTTTGCAATTCCTAAATAGCAATTCGCTATTTAGGAAATGCAAAATGTGAACAAAATTAGCAATTTCTTAATTTCGATTGCTACAGAGTAGGAATCGCTATGAGGAAATCGCAAATAGGAAATGCTATTGCATTTCCACCTATGGCCAAATAGGAAATGGTTTGCATTTAAAAAATTGTGATTTCCTGATAGGAAAGTGCAATTTAGGAAATCTAAACCCAAGGGTGCCTTTGGCCTTTAGGCCCCCCTGGAGGGTCCCCGAAAATCTTATTGCACATGTCAGTAAACATATGCCATACAGGCATATGTGCGCTTCATGTCACATTAAAAAATGCATTTAAATTTTGCATGTGGTTACTCTCGACTTTCAGTCAATGGTAATAGCATTTCCTAAATGCTCAATTTGCATTTATGAACTACTTTGTATATGTGCTTTAGGAATCGCAAATAGGTAATCCCTATTTGCGGTTCCTAAATTGCGGTTGTAATTTGTGATATCTACTGGGTAGAAATGTCACATTGCGACTGATTTTGGGCTTTTGTACAAATGAAAAGGCTGTTTTGCATTTCTTAACGTGTCTAAATTGCGATTTGGCCCTTTAAGAAAGGCAAAAAGCTTTCGTACATCTGGCCCAAAATAAATGTATTATTATTTGTAAATGGCAGGAACATATAGATTATTGGGAATTATATAGTCGATTAAAGTTGCCTACTCTCGTGTTTGTTTCTAAAATATTGTGAGCAGAACACAATTATTTAAAGATGTTATGTGTCTTTTAAAAATGTCTCTGAAATTGCCTTTAATCCAAATATTATGCACTGTCCTTTTGTTAAAAGAAGGACTTCAAGTTGACCATTAGTCTAAATAGTCCAAAATCCTTGACTTGTTGACCATATTTGGAACTCCCAGCATATATGTTCCATGAAAATGTATTAAATACTTTTAGCGATGCTCTTACTTATAAAATGAGATTCGACATACCCTGGAAGTAACATCACATTTGTATGTGCCTCTTTGAAAGCATTGTTCCGAGGCAATTATGATGCATTGTTCTTATATATCCTGGTCTCTCAGCTCTGAGGACCTGACTAGTTGTCCCGCAAAACACATGTTGAATGGCTGCAAAATTTAAGAGAGCAACATTTACTATGAACTTATGGTATAAGGTTCTGAATTGTTGGATTATACACTAAGGGCCCGATGTAGGTAAATCTACATTTACCACTTCATAAATACCGAATCATACCGAATCGGTATTTATGAAGTGGTAAATTAGAGGGGGGAGATGTAGGTATTTCAGATTCGATAAATACCGAATCTGTAAGATTCGGTATTTACCGATTCTGTAAATACCGATTCGGTATCCCCCATTGCTTCCTATGGGCCTTGAAGCCCATAGGAATCAATGGGCATTACCGAATCGGTAATTACCGATTCGGTAATTACCGATTTGTGCAAGGGTGCAGGGGGTGTCACTTTGACACCCTCCAGCACCCCAAAAAAAGGCATGTGAGCCATGTGGCACACAGACATGCCCTAAGGGCATGTCTGTCTGTCACATGGCATAGGTGTGCATGCACACATGTGCATGCACACCTGGATTCGGTATTTTAACACCCAATTAGATTGGGTGTTAAAATACCGAATTTGAAGGGCCTGTGGGACTGAAAGTAGTCCCACCCACATCCCAAATTTAAAAAATCTGTAAAATTACCAATTCGGTATTTTTGCGATTCGGTAATTTTACCGAATCGGTAAAATACCGAATCGGACAAAAAAAGGTCCCCTACATCTCAGTAGGCCAAATACCGGTCGGAAACGGCCGAAATCGGCCATTTCCGACCGGTATTTGGTACCTACATCGGGCCCTAAAGACTTGGATTCCCAATATGTTCAACAAGATAACGGTTTTGGAAAACCTGGATCAGTGTCAACTCAGAAATAATTTTGGGAGTAAATAATAATTGCATCTCAAGCAGGTGGACCTATTGGTTAATTCTGAGACATTTTTATTTAGTGCGATTTATAAGGAATGTGCCTAACATGGTCAAAATGTTTCTGTCTCACAATACAGATTTTCTCATATATTGACTTGTATCAATGTTTTTATACTTGTTTTGTAGGCAATACAATAAAAAGTTCATGTATATGATCAACGGATTCCGTAATTGAGCTGTCCTCCACACTATGGGGCCTATTAGAATGACGGGCGGATCACCACCGCCCCTATGGCGGTGGCGATCTGCCCGACATTCTCTCCTGCCCGCATGCCCTTTCCCCTGCTGTCTTACTATCGCGGGGGGACCCCGGTGGAAAGAAAGACCTTCTGCCAGTTTTCCGCCCGGTCGACGGTGTTTGGTAGTCACCGCCATCCATATTAGGACGCATGCGGGGATTTGCCTTTCCGTGGTGGCAAAAGCGCCACGGAAAGGCATGCGGTCCTTCCCATTGGGGGCCCGTAGCGGGCCCCCAGGTATTTTGGGAGGTGGGGGTTGCACATGGGGGGATACCTCCTGCATATGCATGTACAACGTGGCAGGTACAGCGCGGTGCCTGTCACGTTGTGCATTCAAATGCACAACTTGCATTTTTGGCATTGTGGCGGGCGGTGCTTCCAGCACTGCCCGCCGCAATGTTAAAAATGCGGGATGCGCCCGCCAGTGTGGCAGGTGCATCCTAATTGTATGTGCGGGACCACCGCATGCATTGCGGGCGGTCCCATTTCCCTAATGAGCCCCTTAGTACTTAGGGCTTGATTACGATGTCGAGTGGAAAGCCTCTGACCGACAGTCGGTTTCTCCGAAAATGTGTCGGAACCCTTGCAACCGACTCAGTCGGTTTCCAATCTGACCTACAGATTACGAGTTCACGGTCGGAAAGTAAACCGCTCAGTCATTCCGAATCGGTTCTGACTGGCACTCGGAATATCCATGTCGGTCAGAAATGCACAGTACACTTCTATTGACAAAGTTTCTGCCTTCACGATTACGATGCCGGATTCCAACAGCCTTTCCAAGTCGGCCTATCCGACATGGAAAGGCTGTCAGAAAGTGACTTTGGAGGCCCCTGGCAGGCCCCCCGTCATCCTGCGGCCTCCGGTTGTGGACCGAAGGGGTATCAAAGGGACTCCCCTGTAAAACTCTGCACTGTATGGCATGCACCATGGAATGCTCGCAACACGGTGCAGGGTTTTCCAAACACCTCTCATTTCCCCATATCGCCTGTGTTACGGCCAGATGTCAGTCGGAACACGGGCTCCCATAGTAATCAATGGGACTCCGATTGTAATCGGTCGGGCGGAAACGCCAATCGCAAGTTGGTGGGAAACAATTCCGAGATGGTGTCGGGTGGATCGTTTCCGCCCGACATCATAATGAGGCCCTTAGCTGTACAGAATTGGTTGTAATGATGATGAAAATTTAGTGTTCTCTCAGGGAGGTAGTAGCCACTTGCAGGGCCCTTGTGATTATTTTCCCTTTTACGCCAGCAATACCCTTCTTTCTTTAGACTTACATTTTGTGGCTTGTGTTTTACTGAAACAAAAAAAAAGCTTTCAAGCTTACCACTTTTCATTCAGAAGGTGAACTAAATATATTTCATTTTATGATAAACTTCGTCTGTCATGTCTACCAGTAAATGCAACTATTTTCAATTATTCTTCAATTATCCAGGAGTGTCAAATTGAACATATAAAGTGCAAATAATCAAAAAATGTTTTTTTTTACGCCACCTGAGCAATCTTAATGATACCGCAGGCCCCAAATCAGAATTGGCGGCACGTGCGGAGTGACTAGCATAATTTGAAATGCTGTCTCGAAACCTTTACTCTTTCAATGTAATGCGGCGTTCACTATCAATTCAAATGAAACCATCTTTTCTGCCTAGGTTGGTTCAGAGGGATTAGGTAAACGAAATTTTTGTATTTCATTTGTTATGTCTATTAAAAAGCAAACATGCTGAGAAGATGCCGACTACTCCCTTTATCAAGTCACAAATTATGTGCCCTCCTTGTCAGCCCCAGTATGCCTGATAAAAAAAAATCCTTAACTAATTTCCAGACGACAATCCAAAATAAACTTTCTTTCATCCTGTTTTGCTGTCATCATCAGAAAGAAAATCTTTTTAAAGTGGGGAGGAAAAGAAAAACGATTCTGTCAGTTATAGTTTTTAGTTGTTTAGAAGTTAGTGTTCCGTAATAAAGAAAAACAAATATATAGTTTTTTGATCACCTATGAATCACTTTATCAAGCTCAGTTTAGTTTTTTCTTAGCATTTTCACAGCTTTTAAAACCTTAGCCATTTCTTACACGATCCTCCTGCTCTTCTTCCTGCTCACCTGTTGTGAACTGAATACAGCAACAGTAAGACTCAACAGAGAGTTTTAAAAAGACTATAATAACATACCAGTGCAGACATGCCACGGCCAGGCCCACTACCCGTGGGCCACCTGGGGCCAGATGTACGAACCACCAATTTGCGAGTTGCTAAATTGCGTCACATTTACAACTCGCAATTTGCGATTCGCAAATTGGGATGCACAACAGTGTCTGAGATACTGTTTGCGATTCCCAATGGGGTCACAAATTGCATGCCTCATGCATATTAATGAGGCTGTCGCAATTTACGACCCCATTGGGAATGGCTGGCACTCGAAAGGATGGTGTCCTGCTGCGGTCAGCAGACCACCATGTCTGGGACTGCTTTTAAATGAAGCAGTTTTTTAAAAAAAAATGCAGCCCGTTTTCCTTAAAGGAGTTTAAAATAAAAATTAAATATTACAGTTTCATTTTAAGGGCAGGCAGTGGTCCCTGGGACCACTATCGGCCCTTACAAAATATTGTTAGAGCCACTCACAAAAGGGAAAAAAGTTTCCTGGGGACCCCTTCCTGTTTGCGAGTGGTTTACAACCCTTCTGTGAAAGGTGGTAAACTGCGACTGTTTTGCAACCGCAACTGCAGTTGCAAAACAGTCACACATAGCTACAGGAGCAGCTATTAGAAAGGCATGCCCTAGTAACGCCCCTTCCTAATAGCGAGTCACTAATCCTATTTTGTGAATCGCAAAATAGGATTAGTACATAGGCCTGACGTTTTTTGCGGTTGCAAATGGGTCTAAAACCCATTTGCACCTACAAAAAAGGTTAGTACATCTGGCCCTCAGTGTTCACGCTCATTTAATATTTGATCCACCTATGGTTATGATGCAGCAATCAACTTCTCTCAGTGCTTCCCTTCTGAAAGGTATCCCCTTCTTCAGCTGTCACCACACCCTTAACGACGTGTTGTTGACCAAAAAAGTAAAAATAGTTCCTCCCTGTCCTGCGCAGAATGTAGATAAGGCGGCAGATCTGGTGCAATTTTTTGAGAATTTTCCTTCTTATCGGTTCCCCTCCATTTTGAGCTAGATGGCTCTAAAAAAATATTTCCTGTCCAACACGAAGAAAGCGCCAGTACCAAAGGGTATCCTTACCCATGTTAATGGTTGGAAGCTTACTCAGGTAAGTAAGATGGATTCAGGACTGGATACAGTATTTGGGCATTCAACAAGTATGGTACCACTGCAAGCAAACGCTACTCTTATGGAACACAGCATTACACTCTGGAGATATACATGCCTGTTTGTGATCATTTCAGTAGAAAATCACCAACTTTCCAGATGTAATGGATGGGAGGACTTGCTCTCCTGGGTGACCTTTTCACTCACAATAACCTTTTCAAAGTTCCATAGAGTTGTGTTCCTGAATCATACCTGCTTAATCAGGATCAAATCAATTTGTGGTTGTTCGGGATTCCTAAGATAGGTCCCCCAAGATAGTTGACAAGACGTTTGGCAAATCCCATCTGATGAAGGCCAGCCATGTTTTAGGAACCACTGACCACGCCATCAGTCCTGTTGAGATCCCTGTCCAGTTTGCCTGCATTGAAGAAACAAAAACAGTCCAAGACTACCTCTGACATGCACAGGCAGCAGGGCAGAGGGGAGGATAGCAAAGCTTCAAAAATGGTAGGTAGCTTTCCGAGCTTACTTTGGATTAGTCCTCAACTAAACATAAGGGCACAATGTACTAAGAATATGATAGATTTAAAAGGGTTAAAACTACACAACGCCTTCTCGCCTAACATGATCATCGATGAGAGCAGGCACTCTCATGTACAGTCACTGCCAGGATCAAGGAGGAAGAGTTGAAAATACCATCTAAATGAACTGCTTTTACAGTGTAGATTGCCAGAGATGCTGATGGTGTGCTATTACTGTGCGTCAATTGCAGTGGGGATTTCATGAAAACTCTTGTGTGGTGGCATAGAGGTTGCCATGCCAAGTGGGGAGGGCATGTGACACTCCTGAGGATTGAATTATCTTTATTTTTTCACCTCGGGAACAATTGCAGTAAAGTGACAGACCACACCGATAACTGCCCTGCTCTCAGCAAGCCCCATAGGCACCACAAACACACAACCCACATAAAACTAGCCGGCATCTGTGCATCTACCTAATTAACAGTAAGACTTGTAACAATTGTACACACACAACCCTCTGACTTTACCCTGGCAGCCCGCTCCCCCACCAGTGTCTCACTGTTAATGAGCCTACCTCTGTATTTGTATTTGCACGTTTAGGCCCACATGCATCATTGTTACATTTTGCGATTTCTTAATTGCGAAAATTAAGGAATCGCAATTAAGAAACCGCAAAATGCTATGCATGAACAATTCGCACTTATTTTTGCGATTCGGTATTTTTCCTTAATTGCGAACCACAATTTGCGAATCGCAATTAAGGAAAACCCTTCCCATTGATTCCTATGGGCCAAAAGGCCCATAGGAATGAATGGGAAGGCATTCACATTTTGCGAATTTCAAATTGCGATTCGCAAAATGTGAATGTAATTTCAAGGGTGCAGGGGGGGTCCAAAGAACCCCTCCCTGCACCCCTGAAATGTAACTTTAAATGCAATTTACACACACATGCTCCAAGGGCATGTGTGTGTGTAAATTAAAAGTTTCAAAAATGCAATTTGTGCATATTTGTAAGTTTTCGGTAAATTAACATGAAGTTCAACTTCATGCTAATTTACCACTTCCAAAAAAATGATCATGCATTGCATTTAAGAAATCTGAAATTGCAATTTCTTAAATGCAATCGCAATTTTAGAAATCGCAACATGGTTGCGATTCCTAAAATAGCGAAATGCATAATGCATTCCAAATTAGTCAATAGCATTCGCAAACGGCCGAAAATTGCGATTCGCACCATTTGCGAATGCAATTGACTTTGATGCATGTGGGCGATAGTCCCCATACTGATGTGTGAAAACCAGGTTGTCCATGTCTACAGTTTTGAAGCAACTTGCTGTGAGACCTGCTAGAAGCATATTTTAAATGTGCTTTTCTAGTTTTTACATTAAATAAAGTCTAATACTTTTTATACATTAATTGGCCGATATATTGTATGCCATTCTCATTTTATATGTGCCTGTATATTATATTCACACAACACCTCAAGAGTAGGACTTGGCTGCATGACATCTCTCCCCCATGAGAGTCAAAGTCTATAGAGAGGTTTATTTGAATTCAGAGATCTTTATAGTGCCTGGTTCCTGAGGGTCCAGAGTCAACAGGCAATACTTGTTACATGGATTGCCCATTTATTTATGAGTTTTTTATACAAGGGAAAACTGGCTTGATAAGTCCCTTCTCTACCTCACCTGCTCCCCGCTCCCCTACCTGCCACATAGATGTATAGGCCGACTGCCCTGAAGGCACTCTTGCATCATACAGTGAGAGTCTAGTGTTTATGTGCAGACTCAGTACTCACAAGTATTCTTTGCATTTCTCCTTCATTTTAACTCTGTTATTTCCTTCCCACTAGATTTGATCCATCTTTTCAATCAATTCAAAATTAGCTTTATTCGATTGTATAATCATAAAAGCACACATAATTAAATACATTTATCAACAACTTAATTATATCATTTATCACATCCCCCTTTTCCATTCCCCTTCATCACTCCTCTGAATACAACATTTTGAGAGTTCGTTCCAGATCTTTTGCACCTTCTTTCAGTAAAATTGGTTGTTCAAAGAAACCAGCTTGACTTCTTTGAGGGTCCAAGACATTCCTTTTTACAGTCACAAGAATGCATACTATTTGGAATGGGAGAATTTTTCTTCAACAATGGACAACTCTCACCCAAAACTCACTAATCCTGAAAACTAAAGCCCATGATCTGAATTTTATGGCATGACACAGAGGCTAATATTATTAAATCTCCTTTATTGTGCAGCTCACAGCAGCAACAATTGAAGAAATCGAGCACTTCAATAACATTCTAGTAACATATAAAGTCCATCAGCACTGAGCTTTCTCCCTTCTTTGTTGCTGGTGCTCACAGAAAAGTACAGTCTCTTTGTTCTATCTTCAGTTTGATTTACTACTGTTTTTCAGCTGTTGAAAATAAGTTTTATTAACAACACACCAACCCTCTACTAATACCTACACCCTCCCTAACCCCTTAAATACCGATTTTCAACCCATTCTGGGTATCTTTAATAGGAGGTATCAACATGGGTTGGTGGTAGAGGTTTAATTTTTCACTTAATTTTTCTTCCATCCACCTCCCCTGGTAGCACGGTGTTTCTTTCACCCACCCTGAGAAAACTTTGTAATCTATTTTGGTCATTTCATGCCAAAAACGAGGTTTTCTCTTTAACGAGGCGAGCCCTTCTTGGGTCCGACATCGCGCAGCCTTGGAACCGTGTTCTCGGCTTCAAAGGTAAACTCAGGATGTTCCTGTTATTATAGCAATTGGTCTGCTCTGATGCCTACCATGTGTTTGGTATTGTTTACACACAAGCTGGCCTCGCTCTGAGACCGGGGTAATGCTTCCAAACGTGGGCCGGACCCCAGCGGGAGATCGGCTTGCAATATTACTTTTCTGTGACCGGCGAGCACATTGAGCAGCAGCCTCTCGCCGGTCAGAGCCCAATTAGTTTTAACCAAAAGACACATAATTGATGGATGGAATGCAGAACAAATCAAAACATTCACCACAGTCAAGAGACCTGGGTTAAATCCATCATTCTTTTGCTCACCATGCCACCCCAGTTTAGACCCGTCCATATGCAAATCAGCCTTGACCCTGTGCCTCATTGGAGCTGTCCAGCCAGGTCCTCTCTGGACCGGAAACAAGCATTCTAGTACTGGTTTCGGTGTTTCACCCCTCATCAGCCAGGATAGCTTGAATCCAGTGGCACATGGAGCCCGGGAACCACGTAGGAGCATACACAGCGCACTTAGGGCGAGAAAGCAAAAGACACACAATCGATGGACGGAATGCAAAACAAATCAAAACATTCACCCCAAGAGATCTGGGTTAAATCCATCATTCTTTTGTTCGCAAATCAGCCTTGACCCTGTGCCTCATGGGAACAGTTCAGCCTATACTGCCAAGCCAGCTCCTCCCTGGACCAGAAACCAGCATCCTAGGACTGGAATCGGGGTTTCACCCCTCATCTGCCAGGATAGGGCGAATCCAGTGGCACAGTGATTCCGGGACCCACATCTGGTGCATTTAGAGCGAGGAAGCAATATACACATAATTGATGGGCAGAATGCAGAACAAATCAAAACATTCACCAAGTCAAGAGATCTGGGTTAAATCCATCATTCTTTTGTTCACCATGCCACCCCAGTTTAGACCTGGCTATATGCAAATCAGCCTTGACCCTGAGCCTCATGGGACCAGTCCAGCCTGAACTGCCAAGCCAGGCCCTCCCTGGACTGGAAACAAGCGTCCTAGGATTGGTTTTGGGGTTTCACACCTCATCAGACAGAATAGCTTAGCCAGAAACCAGTCCCAGGATGCTTGTTTCCGGTCCAGGGAAGACATGGCTTGGCAGTTCAGGCTGGACTGGTCCCATGAGGCACAGGGTTAATTTGATTTGCAGATGGCCATGTCTGAACTGGGGTGGCGGATTGAGCTAAAGAATGATGATGGATTAAACCCAGATCAGTTGTCTTGGGGTGAGTGCTTGCAATGTTCAACACTCCGTCCATCATCCCCTTTGGTTTTGCTTTGTTCGCCCTAAGTTGGCAGGGTATGCCCAGACGTGGGTCCCTTGCTCAATTTGCCACTGGATTCAAGCTAGCCTTGCTGTTGACAGCTGATTATCCTTGAAACCGGTCCCAAGATGCTTGTTTCTGGTGCAGGGAAGACATGGCTTGGCAGTTCGGGCTGGACTGTTCCCATGAAGCACAGGGTCAGACTGATTTGCATATGGCCATGTCTGAACTGGGGTGGCGGAGTGAGCTAAAGAATGATGATGGATTAAACCCAGATCAATTGACTGGGGGTGAGTGCTTTCAGTGTTCAACACTCTGTCCATCATCCCCTTTGGTATTACAGTGAGCCCGGGACCCAAGTCTGGGCATACCCGGCGCACTTAGGGTGAGAAAGCAAAAGACACACAATTGATGGACGGAATGCAGAATAAATCAAAGCAGTCACCCTCAGGCAAGAGATCTGGGTTAAATCCATTATTCTTTTGTTCACCATGCCACCTCGTTTTAGACCTGGCCATATGCATATCAGCCTTGACCCTGTGCCTCATGGGAACAGTCCAGCCCGAACTGCCAAGCCAGGTCCTCCCTGGACCGGAAATCAGCATCCTAGGACCGGTTTCGGGGTTTCACACCTCATCAGCCAGGATAGCTTGATTCCAGTGGCACAGTGAGCCCGGGACCCACGTCTTGGCATACCTCGCATACTTAGGGTGAGAAAGCAAAAGACACACAATTGATGGACGGAATACAGAACAAATTAAAAAACATTGTTTTAACAAGCCAGTGAGAACGCGTTGTCAGGCAGCGTCTCGCCGGCAGAAGGATGCAGAGAAAGGATATTGCTGCAAAAATATGGACATGCAAAAATATTGAGGTAAGATTATCGATTGTTTGAAATATCGAGGTAAGTATTATCGATGTTAGAAATATCGTTTTTAATGTTTTTTAGAAATGTTGAATTAGTAAATATCGAAGGTAAACATATTGATGGTATTAATATCGATTTTATGGTTTCTACATTATTTATGTTCTAGTTTTTTTAAGTTTTAAGTAAATTTGTATTAGTAACTTTCATGTTTAAATATTTTTTTGCTTAATTAATGTTTTTTTATGTTAATATAAATTTTAGGTGCGGGATGTTAGGTTCATAGGGGATAAGGAAGCGGAGTAATTTAAAAATGTTGATAATTTTTTTTTAGAAAAATTAAATATGTTAATTTTAGGAGCGGCATGTTGGGTTTATATGGGCTAAGGGTGGGGAGTATTTTAAAAATGTAGATGAAAACAATAAATATTATTAAATTTTGCATATATTTATTAGCATGATTTTGGGTTTATAGGCAATAAGGGTGGGCAGTAACTTACAAATCTTGAGGCTCATTAGGATGGCGGAAGGAACGCCACCACCGGCCCGGCGGTGGTAGTCTTTTCGCCATCATACTGAAAATTCCCACATCATAATTAGAATGGTGGTGGGAATCACAATGGTTCCGCTGTGGACGGAAAGTCCTTCCACAATGGTTCCATAAGGCATTCCTTTTCCGTCCGCCTTGCGGAACCCGGAACCAGGGCAACATTGTGGCGGTGCCGTGCATGCACCGCCTTAGAGATTAGGGTATCCCTTTCTGCCTGTATTTTTGCGCCAGATATCCAGCCGCAAAAAGACAGGCGGAAACGGGCTTAGGGGGCCCAATGCAGGCCCCCTCTGTGTGTGGGGTGATACACTGGGGGTACTCATGGTACCCTCCTGCAATTCGATGTACCAAGTGGCAGACACCACGTGGTGCCTGCCACGTGGTGCAGGGAAATGCAGTGAATGCACATTTATCATAGCCAACAGCACCATCTGCAATGAAAAAAGGCCCAGGATGCGCCCACCAGTATGGCAGGTGCATCCTAATAGCAGCGGTGGGACCGGTGCATGACTGGTGGGCAGTCCCAAACACCGCTATGGTGCCGGTCCAACCAGGTCTGCCTGCCATCATAGTGAGCCCCGTAGTTTTGATTTAAAAAAATTTACATTTTTATATTTTGTAAATTTGGGGAAAAACATGTAGTGACATTTTTTAAGTAAATATCTCACCATTTGTAAGATTTTTAATAATATTTACATATTTCAATAATGTTTTAAATGTATTATAAAACATGTGAAATTTTTAAATACTTTTTTTAGATATTTTAAAAGTGTTTGATTTAAAAAAAATATTATTTCTGAATTTTTAATATGTATAGATACTTTGAAAATATTTTTTAAAAAGTTTAAAAAAGAATTCTTTGTATTTGTTTATTTTAAAAATTTTAGAAAATAAGTAAAATACTGTTTGTTAAAACCCTTTTTGGTTTGAAAGAATAATATAGGGAGAGGAGTTTATTTAATATTTTCCTTTATTTAATTTGTTTTTTAAGTTGGAATAGTTGAATATTATGGTTTAGTATTCAGCACTTTTCCTGAGTTTAGTTGGGTTTGGAGTTGGAATAGAAAATTATTATGGTTTACTATTTAGCACTTTCCCTGAGTTTATTTGGATTTTGAGTTGGAATAGCAAATTGCTATGGTTTCCTATCTATCACTTTCCCTAAATTTAATTGGATTAGGAGTTAGAATAGAAAATTATTATGGTTTACTATCCAGCACTTTCCCTGAGTTTATTTGAATTTGGAGTTGGAATAGTAAATTATTATGGTTTACTATCCAGCACTTTCCCTGAGTTTATTTGGATTTGGAGTTGGAATACAAAATTATTATGGTTTACTATCCAGCCTTTTCCCTGAGTTTATTTGGTTTTGGATTTGGAGATGGAATAGTAAAGTATTATGGTGACCTGTCCTCCGGACACCCCCGCGCCGCACGGCCCTCCAGCTGTGTGTGTGTCCCCTCGCTGCTGCTCATTGTGCCGATTTGCCGTTTTCCTCCCTGTTAATTGTCTTGCTGTTGTTTGTTGCTTACCCTGCTGTTTTTTTGTTTTGTTATATTTGTACCTCTTTGTCTAGGGTCTTTGCCTCCCCTGGTGTTACCCCCGCACCCCGCCGCTGTGATATCGCGGCCCCTCCCCGTTTTCTTCCGTGTCCTCCCCGCTCCCACCTCCCAGCTGCTCCTCCCTCCCACTTGGCCTTAAATGGAGACCGCGCTGCGCAGGTGAGTGTGACCTGTCCTCAGGACACCCCCGCGCAGCACTGCCCTCCAGCTGTGTGTGTGCCCCCTCGCTGCTGCTCATTGTGCCGATTTGCCATTTTTCTCCCTGTTAATTGCCTTGCTGTTGTTTGCTGCTTACCCTGCTGTTTTCTTGTTATATTTGTACCTCTGTGTCCAGGGTCTTTGCCTCCCCTGGTGTAACCCCCGCTCCCCACTTCCCGCCGCCGTGATATCGCGGCCCCACCCCCTTTTCTTCCGTTTACTCCCCGCTCCCGCCTCCCAGCTGCTCCTCCCTCCCACTTCGCCTTAAATGGAGACCGCGTGGACATGCAGCGGTCAGGCGCAGCGGGCGTGCCGATTGTGCGCCGAAGGCACGCCAAAGGCAAGCTTGTCTGAGCCCGTCCGTGCCTGGACCACACCCAGCGCCAGGAACCCTGGCCCCCGACGACGCCAGACAGCACGACGGACCTACGAGGCCGCCACCCTCCACACACTCAACAACAGCCGCTACCCCGCCTGCTACCAAGCCACCCCGAAACGCACCCACGAACCCTTCGCCTGCCAAGCCTGCTGATTCACCTGCCTCCGGACCTGTACCACACCCGCCAAACCGATCACCAGCAGCAACCACCTCAAGTGCATCCTGCTCAACACTCGCTCCATCCACAGACACGCCGTGGAACTCTGGAACCTGCTCGACACAACATCACCAGACGTCGCCTTTCTCGCAGAAACCTGGATGAACGCCTCCTCAGCACCCGACATCGCCATTGCCATCCCGGACGGATACAAGATCACCCGGAGGGACCCCGTCAACCAGACTGGAGGAGGCATCGCCATCGTACACAAGAACACCAGCCACATCACGACCAACTCCGACGACACCCTCACCGCCGCCGAACCCCTCCACTTCCAGATACACACCGACCCCAAGACGACCCTTAGAGGCACCCTCATCTACAGACCCCCGGGACCACGCACACAATTCAGCGAAAAAATCGCAGACTTCATCAGCCCGCACGCCCTCGCCTCGTCTGACTACATCCTCCTAGGGGACCTCAACTGCCACCTGGAGAACAACAACGACAGCAACACCACTACCCTGCTGGACAACCTCACCAACCTCGGACTCAAACAACTGGTGAACTCCCCCACCCACTACGCCGGCCACACGCTATCCCCAGTCTTCTCCTCCAGCAAATACATCTCATTTAGCCACTCCACCGAACTTCACTGGACTGACCACAGCTGCGTCCACTTCAGCTTCAGAAGGACCACGACCCACCACCACCCACAACAGGCCCCTCCTAGGAGCTGGAACAAGATCACCGCCGACCTGCTCACTACCTCCCTCAGCCAGAACCCGCCCACCAGCACAACGGACCCCAACGAAGCAGCCAGCAACCTCACACAGTGGATCACCAACTGTGCAGACGACCTCGCACCACTAAAGACCCCTCCCAGCAGACCCGGCAGCAAGAAAGCCTCTTGGTTCACCGACAAACTTAAGAACTCCAAAAAGAACTGACACATCCTCGAGAAAGCCTGGTGCAAAAACGAGACCACAGACAACATGACTGCCCTCAAGCACGCCACCCGCAAAAGCCACCAGCTGATCCGCACCTCCAAGAAGACAGCATTCAAAGAACGACTGAACAACCACGCCCACAACAGCAAGGAACTCTTCAGCATCGTCAAACCCCAGCTCTCCAACCCCAGCGCCGGAAACAACTACTTCACTCCCTCGCAAGACCTCTGCGACTCACTCGCCTCTTTCTTCCACAGCAAGATCGCCGACATACACAACAGCTTCGGCACACTGACCACGCACCCAACCTCTGAACCAACGTCCCCCACCACTACTCTCTGCGCCTGGACCCCGGTCAGCACCGAAGACACCACCCGCCGATGAACACCATCCACTCCGGATCACCAACCGACCCCTGCCCCCACCACGTCTTCAACAAGGCCGATTCCATCATCGCATCCCAACTCCGGGACATCATCAACACCTCCTTGAACACCGCCACCTTCCCGGAGAGCTGGAAACACGCCGAGCTCAGCGCCCTCCTGAAGAAACCAACAGCGAACCCCACCGACCTCAAAAACTTCCGCCCCATCTCGCTCCTCCCTTTTCCCGCCAAAGTCATCGAGAAGACCGTCAACAGACAGCTTGCCGCCTTCATCGAGACGAACGGATCCCTCGACCACTCGCAGTCCGGTTTCCGAGCCAACCACAGCACCGAGACCGCCCTCATCGCAGCCACTGACAACATCAGATCCCTGCTCGACAACGGGGAAACAGCGGCCCTCATTCTCCTAGACCTCTCTGCAGCATTCAACACTGTCTTCCACCGCACCCTAGTGCAGCGCCTCAGCAACACCGGAATCCAAGACAGGGCACTGGAGTGGATCATCTCGCTCCTCACCGGAAGAACCCAGAGAGTCCGCCTCCCCCATTCAGATCCGAGGCCACCGAAGTCATCTGCGGCGTACCACAAGGATCATCACTCTGCCCAACCCTCTTCAACGTCTACATGAGCCCCCTCGCAGCCATCGCACGCCAACACAACCTCAACATCATCTCCTACGCCGATGACACCCAGCTGATCCTCTCCCTCACCAACGACCCGCCACCGCCAGAACCAGCCTACACGAAGGGATGAAAGACGTCGCCGAGTGGATGAAGAACAGCCACCTGAAACTGAACTCAGACAAAACGGAAGTCCTCATCCTGGGATCATCACCCTCTGCCTGGGACGACTCCTGGTGGCCCCCTGCCCTGGGCACCACTCCCAAGCCAACGGACCATGCACGTAACCTGGGTTTCATCATGGACTCCTCCCTCCCGATGACTAGACAAGTCAACGCCATCTCATCATCGTGCTTCAACACCCTGCGCGTGCTCCGTAAGATCTTCTGGTGAGTCCACACCGAAACCAGGAAGACGGTCACCCAGGCCCTCGTCACCAGCCGACTGGACTACAGAAACACCCTCTATGCCGGAACCACAGCCAAACTTCAGAAAAGACTCCAACACATCCAGAACGCCTCCGCACGAATCATCCTGGACATCCCCGACACAGCCACATATCCGGCCACCTGAGAGACCTACACTGGCTCCCGGTCAGCAAGAGGATCACGTTCAGACTCCTCACCCACGCACACAAGGCCCTCCACGACCTGGGCCCCAAGTACCTCAAAAACCGCCTGACCTTCTACACTCCCACCTGCCAGCTACGATCAACTAGCCTCGCCCTCGCCGCTGTTCCACGCATCCTCAGAGCCACCACCAGAGGAAGATCCTTCTCCTACCTGGCAGCCAAGAAACGGAACTCCCTCCCCATCCACATCCGGCTAACCCAGGACCATCTCTCCTTCACGAAGAAACTCAAGACTTGGCTTATCGAGCAGTAAAGTACCCCTCTCCCCCAGCGCCTTGAGACCCCTCCGGGTGAGCAGTTACCGGCACCAGAGAGTGAGATTACCCCCGAAGCTTCGAGACACACGCGATAGATGCGAGAGGCCACTGAGCCATACTAGATCAACCCAAGGAAACCCCTGCTTTGATCTTTAAACCGTCCCCTTTTTTTCCCCCCAGTCTTGAGAAAGACCCGCCGTGACCACCTACAGGGGCACACAAGGGTCGAAACGTCGACGAATCCATAGGTTCAGAATCACCAGGATTCCCACAGTAATCAAAGGAATCCTTGGTTGAGATCAAGCCATCATCTGACCATACTCTAACTGTACCTGTATACACATCTGTATAGATTTATTTCCCACACTGTATATATTATCCTGTTCACTGAGCACTCTTTCACAAAAAGTCACAAAAATTGTTTATCACGGTCCTGCTATGTATGTATAAATTAATTTACGAATGAAGTAATTCAGTTTTGTATAGAAGCAACCATGTATTAAAATGTACAATACAATACTTTTGAACTTATAACCTCGTTCTTCCGTGTTTTGAGCAATTGATTTCTCACTAAACACTAGTCCCTGTATCAGAGAGCTGATTTGTTTTCACTTGCATCTATGAGCATTGTTCAAATAACCTGTCTTACCCAACAGAACCAATTTTTTGTTGAACTGTTACATACCCAGGTTAGGAGGGACACCGGGTCACCCCTTTTTGTAAATTAGTAAATTATTATGGTTTACTATCAAGCAGTTTCCCTGAGTTTAGGTGGATTTAGAGTTGGAATAGTAAAATATTATGGCTTGTTATCAATTAGTTTTTTTGAGTATAGTCATTTTTGTTGTTGGGATTGTAACTGGTTCAGAGTTTATTTTATTTGGAAATTACATAGATATAGTTTATTTTTTTCCAACATTTCTTTATGTGAAAACATATACATTTTCATTTACAATTAAATTCTTTCTATTTTTTAAAGTTAGAAATGTTATCCAAATATGAAAACATAAATCATATTGTTTTCTGTTGTTAATAGTGTATTACAAAACATAACATATTTGTAACATTCATTTTTTATGTGTACATTAAACAGATAATACTTTTTATATATACAATTTTTTTAAACATTTTTTAAATATAGTACATTTTTTGGTAACATAGTCATGAAATGGTAAAGCAAAGTATTTTCTATTTTTTTAATTATAAACCGTTTATTTTTAGGGTTTATAAATTTTTTTGTACAAACAAGAAAACATTTGTTCACTTTTATTATTTAGCATATTGAATATTATTTTTAATAAAATCATATTTAATATATTACATAATTTACAATATTTGTAACAGACATTTTTGGTATAACAAATTTATTTTTTACTATTTTTATATATTTTTTGTTCATTTATATTGCATGAAATAAACATATATTTAGTATACAATAAATATCATATTTTTGTTTGTTGTCATATAACAGTTAATGTATATTTTATGTATTTATTTATTATTTATGTTAAATATTAGGGAAAAAAGTGCATTACATAAAGTTGTATATATTATTTGTAATCTTTTTTTCTGTCATTTTCATTGTTTTCTATAGGGAGTTCATCTTTTTTTTCATTTAAATTATGCTGCCATGTTTTATGCCCACTTTTCTTTCTATCGGTTTTGTTTTTAGGTCATTTTGGAAGATGGAACCTCGCGTTTGGGAGCTACTTTTCGTCCGTTCAGGTAAGTTTAATTGTATACACTTTTAAATTACTTTTAGGGTAGGGGTAAGGTAGAAGTAGTATAAATAGATTTGTTAGGGTGTTATTTGATGATTTTTGGTGTAGTTAGATGTTGTTTTGGTAGTCTAGTCTTTTGTATGTTGGACGTAGTGTTGGATATAATTAGTCTGTTATGTAGTGTTAGTAATGTGTTTATAAAATTTATTATTGTGTTTTTAATGTCGGTAGGAATGCTTTTGGGTTTGTATTTGTGTTGTGGGTGGGTGGGTGTTTACTTTTTTATTTACAGGATTTGTATTTTCAGAACGGATCTTTTTACCCACACATTTTTTGGTTTTTTTTTAAAGGGAAATTTTATTTCTTGTTTGAGAATAAGTTATTTGACATTTCCTTTTTTCCCGGGTTGTTGGAGTGTATTTTTCTACACTATGGGGCCGATTCCTATCCGGGTCACAATGCTCTCCTACTGATCGGGATGCAGAGTGTTTTCCGACAGAGCTGGACTCCTGCAGTACGACCGAGCAAGTAAGATGTGGCCGTATGCTGCCGGACTCGGTTCGGTTGGACTCCCAGAGAAGTCAATGGGAGCCGGTCGTATGGCGCGTACATGGGCTCCCATTGACTGAATGGGCACGTCTCATACAAGGGCCCCCCCTACAGTGGGCACGCATCAGTGTCATCTGCACCTTACATGCCTGCGTTGGGAAGACCCTTTGGTCTCCCCTGTGTCCGAGTCGTAGGGCTGCGGGTGACAGGGGGTCCGACGTGGACCCCCAAAGGCAACTTCCTGGACCTTTTGCAAGCCGGACACTCCGGCTCGCACAGGCTGTCCAACACGTGCATCGTACTGGCTCGGTCATAAATCGCATCCATTGCTCGCCATGGTTAGCTTACGGCCGAGACTAACGGAGCGGTTCGGACCCGGAAATGAATCGGTCAGCGATTTTCACACAGCTCGCATCGTACTTGCTTACTCGCAAACCTGTACGAGTTGGGCGGAAAACATGCGTACGGCTCGTAGTTTTTCCCGCCGGAACGCTTTCGGTGCCCTTCCGACCCAGATTGGAATCAGGCCCTATTTTTGGGGTTTTGAGGGTTTCATTATTAACTGGATTATTTGTTTGGGACGTATGAACTGAATTCCATTTTATTTTGTGTGCTGTGGATTTTATCGTTTTCGAGGATATTCTACTGCTACGTAACTGTAAGTATTATTTTTATTTACTATGGGTGGGAAATGTATCTCTTTTTTCATTGTTTATTTTTTATTTAATAGTTATATTATATCATAGAATGTTTTGCTATATTTCAAATTTTATGACATAATTATAAATATTTTTTTAAACCAATTTTATGATATTTATATGTTTTATAATTGGAATGTTTAAATTAGGTTTAGTATGTTGTTTAGTTTAAAGAATTGATTTTGCTAGTATTCTAGGTATTCTAGACCTTGTGTAGTTGGATACAACTTAGTTTTATGTTGCAGGTATTCGTACATCGTTTTTGTTTATTTGCTTACTTTAGGTCCTATTCTATTTAGTGATTGCTCATGTCTGAGTTCTTGGTCACTCTGTTCTTTTTTTATTGCTTCAATTAGTTTATGTAGTGTTGGTTGTCCCCTACCTATTGTGGCTCGGAAGGCATTATGCCATCCTTCCATCGCGATGTTTGGTTTGGCTTTTTGAGCCACAATCCAGGCATATACGTTCCACTAGAGGATCTGAAATGTTGGTTGTCTACGGTGCCCTGACCTATGTAACCTTCCCACCCAGGTGTCTTCAAAGTAGTCTAAGAAGGGACTTAATTTAGATTCATTAGCTTGATAGAAAGGACTTTCTATAATTAAGTTGCAGTGATTGGCTACTTCAGTAGTTGGGACATAGGCCAGGGCTATTCATTTTTTAATTTGATAAGTAAAGTTGCTATTTGTTGAATAATCTATGCTCAAAGTAGATTTCTGTAGGTGCCTCCATATGCTCTGATTAAAATGGTAATAGCAACCCTGTATTGCAGTGTGTGGGTATAGTTTGAGGATGGATTGAATCATTGCCTGCTCAAAGTCTATTATGATTCTTTGGGGACAGTAGTATTATGTGAATTGTTTTATTGTAGTTAGTAGTGTTCTCCGTGGATGGTATACAGCTGATACAATGGTTTGAGGCAATTTTTAAAGGTACCATCCAGCATCCACGTTGCACAGTTTTTACATTTTTTTAAATTTGTATTAGTTGCAAACATTATAATTCTTTTGTAATGACTTTCGTTGTCATAAACAAGGAATGTTTCCTCTTTGTGGGTGATGGTGTACTCAAGAAGTGTTTCAATTTCTCTAAACGTTTGGGGGATAGGTGGAGTTGTAGCTCTTTTAGTATTTGCTATTAGTCTTTTTAAATTGGGGATAGAAGTTAGTTGTCCTGTGACATGTTCTGGCACTCTAGTTAAAACATTTTTCAGTATTTGAGTGCTTGTTTGTTGGAAGCTTGTGCTTGCTCCCCTTATTTTCTCTAGGGCATCTCTTACTTCAATTTCAGTTACATTTGGGAGATGGTTGTGTTCTTTAACGTTTACAACATTATCATCTATTGTAGTGGCTCTCCGGTAACAGGCATTGGAATAATATTTGCTACATTTCCAGTGTGTTTTATTTTCTATAACTTTTTCTTGGGCATAAGTGTAACCCACATAGCAAAACATTAGTTTCCCCATTTGCGATAAAATTAACTTTGCTCCTTCTGTCATTTTTGGGGTATATATATATATATATATATATATATATATATATATATATATATATATATATATATATATATATATATATATATATATATTTATATATGTGTTTGATAATTATGCAATGTTAAATAATAAACCTGCTAGTATAATTAATGTTATATACATTATACTTACATTAGTGTTGCTTTACTTTTGTTGATAGTATGTATTGATGGTAGTTGTTTATTCACTGTTATATTATCTGTTGTAATGAAAGCAAAATGTTTTTGTTATTAAAAATGTACATATTATTTTTATTAAATTGTATCGTTTTGTCTTTAGTAGAAGAAAATTAATACTTACTAGTTGTACTTGATGACTTTTATTTTGTGGATGTTTTTTGTTGATGTAGTTTGCAGAAGTTGAAGGGAAAAAGTATTTATTAGATAAAAATTGTTATTTTTTTTAATGTATTGCCTATTATTTTGTTCTATTTGTTAGTTCCTTTGTATACTTACTTTGTTTGATTTTTTTCTTTAATGCAGATTTTGTAGTTTTCTTCTAAGTTGCCTGTTGTAACCTTTTTTGGTGAAGTTATATTGAAGTGTAAGCTGTGAAGTAAAAGAGAAAATGTTATATTATTTGTTTATTAGATTATTTACAACATTTATGAATACATATATGAAGTTAAAGGATTGTAAATCTTTAATAGCCATGTTTAAGGAATTGCTATTTAAGAGATGCAATTTTTAATGTATCTAGGATATGGTAAATAAATTGTTATTTATACAGAATTTGTAATAGGGAGTATATTTTTTTTAAATTAATTTTTCTACTGGTGTAGAGGTTCATAGCAATCAATTAGAAACAAATTGTATTTTGAAAGTACTTATTTTGCTATTGCTTTTTCAGTCAATGTATTTTAAAACCACTTTTATTTGTTATAAATGAGGCTTTTTTAAAATAATGTTATTGTTTGTGACCGGCAATAACATTAATGCATGTGCTAATTACATTTAATTTCAAAATATTTTGTAATTCAAACTATATACTTACTAATTTTCATTGACGTAGTGTTTTTTTTATGTTCAATCAATCACTTAAGGTATTTATAGAGCGTGCTACTCACCCGTGAGGGTCTCAAGGCGCTGAGGGGGGGGGGGGGGGTGTGCTACTGCTCGAACAACCAGTTCTTGAGTAGCCTCCTGAAGGTCAGAAGGTCATCGGTCTGCCGTAGAAGTATGTAGGAGGATGGGGAGGACGTTCTAGGACTTGGCGATGAGGTAGGAGAAGGATCTGCCGCCGGTGGTCGTTCTTCAGATGCGGGGAACGGTGGCAAGGGCAAGGTCTGCAGAGTGGAGCTGGCGGTTTGGGGTGTAGAAAGTGAGTCGTCTATTGAGGTATGTTGGTCCGGTGTTGTGGAGTGCCTTGTGTGTGTGGGTGAGGAGCTTGAATGTGATCCTTTTGTTGACGGAAAGCCAGTGCAGGACTCTCAGGTGGGGTGTGATGTGGCTGTGGCGAGGGATGTCAAGAATCAGGCATGCGGAGGTGTTCTGTTGCGTTGCAGTCATTTCAGCAGTTGGGCTGGGGCTCTAGCATAGAGGGCATTTCCATAGTCCAGTCTGCTGCTGACGAGAGCCTTGGTGACTGTTCTTCTTGTGTCGGGGGGATCCACCTGTAGATCTTTTGGAGCATGCGGAAGGTGTTGAAACAGGAGGATGAGATGGCGTTGACTTGCTTGGTCATGGAGAGTGTTGAGTCAAGGATGAATACCAAGTTGCGTGCGTGGTCAGTTGGTGTTGGTGCTGCACCCAGGGCATTCGGCCACCAGGGGTCATCCCAGGCTGAGGTGGTGGAGCCGAGGATGAGGACCTCCGTCTTGTCCGAGTTCAGCTTTAGATGTCTGTTCTTTATCTATTCAGCGACGGCTTTCATTCCTTTGTAGAGGTTGGTTTTGGCGGTGCGAGGGTCTTTGATGAGGGAGAGGATCAGCTGTGTGTCATCGGCATAGGAGATGAGGTTGAGGTCGTGCAGTCTGGCGACATGGGCGAGCGGGGCTATGTAGATGTTGAATAGGGTTGGGCTGAGGGATGATCCTCGGGGTATGCCGCAGATGATTTGGATGCTTCGAATCGGAAGGGGGGAGGCGGACGCACTGTGTTCTGTCGGAGAGGAAGGAGGTGGTCCAGTCCAGTGCTTGCTGTGGATTCCATTCCAGTGTCGTGGAGGCGAGTGCGAGGGTGCGGTGGCAGACTGTGTCGAAAGCGGCTGAGAGGTCTTGGAGGATGAGCGCCGCAGTCTCGCCATTGTCCAGCAGAGCCCTGATGTCGTCGGTCGCGGCGATGAGGGCCTTTACGGTGCTGTAGTTGCTACAGAACTCAGACTGGGACGGGTCCAGGATGTTGTTCTCCCTGAGGTAGTAGGGCAGCTGTTTGTTGATGGTCTTTTCGATGACCTTTGCTGGGAACGGGAGCAGGGAGATGGGCTGGAAGTTCTTGAGGTCCCTTGGGTCTGAATTGAGTTTCTTGAGCAAGGCTTTGATTTCGGAGTGCTTCCAGCTCTCTGGGAAGGTCCCGGACTCAAAGGAGATGTTGATGGCCTTGCGGAGGTGGGGAGAGATGGTGGTGCTGGCTTTGTTGAAGATATGGTGAGGGCATGGGTCTGACAGGGAGCTGGAGTGGATGGTGCTCATGATTTTGATGATATCGTTGCCGTTGATATTAGTCCATGCGAGCAGGTTGTCTGTTCGTGGCACCATTTCTTCTCCAATTTTCGGCAGTTTTGTTTGAGGTCTGGAGGTCCGTGGTGAACCAGCTGATGTTCCTGTTGGTGTGTCTGTTGGAGGGTTTCTTGACTGGAATGAGGGTGTTGGCGCAGTTGTCAATCCAGCATCTGTGGTTGCTGGCGGCGCGTCCGGGTCGGTGGGTGAGCTCCAGGCGAGGGTGGTGGTTAGTTGGTCTTCGGTGACTTTGCTCCAGCAGCGGTGGGGGATCTGTTGGGTGCGGTGGTGTGTGGTGGGTTTCTGGAAGGTGAAGTGGTGCAGCGATGGTCGGTCCAGTGGAGTTCGGAGGTGTGGCTGAAAGAGACATGGGAGCTTGTGGAGAAGATGGGATCCAGTGTGTGGCCGGTGGAGTGGGTGGGCGTTGTCACGAGCTGTCTGAGTCCGAGGTTGGCAAGGTTGGCGATCAGGGTGGTGAAGTTGGTGTTGTTGGTGTTGTTGTTGTTTTCGAGGTGGAAGTTCAGGTCTCATAGGAGGATGTAGTCCATGGAGGTGAGGGCGTGCATGCTGACGAAGTCGGCGATGGACTCGCTGAAATGTGGTCGGGGTCCGGGTGGTCTGTTTATCAGGGTTCCTCTAAGAGTGGTGTTGGGGTCAGTGTGGATCTGGAGAGGCAGGTGTTCGGCGGTGTTGAGGGCGTCGTTGGAGTTGGTGGAGACCTTGAGGGTGGACTTGTGGACAATGGCGATTCCTCCTCTCACTGAATTGGTGGGGCCCATGTTGATGTTTAGTAAAATTATGGCAGTTCGGGCTGGACTGTTCCCACAAGTAACAGGGTCAAGACTAATTTGCATATGGCTAGGTCCAATCTGGGGTAGTGTGGTGAGCAAAAGAATGATGGATTAAACCCAGATCCTTGTGAGTGGGGGTGAATGTTGCATCGTCCAGCATTCCGTCCATCAATCGTTTCTTTTGCATATGTTGCCCTAAGTGAGAAGGGTATGCTCAGGCGTGGGTCCCGTGCTCACTACACCACTGGATTCAAGCTAGCCTGGCTGATGGAGGGTGATGCCCTGAAACCGGTCCCAGGGTGCTTGTTTCCTGTCCAGGGAGGACCTGGCTTGGCAGTACGGGCTGGACTGTTCCCACAAGGAACAGGGTCAAGACTGATTTGCATATGGCTGGGTCCAAACTGGGGTGGTGTGGTGAGCAAAATAATGATGGACTAAACCTAGGTCCTTGTAACTGGGGGTGAATGTTTGCATCCTCCAGCATTCCGTCCACCAATTGTTTCTTTTGCATATCTCGCCCTAAGTGGGAAGGGTATGCCCAGACCTGGGTCACGTGCCCACTACACCACTGTATTCAAACTAGCCTGGCTGATGAAGGGTGATGCCCTGAAACAGGTACTGGGATGCTTGTTCCCGGTCCAGGGAGGACCTGGCTTGGCAGTTCGGGCTGGACTGTTATCACAAGGAACAGGGTCAAGACTGATTTGCATATGGCTGGGTCCAAAATTGGGTGGTGTGGTGAGCAAAAGAATGATGGATTAAACCCAGATCCTTGTGACACGGGGTAAATGTTTGCATCGTCCAGCATTCCGTCTATCAATAGTTTAATTTGCATAGTAGAATTTTGTGGCAACTGTAAAAAGAAAAGCATTTTTTAACTCTGTTTTGTATTTTTTACGTTTTAAAAATTACAATTCATTAAGTTTATTTGCTGGTTAATTTATACTTTTAGGGGGATATTCACAAGGACTTATTTCCAATTGATCCCCACCTTAACGCATCAAAAGTGGAGAGAGATTTAACAGCCCATTCACAAGCTGGTGGAAACTGCAGACATCACCAGTATTTCTGTGATAACTGCCCCAAAATGTATCTCCACGGTGGACACCACCAACTAACCCTAATGAGAAGCAGAGTAGGCGTTCCCGTGCAAAAACACATGAAAAAACCACAACACCACTTTCACAACGAACTGCCAGATCTGCGATGCTAACCAAAAACAGGCAATAAGCCGCGGAAGCAGCAATGAATTAACACCTACCTTTTGCTGGTGTTAAGCAAGATGACTACCTGTAGCATAAAAGGGAGCCCAGCCAGAGCCACACCTGAACACCCACAGATGCCATGGAGACAATGATCATGCAACGCTGATACCCATGAGGGCCACAACACCCACGGCAATCACCCCAGGCCCGCCACCACCCCCAGGACCCGTCCAGTCCCCTACTCGGGAACACCACAGAGGCAGGGTACACAAAGACAGCGGACCCACCTGAAACACACCTGCCACCCAGACCCAACGCCAGAGGAGTATATTGCTCACTCAGGCCCAAAAGGACAACCTGACCCACAGCCCCCACCTGCTGACTGTCCCAACCCAGCGGACAACCAACATCCCTCCACAGACAAAGCTGCCGGATGCGCAGCACACGCCAGCCTCTGGTACCATCCAACCCACAACTGCCGGAGTTGGAGGAGTCACACAGCCAGCCTCATCCAAGGACACCTGTCCTGGATGCCTACATCAGCCTGGTGCCCCAGCACCCCCAAGTCACTCACACCGTGCAGGAGCAGCTGGAGACCAAGCACCGCCCCTACGCCATAGCTGGATTTCCTCACATGTCAGGGACAATCAACTGCACAAATGTACCCCTCATGCCCCTTGCCTACACACAACTACCACAACAGAAAGCACATGCACACCATGAATGTGCAGGCAATAGTGGACCGCCAGGGTCTCCTCAACAATGTTGTGGCCAACTCCCTAGGCCGAGAGCTTGATACTCACATCTACTGATAGTCCACCATCACCCAGCGCTTTCCGGATGGCACACATGAAAATGCAGTGCCCGTTGGTATGACCAAAATACACACAACTCCAACCCACAGTCATGCAACTCGCAACACTGCCAATGTTAAAGCAGCACAACTACATTCAACTTGACACAGAACATGCAAACCAATCAGACACAACAGCACAACTCCATTGGGAATCCGGCCTTTCCATGCCCACAACCCAGCCACGGCATGGCACCACAGACACAAAATAGCAGGATGTGAGGAGAGGCATGAAGCAGGCATGACCAAGAGTGGCAAGTGACTAAGGAATATGAACCTACCCAATGCCAGGTGTGGTGTGGAGGTGCCGAACAGACCACAGAGGCAAACCTTCGAAATGGCCATGTGGAGATCAACTGCTGGTGCATGGAGTGTAGTGGCCAGTGGATGCTACCATGTCCCCACAGGCTGTGAGGCAGAATGCGGAAATATTGCATGTTACGTCTCCCCCTGCATGCGTGTGCATAGTGGTTTGGACCTGCATACGCCCAGCCTGTGTAGGGGTGTGAACAAAAAGCCTGTTGCACTGGTCATGGTTCTCATTCGGAATGGACAACGTGTCTGCCAGGGTGGCACCTCTCAGCCTGCTACGATTCCTGTGCCGAGCGTGGCGGGGCCTGCATCCCTGTGCACCTGCTGCAACCCGGGCCGCTGGTCCCCAGACCCATCATGCCTGCTCCAGTGCAACGAGGAACAGCTCACCTCTCTACACGGGCATGTGTCAAAGACGGCCCACCACTTGCTGCTGCAAGCTCCAAGCACCAGTCCCGCGACCTCTGCAGCCTCTGCAGACCAACGCTGGCCCCCCCGATTCTGACCCACATAACTCCTTTCTCATTAACATACTCCACCAGCGTCTTCTTTGTCCCAGTAGGTCCCACATGTGGAACTGTGTCCTGAGTCCTGAATGGCAGTGACCCCAAGTCTGTGGCAGCGGCTTCAGCACCAGACTCCCTTCGATCAGTGAGGCATGATTCCATATCTCAGGCCTGTGACACGTGGTGGCACTAACCCTGGTCAACGCAAACCGGCGACACTTGGATGAGGGCTCATGCCTACCCTGCAGACCAGTTGGTCCCACATCCAGCACTTAGTCGCGAATCATGAATGGTAGAGTCCACACCAGTAAATGCACGGAGAGGAGTAATAGGAAGATGCAGCTAAGTTCAAACGAAAGCCGGATCAGAGTCACGGAGGTGATCAAACACTATCAACAACTGACCCGGTGCCATCAACCCTGTTCACTGCAAGTTAGTGGCCCCTGTCGGTAGGCCCTTGCAGGACGCTGTGCATCCAAGGCCACTAACTTTCTTCAGCACAAGTCATAGGGCCTTTATGGTTGAATGATTGGGCCCTTTATGATGTACACTGTTGTCGATTTCTGACTGCACCGGGAAATACTTGCCGGCTGGTGTGCACACACCCCACACACAGCCAACACAGGTGTCACTCGGTATGTGTGCCTGCTTATAAATGTGTCCGTGTGCATGTACCCATAGCCATTCACACCATCTGAGAAAGTGTGTCCATGTGGTCATTGTGTCAGCATGATGGGCACGGGCCCTGCAACATCACAGTGTGCAGTCTTCGGCATACGTTACCATGTCACCTCAGCGTTGGCCGTGATCCTGGACTTGTAGCTTTGCATGCACCCCCCTGCATGCACAAGCGGCATGTGCTGGTCTGACGTACATGAGGTCAGCCCAGGGGGTGCTGATTCGGCAGTGGGAGCAGGGAATGGATAGGACTTGGCCTTGGGCAGGAAGTGCAGTAAGTGTGTCTCTGTGTTAGGGTGTAGTCGCCACCAGGGCCACAATAGTCGATGTTGCAATGTAGCATGCACCAGGAAGGTGGGCCCGCACGTACGGGGACATGTAGGAGCGCAAGACCGCTTCGGTCTCGGCACATGCATGCAAAGTGTTATTTGTATCAGTCCTACAGATGCATGAGTCAGTTGCCTGGCCTCATTCGCAGCACAATCACAGCCAGCCATGGCTCTACACCTGTGTCCGCCCTGTCGGGACCATTGGCCTACACTCACGTGGCCACACACCCTCAAAGGCCAGCTTCACGGTTTTGTTGGCATGCCGCTGGACATGCGGGGACAGGCATTATAATGGTGTGCCATAGGAGTGCATGTGATGCAACTGTGCAGTGCACACAAGTGTGGGGCTCATGGGAAGGAGAAGCAGCTGTGTGGCAATGTAACTTGATACCAACGTATAGACATCCCACACACAGAAGCCCTTGGTCGTAGTTATCGTGCGTGAAATGGCATTCACGCGTACTTCCACCCCACCCCAGGCCTGCACTCGTTGCACACAGACACTGATCATTGCACCGAGCTGTGCCATTTGGTGTAGTGCAAGCCAGTGCCGCTTCAAGCAGAGCCACTGACGTAATGGCAGGCCCACTGACGTAATGGCAGACCATCCCTGACACATGCTCGACTCCAGTCTCATGGACCTGTAACTTGCATGTCTGCTGCATGTACTGGGGGCACTGCCGTTGGCAGTGCTGCGGATCAGTTACCGGTTGAGCTTCCGACTGGCGGACGTCATCTGCGTTCAGCCTGTGTTGCATTGTCGTTAGTGTATATTCGAGTGGTCCATGGATGTTTTCATTTATTTTTTATTTTTGGAAAACCTTTATTTTCAAATCAGTGCACACAGCTATTCAGCCTTACATCCCGGAGGCTAGGCAGCATATTATCGGTCAATCGGCTGGCGTACAGTAAGCATGTTACTAAATCGGACAAGGTTTTTTTTTTTTTAAATTGAAGAATAACTAGGATGAAAAAAGGGGGAAAAGCACCAAACTAGTGCTAAGAAACAAGGCAATTAAACATTTGTGTAACAGAGCCCGATCATAGGAAAAGCTAAGCCCAGTAGCACAAAAAACGATGTGAACAGCCTCTATGGCAAGATCATGGAGGGGGTGAGGATACAGGATAGATCAGCTAATAGGGTGTGTGTTGGAGCCATAGGCTACGGGGACATTCGTTCTTCCAGGGGGGCGGTGTCAGGCGGCAAGCAAATATCACCCCTATACTCGTTCAGGCCCCCCATATCTTTTGCCACTTCTTGGGTTTACCTCTGGCCACGTACACCGTCTTCTCTCGGAACATGCACCAATCCATGTTGGCTTTCCACTGTACCACCTTTGGGGCTGTAACAGCACCCCACATCTGAGCAATATCTTGTTTCGCCACCATATTCCCCAGGGTGACCCATTGTGTTTGTGCACTATTATAATCAGTAGGACCCCACACGTTCAGGAGGCAGCACCGGGCCTCTGCCATCACGTCCACCCCAGTCACCTCGCTCATGATTATGTGTACACGCCTCCAGTAGGAGGCAATCATCCGGCACTCCCAGATAATATGCATGAAGGTGGCCAATGCACCACAGCGACGCCTGCAGAGGCCATCCACTGAATGCCCCATGTGTATCAGCCTGGGACCCGTCACGTACACTCTATGGAGGATCTTTAATTGAACTAGCCGCAACCTGGCCGGGATCGCCACCTCCTTGAGGGAGGACACTGCACATTGCCAATCTTCATCATCCAGCTCAATCCCATCACGCACCCACTGGTCTCTCACCCCAAGGAGGAGGTCCGTACGGACATTGATAAGTTTTTTATATATTAAGGAAATGGCACTGTCCGGCATGTGGCCGTCCAGCACCCTGTCCTCCAACGGGGAAGACTCAGGAATCTTCTCGCCCTCCGGCATCACCGCCAGGATGGCATGACGCAGCTGGGCGTACCGGAAATATTCCGTTCCACCCAACTGGAACTCTGTCTGTAAATGAGCAAAAGACTTTATCTCCCCTTTCACAATCATATCTTCCATCTTGGATATGCCTATCATGTCCCACCTGTCGAAGCCCTTTGTGTGCCATAGTTTGCCCAGTATTTCAGAGTCAAAGAGAGGAGTTGCCATCGTAAGCCTACCCTTCCACCCCTGTAACTTTGTGATTGCCCGCCATATGTGTACAGCTGTCTTCGTCGGCCCCGACATCCTACCATCCAGAGATCTCGAGTATAGCGCTCTATGATACTTCCCGTCGTCCAGGAGCCACCGATCCATGGCATAGCCCGGACTTACTGCTGGACCATAGAGGCCGTGATTAAGGGCCGCTAGCTGAGAAGCCCAATAATATCTCCGGATGTCAGGCAACGCAATGCCTCCGTCATACCAAGGGAGCGTAAGCTTCGCAATAGCGATACACGGCCTGCCATCCCAGAGAAGGGCCCGCTGCAAACCCTCGACCTCCCTAAAGTAACTGGATGGGACTGGATCCTGGGTATTCTGAAGAGCATACAGGAATCTGGGCAGGGACATCATTTTAAACAGTGCCGCACGCCCGAGCAGGGAAAGCAGGAGTTTCCGCCATCCCTCTACGTCACGCCGGAGACGTGCGAGAGGGGGGAGCAAGTTATTCGTGTAGCGTACCTTGGGATCCGTTGAAATATAGATCCCTAAGTATGTGAATCCCTGCCGCGCGACTTGTATGTTGCAATCCCTTGGAAGCCGAGGTGTCCCACCTCTCAGCACGTATAGGTGTGACTTCGACCCGTTAATGGCCAGGCCAGAGTGCCGACCAAAGAGATGCAACACATCACACACCACAATGAGTGACTTACAAGTAGAGGTGAGATATAGCAAGATGTCATCTGCATACAGCGACACGCGGTCCTCGAATCCAGGGGACCACCGTATTCCGTTTATATCCGGGTGGAGTCGCAGCCACGCCGCCAGTGGTTCAAGCGCCAATGCAAACAACAGGGGCGACAGGGGGCAACCCTGCCTGGTGCCTCTGCGGAGAGCAAAGGACGCAGATACACGACCATTAACTGTTACGTTGGCAAGCGGGCTAGCGTACAGGAGCTTGACCCATCCTATGAATTCCGGACCAAATCCGAACTTCGCCAACACTGCCCACAGATAGTTCCACTCAAGGGAGTCAAACGCCATCGTAGCATCCAAAGACGCCAAGACGGCGGGCTCCCTGAGCGTGTGGACCCTCGCGAGGGCCCCATGTAGCCTCCGGAGGTTAAGGGCAGTGTTGCGGTGTGAAATAAAGCCCGATGGGTCCGGGTGAACCAAGTCGCTAATCGCTCCGACCAAACGGTTGGCAAGCAGTTTAGCCAGAATCTTGGGTTCCGCATTCAACAGGGAGATGGGACAATAAGATCGACACAGGTCTCTGGGCTTCCCTTCCTTGTGAATGACCACAATGGTGGCCAGTCTCTGGTCGAGGGGAAGCATGCCCGTCTCCCGCGCTTCCAGGAACATGTTCCGCAGGGGCGGGGAGATGACATCAGGCTTAATCTTGTAAAGCTCCACTGGTATACCATTGGGGCCGGGCGCTTTGCCCGATCTCAGGGAACGTATTGCGAAGGCAATCTCATCGGCGGTAATATCCCTATCCATGTCGTCCCGCTCCGCTTCCGACAGGCACGGGAGCTCCACTTCTGCCAAAAGCTCCCCAGAGTCAGTTTCAGACATGTCGGAGACCGAGGTGTAAACAGTCTCGAAATAGTCTGCAAATGCCATGACAATGGCACTCGGGTCGGTGACAGTCACGCCATCCTCCCCCAGCACCTCCGGGTCCACACGGCTGGCTCTGTCTTTTTTATCCAGCCAAGCGATGAGTTTGCCCGCCTTGTCCCCGACATCGTAGATCCTACCCTGTTGCTCTCTACCCATGATCTTGACAGCATCAGTAACAGTAGCTCGATACTCTGACTGTTTAAGTGAGAGAACATGGAGTAGGTCCGGTGTCGGGTCGACTGCCAATTGGGAGTCCAGATCTTCAATTTCACATTCAATCCGCACCACATCCGCGTCCCTGCGTCTCCGAACCTCAGCTATAAGGGAGAACGCCTCGCCCCTCAAGACCGTCTTAAAGGCCTCCCATAGGGAGATAGCCGATGTAACTGACCCCGAGTTTTCAGAGAAATAAAGCTCAATAGCCTTAGCCATGAGCCCACGAGTCTTGGGGTTGCGGAAGTACCACGGATTAACTGACACCACCCTCTCGGTCGCCATGATGTCGAAGTCAAAGGACACCCAGACCGGAGAATGGTCTGAGATGCCCCTAGCCATTAATCGGGCCTCGGAGACTGCCGACACGTGGGCCGCTAGAGCCAGAACATAATCGATTCTGGAGAGGCTTCCGTGTGCCCCTGAGTGGAATGAGTATTGACTCTGGGTAGGGTGCATGAGCCGCCAGCAGTCAATAAGTCCCATAGTGTCCAGGAAGTTGGGAAGCCAGGATTGCGAACCTAGGAGATCTCTGGATGGATGTCTGTCTAGGGTCCCCGAACAAACTGCATTGAAATCCCCTCCTATAATAAGCAGACCCTCAGGGAGACCTAAAATGGCGCTCCCAATGTCCTGAAAAGTGTTGTTTTGCAACCCAGGGGGAACGTAAACCGAAACCAGAACCAGGGACCGCCCCTCCCATCTCCCCGAGATGGCGACGTAACACCCCCTCTCATCGGCAACACTAGAGTCAATCTCAAATGGGAGAGACGCGCGCACCATGATCCCCGCCCCCCGGGATCCCGAAGAGAACCCCGAGTGCGCCACCATCTTGAAACCCTTCCTGTTAAGCGCCTGGCACGTGTTCCCCACCAAGTGTGTTTCTTGTAGCAAAATAACATCTGGCATACATCTTTTAAACAGTTGCAAAACCACACCCCTCTTTATGCGATACCCCAGCCCATTGACATTCCAACACAATACTTTTAGGTTCCTACCCCCCATCGTCGAATTGTGGGCCTTCGCCGATCCCGGCAGGCGTCATAGTTACAGAAACGGAACAATTACAGTTTTTACATTGCCTTGGAGAAGAGGAAGGGAAAAAAGGAAAAAACATACAAAGAACAACCAAACCACCCCCCACCCTGCACCCCTGCATCAGACTAAGTAGCCCCCCCAACCAGCAGTGTGCCTGTCGCCCCAGAAAACTACTCTACAGAAAGACCCTAGAGGAGACTGGAGGTCACGCAGTCGCCCCGCCACCCTCCAGAACCAAGTAAAGGATATTCATTATAAAGTGCAGGAATGTGATACCGGTTGACACCAGCAGTCCCATTGTCCGAAAATGTTCCGAAGATAGAGTCTACTCCTGTTGCTCAGGGCCTCCCGAGGCGCCTTCCGATTGTTCCTCGCGTTCAGCATGTCTCTGCGGCAAAGTGTCCAACCACTGGCTCACCACTTCAGGCAAATCAAAGAATAAGGCACGGCCATCATGTTCAATGCGCAGTTTCGCGGGGAACATCATCGAGTACTTCATCCCCAGATCTCTGAGTCGCCTCTTTACCCCCGTGAAGCTTTGTCGCCGCCGTTGTACCGACCGAGTAAAGTCCGGATAAAAGTTTATGTCCGCATTTTGGAACTTAAGCGGTCCGTCTCTCCTTGATGCCTGCAGGATAGCATCCCGATCTCTGAAGTTAAACAGTCTTGCTATAATGGGCCTCGGCTGGGCACCCACTTTCGGGCGTCCCCCTGGCAGTGTATGAGCTCGCTCCACTGAGAAGAAACGGCTGAGGCTCACAGGGGCCAGATGAGTTTGTATCAGGTCTTCCACAAAGAGATCGGTGGCCGAGTTCTCTGCCCCTTCTGGTACGCCGATGATTCGGACGTTCTGTCGCCTGGCACGTCCTTCAAAATCGTCCAGCCGTTTAGCAAAAAAATCGTTGGCCGATCTCAAGTCCCGGATCTCTATTTGTAGGTCCGATACATCTGTTGTGAGGCTCGCGGTTTTAATATCCAGTGATTTGACCCTATCGTTGGTCTTGCCCAGATCGGCTCTGATCAAGTTGACCTCAATCACCAGGGTGTTGACTTTATGCGTCAGGACTTCATGTTGTTTATGCATCTCCGTTTTGATGCCAGCAATGGCGCCCATGACGTCCCGGAGTGTAGGGTCCGACGTGTCTGGCGACCCTTCCCGATTTGTGTTCTTAGGCCGGGCATCTGCACCCGGCGAGCTCTTCTGCTGGGCATAGCGGTCCATGTTGTTCGATTGGGAGTACGTAGTTTTCCTACTCCCACGGACCTTCGTCTTGTCCGACTCGCCTCTGCCCGCCATGAGGGTTTTGGGGACCAGCACAATGGATCACCCACCGGGGCCTCACCGGCTATTCGATGCAACTATCGGGCGCTGCGAACACCAGTTGCTGATCAGCACCGTCCCACTCCGCGACTCCGCGTGCTTCGTTGGGCAAGCGGAATAGTCACTCTCACACCACTCCGCTTCCGTGCGATAGTGTCGCCGTCGTCAACCACCGCACGGGCAGTAGCACGGCCCTGGCACGATTCTTCTACACGGTGTAACTCCACCTAGGAGTGTCGGATTTGAAATCGAACAACGAGTCCTGCCTCAGCAACCATTCACCCACAATATTCCACTGTCTTGGATCAGGATTCTCATCAGGATTTATGTGGAGGATCGGAGGGTCTCCGGAGCTCCGAGCTTACGCGGCCATCTTCGGTCCATGGATGTTTGCCTCTCCAACGTAACGGTAGCTGATCTGGATTTTGATGTGTGTGCGCCCCCTGTTGGCCCACGACCAGGAGTGTCACTGTGATGCCCTTTATAGCATGCATGGATGTTTGGCATGCAGGCTGGAAACTGGACTGGGGAGATTACACAAGTCGTCCTGTGCAGTGAGCACATTGAGCCACTACTCGATTGGGCTTTGGTGCACATTGGGTCCAGTGGTTGAAGTCAGCACATCTGACCCGGTCAGCTGATGGATTACGTCGACGACATGTCAGATGTGATGGACAACAATCGCTCATTGGAGATGTTGGCCTATGCTGCTGCACTCGAATTCACGGATGAGTGACAAGGTACCTGCAGCCACAAATGGATGTGACCCATTGCACGTGTCTTGACGCCTGGTTCCATGTTGGGAATCTTGTCACATGTACCAAGATGACAGTGGACATGGCTGCATTGGCCTGGACTCATAATCCAGGCACGGACAACCAACGTGGATTGGCACTGACTTGTGTTGGTGATGGACTCCCCCGAGGTGGACATGGGCTCTTTACTACGTTCCTCATTCAGGCATGTTGCAGCATTGGTCTGCATATCGTGGCACTTCTCTTGGCCGTACTGACACACACTTGTTGATAAAGTTTCCACACTTTCACTTGTCTCCAACTGTGTTGTGTCTTGATTTGTATGCCAATGTGTGTATCATCGACTCTCTGGGTCCCTGCCATACATGCATTGCTAGCCCATCAGGACTGTGGGTTTGTACTTGTGCATTATCATGTCCCTGTTTCATGCTTTGCCAGATGCGTATGGCTGTTTACCGTCCATATGCGGGTGCACTTGTGTCCTGTGTTCGGTTGTGCACATGTTGGTGTTTGTACCACACTGTGTTCGATGTTGGGGTGCTCTGCTTCCTATGTGTGTGCTGCATTGTGTGTGAGATGTCCCTTCAGCTCTGATTTGGCTCACCCTTCTCCCTTTCAGGCAGTGTGGTTTTCACTTCTGTGCTTGTTCAGTGGTGTGATATTGCCGGGTTGTGTGACTTGTGCTCTTGGTTGGTGTTGTTACTCTTGGGAATGGTTTGTCTGTAGTTGTGCTGTGCTTAATTGTGCATGTGTGCCATTGTGCCCATCTCCCTCCTTCCCCCCAGTCCCTGCTGGTTCCTCTCCCTGTTGCTGTTATGTCTGTTGTTTAGGACAGTTTCCGGTCCCCGAGTCCTACCACCATCTGTAGTGGCCATGATGTGGTGGACACCATTTCCTCAATGTCATCCAGATCCTGGTGTGGCGCTGGACTCCCATCTCCGGTGTGTATTGCTGCCTTCTTGTTGTTGGTGTGTTTCTGCTTGTTTGTGCGTTCAGCATCATTCCGGATGTTCTGGTTTTCTTCCATTATCCTCCTCTGCTCTCAGGCTGCATTCACCTTCTCCAAAATGGCCTGCCATGTACATTGTTTTGTCTTTCTTTTTCAGGTTTTTGTTGTGCTTATTCCCACCTGCCGTGTGTGTCGCGGGCCTGGCGGTGATTTGCCCTTCTTTCCTCACCGTGAATTGGCTCATCGCACGTTTTTTTGTGTTGTGGTTTGCGTTTTTATCTCCGTCGAGGTGGTTGTATCGCGGACATTGGCCACGGTTCCGGCAGACTAACACATGGTACCGCCTTGTTGTGCATTCCACGTTTACACAGAGTTATTTTTCCGCGATAGGCTGCGATCTGTAAAGTTGCGTTAGCATTGTTTGGTGATGTTTAGTACACGTTCTTGTGCATATACCCCTCAGTTTGTCTATTTCTCAACATGTTGAGTTAAGTATTTTGGGCACTAAAATGTTTCTTCTATATTTTCTCGGTGTATTTGTTATGAAGTTTTTATCTGTAACATTTAAAGAACAACATGTAGTTATTTTAACTTAAATAAATTAAAAAAGGTGAAGTATTTATAATTTGCTATAAAGTTTTGTTCTTACCTGTGTATTAGAAAATTCTATATGTTTATGTAGTTCTTCTTTCTTTTCTGTTCTCTTTCCCGCAAAGTAACGCTCTTCCTCCTTTTTGGGTCAATATACAGTAAAATTATGTTAATTAATTCCTCATTTTCAATATTGTTTATTTAATTAGTTAACAGTTTCTATTGGCTTGTTTTAGTTTAGTTTAAAATTATTGGTCGAGATACTTTTTTAGAATTTTTTAGCAGTTACCTTTTAATTAGTTTAACATATATCTGTTGTTTATTTAATGTTTGTATTTATGTTATTTATTGTTGTTTTTTACCTATATTTGTACATAAATGTAATTAAATGTATCCTTTTCGATGCGTCGAACGGCCCCCGGCCGTCCGAGGTCACGGTGGGCGTGTGCGGAGGACGGCAAGGGGCTGTCCAATCTGCACACGTGTCAGATTGGGCCGCTCCCCGGCGGAATGTCTGATGCAGTGAAGCTGCTAATTATAGTTGATATTTATTCATTTTAGTTTATTTTCAGTTTATTGGACATTTATTTTATGTTGTATAGGTAATACATATTTTTATTTGTGCTAGTATTATAATAGTATTTTGTTTAAATATTGTAATTTTGAGAGGAGCTACGCTTGCAACCAAGATGGCCGCTTAGGCTCCCGGCTCCGCCGACCTCTGTCCCCCGCTGGATAATCCTGCTACAAATCCTCTGCCTCCGTGTGTGTGAACCGTTACACTGTACTTTGGTGCGATCCCGGTGTTTTTCTCAGCTTTGTGGACGAAGTTACGTCGAGTTTTATTTTGGGGCCTACACCAGCTTGTGAGCCGGGGACTCGAATACTGGCCCAGCCGGGTTTCAGTTGAATAACATCGGCTGTGGGTGAACATCAGGGTCCGGTCCCTGGACTTGGGAAAAAATGTTAAGCACGATTTTGACGGCGGTTGCTGCACTAGCTTGCCATCGATGGAGGGTTGACGAGGTACGACAATGCGCTGTGGGTGAGGGTCCCTGGCCCGGAGACCCGGTTTGCCTCCGCCGGTGTTTGCCGGGTTGGGATCTACGCTTGTGGCACCGGAGCCTGGATCGCGACCTTGGTAAGTCCTCGGTCTCCCTCTGCGACAGTCCGTCCCAAATTTGTCGATTCCCCCGGGGTAGGTCGGGCCTCGGGGGGATGCGAACATGGGTGTCTTGGAACAAGTTTTGGCGGGATGGACTGAGTATGAACCGTCAATACGATCTGTATTGGCAGCCATCGGGGCACTACGCTCTCATGTGCAGTCCATTGTCCGGAAAACGACTGCGGCTGCACACGGACTCGGACAAGTGGGACCGGACCCAGCGCTGTCTCAATATCCTGATCAGCTTATACCACCCACGGTGGTCTCTGTAACGGTAGTGGGCCCTGTGCCACAAGAGGTGTCGGAGCTTCACGGCAATGTGATGGCTGACAATCGTGTACTCGACGTGCTCGACGGACTGCCAAACCCACCAATATTGTCTACTAAGTATGGTTTAATTGTCGATCCCCTTCCGGACACTCTTGATGGGAGCTATCTATGGAACGATTCAGTGTGTATTCCCTCTTCGACGCTTTCATTATCCTCACATAGAAAACGATGTTGGGAGCTTATGTCGATGAGGGTCATCATTGATGCTGGCTGGGTTCCCAGAGTCTTTGCAACTTTGCCTCGCCTTATACAGAACTTTACTGAACTGTTTCCACGTTTCGAATATCCTGCGGAGGCGCAAACCTTCCTGGAGGGGGCTCGTACGCCTGATCGGAAGAGTCAAGGATGAGACTAATTGTTGGGGTTTGGCACCATGAGTTTTATGAATTGGGACTCGTTACCATTGTTTTTACAGGAGGTAGGGTGGCAGCTGCTGTTTCCCCTGTTTAGTTTGAACTTTGCCTCTTAATGGTGTTGTGTGTTTCTTATGGGGATTCTTGGTTCTGGCGGGGTGGAGGGGGGACCGGGGGCCCGTATTGAGATGTCCTCCCCAAGTTTTACTACATTTAGTACCTAGTTAGTTGGGGCGACAGGCACACAGCTAGTTGGGAATAGGGCGCAAGCCATATGCTGGGGTGCAGGGTGGGGGGAGGGGTGTTTGTTTAGTCCGTATTTGTAGTTTTTATGTTTGAAATCCTTCAAAATCCTGACATAGGTGGTCTCATTGAGTAGCGGAGTTGTATTAAGGGATAGACGGGTTCTGGTGGGGATATCATTTGCGTTAGTCAATTGCTACGTAATTTATTACTGTGTTCGGTATGTGGATGTAACACCGTAACCTTATTGTCGCTGCACCCTTCCCCCTCCCTCCTACTCTGGGCTGTTACTAAATGTTTATCCTGTTTTCCTGGGGAGGTGGTGTTGGCGGTAGGCAGCTGCTTAACTATCCTGATTGTAGCACTGCCACATGCCAGATGTAACTCGTGATCGTACATTATTGATGATTCTCCGTCTATATCCCCTGATTGTATATTATTGCTCCTGCATTCTGCGATGTAAACCACCTGTTATTGTCCTTTTCCCTGTTTTTATCTCTTCAATAAAAAAATTTAAAAAAAAAATTGTGTCATTTTTTTATATGTTGTTATAATTTATTTTAAGTAATTGGGATATGCAATTTTTTAATGTAGGACTTTAGAGGAAAAGTCCTAGGGAACTCTATGTAGCCATCTTGCATGGTTGGGCTGATACTATTAATTAACATATAACTTCCATTGTGTTAGTATGGGAGACCAAATGAATTCTGGCAGTTGTAGTCTAACCAACTGTCACAACCATCTCTTCAAGCAACGCTGACAGCTACTTACCTGCCAGTATGTCTCTTGAAAACTTAGTGAGTAGCACGGATGAAAAACTGGAAGGACTTATAAACAAAGCCATCAATAAAGTTATTGGGTCACTAGATGACACAATACAGTAAAAATTGGAAGTCCTCTCCCAAACAAGCTGGCCAATTGCTGGCTCAAGAAACCCTGAAGGGGAAGAAAGGGCAAATAAGGCCCCAAGGAAAAGGAGCACTGGGGAGAATACTTCAAAGCGTTAAAACAAAAAAAGCTCAATTCCTCTGACTTCACACACTGGCAGTAAACTTGACGATGCATCAGGCACTTCTGATGGGCAAGCAAAAGGCCCAATTCCTATCTTATCAACAGTGATAATAAAATGGGGGATGAAATAGAACTGTCCTGGTCCTCTGATTTGACGTTCAAGATATTGAGGAAGAGACCACTGAAATTAATGATGAGGAACCAGGGGCCTCTTTGTCTAAGATGGGCATTACGGACCCATTCGAAAAAGTATGTTTGACCCTCTCTTAATTAAGCATCCCCTATCACCAAAGTGGACCAAAGTGGACCCCTACCCAACACATTGCGGATTACCTCTCCTTTTGGCTCCGCAAAGAGATGCCCAAGGATGTCAGATCACACCCCTCCCTACCAGATAAAAAAAGCTGTAACTGTAAAAGGGGGAAAAGACCCAAGAAAAGGCTTGACAGGGGCCTTAAATCATGCCAGGATAGACTACTCGATCTAGCTGGTCTGCTGACCAAAATGTTTGAAATGGCCGAAGGGGCCTACATGGATGACTCCCTAATCGACCAAAAGGAGATACGACAATGGGCGCAGAGAGCAATCTCCCTCCTACGACATGACAACACAGCATCTCAAACGAGAGAAAGAAGAGCATCTTGCTAAAAATGTACACAAAACTCATAGAATTGGCTTCCAAAGAAGGTGGAGCTTCTGCCGAAGGGCTCCTCTTCTGAGATGATTTCATCCGAGATATAGCAAAGTATGCGGGGCTGTGAGCTCCATTCAAAATTCCAAGTAGGATATTAAGAGAATCTTTAAGGACACCGTTATTGGGAGGACTGGGAGAACACAGGGTCGGTTCCCCAGCTGTGGACAAGGTAATTAAAGACCCTTTTACTGACAGAGTCAAAGATTCCAGTCAAGCTTTGGGTCATTCTTATCCTTCTATCCCCAGAAGGAGAGAGTTCATGTGAGAAAGGACACAGAGAGGTTTTTCAGCATGTACAACTTACCAAAGACCTTTAACATACCCTTCTAAAGGTGGGAGGGAGACTAGCCCAATTCTATGTAACTGGAATATGGTGACGGAAGACCCTTGAGTCTTAGAAACAGTGAGGGGATGCAAAATAGAATTCACTGATACCCCAGTACAAAGAAGATTAGCCCAAGAAATGTTTTTCTCCTAGAAGGACTCAACACTAGTATCACAAGAGGTAGAAGATCTATTGGCCAAAGGTACAATCCAAGAAGGGACATAATGTGGTTTCGTAAACAATATCTTCTTAGTATAAAAGAAAGACAAAGAACTAAGACCAGTGATAAACTTAAAAGAACTAATTGAATGGGTGGTCTACAACTACTTCAAAATGGAGGGAGTGCACCTTTTAAGAGACGTGTTAAGGAAAGGGGACTGGCTAACCCATCTAGACCTCAAAGATGCTCCCAATTTGGCCACCCCATCAAAAATTCCTACAATTCACCTGGGGCAGGAAACTTTGGCAGCTCTGCAGCCTCCCATTCAGGTTGTCCTCAGCCCCTTGGTGCTTCTCCAAAGTTCTTCGCCCCATAACGGTATGGCTAAGATCAAGGGGAATAAGATTATTTATCTAGACAGCATTCTTATAATGGCCAAACCCAGAGAAAAAGTGATTCTTCACACAGACCTCACAATAAAACTGCTAGAACACTTAGGCTTCATTATAATTGAGAAAAGATCCTGCACAACCCCAAGCCAGGAAACGCTTTTTCTAGGCTTTGTTATAAACACAAAACAAGGGGAATTAAAATTACTTGGAGAAAAACTAAGAAAACTCCACAAAAGCACTGAGGAAATTATTAGGAAAAAAAGATTTGCATTTGAGAACCCTAGCAAGGATTCTAGGCCTCATGTCATCTACGATCCAAGCTATCTACCCAGGTCCCTTATATTACCAAGCTCTTCATAGACTCAAAGCCGAGGCTTTCAGAACAGACCAATCCAACTCCCAAATTGTAACTCTGGACTCAGATTCGAGGAAAGAAATAATCTGGTGGCTAAAAAATGCAGAAGGATGGAATGGGAGAGCAATTTTTGGGGAAGAACCTGAGATAGTGATGAACTCAGATGGAAGCTTAGAAGGATGGGGGGGGGGTCAGATGCGGCAACACAACAAGTGGGGGCCGCTGGATAGGCCAAGAGAAGAAATTAACCATCAACTGTTTAGAGTTACTGGCAGGTTCCTTTGCAATGTGTTACTTCACCAAAGATTTAATGAAAAGTTCTGTCACATTGCAAATGAACAACGTATCTGCAGTCAGATATGTCAACAAGATGGGGGGACCTCACTCCAAGGGTCTGACGGATTTAGCCAAACTCTTCTGGAGTTACTGCCTGAGCAACACATCTTAGTAATAGCGGAACATACTCCAGGCCTGAGCAATAGGGTGGTGGATTGGTTTTCCAGGAATTTCAAAGATTCCAGCAATTGGAAATTACACATGGGAATCTTCCTTTCCATCCAATCAATGTGGGGACCTTTCAGGGTTGACCTGTTTGCAGACAGATTGAACACTTAGTTAACCAATGTCTTCAGCTGGAAGCCGGACCCTCAAGCACTGGGGGTAGATGTCTTCCTTCAGAGTTGGAAGGGTCTAACGCCTTATGCTTTCCCTCTCTTTGTCATGCTGCCCAGACTTCTAGTACACACTTGAAGGAACAAAGAAATTATAGTAGTAATAAACCCCCTATGGAGATTCCATGCATGGTTTCCAATCCTACTGGAAATGAGCATAGACCTTCCGATTCTAATACCAACATACAAGGGAATACTAACAGGCCCAGAGGGCGAACCACATTCTCTAGTTGAGCAGGGCCTCATAATACTGATGGCTTAGAAGATTTCAGGAGACAGTGGCACAACGCAGGCCTTTCAGCAAATGTTTTCAAACTCATATCAGAGGCATTAGCACCTGGCACAAGGAAGGCATATAGACTGGCTTGGGGAAAATTGGTTCGCTGGTGTCTTCAATGGAATTACAATCCTGTTTCAACTAATTTAGTTCATGTATTGAACTACTTATCCAAGCTTTTCACATCAGGACTCTCTTGCAGAACAGTTCATGTTTATAGGTCCGCAATTGCAGCGGGCCACTTCCTCATATAGGGAGTATCTGTAGGATAAAACGTACTAACCAAAGAAATGATGCGAAGTATGCAGGTCTTAAACCCTCCTTCCGCAAAATATGCTGCTCTGTGGACATAAAAGATGTTCTTCAAGTTCTAGTGAATTGGTGTGAAAACTCTAATTCAACACTTAAACATTTATCCTACAAACATTCTGTTTTACTGTGCCTGGTATCTTGTAGATGAACCTCAGATGTTAAAGCCTTACACGTTAACAGTAGGACCTACCAACCAGAAGTGGTTTGTTTCTACCTAAAAAGAAGGACCAAAAAATGGCAACTTCTATTTTGTATCCCTATTTCCCTCAAAACGAGACTCTTTGCATGGTGAAATGCTTGTAAGAATAAGAGAGAAAGACTACGACATTGACAGGGAACACAAACAAATTACTTCTATCGTATAGATCACCTCATAAGGCTGTAACATTCCCCACTTTAGCTAGATGGGTCAAAGATGTCATTAAAGAAGCAGGCATAGACATTACTGTATTTGGTGCACACTCTCTAAGGTGGGCCTCTGCATCCAAAGCTTTCTTTCTAGGGGTAGGCCTACAAGGTATCCTTAGAACTGCAGATTGGTCCAATGGAACCATGTTTAAAAGCTATTATTCTAGACCTATTAGTAGTGCTATTGATAATGTATTAAATGGACTTTAAACTTGCATAATGTTAACCTCAGTGTCATGCTATAAAATGTTTGTTTTTCACAGCCTGATAGGAAGAAAATCTAGATTTTATTAAAGACACAGAGGCTAAGATTTTCCCACCGCTGAAAACCCTCCATGGAGGAGTAAAGTTTTTTTCTGACTGTATCTAATTTAGATTTTTCAGAATAGGAAATACTACACTTGAAAAACTAAAGGTATAGAAGTTATTTGGTTCGCACCTTTCACAAAGAAGAGAGAATGCTTTGTGCTGATGGACTTTATATGTTACTAGAATGTTATTGAAGTTCTAGATTTCTTCAATTGTTGCTGCTTCACAATAAAGGAAATTTCATAATCTTAGCCTCGGTGTCTATAATAATATCCAAATTTTCTGCTAATCAGGCTGTGAAAAATCTAAATTATCTTTTAATACCACCTTCATAACTTCCAAATGTCTCATATAGTCTTCAGTTGAATCTTAAGACTTAGGGCCTGACGGTGAGACCGCCACCGACAGCCCGTCGCTGGCGGTTCCACCACCATCATAATGCTGAATTCCGCCGCCACATTTGGATGGCGGGTGTATGGCTGGCGGTCAGAGAGACCGACCGCCACAGATCCGATGGGCTCAAGGAGCCTGTCGGTCCGTCAGATGGACTTGTAGTCCCTTCAGTAGTGATGGGGCCTGCCAGGCACCGCCGTAGGGATTCCAATGTCCCTTACCGCCAGCTGTTTCATGGCTGTTTACTCGCCATGAAAAAGAAGGCGGGAAAGGACATTGGGGGCCAGTAGCGTCCCCCATTCCTCCCTGGCCCTCCACCATGGCCATCGGGGGCCCCTATGGTGCTCCCAACATTGCCCTGCACCATGTGGCAGGCATTGCATGGCACCTGCCACGTAGTGCAGGGATATGCAAAAAGTGTATTTTTTGTACTGCGGCGTATGATGCAGTCCGCAGCACACGCCACAATACAAAAAATACACTTTGCGACTGCCTTGAAGGTGGTCTAAAGTCCGACCACCATCATAATAAGCCCCAAAGTTATTTTGGCACAGGTTTGGAGAGCTATGCTGATCGGGCATTGAATTAACTTGGTAGAGCTTCCTGATGCCTATTTCTATAATCCTATTAAAAATGAACATCTGCCATATCTGAGACTCCCTAGCCGAGTTCATTACCATCAGTGAGAGTACCTTGATTTGGTCTGCACTTTGTGTCTAGCGTGTTCACAAAAGAGCTCGCTGTTGTGGCGCTCATTTGCTTTCCTACACTGAGTTCACTTTTATTCGCAATTAGAGGGCTACATTTGTTTATTTGGGCACTTCCTTGAATTTGTATTTTTCACCCCAGTGACCTAAAGCCAAAAAATGTATCAGTTTGTCTCACCATGGGGTGATAACTGCAACATGGATCTAAAGAATAATAGGCCTCATGACTTTTTGCATTCATGTACTGCATTGTATTCACCTTCGGCAAAATGAGATTATATCTCTAGAACTACATCTTGCCCTGCTGTGGTATTGTCAGGGAATATTGAGTCAACTGCTCTGTGTTAGAGACTGGAGCACCTGAAATGGTGTACTCTTGTAACAAATCTTATGACAGGTGTTCCTTTCAAGACTATTGTGCCAAAGATAACGTCGACAACGAATTGTTCTTGATGTGACTGAGTGTTTTTTTATCTGGAATATCGGACACGCAGTGTAAGGGCCTCGCACAACAAGAGTCTTCATATCAGATACATGAAGCTCAAATCCAGGTCTCTAGAATTCAGATATTTTGTTATTGTCGTTTGTTCAGAGCTGCCATTGAGAACTTGGCAGCTCTGGTATCGCTGAAGAAGCAAACGACCGAGGTTTCTTTTCTTTGACCGCAAATATCTAAATTTATTGACTGGACGCTGCAAACAGATTATTTGCTTCTGCTTTCCTCTGTGGGCAGAAAGCGAATGGATGGATGCAAACTTGACCTGAGAAGACGGTGAGAGATTAATCACAGGGTAATCAAGAGTTCCAGGTCTGGGGTTTTTCAATCGTACATCTCTTTTCAACGGAGCTATACTCGATACACCATGTTTTCCTTCTGCTTGGGTTTTGGGGAAGAGATCTATTGGAAGCAGTGCTCTTAGACTGGGTACGCAGGTGCTGGAGTAGGTATTCTGTTTTCATTACCTCTGGTATATCAGAGTCTCCAGCAGTTGAAGAGGTTCAAAATCAGCTCCCTGTTGCTTTGCTTCCTGAAGGTCAAGGGTTCTGGTTCTTACACTCTCTCCATTAATGCTAAATCTGAAAACTAGGGGGGGAGGTTTACAAAATCTCCATGCAACGCAGCACAGCCCCCGTAAGGCTATGCTGCATTGCGCAACAGGGAGGGTGCAGGAGAGCACCATACTTTCAAAGATATGGCTCTCTCCTCCCCTTTCCCTTGCGCCGGCGCTGATTTCAGCTGCGGTGCGCCATGCACACACCTTAGCAACATAGCGCTAGGGTGTGTGCATGGGCGTAGCATAGGTTTTGTACAGAAAGGATACCCTTCCTGTACAAAATGCTGTGCTAGGCACAGTGCAAAGCGTTTCCCACTTTGAATATGTGCTGCACAGTTTAGCACACATGCAAAATCAGAAAAGGAAGGAGAAATGCTTTCATTTCTACTCCCTTGCACCTATTTGAAAAGGGTGCAGTTTTCTCACGCTAAACCCAATCTACTGTTTTTAGTAAATTGGGTTTAGCTTGAGAAACCTTGGGTGGTTGCATGGGAACACCCACGTACCACACTTTATACGCCCCCATGGCGCAAAGTAATGCGAATGCGCTGTTTCAAATTACTTTTACGTTATTTCCAGAGCTAAACAAGATTAGAGTTTAAAGTAAATTAGGAAAAAATGATTTTGAGCCGATTTGTGTCACTTTCTCTAAGTAAACATTTCAGATGTAAACAATGCCAACATATGTACTGCTGGAATGGGTTTTTCTACCAGAAAGTAGTACACAAGCAAATTAGCTTAGATTCTTCTAGGTCTCTGAAGAGACAGGAACCCCAGTGAGTTCATGTTATTACCTTTCAGCAATTGTGGCATATTAAGTAAGCCTGAAAAATATCTTTAAAGAATGAGAAAAAGAAATGCTAGGTCGATGGTTTATTACAGCATCATTGTGAGACACAGTTTCGCCATGTAATTTAACAGTTGACTTGGCTTCCATTTCTATCTGTCTGTCTGTCTCTCCCTCACTCTCCCTCCCTCACACACACACACAAACACACACTTACACTCTTTAAGAAAAGGCCTCGTGTGATATCGAATTCCTTCCTTGACGGCGGCAATGTTGTTTGTAGTCCACTTTGTTAGGAGAATTTGCTAAGTCTTCATGAAGGATACTTCAAAAAGTCCCTTCTTTCACAACAAAAGAGCAGTGGCCAGATTTACTAACATTTCAGGCAACACAACAATGCAGCTTGCAGCTCTGCATTGTGTGAAAGCAGACATAAGAAATGCACCATATTTAAAAGGTATGGCTTATTACTGCTGCCTCCTTGTGCTCGCTCACTGTGTGCTTTCTAGTGCCAATACATGCACCCTTTCACCATGGTGCAAGGGTGCCTGTGTTAAAGACAGGATTGCTTTTGTGCAGTAAAGAACATCTTCCTGCACAAAAACAATCCGTGAGTGCATTTTCATTTTTCAACAGGTGATACGGAATGCATCACACCCTGAAAAACGAAGGAAGAAGGACAAATAAAGATATGTCTTCTCGTTAGACCTGGGTCTGGGAGGTGTACCATTTTGACCACTCCTAGATTTACAGCTCTATGTAAATCTGGGAAAATCTGGGAATGCCCCTAAATCCATGGGTGGCTACGTAAGAACCAGACGCAGCTGCTGCAGGTAAGAGAGGTAGAGCGGTAGGGCCGGCTGGGGGGATTTCGAGAAACAACCACGAAGGAATATTGATTACTTATTTAATTTTCCCTTGTGGTCCTCTCTCGAAATCCCACCCAGCCAGCCCCACCGCCCCACTGCTCTTACCTGCAGCTGTCACGGCTGGTAAAAACATCCATACTCAACACATAGAACGCCTCCCTTCTGCCACGTAATGCAAGGCATTGATTTGTGCTGTTTGTGTTACTTTGGATTTTCTAAACCATGCAGAGCCACGCAAGTTGGCTTTGCGTAGCATAGTAAATCCCGCTAAAGGACTTGTGTTGCATTGCAATGAACTGCGTCATGCAAAGGCAATGCAAGCCCTTAGTAAGTCTGTCCCTAAACCCACAATAAAGTCTACTTGTCTTCCTGCCAAGCCAAAATCCTCTGCGACTGAGGCAACTTCACATACTCTAGAATGTTTCTGTAGCACTACAATTGTACCTAAAATATAAAGCTGTTTCAGACTTTCTGATCATTCAGTTATTACATTTGGCTGACTCACCACAAGCAAAAAGGTAGCAAAGCTATTTTTATTATTATTATTATTAATATTATGAAGTTTTACATAGTGCTAGCCAGACCGGGAGGTATCGGAGCGCTTCACAACCGTTCAAATGCAAAGGCCAAACAAACATTCACAGTAAGTACAGTGCAGATATCAGCACAAGTGTCAAGAGTCTCGAGACAATATCAGGTATAAACTTTGCGTATTGGAGGGAAAGTCAACAGTGTCAATACCTACTCATATTACCTTATCAGGATGACCGTACTCTAGGTATCCCACCCCCATCGGTGGGTATTGCCAATACCTCTTCTGTGTCTCCTGCCCTTTTGCTAGGGACCGGTCAAGGAAAAGGTTTTTGAGTTGCTCTTTGAATTTTGCGAAGGAGGAGATAGTTCTTCTATGAGGGGCAATAGCGTTCCAGATTTTAGGCGCGTTTCCTGCGAAGGATCGGGCTGCGGTTTTTTGTTTGCGTGCTTTCATTGGGATGAGTAGTAGTGTGTTTGAGCTCCGGAGGGACCTGGTTTGTCTGGCTTTTTTTAGTTTAGAGGCCAAATATTCGGGATTGCCTGTATGAAGGGCTTTGTGGGTGAGGCAGGCTGTTCTGAAACTGGCACGCATTTCAACAGGGAGCCATTTTAGATCTCTGAGTGCGGGTGAAATATGGTAAAATTTCTTCACTGCGATCTCATAGTCTAATCTGGATAACACCAGTGATTGGGTAACTTGTTTAAGGTCCTTGGCTGGGATGAAGGGTTTTATTTTGTTCAATAGCTTTAAGTTCAGGAAGGCGCTCTTTGCCGAGATCTTAATGTGTTGTGTCATGTTCAGTTTCGGGTCTAAAGGGATGCCTAATGATTTTAAAGAATCCGCCATTCTGTGATTTGAGGGTTCTCCTCTTTGTTTGAGATGAGGAGTATTTCAGTCTTGTCTTCATTGAGTTTTAGGTGGTTCCTTGATAGCCAGTGTTGGACTTCTCTGAGCGTGCCATTGAGTCTCTGAATGTCGTCAATGGATTGTTGAGATATAAAATTATATATGCATTCATGATTGGCCCACTATGTACCATATAACCGCATATTCGTATGAATAACCGTCTAGTATTATAATGTATATGTTAGCTCAATAATAGATTCATGTAGGCCCGTTTAGACCTATTGAAATAGTCAGGGCCACTTTGTTTCGTTTCCCTTCGTTCATGTACTGTTTCCCAGAATTCACATGGTTTAGCTCTTGGTACGAAACCATGCTAAACTACTCAGTCTGCTTCTCTGATCTTTTGTGTATAGCTCAGGGAAACCAAGGTCACACCTGCCCTTCTTGTGGGACACGTACATTCTAGCAGAGCCGTTCCTGTACTCCCCGGGTTTTAGATAGACGAGAGGGCGCCTCACTGACCTACCCCCGGAATAGCTTCAGCTTAGCTACCAACAATTAGTGGTGCCTTATATGGGTTTTCCTGCTGGCTTAGTGACAACTTGTGTTCTTCCTTCTAGGGTGTTGACCTGAATGTGTGAAAACGTATATATGCTTTGTATCACTTGTATTTCGTCAGTCTCCTCTGCGCACCTCCATGGGTCGTGTAGCCCGAGGTTCCCCTGTCAGGGCTTGTATTTGATTGAATAAATGATTTGACCTTCTCCATTGCCGACTGCCTTATTATTTCTTTATGTTATATGTGGGCTATTGGTAAGTATAGTCCGGCCCTGTAAAATTTGATTCCTTAGTTGGCGACTCCGCCGGGACTCCGCGATAGGGTCGTCCCCTCCTGTAAGCAGGAGCAGAAGGGACAGGGAGGAGTTCTAGCCGAGTGGGTGGACAAGAAGTATTTTGATCCGAAACACCCGCTAGGGGTTAGACAATTGGAGATTCCGCCCTCGAGCCCAGTATCCCTTCCAGCTGTTGAAGACCCTACGCCGGAGTCCTACGGGCTTAACCCGAGAGAAGAACAGACTGTGTCGGTCTGTCTAGAAATCGGCAGTGGAGAAGGCGGGATCGGCCTGAGTGCACCAGGTGAGTGAGCCTTTTGATTAGATTTGGAAACGGATGCTTGGATGGAGTGTCCACTTGGAAATAGCAGTCTGCTTTTTGTTGGTGGTCGGGGAAGCCGGTCCACAAGGGAATCAGAAAGGGTCTGACGTTGCGGTGCAGGGGCTGCACGGACAGACACCTCTTGGATTTGTTTGGTATTGAAAATAATACTTGGTGCCTTGCGGAGCACGGAGTGCTCGCTCGGCCAAATTCACTCCAGGGAAGCCCTGGGAGCAGCTGGGTAAGCTAGGGTTCTGGAGCTTCTTGCCCCGAAACACCGGCCCAACCAGAATGCGACCAGTGGAAACCTAGTGAGTGGGTTTGTGGTTTTCCTACCGAGTAGTTTATCTGTGATTGAATTTCGGAATGGTCTGGAATTCTTTTTGAATTGATTCCCCGAACGAGAGTCGACGGGCTCTGTTCGTATCAGAAGACATGTCATTTGCATTTGAATTTGTATTGAGCTCATTTGTAAGCCTGACGCACTTTGCAGCACTTTATATGGTTAAAGAATAGGAAGAGTCTGAGAGAGTGAATGGTGAAGAGGGCGCGCCCGCATGAAAGGAATGATTGAAACTTATAAATAAGAATTGTGATATTGTTGTTATCATGCCTTGTGTCAGCAAAATATGTTTTGGGTGCTGCTGTCGGAGAGGTGCTCGGCTGGAAGAAAGACAGCCCGCCCCTCCCGAAGGAAGCCCCAGTTTTGATATGTATGTTAAACATGGTCCTACACCAATTTTGTTTAATACTTTATGGAACAAATATACGAGCGATAATACTGACTTGCAATGGCCTCTAACAGGGTCGTTTGATGAGAAAAAGATTAATTATTTACAAAATAAAATGTTTATGAAGAAAAGTCGCCAATCGATGTTTGACTCCTTGAACCCAAGGTTGAAGGAGGCTAAACGACGGCGAATAAGGGAAGAGAAACTGGGAAAGATTAAATCTGGGCAAACTGTAACCCAAAAAGCCATAGCTTACGATGAAGGAAAGGTGGAAGAAAATATTGCCCAAATGGACAGACAGTTCCGTTTGGAGACAGACAAGAGTTACGTGGCCCGACCCGATACTGGAGATGAGATAGAGGATTTATTAGAAACCCGTCCGCCTCCTCCTTATGCTCCACAGGGTTTGTATCCAGCAGTGCCCTTGGCCCGAAAAGATCGCCCCGTGGCTGCGTTAGTCATTAAGGACCCTATGGGAGCAGCGGCTACAGCCCCGCCTGACGGGTCTGTACGGAGTGAACTGCTTCCCCCTCCCTCACTCCGACCAACTACCTCACCCTTGATTTCGTTGCAGCCTGACTCAGTCGTCCCTTCTATTTTACACCCAGTATTTCTCTCCCCCCCGGCTCGAAGCGCTATAGATCCTCGAGCTTTGGCTACCTTAGATACTACGCCTAAGCGTCTTGGGTCTGATTCGAGCGACCAACGGATTTTTACTAGATCTTCGTTAGGTATGGAAGAAAGGAAGGCTATAGTAAATCAGACATCCCAATGGATGCGGAATGCCATTTATACAATGGAGGATATTTGGAGCACTATGAAAGATTTTGAACCCGTTGCCCAGCAACTGGCTTTAGAAAATATGGCGATCCGATTGATTTTGATATGGGAACAGTGTTTTGGGGAAGGGTTCGCTCCTCAAATATTGAGAGATATAAGAGATCGAGCCCATAAATTTCAACTGCAGTCTGATGAAGTATATCAGAATTTAGCGATTCTTTTACAGTATCGAGAACGAATGCATCGGAAATGTGCTGATTGGGGAACACAGAATCCTATGAGAGAGGTACATCCTCTTTTCTTTCCAGAATTACCTGAAATTAAGGACAACGGGGGCAATGTAACCAGAGCAAGGGGGGACGCAAGGCTTCAGGAACAATGGGTTTATACCTCTTGGAAACGAAGCGAGGTCCTTACATTGAAAGCCCAGCTTCTGACCCTCGTAAGAATCCCACTGCTTATTATAAGGAATTGGCCGAGGCTGCCAATTCCGCAATTATGACTATACCAGACATTGAGTTATTTTGTGGCCTTTTGATCCCGGTTGATATTTGGAGACAGATACATGATACGGATCACGCTCCCGAGCTAGGGGGAACGTGGGATCAACTGAAGACTTCGGATAAGGAACGAAAGCCTGGAGAAAAACTGCGAGATTACATTTTAGCAGTACCAGATAAAATTATTGCATACATGCAGACCCTCCTGCCTCCTAAGAAAATAGATTGGGATAAGTTAGCAGCATGTAAACAGAAGAAGGATGAGAGTGTGTCGGATTTCTTCACCAAGTTTGAGAAAACATTCATGGATTTTAGTGGGCAGGATTTATCCACAGATGGGGGAATACGACTGTTTGTAAATAGATTTGTGACAAATTTATTACCAGAGATTATGTCTCGTCTCCAGGCAGCTGAGAGTACGTGGACTACGGCCACCCCGTCCGTGATCCTCAGTATGGCTCAGTATTATGAGCATCGAGAGAATGAAAGCAAGGAAAGGACTGAAAAGAAAACTAAACATTTAAAGACTAGAGTCTTGTTGCACCAAGTTAGTAGAGGACAGAATGCGGAGCGAGGTGGGCGCGGTTCCTTCCAAAGGGGAATAACAGGCAGAGGAAGAGGAGGTCCCCCGAATATCGGCCTGAATCAATGCTCGTTCTGTAAGCAGGAGGGCATTGGAGGGCGGACTGTCCTTTGTTGATGGAAAGAAACGGCCCCAGTAGGGGACGAGGACGGGGCCGGGGAAATATTGATCGAAATAGCATGCGAAGGGAAGACAATGGTTCCCGAAAGAACTTTTTTGATAGTCCACAGAATAGACAGTACTATAATGAGAATTATAGGGACGACGGGTACGACGGACAAAATTATGCATGAGACAGCCAAGGACAGAGAGGGGGCCACATTACAGTACCAGTTGACCAAGAGGGACCTTATGTACAAGGGGAACTGTTGGGTGCATCAGGAAAATTCCTATTGGATACTGGAGCAATGAATAGTTCAGTTGCTCATACAATGGTCCCAGGGGCTGCTCTGTCTGGCCAAAATAATGTATCAGTGGGATTCTCTGGAATACCTGTGGTAAGCCCCGTTTCTAAGCCTATGCCTTTCACTGTAGGTCCTATTTCTATACAGTCACCTTTTTTGTTGACATCCAATTGTGGTGAGAACCTTTTGGGTTTAGATATTTTAAAGAAATTACATGCTCGGATTTATTGTTCACTGGACGGTATATATTTGACAATGCAGAAACCTTCTTTGACGGACGCTCAATATTTTGCGAAAAATGAGCGTCTTCCCCCTGAATTCTCTACAATTCCTCAGACTTTGTGGGCAACAGGAGACACTGATGTTGGTCTGTTAAAGATAGCCCCGTGTCCATTACCCTGAAATCTAATGCGCAGCTGCCTCGCATTCCACAGTATTAAATTTCACCTGTGTTAAACATTATTCGCGACCTTATTCAAAAGGGGGTAGTAGAAGAAACAGCAGCGAATACTTGTAATAGTCCGATTTTACCGATTTTGAAGAAAGCCCCAGTTGATGGTGCTCCAGATTATAAGAACACATATCGTTTTGTGATTGACCTTCGAGAGGTTAATAAAATAGTGGTTCCACAGTATCCAGTGGTACCCGATATAACTGCCATTTTGACCATGATTCCTCCCACAGCTCAGTATTTCTCTGTAATAGATCTGAAGAATGCCTTCTTTAGCATCCCGATTCATCCAGATAGCAGGCATATCTTCGGATTCTCATTGGCTGGCCGAAGTTTCAGATTTACACGCGCTCCCCAAGGCTATACTGAAAGTCCCAGTATTTATAGCCAAGCTTTAAAAGCGGTACTTGATGAATTAGTTTTGCCAGCCGGAAATACTATTATTCAGTATGTAGATAATATACTAGTGGCCTCTGATACTAAAGAGGGATGCAAAGAGGCTACGGTGAAATTGTTACACCATTTGGCTAAGAAAGGGAATAAAGTGTCCCTTTCTAAATTTCAATATTGTCGACAGGAAGTGACCTATTTAGGCCATTTTCTGTCGAAAACGGGAAGGTGATTAACTCCTGAACGAATATCTGTTATAACTAACATGTCTGTACCTCGTACTCAACGTGATGTTCGTGCTTTTCTTGGAATAACCTCTTACTGTCGTCAATGGATTCCTAACTATTCACTTCTCTCTAAACCTTTGTTGCAATTGACAACCAAAGATGTGCATGAACCTCTACCCTGGACGGATGAATGTCAAGAAGCCTTTGAATCTTTAAAGTCTGCTCTTTGTTCTGCACCTGTGTTGGGAACTCCAGATTATCGAAAGCCTTTTTCACTTTATGTGCATGAGGTAGACGGTTGTTCATTATCAGTGTTAACACAGACTTTTGGTGGGAAACAGAGACCCTGTGCATTTTTCTCTTCAGTTTTGGATATTGTTGCACGTGCCCTCCCAAGCTGTCTGAGGGCCACTGCTGCAGTAGCACTGGCCATCTGACAGGCAGAAGGAATAGTCCTTAACACTGATCTCACAGTCATAGTACTGCATGCTGTGGATATCCTTTTGAATAGAACCAAGACCCAGCACCTCACGAGTGCCAGATTGACAGGATATGAATTGACATTGTTTGCCCCTCACATTACTATTAAAAGATGCACCACTTTGAATCCTGCCACGTTATTGCCTCTCCCTGAGACATATGAAAGAGTTGATGTCCATGATTGTGTATTTAGAACAGAAGAAGAAACAAAGGGGCGTGTAGATTTAACTGACACCCCTTTACTTGAACCAGGCTGGGAATTGTATGTGGATGGCTCTTGTTTTAAGTTACCAGATGGCACTGCAACAGCCGCATATGCCATTACTACTTTGAAGACGGTAGTGGAAACCGCAAGGATTTCACACCACTCAGCCCAAGCTTCGTTCATGTACTGTTTCCCAGAAGTCACATGGTTTAGCTTTTGGTAGGAAACCATGCTAAACTACTCAGTCTGCTTCTCTGATCTTTTGTGTATAGCTCAGGGAAACCCAAGGTCACACCTGCCCTTCTTGTGGGACGCATACATTCTAGCAGAGCCCGTTCCTGTACTCCCCGGGTTTTAGATAGACGAGAGGGCGCCTCACTGACCTGACCCCGGAATAGCTTCAGCTTAGCTACCAACAATTAGTGGTGCCTTATATGGGGTTTCCTGCTGGCTTGCTGACAACTTGTGTTCTTCCTTCTAGGGTGTTGACCTGAATGTGTGAAAACGTATATATGCTTTTTATCACTTGTATTTCGTCAGTCTCCTCTGCGCACCTCCATGGGTCGTGTAGACCGAGGCTCCCCTGTCAGGGCTTGTATTTGATTGAATAAACGATTCGACCTTCTCCATTGCCGACTGCCTTATTATTCCTTTATGTTATATGTGGGCTATTGGTAAGTATAGTCCGGCCCTGTAAAATTTGATTCCTTCAGGATGTGGTTTCCAGATTGATATGTGTGTCATCGGCATAAAGGTGAAAGGAGATGTTAGCTTTTCTGAGTAAGGTTGTGAGTGGTTCCATGTAAATGTTAAAAAGTTGTGGGGAGAGCACTGATCCTTGGGGGACTCCCTTGCTAACTTGATGTAGGTCGGACCAGCAGTTTTTGATTTTTATTCTTTGAGCGCGGTTGTGGAGGAAGGAGGAGAACCATTGTAAGACCACCTCATCTAGACCTTCCCTTTCTTGAAGAGCCTTAATGAGGAGGATGTGATCAACCGTGTCAAAATCTGCTAATAAATCTAGGAGGATGAGAAGGCAGCATTTGTCCGCATCCAATGATTTGTGCATGTCATCAATGACGTTGAGGATCGCGGTTTCCGCGCTACATCCCTTTCTAAAGCCCGATTGGTTGGTGTCGAGTAGGTTGATGCTATCCAGGTGTTGGGTAAGTTGCAAGAGCATGCATCTTTCTAGGGTTTTGGCTAGAAGAGGTAGGTTTGAGACTGGTCTGTAATTGTTCTAGGCTGCTCATCAACTGGTCAGAAGTTGAGGTGGTCTGTGGGTGGAGAAGGGAGGCCTGCTAAAAGGTTCCCAGTAAAGAATTTTCAAGTGATGCTTTCGGTTTTTAGAAACGGTTGCAGCCCTCTCTGGCTGCAAGCAAGTCCCAACAGGTTCTAAAGACGTCGGAACAGGGACTAAAAATAATGAATGAATTAACAAATAAACTAACTATTCCTATTAGGAATATGTCCAGGATAACATTTGCACACTGTAGGGCATATTATACTTTATTGCACAATTCCTTTTCGTTCAAATTCGATATGCTGTGTAGAAACTTGTTTTCTAATTATTATCGAACACTTTTAGGCTAAAGGATAAAACGTGGTGTAATAGAGCATTGTAATACCCTATCAGTAACATTGCTTCCAGTCCTGTGCTGCATGGCACATAGGTCAATTTTGTACCAAATAATGCATCTAAAACCCATTTTTGTGAATTCTGAATTTATATTTATTTCTATTGTTCAGCCTTCCAATATGTAATATGTGCAACCCTAAATTTGAACCGTTTGCTGTTCAATGCATGTGCTCTTTATCTGCTTCATCAGGACCCTATCTATATGTTCGGCAAAAATAACGACAGCTTTATTATACTCTTAACAATAGGAAAAAAACATTAGAATGCGATAACAAATCATATTTTTCCAAAACTAGTCTCGTACTGCAAGCCTTCCCTAAGGCTCACATTATTCAAACGACTGAAAATCGCCTGTTATAGTTAGCAATGCACACAGCACCTAACATTACTAGTGCCAGTTTCAAGATGGTAGTCAAAAACTATAAATTGTGCACCAATCCACCCCGTTGCATCTTGCTAAAATTCAAAATCAGGGTTCACGTGTCATTACTGGCGATACACCATATCACACAAGGATTGCTTTCTGATGAAAGTTCTACTTTCAAGCAAAGTTTGGTGAAGCTTCATTCAACGGTTCTCATTTCCTACGGAAGCTAAAATTGTAAATTGTGAATGATACACTTTTTCAATTTCCCATTCCCTTCCGCCTTTGGCTTTGTTTTTTTTCACTGCTTTTTTTGTGGACGGATCTTTAAGATACCTGGCATGCAGAAACATAGTTGATTAAACTGGTACATTCCCAAGTTTCATGCACATCTATCCATTGGGTCATAAGTAGTAGGCAAATCAAAAAATGCCTTTTTGAAAGGAAAGTGTGGCTGAATCATAACTACACAGTGGGGCTACTGGCACCGTGCAATATATATATATATATATATATATATATATATATATATATATATATATATATAAATATATATATATATATATAATATATATATATATATATATATATGTATATATATATATATATATATATATATATATATATATATATATATATATATATATATATATATATATATATATATATATATATATATATTCGAGCTCCGCTGGCTGAAAACCGGCAATAAATCAGCACTCACAGCAGTCTAAACCAGATACGGTTTATTTGCGCACAAATCAACAGAACAGACGCGTTTCAGCACTTGCCTTCGTCAGTGTCAGCTGGCGACGGCAAGGCGGAAGTAAAATAAAGCATTAATCATTGAAAGTAAAAACGGACAGTTACCATAATTAGAGCGCCATCTTTGAATGGTGAAATAACGCTTGTTACAAACAAAACAAGACTCATTTCTAGCAATGCTTGTAATGCTGCACAGATTATTCAACCATATTCATTGCAAATTAAATTGGATTAGATTATCTACTATTAACATTTAGCCCTGGATGGGCAAATCCATTGGTTTGAAATCAAAACCTAGTATTCTTAAATCAGCATCAGTTGCATTGCACGACTAATCAATATACTTATGGTAGACAGTTCGAAAAAGTTTCTTTAACCCATAATCCTTCGATGAATAAATCAGTGATTAAGGCCTGAATGGCCATATTAGTGAGACTGCAAATCATAATTGACCAGATCCTTACATAACACTAATAAATCAAATTCCGACATTAATTCATCATAAGGGATCAAACTATATACCAAATTAATTTCTTAAAGCATTTTACGTAGATGTAGATCTCTCAGACAGTGACACAGTTCAATTCATACGGTGATCATGTTATAGGTGTGATAATAACTCTTCCCCTGCATTAAGTCCTCCTGGTGACTTCGTTTGGAGGTCGATAATATATCGTGACTCCAATCGTCTAAGTCTACGTTTCAGATCTCCACCCCTGATGTCTTGAGGGATGCAGTCTAGGCTGAAGAAGCTAAGTAAGGTCCTATCGCTGTTGTGGTGACTAGCAAAATGCCGGGCCATCGGATAGCTTTCATCCTTATTGGCGATGGCCCGTTGATGCTCTAGGATTCTCAGCTTGACTGCCTTCGTTGTGCTCCCCACGTACATAAGTCCGCAGGGGCACCTCAGGCAATACACCACAAATGTGGTAGAGCAAGTGATAAACTTGTTAATTTTGATTTTGGAATCCTTATGTGGCACCTGATAGGTAAGTACCCTCTGGCTGTTACTGCAGGCCTTGCATTTCCCACATGGATATGAGCCATGCATGGCGTGCAGTTCCCCTTTAGACCTCTGCTTTGGTAAATGGCTTGTGACCAATCTGTCTCTCAATGATCTTATTCTTCTGAATGTTATCATTGGGTGTTTTTGCAAGTCCTTCCCAATTATGGTATCTGATTGAAGGATCCCCCAATTTTTTGACATGATGGCTCTAACTTTATTCGCTGCCACCGAATAGTTTGTGATGAGTCTAATAATGCCATTCCCTCCTTTAGAAGTATCAGTCTTTTTATCCTGCAGTAGGGTATGTCTTTCGACTTTTTTAGCTTTCTCTTCAGCCTGTTGGAGGACGGTTCTAGAGTAGCCGCGAGATCTAAAGCGTTTCACGCTTTTTAGTGCGGCCTCTGTGAAATCTCTTTCCAGGGAGCTGTTGCGCTTTATCCTCAACAGTTCCCCGTAGGGGATGCTCTTAACTAGGGAGGTCGGATGGCTGCTGCGTCCGTGTAGGACAGAGTTACCTGCCGTCTCCTTTCTGTAAAGGGCGGTCTGAATGGTGCCTGAGTCAACGAATACCCTTAGGTCTAAAAAATTGACCTCTTTCTTGCTCATATTGGATGTGAAATGTAGGTTAAGATCGTTCTGATTTAGAACCTCGATGTACTCCTGTGCTGAGAGTTCGGACCCTATATATATATCAAGGCTCCTGTCTTACAGTTAGACAGGAGACTTGATATTTTACATGGATGCACCTCCATGTGACTTGCACCCGTCACAGAAGAGTGCTGCGGTTGCCAGAAGGTGGAGAAATGGAGCGAGTATGTGATACATGCAACCTGCACCACCATGCTGTATTCCATGGTAGAAGTGCCAATATAATCGCTAGTCATACAGAACTGTGGAGATGCGGTAGGTCACCGGCTCCAGTGCTGACTGCCAGATACCAGTGTGGTTCGACGAGGGGACTATCAAGCAGTAACTTGAACAACAAGTGGAGGTACTCTGGACATTGGTGGCAGACAAGGGGAGCATGCAAATCTTTGGGAGTGTCCATCATGGAAAACAACATGCAATGCTTTACGAAGCCGTGAAGTCTGGATTATATCGCTAAAAACTCACCAAAGTACACCATCATTTCCCGAAAGGCACAGAGGTAAAAAGACTTTGATGTGGGATTGACCAATCAACTTCCGCCTCTTGCCTGCCACACCCAATGGGAACGGAGTTGTGATTTTAAAAGTACTAACACAAAATTGCTGCCAGTTGTTAAAGTGAGCTGGAAGAAGGCAGACACGCCGAAACGCGTCCTCGCAATAAAATCTTTTAAAGTACCCCGTGAGTGCTGTTTGGTCTAACTGTAAGACAGGAGCCTTGATATTTTACATGGATCCACCTCCATGTGACTTGCACCCATCACAGAAGAGTGCTGCAGTTGCCAGAAGGTGGAGAAATGGAGCGAGTATATATATATATATAAATATACATAAAGGTAAACAGTCAAAATATTGAGTAAAAAATATCGAATGGACATAATATCAAGTTTAAAATATAGAATGGACAAAATATCGAATGGACAGAATATAGACATCAAAAATATCATTTTTGAGGCAAGTGATGTAATATCGAATGTTAAAAATATAGAAAGTTAAAATATCGAAGTATATAATATAGGTTATTAAAATTATCGAATTTTTAATAATATCGAATTTTTTATAGTGTTTTTTATGCTATTATATGTGTGAAAAGTGTGTATTTATGTTATAATTTATTTTAATTAATGAATTTTGTTTTTTTAATTTTGTGTAATTTAATTCTGTAGCGGGTTGTGGGTTTATAGGGGAATAGGGTGGGAAGTAATTTAATTATAATTAATTAATTATGTAAAATTATTTATTGGTATTTAGTTAGAATTAATTGTTAATTCATTTTTTATGAGTAATTAATTACATTTTAATTGCCAAATAATTTTATTTAATTGATTAATTGCTAATTATGTTAATTTTACTAATTTATTTTCTGTAGTGGGTTGTGGGTTTATAGGGGAATAGGGTGGGAAGAAATTAATTTATAATTTATTAATTAATTCAATTTATTTAATTGTATTTAATTTGAATTAATTGTTAATTTATTTTTAATTGTTAATTAATTAATTGTTAATTTGTAATTAATTTGTATTAATAGGTGACTAATTGTAATAATTAAATTTAATTTGTAATTTTAATTGATTAATTATTATATTATATTAAATTGGTAATTACTTTTAATTAATTTTTTATAGATATTCATTTTTAAAAAAAAATAATATATGAAGTATTTACTTTCTCTACTGTTGCACTCTCTGGAGTGGGAATAGTAATTTTTACCCCTACGCTATCCAACGCTTTCCCTACTGTTGCACTCTTTGGAGTGGGAATAATAATTTTAACCCCTACGCTATCCAACGCTTTCCCTACTGTTGCACTCTTTGGAGTGGGAATAGTAATTTTAACCGCTACGCTATCCAACGCTTTCCCTACTGTTGCACCCACTGAATTGGGAATAGTAATTTTTACCCCTACGCTATCAAACGCTTTCCCTACTGTTGCACTCTTTGGAGTGGGAATAGTAATTTTAACCCCTACGCTATCCAACGCTTTCCCTACTGTTGCACTCTTTGGAGTGGGAATAGTAATTTTTACCCCTACACTATCCAACGCTTTCCCTACTGTTGCACTCTTTGGAGTTGGAATAGTAATTTTTACCCCTATGCTATCCAACGCTTTCCCTACTGTTTCACCCACTGGAGTGGGAATAGTAATTTTTACCCCTACGCTATCCAACGCTTTCCCTACTGTTGCACTCACTGGAGTGGGAATAGTAATTTTGACCCTCCCGCTATCCAACGCTTTCCCTACTGATGCACTCACTGGAGTGGTAATAGTAATTTTTACCCCTACGCTATCCAACGCTTTCCCTACTGTTGCACCCACTGGAGTGGGAATAGTAATTTTTACCCCTACACTATCTAACGCTTTCCCTACTGTTGCACTCACTGGAGTGGGAATAGTAATTTTTACCCTCCCGCTATCCAACGCTTTCCCTACTGATGCACTCACTGGAGTGGGAATAGTAATTTTTACCCCTACGCTATCCAACGCTTTCCCTACTGTTGCACTCCTTGGAGTGGGAATAGTAATTTTTATCCCTACGCTATCCAACGCTTTCCCTACTGTTGCACTCACTGGAGTGGGAATAGTAATTTTTACCCCTACGCTATCCAACGCTTTCCCTACTGTTGCACTCTTTGGAGTGGGAATAGTAACTTTTACTCCTACGCTATCCAACGCTTTCCCTATTGTTGCACTCTTTGGAATGGGAATAGTAATTTTTACCGCTACGCTATCCAACGCTTTCCTTACTGTTGCACTCATTGGAGTGGGAATAGTCATTTTAACACTCTTGCTATGCTACGGTAATAATATTGTATATTTTTTAATAATAATATGTTAATATATATATATGTTTTAACAAATCAAATTGTATTATTTTTTTTATAAATTAAATTAATTCTTTAATAGTTTAAGGTTATTTACGTATTTTTAAGTATATTTTAGTTATTTATTTTTAATATTTATTTAATTTTACATTCATTTTAATAAATTCGATATTTTTATAAAGTACATATTTTTAAACTATATTTTTGAATCGATATTTTTGTACTTACCTGTTTGTAGATAGGACTTCTATATTTTTGTAGTCGATATTTTGGAGTCGATATTTTAAATGCCTATATTTTTGTAGTCGATATTATGTCAGTGATCCATACATACATATACATATACATATACATATGCATATATATATATCTGTGTGTGTGTGTGTGTATTTTCGTTTATTCCTCCACCACTGTGCTGCTTCTCCTCAATGCAGTGGGTGCTGTCATCAACGAGGGTTGAACTCGCGTATTATAACAGTTAGGTATTCAGCCACGGAACAAGAGACATGAACACGAAGGGTACCGCAAGTATTTTAATTTATTGCCATACAGACACTCAAAACAGACGCATTTCGGCTTCTGCCTTTTTCGATGCCAGTGAGCCGCGTCACATCTTAAATGTACAATGTTTAACTTGCTTTGCCACATTTCCTATTTATGCCATGAATCGCCTTAACATTACAATAATCCAAATGTACAGACAAATCAAATCAAAAGCTCATTATACCAACTCATACCTTTTATATTAATTATTCAGTGGTTGATATAAACCTCAACATACAGCATCTATATTCATACTGACATTGATTACTTTTACGCAGATAGTGCACTCAGTACTAGTCATATCATGTTTCACTGTTGTGAGCAAGAATACATAGGTGTTGGGGCATGGCCAACTGCTGATCATAATGGCCGCAGCCTAGGAACGCTCTGGGCGGCCGCCACGAAATACCCCAGTAAATCCGCTAGAGTATCTGACCAAACTGCCAGAGCCTGTTCCTGATGTGTGTGGGAGGCTAGCAGTGCCCGTGCAGATAGTGATCTGCCTACTAGGAGTCCCCGGGGATTCATCAGGGCAGAGCAAGGACATGACAGTGGGAGCCGGCCAAGAGACTAGGCGACGTTGGCTGAGGCCTCGCTGTGAGACTGCAGCTTGGCAGGCCTCGCGTAGAGACCACGGAACAATAAAGATCTGCACCTGCAACCCCGGAGGATGATACCGGACTTCTGTGCAGCAGAGGCACCGGAGAGGTGAGGAGTTGGCCCGCGCCCGAGATAAGTGCGGCTCTGAGGAAGGCCTAGAGAACTGGTTCAGGGGGAATGGGGCAGCCCTGAAAATAGTGACACAAGCTATGGGAGTGACGAGAGGAGGGGTGAGAAAGAGGACACACTGATCACACCGATTTGCCCCCCTCGCCGTTCCCTGAAAAACCGGGAGACACGACAGCCCCATACCCCCCGGGACACCTGATGAAACATCAGTATGGGTGTGCGCTATTGGGGCAAGGCTACCAAATTGGCTGTGCATTGTTGAGAGTGCTGCCAGCTGAATGACCTGATGGCACAAGAAGCAGTACATGAAACTGGTACGTGGCACTGCACAACACAGGGAGTCGGGAAGACTGTACTCCACACTGCAGCGGCTTTTGGCAAGTGGTGGTGCAAGCAATGGGGGGCGCGAGGTCCCAACGTATCGTGGGTCGCTGCCTGGTCCCCATTGGACACCAGACTGCCCGGCCACCCTCCATCCCCAGTGATCTCATACAACGAGCCACAAGAACTGGCGACATGAGGTGTGGCAATTGCAATTACCACTGCAGTTGGACAAGTCATAGACCATCGGGAGAGGGTACTCTGTGCCACAGCAGACGCCGGGTGAGGTGTGGTGAGTGTTAGGGGGTCCATACAGGTCACAGGTGGCGGTCTCAAATCAGGTAGGCAGCGGGCCACCCTCCTAGCCTCCCACCCCCTTCTCCCCTTCAAACGGCAGGTGAAGGTGCTCCTGAAAGGGACACAGGACAGCCCTCCAAAATGAAAATGGACAAGTACGCCGAATTGAGAGTAGAGGCGCACACAGGTAAAGAAGATACCTGCACTACCCTCACCCAAGCGCAAAGCACGAAAAAGGATGACTCTCCAAACCTGCAAGATATCATGGCTGCTATACAAAAGGTGCAAAACATACTGGAAAACAAGATCGACACGTCTCGACAGAGGTGACCTTGATACGAGTGGATCTGCGAAATATGGGGCCATGGGTCAAAGAAAATAATGGTTCCATCATAGCGCTCCAAACTGAGATTAAAGCTCTCCGAATTCAAGTAAGGGAATTGAAAGAACTGACACAAGTATTGGAAAACAGAATGGAAGATGCCGGGGATTGCTCTAGGCGAAACAACGTCTGCATTCTTGGTGTGCCGGAAAGAGCGAAGGGCCCGGCTTTCGATCTGTTCATTGAAGACTTGATCCTTCAACATCTCCAACCCAAAAGTTTGTCAAAATATTTCTCGGTGGGGCGCACCCATTGAGTGCCGGAAGCTGCGCCACAACCTGGAAACCCCCCGCATCCAATCGTCGACCGAATCTTCAACTTTAGGGACAGGGATGTGATACTACAGGCGGCTTGCACAGCTCCCCTGGTGAAATGGGAAAACAACATGATCATGTTCTTTCTGGACTTTACCCTTAGAGTTCAAAGACTGAGGCGCTCATTCCTAGAGGTGAAAAAAGCTCTAGGATAAAAAGAACTGAAATATGCAATGCTATTCCCGGCCAGACTAAGGGTTGTGACCCATTACAAAACTTGATTTTTTTAAACTCCGGAGGAAGCCTAGTCCTGGCTGGAGGGATGGCGAAAAGTCGGCCTAGAAGGAGTTACAGGAAGAGAGACGACAGGGAAAATGGTGCCACACAGAGGAGGACCAACAAGAGATGTCTCCGTGTGACGAACGAGGAAGCAAGAACGTTTAGGGACAGATCACCCAAAATGAAAGATGCCATGGCTTCTCCAAGGACGAGAAACTTAAACAGGGGAATAGTATAATATGCAAGCAGGGGGAAACATTCCTGAAGGAATATTTGGTTTGTAATTTCCAGAAGAAACTTTACATGGTTTAAGAAGCCATAAGAACTCTACAGTGAGCGGATATTAGGCTAGACTGGGACACAGTTTGGCAGTGAACATACATGATTACGTTGGGGGTTACGAATGGCCGGGGCTGCGGCTTCTGCTCCCCTAGTGTTTAAAATGTGTTTTGGGCTTGGAAGCACTCTGCATAGTTGGGGTGGCGGGCAGTTTAAACCCATAGTGCAGGGAGACTGGGAGGGAGGAGAAGTTAGGGAAAGGGATTGTTTTATTTGTACAAGTTTTTGCCATCCATGACAACTGCATCAACAAAAAACAAGGACTGACGACTTACCAACTGGTTTGTGGCCCGCACATTGGGTTGTCCATATATCCTTGGGTTAACTTAGACCATCTGTATGCCTTTGAATGTTTTAAGAAATACCCGGAACCATCCCATGGACACAGTTGGCCTCCAGAGACTAAACATTTTGACTCCCCTAGGTAAAAATAAAGGGTTCAAAGTACTTTCTGGGAATGTAAACGGGCTGGGGGACAGAATAAAAAGAGGGATAGTCCTCCAATACTTCAAAAGACATACACCGGACATGGTTCTCCTGCAGGAAATGCATATTCAGGGTACCCAATAGGGTGCACCCAACCGAAGGGGCTATAAATTAATTGTGTGCTCCGGATACACTAGGGGCTCCAGAGGAGTCGTTATGTTAATGCGGACTTCCTTTCCCTTTCCAAACCCAAGGGTTACACATGACCCACAGGGAAGACTAGTGGCGGTTACTGGTGGCTGGGAGGGCCACATCTTCAATATAATATCACTGTGCATTCTACCAGACAGCAATCCCTGGTCTTGCTGGAATTAGGGCCTCTTCTCCTGAATCTCCCAGAACGGGTAGTGATGATTGGGGTGACTGCAATGCGGCCCTGTCCCCGATGTTTGACCGTTACCCACCGCAGCCACAAGAGCAGGCGGGTACATCATTAAGCGACTTTGTGCCTGCCATGGGTTTACAAGACATTTGGAGGGGTCTCAACCCCAATTCACGACAATATACATATCTCTCGGGGGCTCATTGTAGTATGTCACGCATTGAATATTTATTTACGCTGGCCCAACAGGCACCCCATTTCTGAGATGCTTAAAATTTGGCTTGTGGGATATCAGACCATTCTTCAATTTGCATTCACTATGAAATGCCAGAACCTAGACAGAGACAATCAGGCATGATCAATCCCTGGTATTTTCAAATCCCCACTATCAGATCTAAAATCCAAGAAGCATCGGATCAGTATATTGCCAAAAATACTGGCACAGTGAACTCGGCCTGAGTCTTCTGGGAGGCATACAAGACAGTGAACAGGGCATCTCTTTAATAGTGGGTGAAAAAAAGTAGAAACATACACAAATAGACGAGATGGAACAAGACATCCAAGCTCTGGAGGCTCTCTTGATCACTAATAATGAGGCAGGGTGAAACACTAGATGGTGCTAAAAGAGGCTGAGCCGAAGAGGCAGCAAAAGTCAGATATTGGGCAATGCAACAAAACCTCTAGAAGGTGGGAGATAGAGCAGGCAAACTACTGGCGTGGTTAGATAAAAAATCAGAGGCCTCTAAATGGGTACGAGAAGTGAAGAAAGGAGATGGAACCGCTGTCCAGGGAAGGAGTCAAATTGCTGAAGCGTTTGTGGACTATTATGAGCATCTATATGCTTCGGACTCCGATACCACAGTCACTGAATCGTGGGAGTTACTGGCCATGCTCCAGATGCTGCGCCTTGATTCAGAGGAAAGGGAAAAGGACCTCTTGGAGCAGGACTTGAGAGAGTCTGAGATAGCCAAGGCGATCAGAGTTCTCAGATCAGGTAAAGTAGGCGATCCTAATGGTCTGCCAATTGAATTATACAAAATAACATCTATTAAAGTGCTACCCCTGTTACATAATGTGTTTAATGAAAGCTATATTAATGGGATACTCCCTAGAGACCAGCGAATAGCTAGTATTGAGGTGATTCCAAAGCCGGGTAATCCCCCTAATGAGTGCGGCTCATTCAGGCCGATCTCTCTTTTGAATGCGGAGCCTAAAATCCTGGCTGAGCTTATGGCAAATCGCCTGCTCCAGGCAATACACACATTGGTTCACTCTGACCCATCGGGCTACATGCTGAGATGCAACACAGCTCTTAATCTTAGATGATTACAAGGGGTGACTGGTAGAGCAGCGACCATTGAGGGAGATGCGTTAGTAGTATCGCTAGACACACGCATGGCATTCGACGCGGTGGAATGGCAATTTTTATATGCAGTATTGGAGAGATTGGGCTTTGGGCCAACATTTTTAAATTGGACTACACTCTAGTATGCCGAGCCCTTGGCACAGATCTCGGTAAATGGGAATGTACCTATAGTGTTTGAGCTCCGGATGGGAACAAGGCAGGAATGCCCGCTGTCCCCTCCTGTTATTTGCACTGGTTCAGGAGCCCTTAGCGGCCTGGATTCGGGAAGATCCCATGATCCGCGGACTACAATGGATGTCAGAGTGGGAAGAAAACATTTCTTTATGTGCGGACGATGTCCTTGTGTATGTAGCGAACCCAAGGGTCACGATTCAGAGGATGCTAAATATATTTGAGCTGTTACGTAAGTATTCGGGGTACACAATAAACAGGGGCAAATCAGTGATATATGTCTTAGCAGGAAGTCAGCCTGCACTCCCCAGTGGATGTCAACTCCGAACAGATACAAAGGGGTTTCGATGTTTGGGTATATACATTACTAAGAACCCCACAAGCTTTTATGAAAAAAACGTGGCCTCCAGTTGAACCGCCTGAAAAGCGATATCCATCACTGGCCCTCGTTGACCTGTCCCTTTTAAGTAGAGCTGCACTTTTTAAACTGATGGCTTTGCCCAGATTTCTCTATGTGCTTCACAATATGCCTTACCCAGTGCCCCCCCCCCCCAGTATTTCCAGCAAATAGAAGCACCTGGACAACAGCTGTTGTGGGACAGGGGGCTTCACGAATCTCATTAACAAAGCTGACCAGGGGATGGCACGAAGGAGGTGTGGCACTCCCTTCACTTAGACACTACTACTGGGCAGCCCAGCTCGCTGTTATCAACTATTGGGTACACAAACCCAGAAAGAGCCTGCAAACCAGATGGCCCGTCATAATATACTGCCAGGCGGATATCTTAGGGGACTATACGAGGGAGGTGCCGCTGATTCCTTCCACCCCCATCTTCATCTGCACTCTGGGTCTGGCAGGAGGGAACCAGGGTGTTGGGCTGTCATGGCAGACTCACCTTGATGACTCCCTTGTGGGACTCAAAGAGGCTGGGCCTGTTGAGACTCCGGGCGGGATTCAGTGGGTGGGACACGATTGGGATCACGAGGGTGGGTCACCTTTGCGAGGAAGGGGACATCAAGATTTCCCCGGCTCTACAGAAGGAATATCAGATGCCACAATCTGAAAAATTCAGATGCCTTGAAATTACCCACGTACAAAGGGCAACAATATCCAAGGGGATAGTATTGCCAGAGGCATCCCCACTTGAGGACAGGCTGCTGGATGACTATCTGGCTACAAAAGCGACATCACTGGTATACCGTAAACTTAGAAATAATCTCCCAGACCCGTGACAATGCTTCGGAACAGGTGGGAGGAACACCTGGGTGCTCTGGACGATGAGGACTGGGTAGAGGCCATGGCCTCACCCAGAGAGGTGGCCATATGCCTGCGTTTCAAACTAATACAGCTCAAGATTCTTCACAGGGCCTACTACGCATGTACCACCCAGGTGAAAATGGGGATACTCACCTCGCCACTATGCCCAAGGTGTTGTGGACAGGGAGATACCTTTTTCCATCTGCGGGGGGAGTGCCCTCCACTCCAACAATACTAGGCAGCAATACTAATGACTTTGAGGGACGTTTATAATGTGGAGGAGGATAAATCAGTTCAGTATGGTGGATCATTCCCAACGTTAGATTGTTTGGCAAGCCTCTTTAACTCACTCCTGGGGAATGTGTTCTTTTTAATTGGCGGGGTTTTCAACTGCCATTTTGAACCTCTCTATGGTCTTACAAAATCTATTACTAGTGATGAGGATTCAATATGGTCAATCCCGGTAGCTAATGCATACTCGATAAGGGGGTGGACCCCTCTTGTTTTACAACTGACCTCTCTTACCCTCACTTATTCTTTGAGGGCTTGTAATGGTCGATTTCCTGATGATGATCCAGGGCATCCCACTTTTGAGAGACCTGGCGAGGTATCAATAATTGATTACATCCTATTAAGTGTTGAAATCTGGCATAGCGTTGTAAAGTTTACTGTTAACCTACGTGAAGAAAGCGACCACAATCCTTTGGTTGCACTGTTGGACTTCCAATTGGAAGAAACAGAATTAGGCCTTGATAACCCCCACCTAAATAATCTAGTCGTTGTTGAAGGAGGGAGACGTATTCGCTGGGCAACAATATCTCAATCCCCGGAAACAATGTCAGATATGTATAATAGTATTATTCCCCTCTTAGAAAAGGCAAGCCTCATACCGGAAACTCTGCTAATTTAGAACCTGGTAACAACTTAGGGAAAATCCACCAGGATATGGTTACAATCCTGGCAGACTTTTTTATAGCAGCAGGTCTGCTAAATGTAAGCACTGTAGTTATATTAACCCCTGCTATAATAGGATGTTTAGGGATGCTAAAAGAGTCCTGCTTTCATGCCTGAAGGGGGGTGATGGCACGCGCATTAGGGAAGCCAGGGCTTATTTTAGGAAAATTCTCTTACAAGCAAAATCAGAATGGGAAATGGACAGATGGCAGGCTATTAAGAATGCTTTGGACCTAAAATATATTAGAGGCTTTTGGAATCTAGTCCAAAATGGGAAATCCGAGGGTAGGACTTCTTTCGAGCCTAACATTGATGAGGAAGCCTGGCGTCTTTATTTTAAGGATTTATATTCAAGCCCACTTATTGCATCGAGTGTGAGTGAGATCGCAGTGTGTTGTCTAACCCCTGATCCTCTATGGGATATACCCCTTTGCAATATGGCTGAGATATTATCTGCCTTAGCCAAGCTATTACCTAATAAAGCACCGGGGTTAGATAGAATCCCCAGGGACCTGTATAAAAATGAACAGGTTGTGTGGGCTCCATACCTGCAAACATTATTTAATGCAATGCTTCATGGCCTTCCAGCCCCCTCTACGTGGGCTGGTGCCAAGATTATCCCTATCTACAAAAAAGGGTCCCCCATTGAGCCTGCAAACTATAGGCCAATCAGCCTAATTGATGTAACACAAAAAATATTTGCTAGAGTGTTACTTGGAAGACTCCAGAATGGATGGAAGACCTTGATGTCCTGACTACGCTTCAAGCAGGCTTCAGAGCTAAAACCTCAACCATAGATCAGCTGTTTAGGTTACAGCTGATCTATTGGAAGCATGTGGTGCTGGAGGGAAGGAGTCTGTACCTTACCTTCGTGGACTTGAAATCAGCGTTTGATATGGTGGACCGCGACCAGCAGGGTATCATGCTGGACATGGGTGTCCCACCGTATCTTTGTTACCAGCTCAAATGCCTCCACAAGGGAACATTTGCTTGAGTAAGGTTTGGCAAGAATGGGCAGCTAACGACTCCTTTCCCTGCTGGTAAGGGGGTAAGGCAGGCTGTGTGCTTGCTCCGACCCTCTTTTCCCTCTTCCTTAACGGGTTAATTGAAGATCTACTTGCTGTTAAGGACATAGGGCCAGATGTAGGAGCCCTAATACCGGTCGGTAACGGCCGAATTCGGCCATTACCGACCGGTATTAGGGTTTCCAGATGTAGGGGGCCTATATTTTACCGATTCTGTAAATTTACTGAATCGGTAAATTTACATGTAGGTGGGACTCTTCTGAGTCCCAAAGGCCCTTTAGAATCAGTATTTTACCACCCAATCCTATTGGGTGGTAAAATACCGAATACAGGTGTGTATGCACATCTGTGCATGCACACCTGTGCAATGTGACACACAGACATGCCCTTAGGGCATGTCTGTGTGCCACATGGCACACAAGTCCGGAATTGGGGTGCTAGAGGGTGTCAAAGTGACACCCCTGCACCCTTGCAACATTCGGAATTTACCGAATCGGTAAATACCGATTCGGTATTCCACATTGATTCCTATGGGCTTCAAGGCCCATAGGAATCAATGGGGGATACCGATTCGGTATTTACAGAATCGGTAAATACCGAATCTTACCGATTCGGTATTTACCGATTCAGAATTACCTACATTTCCCCCCCACTAATTTACCACTTCTTAAATACCGAATCGGTATGATTTGGTATTTTAGAAGTGGTAAATTAGATTTACCTACATCTGGCCAATGGACTCTCCAAAACTATCACACCGTAAATTTCCTGCATTTATGTTTGCGGATGACACTCTGCTCCTCTCGAAATCCCCAATGGGGATGCAGCGTGTCTTAAATGAATTCAGTCAGTTTTGTAAAAAGGGGGACTTGGTGGTAAACATCAAGAAGACAAAATATATGGTCTTCAATCCCAACTCCATAAACTGTCCACATCCAAGAATGGATGATAGACCCTTGGAGAGGGTCCCTATCTTCGGATACTTAGGCCTCACTTTAAATGATAAAATGGGGTGGTGACAGCAAATCAATAAGGCCAACCTGAAGTTAACTCAGGCTATTGGGGGGGATTTAAAAAGTCCATAAGAGTTGTGTTTTAAAGGTTATAAGCCCGCCGTTAGAAATCTATCAAGTCCAAGCTAAGGCAGCAACTTTATATGGGGCAGAATTGTGAGGGCATAGTCCATCTAATGCCATTACTGTGACTGAAAATAATTGTATTAGACAAACTTTGACCCTGCCTAAAAGTACACCCCTAGTTCCTCTACGGTTGGACTTGTATATCCTCCCAATTGCGGACCTAGACTCCTCAAGCCCATTACTATACTGGCGACAGCTGTGGAGTACACCAGAGCTAGGCCACTATAGGGAGGAACTAAAAGTGGTAATGTCAACTCTGGGGGCTGGAAGCATACCCTGGCTGTCTTTTGTTAGGGACTTTTTTCGTGCCATCGGAAAGGAGGATTTATGGACCACACCTGAGGAATCCTGCCTAGCTATCTAAAAAAATCTTTAGCTTGTGCAGTGAAAGAGTACAAATTGATAAGAATTTTATAGGCAGCCAATCCTTTAAGTCTAACCTATGGTTTCTTGGATTTTAAGTTCCAATATAAATTTGAGCTGGTGTTGGACTTAATACAACCGCCATTAGCTAAGAAGTTGTTTTTGCAATTCAGATATGGGCTGCTCCCGCTACACGCTTTAACCAACAAGTGGGCGGGCGCCTCCCATGGCCTATGTTCTGGATGCCTAATAGAGGAAGAAACAGAAACCCATGTTATGTTCTTTTGCTCGGCATATAAGCAGGCTAGGTCCAAGTGGGTTATACAACTTTGCAGAAACCTAGGTATTAGGAACTATCTTGACTTTTTTAGGATCCTAAAATCTGATATCAACCCGGTTTATGTTGTTGCAATTTCGAAATTTCTGTTTGCTATGTGGTGCAAACAAAGGCACCTACAAAAGTACTCGATATGATAATAAGTAATAGTAGCTCCTACTTGGTGTTTGTTGTGATTATTCATCCTGTAATAAATGAGCCTGTAAATGCAGGTATTTGCTGATTAATATATGTGAGAGATAGAATTACCTGCAAATGGGCTGGCACTTCGATCCTGGGCTTGACTAAAACATTGGATGTGAATAACTTTTTTTTAATATACCTTTATCTTAAATTATATTCTTAATGTATGTTTAAAAGCTTGAATTTCCCATAATGATGATTTTTGCATTTCTACCTTACTACGTTTTTGTTTTTACATTAGTATGTCGATTAACCAGTGTTCATCATGAGTTGTATTTATTTCCTGATTTGGATTTTAATGTGATGTAAATTTGTATGTGCTTTATGGCTGTAATAGCCGAAATAAAGTCTTTTGATGATGATGATGATGTATATTTGTCTACCAAAATTTTACTTTTTTGAAATTAGGAAGCTGTTAAGCGACTGAGAAAATGGGTAGGCTGAGTGAACAGATGTGTAAAGGGGATGCTGTACTTATGAAGTTGTTACTCTAATTATTTTAAAGCCCCTTTGAAACTACATTACGCCTCAAATTACTAGAAATCCATACCTCTTATCACATTTTAACCCACCAATTTCATAACTGCTTCAAGTGTATGTGGCCTAACGGCTAGAGCGGTAGACCTCAAAGCTGGGGAACCGGGTTTGAGTCTCAGCAGGGATGCTCAATATACTGTGATTCTCGGCAAATCACTTAATCTCCCTGTGCCTAACAAAAATAAATGTGACGTTCAGTAACGCAATGGGTGCTCATGTAAAGTGCTCTGATACCTTCGGGTTTAGTTCGCACTTCAGCTTGCTCCTCAGTAAATCTTTATATACAACAGGATAAAATACTGATTATGTAATGTCATAAACATAAAGAAAGCCCTAAAATATATCATAATACCTAATAAAAAGAGTTTGCCAAATTAAGAAATAGTGTTTAATAGTATCTAATACCATAAATTGCTAATATACAACATTTTAAGTAGACCATGTTTGTAACAAATATTTTTATAGAAAGAAAGAAAAGTACCATCATATTGTATGCACATAAAGTCTACAAAAAACAGTAGTGCTCTTGGAGTGAAGTGATCAAAGACAACAAACCAAGAAAGTCCGGTAAGTCTATCAGGCAACAGACAAAAATCGTAAAACAAATATAATTAATAATAATTCTGCTGAAATATACAAGTCCAATAAGCTAATAAGAATCAAAACTGCTACTAGATAGTCATCTTTTTGCCATATATTGTCGATAGCGTTTCAATCCAAGCAAGACAGTTTCAGGGTCATCATCAGATTTCATTTGAATTTAGGTTTTGTATAGCGCTCGGATGCCCGGAGGCGTCTTGGCGCTGCTGCTGCCTTATGCGTTGCTGACGAGAGATTGGTTACTGCTGATTACTAGCTTGTGAACAGCCAAGTTTTTTTCTTATTGCCATTGGTAGGCTGTTCCACAGTGTAGTTGCTTTCAATAGAAAGGTTCTGCCTCCCCAGGTAATACGCTTTGCTCTTGGAAGGTATAATAGGCTTTCAATCAATCAATCATCGTATTTATATAGCGCACTACACACCCAGAGGGTCTCAAGGCGCTGGGGGGGGAGGGGGGGGGGGGGGAATCTGCTACTGCTCGAACAACCAGGTCTTGAGTTGCTTCCTGAAGGTGAGGTGGTCCTGGGTCAGGCGGAGGTGGGTGGGGAGGGAGGTCCATGTCTTGGCGGCGAGGTAGGAGAAGGACCGTCCCCCTGTGGTGGCTCTGCGGATGCGGGGGACAGCGGCGAGGGCGTGGCTGGTCGAACGAAGCTGGCGTTTGGGAGCGTAGAAGTTGGGGCGGCTGTTGAGGTATCCTGGTCCTTGGCTGTGTAGGGCTTTGTGTGCATGGGTGAGGAGACGGAAGGTGATTCTCTTGTTGACCGGGAGCCAATGCAGATCTCTCAGGTGTCCGGAGATGTGGCTGCGACGGGGGATGTCCAGGATGAGTCGTGCTGAGGCGTTCTGGATCCGCTGGAGTCTCTTCTGGAGTTTGGCGGTGGTTCCGGCGTAGAGGGTGTTGCCGTAGTCCAGACGGCTGGTGACGAGGGCCTGGGTGATCGTCTTCCTGGTCTCGGTGGGGATCCACCGGAAGATCTTACGTAGCATGCGCAGGATATTGAAGCATGACGAGGAGACGGCGTTGACTTGTCTCGTCATGGAGAGGGAGGAGTCCAGGATGAAGCCCGGGTTGCGTGCGTGGTCTGTTGGTTTGGGTGCGCTGCCTAGGGCGGGGGGCCACCAGGAGTCATCCCAGGCGGAGGGTGAGGATCCCAGGATGAGGACTTCCGTCTTGTCCGAGTTCAGTTTCAGTCGGCTGTTCCTCATCCAATCGGCTATCTCTTTCATCCCTTCGTGAAGGTTGGCTCTGGCGGTGGCGGGGTCGTTGGTAAGGGAGAGGATCAGCTGGGTGTCGTCGGCGTAGGAGATGATGTTGAGGTTGTGCTGGCGTGCGATGTCTGCGAGGGGGCTCATGTAGATGTTGAAGAGGGTCGGACTGAGCGAGGAGCCTTGAGGGACGCTGCAGATGACTTTGGTGGCTTCAGATCTGAACGGGGGGAGGCGGACTCTCTGTGTTCTTCCGGCGAGGAAGGAGATGATCCACTCCAGTGCCTTCTCCTGGACTCCGACGTTGCTGAGGCGTTGTACTAGGGTACGATGGCAGATAGTGTCGAAGGCCGCGGAGAGGTCGAGGAGGATGAGGGCCGCTGTTTCTCCGTTGTCGAGCAGCGCTCGGATGTCATCGGTGGCTGCGATCAGGGCGGTCTCGGTGCAGTGGTTGGCCCGGAAGCCGGACTGCGAGGGGTCGAGGGATCCGTTCGTCTCGAGGAAGGCGGCCAGCTGCTTGTTGACGGTCTTCTCGATGACTTTTGCAGGAAACGGGAGCAGCGAGATGGGGCGGTAGTTCTTGAGGTCGGTGGGGTCAGCCGATGGCTTCTTGAGTAGAGCGCTGAGTTCGGCGTGCTTCCAGCTCTCCGGGAAGGTAGCGGTGTCGAAGGAGGTGTTGATGATGTCCCGTAGGTGGGGTGCGATGATAGCGTCGGCCTTGTTGAAGACGTGGTGAGGGCAGGGGTCGGTCGGAGATCCGGAGTGGATGGAGTTCATCGTGCGGATGGTGTTTTCGGTGCTGATCGGAGTCCAGGCGCGGAGGGTGGTGGTGGGGGGCAGTGGTTCGGTCGTGGTGCACGTCGGTTGAGTGCTGAAGCTGTTGTGTATGTCCGCGATCTTGTTGTGGAAGTAGGAGGCGAGGGAGTTGCAGAGGTCTTGCGAAGGGGTGATGTCGTTGTTTCCGGCGTTGGGGTTGGACAGCTCTTTGACGATGTTGAAGAGTTCTTTGCTGTTGTGTGCGTTGTTGTCCAGTCGTTCCTTGAAAGCAGTTTTCTTGGTGGCGCGGATGAGTTGGTGGTGTTTCCGGGTGGCGAGCTTGAGGGCAGTCATGTTGTCCGGTGTTGGGTCTCTGCGCCAGGTTCTCTCGAGGGCTCGGCAGTTCTTCTTGGAGCTCTTGAGTTCGTCGGTGAACCATGGGGCTTTCTTGCTGCCGGGTCTGCTGGGCGGGGTCCTCAGGGGGGCGAGCTTGTCTGCGCAGTCGCTGATCCACGTCGTGAGGTTGGTGGCTGCCTGGCTAGGGTTCGTTGTGCTGGTGGGAGGGTTCGTGCTCAGGGAGGACGCGAGCTGGTCGGCTGTGATCTTGTTCCAGTTCCTGCGTGCAGCCTGTTGCTGGTGGTGGTGGATCGTGGTCCTTGCGAAGCTGAAGTGGACGCAACTGTGGTCCGTCCAGTGGAGTCCGGTGGCGTGGCTGAAGGCGATGTCCTTGCTGGATGAGAAGACGGGGTCGAGTGTGTGTCCGGCGTAGTGGGTGGGGGTGGTCACCAGTTGCTTGAGTCCCAGGTTGGCGAGGTTGTCCAGCAGGGTGGTGGTGTTGCGGTCGTTGTTGTTCTCCAGGTGGAAGTTGAGGTCCCCGAGGAGGATGTAGTCAGCGGAGCAGAGGGCGTGCGGGCTGATGAAGTCGGCGATGTCTTCACTGAATTGTGTGCGTAGTCCAGGCTTGCATCTGAGGATCTGAGCTTTCTGCCTGAGGATTATCAGGCAAAGTTTGCACTAAAATAGCTTGGTCCTGAGTTATGCAGTGCTATAAAGGTTATGCATAAGGTTTGAAACTCCAGGCGTTTTGCTATGCGTAGCCAATTGAACTTGAGTAATTTAATTAAATTAATAATTACAAGATAAAAGGTTCTCCTAAGCAGCACACAGGAAAATGACCTGGAATACAATGAAGATGTATACCTGGAGGAATAATGTATGCATGGGGTTAGGAAAAGAGAAGCAAAAAAGTGCTAGGTGCATATAGGAGAAAAACCCATGCAATTTACAGACTAATTTGAAGTTAGTCTTCAAGAATTGTAAATTCAAAAAAATATAGTTATGACACATAATAGGCAGTGGCATAAAATGAAGACAAATGTTAATATGCACTTACCTGGAGGGCAGAACACGTCTAAGGCAGATAGCATGGAGTCAATTCAGTTGTGAATCCATGACAAAAAGTGGAGCCACAAATCCTGAATGAATGAGGGTTCAAATTGGTCTGCTAATCAGTTAAAGTTGGCGTATGTGGAAAGGGCCTGATACAATCGGAAGGGCTCCTGAAGGAAGGTGAAAAATCCCAATGATTAATAAATGCCAGGATAGAGCTGGAGAAGCGTATGCAGAGATGGTGCAGGAGGTCCATTCGCATCAAAAGAATGTTGATTCACTTATGCAGGCAGTCGCTTCACAAAGCCTTCACAACGGTTTAGCAAGAGAATAAATATTGCTTCAATAGGAGCATACTCTTCAGTTGTTGAATAGAGTAGATGCTCCAAATTATGATGAACTCAAAAAGCATTTTATATTCGTGTTTCCTTCATTCCATATTTGAGTTAAAACACAATAATCTTCCATTTAGAACACAGGCAACTGGTATATCGAGGTGCCACTTTTTTTTTAATTGAATAACTAGCCATTATCATCCTATTGAAGCAATATTAATCCGTACTGCACCAGTGGTGTTTTATGTTGCAAGATGCTTCAGCAAAGTAGAAATGGGGTTCTTGTGCAAGATGTACAGACTCATGTGAATCTGTGGCTCAATTCTGGCAAACAACTGGGAGCCCTACAGAAAATACATGGGCCAACACTGTAATAGATTGTGTGCCCAAGTGTAATATAGTTGAGCGGAGACCAGAGGAAAATTGAGTTTGGCCAGATAAGATTTCCAGCTAAAGCCCTAAAAGACATAAAAGACAGCTAATGATACTTCTCACATGCAACCAGTAAATGATAGAATGGAAAAACATTGTGACTACAAGACTCGCATAGGAATACATTGTATGGACCTCAAAGGCTGCCACAAAGCAAGCTTGTGCTTGCATTTCCATCAACTCCTTATTTTTTTGTACAATTGGTTGAAGGCTCTTGCTAAGAACCCAAGGAGGGGGAAGGTAGAAATTTACAGAGTGTGTGCTGGTAAGAAATTGAGCTCAATTAAGAGTTGGCAGAGCAGAGTCCCCAGTCGGCTCGGATGCCGGCATAGAAGTACCTACGGACAGAGCGGTGCTTCATTAATTTCCTGAGCCGCAGCCAGGTGGGGTGAGGTCTCTACTTCTTACGACACTGTGACATGCACAGTCCACAAGATAGGACAAGGAGAGGACACCTAGGGAACCAGGTGATCTCTTAGCTTGTCTTATTATGATTTCTTAGTAATTATGAAATCACACGTTATTTTCTTTTCTCACATTTGCAGTAGCATTAGTCATATAGGTCCTGAAGAAAGCAAGGACTCAGTTGTCCACGAGATTTGCTGAAACATGTTGACCTCTCATCACACTTAGGCAGCTATCCTCATAAACTGCTGTTGACTTTTTAATATTGGAGGAGTTAGTAGCACCAGAATAAACTTTTACAGTACTCCCTCACCCAATTTTAATACACATTTTTTCACACTTTTATTGTTTTGCACTGCAACATCAGTCACTCTGTTTCATCCTTGAACTCTGATACAGAATAGCAAGACCATACAGACACCTGGCTGAGTGGATGAAGGCTGTTCCATCTTGTCCTCATCCATCAAAGGTAGGTGTTCCACTCTTTGGTCAATAAGGAATCCCAAATGATGAAGGGCGGTTCCGTGTGGTGACTGATGGGTATCCTTTACTGACCCTCTTTGAGGTCTGGGAACTAACCTTGAGGTTCAGGATAAATATAGTGTACGTGTTTGGTGTTTCTATCACTTTAGGCATCTTGTTTAGACCCTTTGACACTTTTGTGTTGTTAAGTCATGCGAGGGAACGTGTCAAAGCTTGGTCTCTAAACTCCCTTGGGCCCCAACCCCACCGTGTTATTATTATTGTTCCAGAGCAGAGTCACCTGCTTTGATAACGTTGTAGTTCTCCCCACTGCATTTAGAGATGGTGGACCCACTACGTTTCTGACGGTGGAAATCTTGACCTGACTCCCATTCCTTAGGTCATACTGACGATTGCTCCACCTTATTTAGAGCACCAGATTAGCAAACTCGTCTGCCTTTACTGCCACAGCTGCACTGGCTGTTGCTCTGAAGGCAGTGAGAAGCACACCAGTGAGGCATGGATCTCACAATATCGCAGGCGGTCATGAGCCGCAAGGCAGGGCCTCTGCTGACCTGGTGGACTGGCTTCCAGCTTAAAATGACATCCAGTGACAGCTCCCCAAATGCCAGATATCTAGCTGAGAAAAGTAGACGTCTTTGTTGCAGGGCCCTTAGGAATCTGCCTAATTTGAGACGATTGCTGCATAAGGAGTGCATCATTATGTGATCAAGAGAAAGTTTTGTCCAATTAGGAAGGCCACATGGAGAGTCTCATTTTAAACACTTCACATCTTTGCATCTACACAGCCGAGATTGGGTTCGTAATAACACAGTACACTAAAATGTGCAAGTCCTGCTCAGTCAATAAATTTACCAAACTGTGTGTGTATGTGCGCGCGCGCGCAATTGCAGAGATTGTTTACAACAGGCTCAAGCATTGTATCTATTGTTAGAGTGAATTGTCTAATAACAAGTACTTAAAACCACAATTAGTCATAGACGGTTAAAATTGTGGGGAAGAGAAGGTTAGATCAATATTACGCTTGCATACAGTATATTTTATTAATTCCTATGTGCATAGCAGCCTTTAACAGCATTAAAGGCAGATGTTATAGAACACAACAAATGCCCTCCTTGTCTGTTTTCAAATCTCCTAAGCTGTGAATAGCCGTCCTGGGACCTTATTTCACACTTTTTCTGTTTGAGCCATGGTGCACCTTCAAATAGGTGCACCATATGCAAACAGAGAAAGAGGGATATTCTCAAGATCGTGTGATAACCATCGCAAAAGTAACTTAACGCAACTTCCAACATCGCAGTCTATCACTGGAAAATGACGCTGTGTTAACCAAGCATTCTCAACACCGCGGTACCGTGTGATAGTCTCCAGATAACGCATCAAATTTCCACGTTAAAATCAACGCCACACCTCAAAAATCCGAAACGCAAACGCAAAAAATCCTGCAATGAGGCCAATCAGGGTACAAAAAGCAGCGAAAACCAGCGACAGGCCTGCAAATCCCACGTGTCTGGCGGGGAAATGGACTATTAAAGCTCCAAATACAACACACCAGAAACAATCCAAAGTGCGTAGCAACATGGATGCACCCTGACTGAGCGCGGAGGCCGACGCGAACCCCACAGACCACCAGCAAGGAACAATGGAGTCGGGGAAGGACAGGGAGAAGAGGGAGAGGAAAACTGGGTGCAGTCCGCAGGAAAACCAGATCAGCGTCACAGAGGTGACAGAACACTACCATCAACTGGCCCACAATTAGACTACCGGAAATGCAGTTGGAGTGTCAAGGAGGCCAATCGAGGAGGCCAAGAGGCGCTGGCATGATGTGAAAATTTAAAACAGGCACAAAGCCACTGCCAACAGGAAGTCAGCAATGGTGACAGGAGGCCGGGAGTCCTGTGCTACAGGAGGAGCTGGAGGAAACGGAAGCCACAGTCATCAGTGTGGAGACGGTGCAAGGAGTTGGGAGTCCGGACACAGCTCGGGAGGACATGACACAACATCAACAGGGTGAGTAACCACCAGGGACTGGGAGGACAATGGGAGATGGGCACCATGGCACACAAGCACAATGGGGTGTAGCACACTGCACACCCACAATGACCCAGGATCATGTCCATGTTCCCCGTAGCACACTCCAGCACACACACATAGCGAGAACAGCACACCCACATTGACGACAATGAGGTGCAATGCGCAAACACGACTCTGCATTCCAGAGGACATAACTGGGTCTGCACACACGCAGAAACAGGTCTACTACATCTGACAAAGCTGGAAACTGTGAAATGGAAATGTACGCATACAACCTCACATCCGTCATGTAGTCCAAATGTACACGGTCATACATCCAAATCCTGCACCTCCCAAACAGTCACAATGTACATTGTCTGACAGTCTGCATGTAAACAAGAACAATGCGCCAACATTCATGTCAACACAATGTCACCATGCATCTCCCCTTTACATTGCAGAGGGACACACAACACCTCTAGCAGAGCAGAGAAGACCACGCATCAGTGATGCCGAAGAGGACCACCACACATTCGACACAGGTGCCCAACAACAGCCCATGGACATCCCACGCAACCCACCACCAGGGCAGCCAAGCTACGCACAGGAAAACACAGACCCTGCAACAGACCACACAGCAGGAAGCACCCGCAAGCATGGCTGGCTCACAACACTTCATCGAGCCACACATGGCACCCCAATGCCAGGTGTCAGAATGCCAAAAGGAGGTGGCCGAACAGGTGTGGGTGGGGTCTGAACCCATGTAAGGCGAACTAGATCACAGACGTGTGTGTCCATTATCCTTTAGGGACCACTTACACCCCACAGAGGAGACCCACACTGACATTGACACATGCAGATGCACATATCGTGTACATAACCACGCCCATGGGCACGCAAACATCAGTCACACACCCATGTTGGCTCTGCGTATGACGGCCCAGTTCACTCCCTTATGAATTGAGTGGTTATCGACAAAGCTGCATCTCCAAGCTCCAACCCACTGCCTGTGGTGACATGGTTGCATCGCTGTACACAGCACATAGTAATGTGGTAGGGCCAGGGGCCCTCATGCATACAACAAGATCACGGGGACACCTGCAGATATCATGTCGAACTGGCTACGGGCACGTGCGCCAGGCCCCTTTATTGGCAGGGCCACATGCACAGTTACGCCTGTGCCGGGTGTGTGTGGGGTGATTGTACCCAGCCAGCATGGAGGGTGTGGTGCTGGCAACAATCTGAACAGTGGACACCGGTGCAACGAAAACATAGAAACCTGCATAACAGAGTCTACTGCTGAGCAACATGGAGGGAGCTGGAATAAGTACAAAGGTCACCCAACATACAAACAGAAGTGTCCGTGAGTTGCAGTGCACTGAGGTAGTGGCACTAGAGCTGAGCACGCTCATGTTAAGAAAATGTCTTGTATTGTGTCCCTTAGGGATATTCCTGATGCAGACGCAGTGGGGGTGTTAGACCTGCATCATCTTCCACATCTACGCCCTAGGTCTCCCACACTGCCTGAGGTGACATTGCTGGGCAACCTCTCCACAGCACAAAACTCAATCAGTGACGGTCCATGGTTTGCGGTGCACTGAGTTGGTGGCACCTGGAGTGCTGAGCAGGGTATCAGGCAGCTGATGGCATCCACGACAGGTGCAAGCAACTCCGTTAGTCTGTCAGTACCACTATTTCGACTCTGGCAGATAGCAGTTGGAGGTGGTCCTGGTGATGGTGTCGTGTGCCTCCTGCGGTGATGCAACGTCCGGGCCAGTCTGGACTCGATGTGATGTGTGAACCCTGGTGGGCCGCATTTGTAGCTGGACGCAGCGGACAGCGCAGGACCACAGACACATGGTGTTGATGACGCCAAGACCATCGCCTCGGAGGCCATCCAATATCTCAGAAGAAGGGGTCCCGGGCCTGACCAGCACAGAGTTAGTGGCCCCGGATGCATAGCGGTTGGCACAGGCACCCTGCCATGGGACGGTGACTTGCGGTCCACTGAGGTAGGGCCACACGGACTGAGCGGGTCCTCGCCGAGGTACAAGGGGAATGTGACTGCGGGGTAGCTGGGAACAGTGGAAGGTGTCCTCCAGGGCATGATGCAGAGGTTTGATCTTATCCGGAAACAGAAAATGGGGGAGTGGAAAGCGACAGCCTCGTTGCCACCAACAATTCGGTGTCAGCTGCATGAGGATGAAAACTACACCCTAGTCCATAGACTCAGACGCCACCAATGTTCGACCAGTGAGTGTCCATGAATTTCGGGGCAAAGCCTTAGTGGCACCGGGCCTGAGAGGGTATGCAGTCTGTGATGATGCTGGTACAGTGATATGAACTCAGTCATTGCTAAATGAGGTAAACCAGTTTAGCACTGATCCAGATAGCCCCATTCTATTTTTGAGAAGATCAATCAAGTTCTCATGTTTGACCGTATCAAAGGCTGAGGAGAGGTCTAGCAGGATGAGTAGGCAGGATCCATTTTGGTCAAGGATTTGTAACGCGTCGTCAATTATATGTGTCATGGCTGATTCAGTGCTATGACCTGCTCTGAAGCCCGATTGCCGTATGTTAAGAAGGTCAAAGTGGTCAATATGCCTTGTCAGCTGGAGGTGTGCACCTTTTTCCAATAGTTTGGCCAAGGTAGGGATATTGGAAATAGGGCGATAATTGTTTAAGGCTGTAGGGTCAGCCATGGGTTTCTTTAGAATGGGTGAGACCTGTTCAACTTTGAGGGTGTCCGGGATGCAACCTTGTTGTAGTGAGCTGTTTATGATCTTAGTCCAGAGAGGCAGAAGCAGTGGAGTTAGGTCTTTAACAGCGTTAGCAGGGAGAGGATTGGTGAAGTGATTGGCTGGGTTCAAAGCACTAAGTATTTTGCATATGGCTTCTTCCGAATATGTGGTAAAGGGTGACCAATCTGCATTGTTTTTTAGGTTAAGCTTTGATGGGCTATGGTAAGGTGCAATTGTCATTGCCGGGGAGGTTTTCGTGTGCGGTCCAGAGTGAAAGATTAGATCATTGAGGAGGTTGTTCTTGATATTATCTGTCTTCAGAGTGAAGAAGGCAGAGAAATCTTCACCATTGGGTAGTGGCCACGCTATGTGTTGTGGACGTTGAGGTGCATCCTTAGATTGGGTTTTGATTAGTTCGAAGAGTTTTTTAGGATGATTTCTTGCTTGGTCTAGTTGGTGGCTGAAGAAGTCTGCTTTAGTGCGCTTGATCTTTCTGAGTATGAGTTTCTCTTTTTCCTTAGACTCTTAAGGTGATTGGCCGATAGAGCTGATCTCCAGGTGCGTTCAGAAGATCTGAGAGCACATCTGTCTTCATTGAGTATTCCATTATACCAAGGCTTAGAGTTTTTCTGTAGAGGCTATCTTTAGTTGCAGGGGGGCTACCTCATTTATTATTGTGGTCATGGAATTGTGTTAGTGATCGGTAAGATCATGGACTTCGGAAGGACCTTCAGGGGGCAGAAGTAGGTTGTAGCTGGACGATGGTACAATGTTAGTGTTGATTTTTTTCAGGTCTCTTTTCCATACTTCAGGTCTGGTGGACTGAACCGTATTCAATTTCACTATTTCTTTGATAAAGAAGGTAATGATATGATGGTCTGACCAGCCACAGGGTTGGATCGACTCTAGCTGAATGCGATTGCTTTTGGAGATTATTATATCCAGGATTGAACCTTTATCATGTGTAGGGCTGTTGCAGATTTGGGTGAGGTCTAGGTTGTCTAGGAAATTTTTGAGACTATTGACCACTGCATCATTGTGGTCATCCCAATAAAGATTGAAGTCACCTAGGAATATTTGGGTATTTTGGCGCCAGGTGTTCATGTTACCATTTCCATGAAGTGTTCGGTGAAGGCGAGGTTGTCACCTGGCGGATGATATATTGTGTGTAACGAGCATAATGGTTTGTCATTACTGGTGATGTCAAGACATATGTATTCGCAGGAAGGGAGTAACGGTGATATGGATCTGTTAACTGAAATATTGCTACGGTGTATACAGGCGATGCCTCCCCCTGTCTTATCAGTTCTGTCCAGGTGATGATGTCGTAGTTAGTGGCTACTCTAGCTTTGGTGTGTCTTGTATCTCTAGTATCCCATGGTTGTTTCGATATCAGCTCATTAAATGCTTGGAGTTCTTCTTTGATTTGCTGTAATGAGATCATGATCTCATCAAGTCTGGGGTATGGTGTGGTTATGAGTAGAGCTGTAGGCTGTGGTATGGATGTAGATGGGTGCATTGTGGTCTGGTCGGGTTTGTGGTATGGAGCAGGTAGGAATATAGTGAGAGGGGGTAATGCGGGAGTAGATGGATTAGTTGTGGATGTGGATGGTTGAGTTGTGGATATGGATGGTTGAACTGTGGAAGTGGATGGCTGGGATGTGGGTATGGTAAGTGTACTAGAATCAAATGAGTGATCAGGGGGCGGCCTGTCTTCAATGTGGTAATGTGATGTCCTATTATGTTCTAGCAACTGAACTGGAGGTGTTGGGCTGAGATGGGGGATGTATGCGCTAGGAGTGTCAAAGTGTAGCGGAGATGGGGTGGTGGGAGTGTTGGTTATGGAGGGGATGATGTTGACATAGGGGACAGCTGTGCTCATAAATAGGGGGGGGGGTACCTTATCTGTTGGGGGTGAGTAAGCTGCCACAGTTGTGCTGGGTAGGAGTATTATGTGTCTGTCAGGCGTCGTGGTCTTGACCTGTGTCTCCAGTGTGCATAATGGACGGTGTGATTTAGGAGTATGGTTGGGGGGATTGCTTGATGAAATGGCATGATGTGTGTTGGAGTGAGGGGTAATCCCGTGCGGAAGTGGCGTGTGATTCGGCTGAAAGTAATGGTTGGGATAGTAGTGGGGCGTGGCTGTCAGAGGGGGTAGATGACGGGATAAGTTGTGTACTGGTGGTGGGGATAGCCTGGGTTGCAATTTGGGGTTTCAACACTTGTTCTTTAATAATGGGGAAGATGTTATCCAGGAGGTTTAAATTATGATCAGTGGATTTCATGAGGATGGTTCCGTTATTGTATATGGTGATGGTTGCTGTCGCGTGGAAGAGCTGGGAAGGGGCGACATAAATGACTAGGCCATGTGCGGTTTTCCTAGTGGAGGAAATCATAAATAAGGTTAGGAATGCTTTCCTCCATTGCGCTCTACATTTCTTATGGAAGATGATATCAGTGGTTATGTGCCCTTTGTGTACTGAGAAGTAGGGATCAGCTATGGGTGTTTCAGGGTGAAGTTTTATGAAATTATGCTTAAAATGTTTGGCTGATTTTTTTGAGAGGCTAGGGGGTAGATGATAGTGTAGGTATGTGTGCCTGTGAGCTCCATGATATGGCATAGTTTATGCGACTAACTGGGGCGCAAACTGTGTATGTGGCTAATGTTGGGGTCCGTGCTGTGCGTAGTGATGGGTTTGTGGAGGCGGGTTGCTCTAGGAGGGGGAAGTAACAGTTATGGTGGTGTCTCGATTTAGGTCTAGGTGGGAAGAGGGGGTTGGTTCTAGAACCCTAGTGACTGCACCAAGGGTGTCCCATGTGGGATAGGATGTGGGGCAGGCTAGGTAACGGACACATTGTCATAAGGCTAACTTAAAGTGAGCGAGGTTTACAGAAATATTTTGACTTGCAGAGTATAGGTAGAGCAGTCGTTGGTCGTAGGTTATAAGTTGTACCCATGTAGTGGGGTTGTTCTAAGATGGCCGCCTCCTTTGGGAAAAAACCTTATAGACATCAATGCAGTCCTATGACTATCACTATGGACTGTGAATAACCTGGTGTAATCTTGTTTCCCTTTCTCTTCCTCTTTTGATGATTTTAGTCCTCTTTCAGTTGCTATGCATAGGTTCAACAAGGGTTGTTGTTAGTCTGTGGACAAGAGTGCCCAATGGACAGCGGTGAACCCTCGCACTTGTAGATTGAGTGGCCGGCTATTTTGTAACATATGACCCAAGGATATTGCCAGCTAAGCTAGTATGCAATTAAAAATAAAGATAAAAGTTATAGTACAAATAGAGTGAGTGAAAGTACCGTTAAAGGATCCATGAGGTCATCGCTGAGATCGTTGTATACACGGTCTGGTCGACCTGAGGGCTACAACTGGTCCAACCTTTGGAGACCGACGGGCTCAGTTGCAATGGGGTCACTGTATGCTTACTCAATTGATCAATAACTTTCCATAAATTGGAGAGTATTTCACTTGAATGCCCTGTCGGCAGTGCATTCAAGTGAAATACTGAGCGGCTGCTTCAAAGAATTTCTCTGTGTCACTGTGCAGGCGGCAACCCGCCTGCAATTAAAAGAGGTATTATACATCCTTTTGCAGGCAGGTGCAGTGAGGGAAACACAAGGAGATGATGGGTGGAGCGCTAAAACTTTTCAGACACTCACCCCCAGTCACAGATCTAGGTTGAATCTATCATCATTCTTTAGCTCACTTCGCCACTTCAGTTCAGACCCAGCTATATGCAAATCAGTCTTGACCCTGTGCCTCATGGGAACGGTCCAGCCCGAACTGCCAAGCCAGGTCTTCCCTGAACCGGAAAAAAGCATCCTGGGACCAGTTTCTGGGTAACACCCTTCATCAGCCAGGCTAGCTTGAATCCAGTGGCAAAGTGAGCAAGAGACCCACATCTGGGCATACCCTGCCAACTTAGGGCCAGCAAAGCAAACACAAGGACATGATGGACGGAGCACTGAAACTTTTCAGACAGTCACCCCCAGTCAAAGATCTGGGTTTAATCCATCATCATTCTTTAGCTCACTTTGCCACCTCAGTTCAGACCCATCTATATGCAAATCAGTCTTGACCCTGTGCCTCATGGGAACAGTCTAGCCGAACTGCCAAGCCAGGTCTTCCCTGAAACGGAAACACGCATCCTGGGACTGGTTTCTGGGTAACACCCTGGATTTGCCAGGCTAGCTTGAATCCAGTGGCAAAGTGAGCGAGGGTCCCATGTCTGGGCATACCCTGCCAACTTAGGGCGAAAAAGAAAATATAAGGAGATGATAAACGGTGCGCTGAAACTTTTCAAACACTCACACCCAGTCAAAGATCTGGTTGAACCCATCATCATTCTTTAGCTCACTTCGCCACCTCAGTTCAGACTCAGCTATATGCAAATCAGTCTTGACACTGTGCCTCATAGAACAGTCCAGCCTGAACTGCCAAGCCAGGTCTTCCCTGAACCGGAAACAAGCATCCTGGGACCGGTTTCTGGGTAACACCCTTCATCAGCCAGGCTAGCTTGAATCCAGTGGCAAAGTGAGCAAGGGACCTATGCCTGCGAGTGACTTTGTATGCCTGCAAGGGGATGTTTGACAGTTCCATGGGACTCCCTATTCTCCTTCAAGAGTGCTGACATCAGAGGATGCACTAACAGAGTACCACCTTTTGTGGCGCACATTCTCAGTGCTCCTCCTGACTGCTTTTTTGCCTTTGCACCCACACCCATAATACGGTGTGGGTGCAGAGGCAAAAAGATTCCCTAATTTGCATGGGGTCACGCCCCCATGCAAATAAAGTAATGCCCTCTTGAGATAGCACTGGCGCTACATGTACGACTGTTCTATCTGTATTACATAAGGGGCCGCGCAAACATCTGTGCCCCCTTCTGAAATACCAATGTGCCCCCGGGGCTCTCAAAGCAGACGCACATGTCTGTTGGACCCCGTGGAACTTTCTGTAATATGGCCCCTGGTGTACACACGTAATTGCAAACTTAAACGTGCTGCAGGCACAGATATCACCGCTCTAGTCCTGCACACAGTGGGATTTGCGTCAGCTCCTAGACCTGCAGAAAAGAATACCAGGCCAGAAGCCAGCACCAAGCACCCGGTTCTCCTGCAGAACACATGCTACAATTGTAGACAGGCAAAGGCTTCCTTGTTTCTGTATCTTGTTTTTATGTCTCATCTAGGCAGCGCATGCGCTGTCTCTCGAAACATGCTGTATCTACTGAATGTATAAAGATAATACAATATCCCAAAAGGTATGATTCAAAAGGCAATTTATGTTGCATGCACAAGGCATTACACAGGTCAGAAAAAGGAGACACTTGTTCAGATGATTTAAAGTCAAAATTAATTTTTGTAATTTTGATATTCAAACAGGGAAGGGGAAATTCATGTTAGAACAGTTCTGTACAGCACAAAGTTAGACAATTCAAATGACAACCGATAGGCCTTGGTGCTCAATATGTACAAGTGATATGTGGCAACGCAAGTGAGAGAGTGAACAGCGATAAAGAGCGCAAGGTGAGCAAAGTGAAGTATTTACAGTGAGTAGCTCAACATGTGACACAGAGTCAGTGACTTTTTTACACAATTCGCGATTTCAATGGAGCCACAACAAAAAGATGCGCGTATGATTGCGCTGTGGAGTCGACGACGTTTCGGTCCTTAACCAATGCGGACCATCTTCAGGACAAGGTTATCTCGTTTTCAGTGCTGTGGAAAGGCGAAGTCTCGAACCCGGTCTGGTAGATCCGGCGAGATTCGTCTGGCTGCCCAGAGATGAATCGTCTGTAGGGCCGGAGGAGGCGTCACAGTCAGATCGCACTATAGCCGCAGGCTACCTGACCCTTGGCTGGTGCGCTTACCCCGATTCATTTCTATCCCAGTTCCTGTAATATTCCAGGTCCCTGGCTGCCGGATCCTCAACTGCTGCGATCTGACTGTGACGCCCCCTCCAGCCCTCCAGACGATTCAAAACGTCGTCGACTCCACAGCGCAATCATAGGCGCATCTTTTTGCTGTGGCTCCATTGAAATCGCGAATTGTGTAAAAAAGTCACTGACTCTGTGTCACATGTTGAGCTACTCACTGTAAATACTTCACTTTGCTCACCTTGCGCCGTTTATCGCTGTTCACTCTCTCACTTGCGTTGCCACATATCACTTGTACATATTGAGCACCAAGTCCTATCGGTTGTCATTTGAATTGTCTAACTTTGTGCTGTACAGAACTGTTCTAACATGAATTTCCCCTTCCCTGTTTGAATATCAAAAATACAAAAATTAATTTTGACTTTAAATCATCTGAACAAGTGTCTCCTTTTTCTGACCTGTGTAATGCCTTGTGCATGCAACATAAATTGCCTTTTGAATCATACCTTTTGGGATATTGTATTATCTTTTTACCTTTGAACCCTAATCCCGATTGGTTTATGGGTCACACTCCCGTTTCTTCTACAAGTATCTACTGAATGGGCTTTCAGCACTCCCATCCGTTATGATTTGCTCCTTCATGTGCCTTTCGAAATTCCTTTGTTTTCATTAGTGAGTAGTTTACATTTGTCCCTACTTTTACTGTTTTGGTAACTCCCTGGAGACTGGCCCTGTTACATGAATCACTTCACTTTGGCCATGTAAGTTAGTTATAGCTCACTACTTTTTCTTTTGCCTGGGCTTGTTTTGCTTTCCAAGCGCGCTCAGCTTATGGCTGCAAATCATGTCCTTATCTTGCTTTCCACTGTCTTTGGTTTCACAAGTGCCTTTTCAGCTGGAAGCTATGTTTTTTTAATCCTCTAACATTTTCAGTTTCATTAGCTCAAATGTTCAAACCTTAAATAATATACTAATTTATTGGAGGTGTAGTTTAAGAAGACGTCAGACAGCAGGATCAACCTATTTACATTGTGCTTTTGCCAGTGTGATTATTTGGATATGATTAAAGAGGTAAACATGCTTTTATTGCTCCATTTTATGAAAATGGAAGCAGCTTAAAGTTGTGAGCTTTCAACTTTTGATGCTTTCTTTTAGGTTTCAATCGTTGGTGAAATAAAACCAATATCAAGGGATGATTCCTTGTGCTCTCCAAACGCGGCTTGTAATGTGAGGTTAGTCAACAATATATATCCTGCCTGTAGAAAGTGCAGCACCACCTCAGCATCAGCACACCAACAACTCTTCAGCACCAGTCAGCGTCACTCAGCACCACCTCAGCATTACTCAGCACCACCTGTGCACCACCTCAGCACCAACACACCGCAGGGATGCCTAAGGGTAGCCGTGTGCTTAACAAATGCTAATTAATAATAATAATAATAATAATAATAATAATAATAATAATAATTACAGCACTACTTCAGCATCAGTGCAGCATCACCACATCAGCATCAGTGCAGCTTCAGCACAGCATCACTCAGCACCACCACAGCATCACTGAGCACCAGAACAGCATCTCCTCAGCAACACTCAACACCACCACAGCACCACCTCAGCATCAGCACAGTACCACCTCTGCAATAGTGCACCACCACCTGCGCAGCACCAGCACAGCACCACCTGAGCAGCAACTCCACACCAACGTAGCACCCCTTCAGCATTACCACACCACCTCAGCACAGTGCAGCATCACCTCAGCATCAGTGCAGCACCAACTCAGCATCACTCAGCATCACCTGAGCACCAGCACAGCACCACTTGAGCACCACCTAAACTTCACTCAGCACCACCTAAGCACCACCTCCGCAGAAGCACACCACCACCTCAGCACCGCCTCAGTATCACTCAGCACCACCTCAGCACCTCCTCAGCACCAGTGCAGCATCACCTCAGCAGGGTATCAGTGGAGTGCAAACTCAGCGTCAGCACAGCACCACCTCTGCATCAACGCAGGACTACCTCAGCATCAGAGCAGCACCCCCTCAGCACCACTGCAGCAGCACCTCAACATCAGCACAGCACCATCTCAGCACAGCAACACCTCTGCATCAGTGTACCAGCACAGCTCCACCTCAGCACCACAGCAGCCCCACCTCATCGCAATTTAGCACCAACGCAGCACCACTACAGTATCAATGGAGCACCACCTCAGCATTAGTGCAGCATCACCTCAGCACAGTACCAACTCAGCATCACTCAGCACCACCTGAGCCCCAGTGCAGCACCACCACCTCAGCATAACTCAGCATCACAACATCACTCAGTACCACTTCAGCATCTCTCAGCACCACCTCAGTATCACTCAGCATACCTCAGTATCATTCAGCATCATCTCCACATCAACACACAACCACTTCAGCATCACTGAGCACCACCTGATTATCATTCAGCATCACTTCCACACCAGCACACCGCCACTTCAGCACCGCCTCAGCATCATCCAGCACCACCTCACTCTGCCTTCGGAATCTGGCATCTGTTGATTGTCCCCTAGTGTCCATCCGCTGCTCGTGTTGTGTTGTAATTTAGGTGCTATTTCCCAACTTCCACCCTCCCATTGTTTGTGCCCCCCAATAACAAAAAAATGCGATAACAAACACAAACAAGCACTAGAAGAGGCAGGAATAAGTTGCCAGTATTGCAAGGACAAAAAAAACCTAGGAGACATTTTTTATTTAACTATTTTTTTAATAGAGTCGTTGAGTTGTACATAATGTCTTCATAGTTATATATAAGATAACAAACATGCTTGTAACATTTTTTAGTTATAACTTTTCAATATGCTGCACAGTAACCACAATGCTCTACAACATAGCTTAAAGACATTGGCAAAAACAATAGCTCTGGCTTAACACTCATAAGGTCCCAAAGGCGAGACCTATTGGCTATGTCAGTGCTTGTTCTGTTTGTCTTCAGACACAATGGTACAGCACTAGAATTATAATAGACGGTGTCTTTCTATACTCGTCGGTTGATGTCGTACAGGACAGGGCTGGAATCCCTACCTTACTTCTTGACATTAATTGTGAACCCATGGTAGCAAGACCCAGTGGCGTACTGCATCTTGATGGGGCCGCCTGCAAAATGTGGCGAGAAGCCCCGAAACTCACAGATATTCACAGGCTTTTCATTGAATGGGTTTTCCTGAAGGGTACCCCCCCCCCCCACACCGAGGAGCCCTTGAAAAAGCAACCATTGCCCCAGCTGAAGTGTTCCTGCAACTCCCACAAACGCAAAGTTCTTCTTGGAACTCTCAGATCGTCTTATAGAGCCCCAGACCTGTAGCGCCTTTAGGCAAACACACACCCGCTTTGCCTGATCTACATTTAAACATTTAATTAAATACCTGGGGCCTTATTTATGAAAAGTGACGCATCGCTGCGTGAAAACAGCGATGCGTCACTTTTCATTGCATCCTCCTTGCGACACCAATGATGCGTCATATTTACAGTATGACGCATCATTGCGCAAGGAGTTACAGATAGGTCAGTATTTTTTACGTATCTGTATGGCGCAAAAGTGACGCATTGCTGGGGTGTGTTACAAAAGTGACGCAACTCCAGCAATGTGTCCTTTCACATGGGGCAAGCCCCATGTGAAAGAGCCTGCATCAGCCTTACGCCTGCTGTGAGGCACTCGTAAGAAATTGACTCATTTACGTCCTAGAAGTGGCGAGTGAAATCTTATAGATTTCACTGCATCACTTCTATGACCTTTTCTTGCGTCAGAACGCCCCCCTGCATACATTATACCTGGCGCAGGTATAATGTAGCGCAGGGGTTTACAAAGTGACGCATCTACCTAGATGCGTCACTTTGTAAATATGGTGCAACAAGGCACATTTTTTACGCTGCTGGTGCGTCACAAAAAGTGACGCACCCGTGGCGTATAATTGACGCACGGCCTCATAAATTTGGCCCCTACTTTTTTTCATTTTAGCAGATTCGATCAACAAGTCTCTTATCTTGGTATAGGGCGTTACTGGGAAATGTTCCCAGGTTTATTCCAGTGCAACCTGTCTGAGGTTAACACTTAACAGTTTATTTTTACACACCCCAACCAGTGCTATATGGGTGAGCATACATACAGACTTAAGTTGGATGCCCGACAGCGACGAGAATAAGGAAAGGTGCTCCTAAATAGAAATTCACAATACTCGAAGAGGGACCGCCAAGGAGAGAGACCCCGCGGAGTGGAAAAAAAGTGACCTTTCGCAACTGTCACTCGCTGAGCAGAGCTCCCACCGGAGACACCGCATGATGACACTATCAGAGAGCCAACACGGGTGACAGAAACCCCATCCCTCCTCAAATCCCCTATTACCACCCTACACATCTGCGGGGACGCTGCACTAATGAATCTGACAGAGCAAAGGGAATTCCAGCTGGGAAATGGAACCGCGTGCCAGGCAAGCGAGTGCCCTTTTTGGCAGCCCAGGGGAAGGCTGCGGCATTAAGGGGGGCTTGCCCTCATTGCTGCGGGAGACAAGGGAGCTAGCACTTGGCTGCACTACAGAAATTACTGCCGCACCTAGAATGCAGGCTTCATTTATCAATTTCATAGCAGTGGAAAAATGCACATATGACTGCCTTCCCCCTCCAGCCCCTTCCTCAAGCTGCCTGCTAAATCTAGTCAGGGAAAGCTTCCCACAGCCAGCCCCGTGTACTGTGGGGAGCCTGGGACTGAGTAACTTGATTCTAATGATTTATAGTTAATTGGATCTCTAAGTGATTAAAGTGGCAGTAATGAATGAATAACACCCTTGTAATTCCCCTTTTCCATTTGGCAGCGGCTGCTGAGGCTTCTTACCACGCAGCCCGGCCACTTTGCTGAAAATGATGTCAGTGTTTTTGAAGCGCCGGTACTTTTTAAACACTATATTTTAAACAACTTGCAACTCTGTCCTCTCCATGCAGTGTATTTTGTTTGCAGTAATTGACTCCATAAGTACGGTGGCTGGTTAGTGATGTTTCGCTTCTTATATTGCACTAGGCGGTTCCAAGTTTATACACCTGCATCTCACAAACAATGTCTCCGAAGTCGGGTGCCACTGCCACGGGCTTTTCTGCAAAAAGAACAATTGATGGACAGAATGCAGAACAATGTCATACATTCACCCCAGTACAGAGATCTGGGCCTAAATCCATCGTTTTTTTGCTCACCGTGCCATTCCAGTTTGGACCCAGCTACCCTGGCTGAAGAAGGGTGACATACCCTGAAACCGGTCCCAGGATGCTTGTTTCCGGTCCAGGGAGGACCTAGCCTGGCATTTCGGTCTGGACCGTTCCCATGAGGCACAGGGTCAAGACTGATTTGCATATGGCTGGGTCCAAACTGGGGTGGCGTAGTGGGCAAAAGAAGGATGGATTTAACCCAGATCTTTTGACTGGGGGAGTTTGCATTGTCAGCATTCGGTCCATCATTTATTTGCTGTAACACAGGCTTTTCTGAGCACTGAAGTACCCCGTTGTAAAAATGAGCCCGCTTAATATCGATTCACTTTCATTTTTTTTTCTTTTCTGTATGCGTTTGTAAGATAGCAGGCCCCACTGTACTATTTTGTCATTTCTGTGCCAACTTCTTCCGATGGACTGATTCTTTGCCCTGGTGCGGGAGGGTATTGTGGGCATACCAGATAGTTCATAAATGTCTGCATCGGGCACATTTATTCTAAAACAGCGTTAGGAAAAACTATAGCGATCATTATTGTTGTATAATTTCCTGTAAACCAAGTTAGGAGCCAGAGATGAAAGCGCGGGCCCCTGTGTGAAACGGGCAATTGTATTCTATTGTATTGAAATTCAATTTATATAGTGCTTACTACCTCTGACGAGGCGTCAAAGCGCTTTTTCGGCTAGTAGCACGCTACTCCAGAACCTATAAAGGATTGGTGGGGAATTAGTATAGTGAAATATGAAAGTAAATTGAGTGGTGGTTATGTTAGTCAGTTATTTCACTTGAGAAGGACAGCGGAGGGATAGAAGAGGGAAAAAGGTTTGTATTTATACAACGCTTGCTACCCCTGATGAGGTGTTCAAGCACTTTTTCGGAGAGTAGCACGCTACTCTGGAACCCATAAAGGATTAGTGGTGAATTAGTATGCTAGAAATATGAATACCAGCGGAAATGCTCCCTAAGGTCTACTGGTCCAATGTTGTGTAGAGCCTTAAAGGCAGTGCATAAAGCCTTGAAAGTAATCTTTGTTTTCATTGACAGCCAGTGCAGTCGGTTCAATGCCGTGGAAGCTGTATGAGATTTGGGGAGGCCAAATGATGAAGGGATAATATTCCAATAAAATACCCTTTTTCATGAGTCTCTGGAAGCTATCTAAACCGACTGCTCAAGATAGCGCCCTCTATCTATTCCAGTAGCATCCTGAAACTGAATGATTCTTGCAGATACTGCTTGGGAGGAAGTAAGTAGGGTGACAAGCCTTTCCTCTTTTTTCCACAATGAATCTAGCTAGTGGCTGGGAAGGCATGTTGTGAACTTCTTCCAGCGCAAACACATTAACATGTTTATACAACAGGCATCACTTGAGGCTTGCTGATGTTGTATAGTCCACTGTTAAGAGGACATTGGCCACCATCAAATTAATATTTCCCAAGCCGAATACGTCAGCACGACATGAGGAGCAGGGTAAAAGATCAACCACGCCATGATAGGATGTTCATTAATGGTTTTACAATGTAGGACCATCTTACTCTCAATGTGCTTCAGGGAGCCGCGTGACTGCAGTGGGTGCAGTGTACAGCAAAGAACAAGACATGTCTGAGTGATGGAAGCTTGATCATGTAATTAATTCTATGATGCTTGAGAGTGATGGCAGATATCGGATTGGGTGACTGTGTTTGACCATAAAGTATATCATGAGCGGAGCCTTCAAGAACCTGGTCCATTAAGAGATAGTGGCACCCTTGGATGCTACTAGGCCCTACAAGGATGGCAGTGGACTGCCACTTTCCCTTGCCGGATGGCCACTAATTGACACAGAAGAATGACTTGATCCATGGGAATTCATTGGCCAGGCTATAGAAGTTGTTTACACATCGACAGCAAGATTTCCCAAACCTCATTGAGTAGGAATTCAGGACTTGTGATGTTCACCAAGGCACACATATTTGAAACATGCCAGTCCTACTTTTTTCAAAGAGAGGGCATTAAGTGGGTGATGTGAAACACATCTCCACTAATGGCTACCAAAATCCTGGGAGGTTTTTATTTCTTCACAGGGGAGAGTTAACAAGTCTTGCTCCCAGGCATCGTCCCACAAGCATTACAACATGCCTCCATTTTTTCTAGCCTAGAAGGTCAGGCCTAGCCAATTGCTTAGGTGGACCTGATGGTGACTTCTTCCATGAATTAGATGCTGCCTCACCACTTACTGAGCTACCAGGTACACACAGACGTAGGACACACCTAGGTTCAGGGCTACCACGTGGGTGGACGGCGCCCCCCCCACTTATTTTACTGGGTGGATGCCATGCCCCCTGCCCAAAAGTTGGACATTCAATGATGGCGTTACTTGCCCGCACGGCTGCTCCATTGATCTCCCAAGTACAGGGCTGGCTGTCAATCTTGTGTAGCTCACAAATGTGTTACCTATCAAAATTCTGATTTGCCCTTTGAAACTGCCCCCATCGCCTTGTAACCTTTGTTATGTTGAACCTGTGCAGGAGCGCATTGACACCTGATACGTCAGCCACTGTTATGCAACAGAGGTCAACAAAAGAGGCGACAAAAGTATGGGGGAGGGTTGCAGCAAGGGATGGGACACGTAATGTGTTCTGTTAAGAAAAAACTCTCATACACAGCCCTCCGATGCAATTTTATACATTCACTGCCTGTTCGATTTTTAGCAGAGACAGGGGAACAGGAACTTTCTCAGGATGGTAAAAAAGCACAGGCATTTCTGCACCTCAAGATCTTTAAAAATGTAAAAATCGGCTTGCAACCATAAAAAACTTTTCAGAAATAAAATTACATTTCCATTCCTACATAAAATGTACATCCCCAGTAAAAGAAAACATGTTTAAGTCCCCGAACAGGTTATTTAAAAATAACGTTATTTGCATTAAAGAGGCGGTAACACACAGAGAATGACGCTACATTCCACAGTGGGTTAACGTGCCCCCCCAAGTGAAGCAGGACTCCCTGTAATAAGAGGGGACTACCTTTCGTGACATCACTTCCTGTCGTGACGTCACTGCCGGTGACACCGCCTAACTTGGAGCGTCCCCCCACTTCTTTTTTAGGTCTCGCCTGTCGATGCGCATGCGCATCGAGCAAGGCGAGAGTATTGCGAGTTATCCACTCTTTATCTACACTGCAAGGAATCGTGGCGATTCCTTGCAGTGCCCGTGACTTTTAAGGTCAATGCGCATGCGCATTAAGCTTATGCGCATGCGCATTGACCTTAAAAGTCACGGGCGCGTGCATGTCCGTCTTTGTTTACCCGCTCCGCCCCCTCCCGCCGTGTCGCCTTGCCTACTCTCTTCCACAGCCTCCCCCAGCTCCGCCCCCTCACTACTTGATTGCACGGCCGCTAGGCCGTGCCTCCCCTACTCTCCTCCCCCCTCCTCCTCTCCTCCCCTGCCTGCCTGCCGCTAGCCTTGTTTCCAATTATTTCTACACGCAGGCTCCATATCCAGTAGCGCTGCCTGTAAATATCGCGAGCGTTCCTCAGTCCGCCACTGCGGCTGTCCAGGTAAATAAATACAAAATGGTTGCTTGGGCGGGATCGTTAATGGGGCTGCATAGTACAGCCTGCATCTCTCCAATCCATGCATCTCTCCCCTTACCCAGTCTTCGGTTTCCAAACACGCCTCTACTGGTGCTTGCTTTTACTATTGTGCCGAAGATTATTGTGTCGCCGATTTCACGAAGCGCCTTCTGATTTGTTTTTAAGGGTCAGCATTCTAGTGTTGCCTGCTGTACCAGCACGCACGCACCATAGAGTCTGGCACTGCGTAGACTTGAATGCCCTGATCACGTGACCCGGAAATACCGAGCAATCTGGTTTGGCGCGCTCTGGCTTACCTATTTAAAAATAATCGGCCAAGACAAGCCCGTGTACACATCGAGGGAAGCGGGCAGACACTTTTGGTACCAGCGGCATGTAAGTAACCCTCCAGATTGTCCAGCTTGCTAGTCATGTATGTTAGGATGTTTGTGTGTGCGTGTAACTATTTTCGTGTGTGTTGGAGAATGTGTGTATGAATAGAGGTCTAAGACTGCCGTGTGGCTTAAATGTGTTTGTTGGGATAGAAACATATACATTGGTCTGGCCCTGTCCTACCAAACTGTGACTTTGGACATATATTAGGGTGTTATCAGGGTCAATAGTACTTACTATCGACAATGGTTGTAATTTAAACAGTCTATAAGCAGTCCTCTGAAGTCATTAGATGTAGCTCACTCACCCTCACCCACACTCACCCTCACTCACCCTCAACCCCTCACTCACACTCACCCTCACTCACCCTCACTCACCCTCACTCACCCTCAACCCCTCACCCTCACTCACCCTCACCCACACTCACCCTCACCCACACTCACCCTCACCCTCACTCACCCTCACCCTCACTCACCCTCAACCCCTCACTCACCCTCAACCCCTCACCTACCCTCACCCTCACTCACCCTCAACCCCTCACCCTCACCCTCACTCACCCTCAACACCTCACCCTCACTCACCCTCAACACCTCACCCTCACTCACCCTCAACCCCTCACCCTCACTCACCCTCAACCCCTCACCCTCAACCCCTCACTCACCCTCACTCTCACTCATCCTCACTCACCCTCACTCACCCTCAACCCCTCACCCTCACTCACCCTCACCCTCACCTTCACTCACCCTCACTCACCCTCACCCTCACCTTCACTCACCCTCAACCCCTCACCCTCACTCACCCTCAACGCCTCACCCTCAACCCCTCACCCTCACCCACCTTCACTCACCCTCACTCACACTCACCCTCACTCACCCTCACCCACCCTCAACCCCTCATCCTCACTCACCCTCAACCCCTCACCCACCCTCAACCCCTCACCCCCACTCACCCCCACTCACCCTCAACCCCTCACCCTCAACCCCTCACCCTCACTCACCCTCACTCACCCTCAACCCCTCACCCACCCTCAACCCCTCACCCTCAATCCCTCACCCTTACTCACCCACACTCACCCTCACTCACCCTTACCCTCACTCACCTTCACCCTCACTCACCTTCACCCTCACTCACCCTCAACCCCTCACCCTCACTCACCCCCACTCACCCTCAACCCCTCACCCTCAACCCCTCACCCTCCCTCACCCTCATTCACCCTCAACCCCTCACCCTCACTCACCCTCAACCCCTCACCCTCACTCACCCTCAACCCCTCACCCTCAATCCCTCACCCTCACCCACACTCACCCACACTCACCCCCACTCACCCTCACTCACACTCACACTCACCCACCCTCACTCACCCTCACCCTCACTCACCCTCACTCACCCTCACTCACCCTCACTCACCCTCACTCACCCTCAACCTCATGCTAAAGATTTACAAAAAAAACCATTAACAATTCTAAAAGCACTAACTCTAATGCTGCGAGACCTATTGCATTTCTAATGCTTGTTTGGACTTGTGCCCTGCCCAGGTTTACACACCAATTAGAAAGGAGGTGCACATGCCTAGAGTAGAAAAAAGGTAGCATTTATACTTCACCAATATGAGTGTGTACTGATAGTTTGGTGAGATATGACAATAGTATTTGTGTTCCCTATGTGAGTATGTCTTTATCTGACTTTTTGGAGTTCTGTGATTGTTCATAAATATCTTCACTCTGCAGCCACAGGAGTAAATACACTTTTCAAAGTATAACACTGAGCTAACTGCGTATTTGTGATTTTTTGTAATTGAGCAAGACCTATTTTGATTTCCTCAACCCAATCCCAGTGTGGAGACACTCTGGCTGTGTTGTGTTAGAAATGCGTGCTTCATTTATGTTGCCTGTGCACCCCGGACCGAGGAGATGCGCCTGTCCCTCATATAGTTGACACTAAACCAACCCTCAGATAGAGGTAGTCTCAGTGGCTCCTAGACTCAGCATATGTAGTAAAACTAGGGCCACAAGAATATGCTCACAGGGAGCATTAGTGTAAAGATACATTCGGAAAAAAATGCTTTTCTCAAGCCTACACCGTGTCAGCAGAGAATTAGGATTTGAACTTGACTGCATCCTGGAAGGCATACCATAGAAGAGAGTATGTAACCATCACATAACATACTCATGAGACAACCCTTTTTTCCCTACTCCCAGCCTCCTTCTATCCTGCACATATGCCTGGCATGCGTACATAAGGCCAGGCAAGATCATGGAAGAATGGAATCTGTTTTATTCAGCGCTTCGCCGGCATATGCCAACTAGGCCTGGGCGGTAAATTCCGTTCCGCTCACAGAATTTGCGGAATTTGGGTAATTTTGCGTTCCGCGGAGAACGCGAAATTGCCCAAAATTGTGCGTTCCGCGACTTCGCCAAATTTTTTGCTTGTTCGCGTTCACAAAATGCGTGTTCGCAAGTTATTTCCCCCGAGCATGCAAACGGCGATTGCGAACAGTAAAAAAGCACTGCGAACAAGCAATTCCGTCTGTTCGCGGAATTTCTGCGTGTTGGCAGAGATTTTTTACTGTTTCACGGAGATTTGCGTAACGCGATTACGCAAATTTCGCCCACCCCTACATTGCCAACTCACCCCAGAGCACATCTTGATGAAAGGACAGCTACCTACATCCAGGGCCCAACGGCCGGACTGCCTCATCTCAGGGAGCTTTGAAGTGAGTGTATTGTGGCTGAGAGCACTCTACAAAAATTGTAAATAAAATGTCAAAAATCATCTATTTAGGTTTCGGAGAATTAGAAAAATATCTTTAAAGTACGAGACAGTGAAACTTTGTCCACAACCTAAAATGGTTTTTAGTCAGTAGCACGGAGAAAGCCTTCTTCCCTCCGAACTCTGGCATTGATAGTGGCCCTGCTGTTTCACTGTAGAAGTCGAGTGATGACGTACAGCAAGGAGAGTCAGGTTGGCTGTTCTTATGTCTTAAAATATGCATACAGTAGAATCTAGAGCAATGCTATGAGCGAGTCGGATAAGAGGACCCACGGCCGCATAAGTAAGTGTCACAAACATAACCCTAAAAGATCTTTTAGAGCCACCAGAGGCGTAGGGTGGGGGATGGGGGGCAGAGCTTACCCGAGGATGTAATAGGTTGCACTCAGGGCACCTGTTAGCGGTGTAAGGCGGGCCAGGTTTTTCTTCCATTTCCCATCACTATGGAACACGTGAAGAAGTGCAGAGCATTGAAGCAAACGTCTGTGTGTTTTCTTTCAGGGGAGAGGCAGCTTCCTTTCCAGATCTCTGAGTGTGTCTGCCAAAGGGATAGGTCATTCAGGGTGTAAAAGTCAGAGGTTATAGGCAGGTGTGGTTGAGAACCTTACACCTACCGAGATAATCTCAGAGGCAGAAAAGATAGACTACCTGTGACAGGTTTCTCCTTTAGAGGTTATTAGCACAGAAATGTTTTAGGAAGGTGGTAGCCCTCCAGTTGTTTGAGTGGTAGCCCCCCCACCCAAAATTATGGGTAAGCCTAACACTTTAGGTAGGTTCGATGGGGCACATCCCCCCACCCCACCCACCACTGGGAACGCCAGCGTGCACAGTGTTGTTAAAGGTTGCTATGCATACTTGTCTGTGGTAGAAAGAATGACATTACATTACCAAAAGGGATTTGAAGTTAAAGTTTCCTGAGAATGGTTAATTTGAGGTAAAACGCTTGCAATATTTGCAGAAATGCATGAAAGAGCGAAAGAAGCCACCTCGAACTGCAGAAGTGGAGGTACTTATTGGTTGGGGGAGGTGTGTACCACAGATAAAACAAATTAAGGTAAGTTAGAGGGACAGGTGTGTAAGGTGCTGTCCCGCATAAGAAAGGAAGCTCTCCAGGAGTGAAGGAGAGTTGGCGAAAAGATTCTGGGGAAGACACTGGATTGCATCCTTCCTTCATGGCACCTTCAACTCCTGTGGGGTCAGAGGAAGATAAAGACTCTGTTGATGAAGGTTTGGTGTATGTTTGTCCTTCTCTTCTTTCTCTACATTTACCTAAAAAGTAAATGGAAGAATTGCCGGAGGAGAAAAAGAAACCTTTAGACTATTATGTCAAATGGCGGAAAAAAGAGCCGCCATGGGAAGGTTTAAGGAGGAAGAATTTGTTGAATAATGTAGGCCAGTGGTCGGGCAAGGGCGGCGTATCACCTACTTGCTACTGAGGCAGAGAAGTTGGAGGTGTGTCTATAGAAAATGTGGAAACGCTCGTCGTATTTGCTCAAATTTAACAAAGTAGTGAGGAAGGACATGTTAGTGACTTTGCAGCATTGGTTTGTGGATCTGTTGGAAAAGATAAGAAAGTGGGAGGACTTGGATAGATTTCAAATGGAGTACAAGGGGTTCTGAGGATCAGACAATAGGATCTGATGAGGGAAGTGATATCCCAGTGAAGTATTTACTTGAAGGGATGGAACCAGGGTACCAACTGAGAGAAGTTGGTACCCAGATTGGCAACCAGTACATATTCATGTGCCATATTAAAGATTTCCCAAGCATGCACGAAACCCCAGGGAAGTGGTATACAGAAGTAGATAGAATAATGAAAGTGCCAACATTTTTGTGGCTAGATGGGATGTATTGTTTTCTGTCCAAGTGGGACTGTTGCGAAGTGTTTGCATCCTGGCTGGAAGCTGAGCTGCAGCACTTGGGTCCCAAGTGTGACCCTCATCGATAGCAATGGAAACATTTTTGGAGGTTATGTCGTATTTGAAGGAAAAGGTGATTCCACAACGTGTAAATTGGTCCAAAATATGCAAACTATGCAAAACTTCGTCAAGGGTGTTCATACTTATTAGGAGAGATTCTTGCTTATAGTTATATATAAGCAGCACAGTGGACTGGAGAATGCTACCCAACAAGGAATGCTGGCCCTGTTGTCAGCTTTTGTGGTGGAATGCAGCCCGATACTAGTACAAGTGCAACAGTCTGTGATGTGCTTGCAAGCTAAAACAATAGAAGAAATGTTGGCATGTGCACGGTATTGCACTGAATATATTGATTCCAAAGAAAAGAAGGACATGGATAAGATGATGGTTGTGCAAACAGAATTTTTCAAACAGGCACAACCTGCCCCACAGTTGATCAGCATACACATGCAGCAAGAGCAACCTAGTGAGGGATGGTGGAATAGGCCGAGGTTTCTGTGGAAGGAGAAGGGGCAGATGCCAGGACTATGAGGGAATTCATGTAGGGGTAGGTTGGAAAAAGACGTAAAAGAACATGTTTTATTTTGACATAATGTGATGTACAGTATATTAATTTTGTTTAATTGATCTTTACAGTTACCCCTGACGAAGGGCCCATAGAGGCCCGAAATGCATTGGGTTTTTAAATAAACTGCTTCAGATGAAATAGGCGTTTTTACGTATTCTTGAATGAAGAGGCACGGATGGCCCATCGGGAGTATGAGAAGCACAGGAAATTGGCATTTCCTTGCAAGTGGATGAAGAATGATGTAAGAATGAATACATGATCAAATGAGGAATAACAGTGAAAAACATGATGTACAAGGAGTTAAATGGAGAAGTGGAATATTGACTTCTGCTTTCACTATAGCTACAGTGCCGAGGCCAGGGGTACTATCCAGTGCCCCTATGTTGCTAGGACTATGAGGGAGGCACTCAGATGTATTATTTCAAGTGTCACTAATTGTCCAGATCCAGCGGTGGGGGCTTAGCACAACAACGCACTAGTCGATTTGATCATTTTAGGAAGAAATACATATTCAAAAAATATTGGTGCTCACTCCTTGTGGTCCACCGCACAACAACCGCCCTTCCAGAAAGCTAGACTATAGAGAGAAGGAGCGCCAACTATTATCAGTTTGTATCACAATCAATTATTGAATCCTTCTGATAAAAAGTGCTCAGGCAGTAGATTCAATGCAAAGTTCTTCTTTATTATAAATCAACAGAAATTCATTTCAAGCTGCTGGATTCTCATTTCCAGTAGCTGAGCTCTACTCCATAATTTGGATCAGACTCCACATTTTAAGTCAGCCTACGCGTTTCATCCTAAACAGACATCATCAGGGCTGAAATAATAAGACAAAATAAAAAAATATCAAAAATTGTTCTCGTTACATCTTCATAATCGCCAAAATTCCAGTTTAACCTATCCATTATACATTCTTGTACAAACGTCATGACCTGCCTATATCCATTCTATTATATTCTCTACATCACGATGGAGAAAAAACACATATGTAAGAAACATATATATAAACAAATTTGCACAAAATAATTTTTACATATCTCACAATCTCCATGTCATCAGCTATTATACCATGATTCTTAAAAGCACAGAAATGTTAAAACAATGAAATAGATCTTATCTTTGCATATCTCAAGTGCCCTTCAACAATAGGAGACATTTAAGTGTCCTATTATAATATAAATTAATAGTAAAGGGTTATTTCAATCCAAACTTCACTGAGTACATACCTCCAATATTAACAAAAACGTGCTGTCTTGATACTCTTCAAAAAACACGTATTATTGCTCTGTCAAGCACTGCTCCTATTGGTCTTTTCTAGAAGTTTGCACATGAGTAGTCTGTAAATTCAAAAGAACATGTATAAGTATATTCAAAATAGTGTCCAGGTCCTATTTAAATCCATTATAATTGTCTAGGGAATCTCACCTGTGTATAATTATAACACAACTATAATTCTTCCTGTTTCCTTCCACTCTTCCTTATTAATTTATGTGGGTTCTAGACTATGAACAGAATTGAAAACAGTATTCCTCCCTGTATCCCTCACAGGTTGTTACCTAAGGGTGTTCAATGTTTTTGTTTATCCGGCTAAGTAAACAATTTAATAAATAAAACGAATTTCGTAGCGCACCCTGCATCACATTTTGCGATGCAGGGCGCGCTACGAAATTATTTTTATTAATTAAATTGTTTACTTACCTTCAATTATCCATACTCCAGTTTTTAGCACCCCCCACCCTGCCCCTCCCCCGCCCCGCCTCTCCGCCCCACCGAAACTCCCTCCACGGGCCGTGGCTGCTTCCTTTACCTTCCCAGAAGAATGAGGAGGAGACGTGACTGAATTATTCATCAAGCCTCAACCAGATATTAGAGATGAACTTTTGTAATGTTGTGTTAATGTACTGTATTACTGTATGTAGTCCCTCATGTTTAAGAAACAATGTTGGAATTTTGACAGCTGCATATGCTATGTTTACTACTCAAGGGTTGACTGACTCCACCTTTTTAGCAAATTCACGATCAGCACAAATAGCAGGACTGATAGCTCTCACAAGAGCTTGTTGTCGAGCAAAAGGTGCAAATGTGACAACTTATTCTGATCCACACTATGTTTTGGGGGTGGTTCACAATTATGGTCAGCTCTAGACACAGAGGTGGGGGGGTAGGACTTCTACTTGTACTTCCATATGCTAGGGGACCTGGGTATTAGATCTGTTGCAAGCTCTGCAGATGCCAGACAAACTAGCTGTTGTAAAGTGTGCAGCACACCGGGAAGAGTCAGGTGAGGTTTTAAGAGGCAACAATTTTGCTGATGAGAGGGCAAGATTTTACACACTTAGCCCAAGATTTAATAAGAGCTTGCATCATCCGTGCATCAGGCAAGGTGACACAAGGGCAACCCAAGTCTTTAAGTGAGATTTTCTTTTGCCACACAGAGCCACCTGCATGGTTCTGTGTAGCACAGTAAATGTAGAGTAACGCAAGGCAGCACAAGTTGCTGCGTTGCTTTACTCTGCTCTGGGAAGGTGTTTCATGGGTGGGTCATTGGTGTTCCCACACATCCACCCATGGTTTTTGGTGCATTCCCAGATTTACTAACACTCTAAACCTGGGACTGCGTGAAAATGATATACCTCCCCAAGGGAGGCATAATAGTTCTAGGGTGCCTGTGTTGGCATTTGGCAGTCACTAGTTCACCAGTGCAAAGAGAGAGCAAGAATGCACCATATCTTAGTGGTTATGGCGCATTCCTGCCCTCTCCATTTGATGCACTGCTGCAAGTTGTCTTGCTGTGTTGTGCTGCATCAAATGTTAGTAAATCTGCCCGTTAATGCCCCTGCAGGGAGTGCTGCCAGGTTTACAGCTGTGACAGTCCCCGAGGTTCCTGTTCAAACAATGTAGGAGTTCAGAAATATACAAAAGGATACAGAACAGGGAGAAAGACAGGATTGGAAGTGTAGAGGTTGGAGGCACAATGAAGAAGAGGAGTGGGTGGACCCAGAGGAGAGAGTGAAAGTACTGAATTCCATTCTAGCACAAAGGGTGACATTGTTTTAGGATCCTACACATTGAGGAAGAGATGTAGTGACTGCAATTACAGCCGGTTGACAAGAAATATGATCATAAAACATGAGCACAGACTATTGCTCACAATGGTGTGCCAAAAGAACATGGGGAAGGAACTATGTTTACAATAAGTCACCTTAACTTTTGGACCATTTTCGAGATTACAGATTGATTTCAAAGAGTTTCCTTCCTGTGAAGGTTACCAATATCAATCAATCAATCAGGGGTTTGTGGAGCGCACTACTCACCCGTAGGGGTCTCAAGGCACTGGAGGGGGCAGCTCCGGATCAGTCAAAGATCCAGGTCTTGAGGTCCTTCCTGAACGTGTGTAAGTTTGGGAAGCATCTGATGTTCACAAGGAGCTCGCTCCAGGTCTTGGCTGCGATGTGGGAGAAGTCTCTCCCGCCTGTTCTGATTCTACAGATGCGGGGGACTTCTGCCAGGGTGAGGTCGGCAGAGTGGAGGTTTCTCTTGGGTAAGTGGAAGGATAATCTCTCGTTGAGGTATTTGGGTCCGATATTGTTGAGTGATTTGTAGGCATGGGTGAGGAGTTTGAAGGTGACCCTCTTCTCGACGGGGAGCCAGTGGAGGGCTCGTAGGTGTTGGGTCATGTGTTCGTGATGTGGAGTCCCGAGAATGAGTCTGGCTGCGGCGGTTTGGATGGTTTGGAGCTTGTGTAGAAGGGTCCTGTTGATCCCAGCGTATAGGGCATTGCCATATTCCAGTCTGCTGGTTATGAGAGATTTGGTGACAGTTTTCGTGAAGACGGGGGGATCCATTTGAAGATCTTTTGGAGGATGCGCAGGCAGTTGAAGCTGGTGGAGGCAACGTCGTTGATCTGGCGGTTCATAGAGAGGGAGGAGTCAAGGATGATGCAGAGGTTCCGTGCATGGTCTATGGGGATGGGCGGGCTCTGAAGGGCGGCGGGCAACCAGGTGCTGTCCTAGGTGGAGGTGCAGATTCCGAGGATGAGGACCTCGGTCTTCTTGGAGTTGAGCTTTAAACAGCTTTCCTTCATCCAGGCAGCCACATTCTTCATTCCCTCCTGGAAGCAGAGTCTGGTATCTTCGGGGTTCTTTGTGAGTGAGAGGATGAGCTAAGTGTCGTTGACGTAGGATACAATGCTGAGCCCATGCTGTCTGATGATGGGGGCGAGGGGGGCCATGTAGATGTTGAAGAGCGTGGGGCTGAGCGATGATCCCTGGTGTACTCCGCAGTTGATGTCCATGGGTTCGGAGAGGAAGGGAGGGAGTCTGACTCTCTGAGTTCACTGGAGAGAAAGGATTGGATCGAGTTGAGGGCAGTTCCTTGGATCCCCACATCGTGAAGTCTCGCAGTGAGAGTGCGATGTGAGACAGTGTCTAAGGCTGCGGAGAGGACCAAAAGGATAAGGGCCACTGCGTGTCCCTGGTCGAGTAGCATGCGGATGTCGTCAGTGGCGGCGAGGCGGGCGGTCTCAGTGCTGTGGTTGCTGCGGAATCCAGACTTGAAGGCATCCAGGATGGAGTTCTCTTCGATGAAGGCGGTCAGTTGGGCGTTCACGAGTCTCTCAGTCAATTTGGCCATGAAGGAGAGGAGAGAGATGGGCCGGTAGTTTTTCAGGTCTGTTGGGTCAGCTGTAGGTTTGTTGAGGAGGGGTTTGATCTCTGCCCGCTTCCAATCGTCTAGGAAGATGCTGGACATGAAGGATGCACTGATAGTCTGTCCTAGATCGAGTGCGACGTCAGAGGCGACTCTGTAGAATATGTGCGGTGGGCAGGGGTCCATCGGGCTCCTGAGTGGGTTTTCTTCATGGTAGTGGTGAGGAGTTCTGTGGTGGCAGGAGTCCAGGTCATGATGGATGGCTTGTCGGCAGTGAGGGGGGTGTCTGGTGTCTGTTCGTTGAAGTTGTCGTAGAGGGTCTTGATTTTCAGGTGGAAGTAGGAGCCAAGCTTGTCGCAGAGTTCTTGGGAATGTGTGATGTCCGTGGCTTCGCTAGGGGGTTTAGCGAATTGCTGTATGACGCTGAACAGTTCCTTGGCGTTGGTCGCGTTGGTCTGGACTTTGTCTCTTATGAAGGTCCGTTTGGTGTCTCTTATGCGCTGGTGGTATTCCTTCAGGACGCTCCTGTGGTTGTTCCGTGCTTCCGTGGTTTTCTGGTTTCGCCAGATTTTCTCTAGGCGTCTGCAGGAGCGCCTGGCATCTAGTAGTTCTGTGGTGAACCAGGTGGCCTTCCGAGGGCGTTGTTTGGCAGGGTGGCGAGGAGTGCGAGTTTGTCAGCAAAGCAGGAGATCCAGCGGTAAAACTCCCTGGTTGCGGAGTTGGTGTCGTTTGAGGTGCTGGGGGGGTCTTGGAGAAGGGTGGTATTGACGAGTTCTTCTGAGACCGTGTTCCAGTTCCTTCGAGGTGGGCGCAGGGCAGGGCTTGGGTGCGGTGGTGGTGTTGAAGGTGAAATCGACACAATGGTGGTCCATCCAGGGGGGCTGGGTGGTGTGGCTGAATCGATTGTTTGTACCACCTGCGAAGATAGGGTCGAGGGTGTGTCCACCTTTGTGCATCGGCGTGTTGACCAGCTGCTTCAGTCAGAGGTTGTCGAGGTTGTCGAGGAGTGTGGTTGAGTCGGGGTCGTTGCAGTTGTTGAGGTGGAAGTTCAGGTCCCCGAGTAGGATGTAGTTCGTGGAGGAGATGGCGTGGGGCGCAGCAAGCTCGGTGATGGTTGCGGAGTGGGTGTGAGGTCCCGGTGGTCTGTAGATGAGGGTGCCGCATAGCAAGGTCTTGGGGCAGGTCTGAATCTGGGATTGAAGGTGTTCTGTGTTGGTATATGTCTTGACTATGATTTGAAAGTTCTCCAAATTGGTGCAGGCCTACCCGATGAGCAGATATAATATAATGACTATTGCAACATTGTTACTGAAGAAACTGATTCCACAATATGGAATACCAATATCCATAGAGAGTTACCAGGGTGGACATTTTTAATAATGAAATAATGAAACTAATCTGTGAGCCGGTAAACATCACACAAAGACTGCATTGTGCATTTCATCCAAGGTCCTCTGGCTTGGTAGAGAGACTTAATTCTGCGATAAAGAAGAAGCTGGCAAAACCACGTGCCTTCACCACCTTGAAGTGGCCTGATGCCCTGCCTCTGGTGCACATGCTTATCCGACGCACCCTAAATTGAAAAACAGAACTGTCCCCACATAAAATTCTACGGTGTTGAATGATGAGAGTGCCTGTGGTATCAAGTGCTGCACTGTTGTGTATAAATGATGACTTGATCGTGGACTATGGCAAATGGCTATCTGATGTGATGTGCTTTGTGCGTCGCCAGGTCAAAAGACTACCCCAACCCCATTGACAGCTGAATGAACTAGTCTGTAACCTTGAGATGGGGTTCTTGTGAAAAGTCATATCAGGAGAAACTGTTTTCGGCCACTGTGGAAAGGACCCTATTAGGTCCTCTTGGTTACCAACGCAGCTGTGAAATGTGAAGGGCTGCTGACCTGGATGCATGCGTCACACAAAGAAGGTGAGAACATCAGAGAAGGAGGGTAAACACCTTGAAACCTCCAAAATAAACAATTCCAACCAATAACTACTGCAAGAGTCAGCAGGTGAGACAAATAGTTATGCCATTAGAAGCCGACACATACAACTTTTTAAAAATTGGAGAACATGACAATGGGGGTCATGGGCAGAAGACAGTCCTAGTGTTCGTGTGGGCTGCATTTGCTACCTGTTCAATTGAACTGATATTGGCATGCTGTTGCAATTGATTCATCCTGTAGAGTGTGGTAGGTCCTCCACTCCAACAGTACTGCTCAAAATGGAAGAATGATGTGAACGACATGCGCACCCATCATCAAAATGAATGCAGAGGAAACGTCTGTCCAGCTGGTTCAGACCTACTATTCGACTTTTAATATATAAAATTGTTAGGTATACACTCATATGTCTGTATCTATAGCTGAGAGAAGTACTTATGCACTCAGATCTCTTTCTTTTCCTTTCTTGTGTGTTATTTACCTTTCCTTGCTCCCTCTCAGGTCCCTGGAACCTTTCACCGAAGATCAAGAATTTAAGGAATTCAAAGGGAGGCCAAAAGAAACTAGGTTTGCAATGCCTAAAGATATACAACGTAGGTTGTCTGAATAGGAGGAGAAGTTTTCAGAAGAATATGAGAATGATACTAGACGTTACTCACATTTATAGGAAGGGGAGCTTTGATTTCATAATGAACCAGAATCAAGGGAGAAAGCTTCATTACTAACACACGCTGCTCTGATTTTGGGGCGTGAAGGTGCAGGGATGCTTTGCATAGCCCGAAAGGGAACTATAAGAGTATATGAGATTAGCTGCATGAATGCTTTTAACATGTCTGAGGATTTTGGGCTAGATGTATTAGCAATCGGAATACTGATTTCCTAATTGCGATTTTCTCCGTATCGCAAGTAGGAAATCGGTCTTCCTAATGTATGAAACTTTTTTGAGTTTCATAAGAGATTCCCAGTGTGTTGTAAATAGACCTACCTCATGCATATTAATGAGGTATGTTGCAATTTGCGACCCATTAGGAATTACAGTCATCACAGGGATGGTGGCCTGCTGGGGTCAGCAGACCACCATGTCTGTGATTGCTTTTTGATAAAACATTTTTTTTAAATGCATTCCCTTTTCCTTAAAGGAAAATGGGATGCATTTAAAATGGAAAAATGAAACTTTGCAGTTTTATATTGTAAGAGCAGGCAGTGGTCCGCCTGCTCTTAAAAAATACTTTTATTTACAATCTCAAAGGGGAAGGGGTCCTTTGCGACCACGTCCTCTCTGTGATTGGTTTACCAATAATTTTAAACTGGTGGTAAAGTATTACTGTTTTGCCATCGGAATTCAGTCACAAAACAGTAATACATACAATACTGATTTGATATTAGGAATGGATGCCCTAAAAATGCTCCTTCCAAATACTGAACTGCAAATGCAAAATGCAACCCAGTAACAAGTTACCGAGTCTCATTTTGCATTTTGTACTTTTAAAATACCCTTTTCAGGTCGTACACGGCCCGATTCTGCTAATCGGGCCATCTGCGACCAGAACAATCCTTTGTACATCTGTTCCTTTATGTGTTATACCAAAGCAAGGAGTTACAGGGAAAAAGAGCTTATTTTCACTACAAGTCAGATGGAGGAATTTCTGTTACTTAACTTTGGTGTCCGCATCTATATCATACAAAACAATTGTAGAACATCCCTTTTGACACAGAGGAGGACACTTTAGATATTTTCAGACCTGATCCCTCCAATAGATATAGCCTTAAGAATAGTAAAATTGAGAAAGCAAGCCCAGCTAATCGAAAGGTTGGCTCATGACATCACTACCACCCTTTCTAACATAGGTGAAGAAATAATTGAGTGGCACAACATGGTTATACAAAACAGGATGGCTTTAGATTTGATCCTGACTATGGAAGGCAGTGTATGCAAGTTAATCAACACTCAGTGACCCATCCCAAGACCTCTGAGACAAACTTGGAACCTATTTCCACCTCAAGATCAAAAACCTCTACGACAACTTCATCGCTCATCCACCAGGCGCCACAGACGGCCCGCCCCCCAGAAACACCAGCCAGCCCATCTCCAACTGGACACTGATCATGGCCAAAGACACTGCCTCGACCATGAAAAGCATCCACTCGGGGACCCCCACCGACCCCTGCCCCCCTCACATCTACCACAGAGCCGCGGCCGGCATCGCACTCGAACTACAATGCACAATCAACACCACCTTCAAAACAGGCACCTTCCCAGACAACTGGAAGTGCGCAGAAGTCAGACCCCTGCTCAAGAAGCCAACAGCTGACCCCACCGACCCCAAGAACTATCGGCCCATCTCGCTCCTTCCCTTCACAGTCAAAGTTGCAGAGAAAACAGTCAACAGGAAACTGACACGATACATTGAAGAGATCGCCATCCTCGACCCATCCCAATCCAGATCCCGAAGCAACCACAGCACAGAGACCGTCCTACTCGCTACCACAGACAATATCCGCACCCTCCTGGACCAAGGCCACTCCGCAGCCCTCATCCTACTCAACCTATCAGCGGCCGTTGACACCGTCTCCCACCGCACACTAGTCACCAGACTACATGACGCAGGCATACAAGGAACAGCCCTGGACTGGATCTGATCATTCCTCACCGGAAGAAGCCAAAGGATCAGACTCCCACCTTCCTCTCGGACCCCACGAAAATCACCTGCAGAGTCCCACAGGGTTCATCACTGACCCCCACCCTCTTCGACATCTACATGGCCCCCCTCGCAGCCTTTGTCTGACAACACGGCCTCAAAATCGTATCCTACGCTGACGAAACCCAGCTCATCCTCTCCCTCACCAAAGACTCCACCACTGCCAAACTCAACTTCCAGAAAGGAATGCAAGATGTTGCAGTCTGGATGACCAACAGCTGCCTGAAGCTCAACGTCGAGAAGACAGAAGTCCTCGTCCTCGGTACCACCCCTTCTGCATGAGACAGCACCTGGTGGTCAACCTCCCTCGGAAGCCCACCTACCCCCTCAGACCTTGCCAAGAACCTCGGCATCGTACTCGACTCATCACTCACCATGAACAGACAGGTCAATGCCGTCATCTCCAGCAGCTTCAACACCCTCCGCATCCTCCGCAAGACCTTCAAGTGGATCCCCCTGAGACAAGGAAGACAGTCACCCACGCATTCATCACCAGTAGACTGGACTATGGAAACGCACACTACACCGGCATCAACAAGCACCTACTCCGCAAACTCCAGACAATACAGAACACCGGCGCCAGACTCGTCCTTGGAATCCCCCGACACAAACACATCAACCAACACCTATGAAGTCTCCACTGGCTCAACGTGGAGAAAAGAGTCACTTTCAAAATCCTCACTCACGCCTACAAATGCCTACACAACAACGTACCCAAATACCTCAACGACAGAATCAACTTCCCAGTACCCAAAAGAAACCTCTGATCTTCCAACCTTGTACCGGCCGAACCCTGCGCATCCACAGAGCCAGAGCAGGCGGAAGATCCTTCTCTCACATTGCAGCAGCCAAGACCTGGAACGAGCTACCTGCAGACATCAGACGCGCCCCCTCCCTGAACACCTTCAGGAAGACCCTCAAGACCTGGCTCCTCGGCTAAACAGATCTGCGGACCCCCCCCCAGCACCTTGAGACCCTCACAGGTGAGTAGCAAGCTTTCAATTCCCTGATTGATTGATTGATTGATTGATTGATTGATTGATTATCTAGGATAACACCCAAAATGTGCAAGACCTTTTATGACATTTCAAAATTTTCACAAGAATTGCACAAAATGAGCATGCCAGGGTTTTGGAACAAGTTAGGAAATCAAATAGGTAGTTGGGAAAAGTGGATCCTGGGACTCCTGGGGCAGTAATTGTATTTTTATTACTACTAGTTTGAGCAGGATCTATCTCGCGTTCGATGTGTTCAAATGTTGGAGAGAACTCTAGAATTTTCAAAGGCTACAAGGAAGCAGAGCAGTATAAATAGAAAGGGGATACAATTTTCAGAAAGAGGCCAGGCTGTTAAAATTATTGTGTGGTAAGATTGGCACCCAGTGCCAAGAAGAGGGTACTATTAGCACGTAGGCCAAAACTGTGAAGCTTAACAGACTCAATCTTGTCTGAGTCACATGAGTGCATTGCTGCAGCACAAACGCATGCTTCAGCTTGAGTGACTAACAATTAAAATGGTATTGGCAGAGCTCATGTACTGGTGGCATGTGAAGACTAGAAAAGTGAGATATGATGTTCTTGTTTCAGCCATGGCAAACATTTATTGTGATTGCATTTTTAGTTGGAAAAATACTACAATGTTTTGCTGAAGTTATTGATTGTGCCAGGAAGGAGTTGTAACACCTTTAACAAATCCACAACTGTCTTCCTTGCTTTAGAACCAAGCTGCTGGGTAAATTTCCATTGCTGAGGAAGGGTATATATCTATCTGTGTTTAGAGATTGTGTGTTAGACATTGCTTGAGCATCAGCTCGGTGTGTGTTATTCAGCTGAATAAACGCCACTCTCAAAGAACAATCCTGCAAATAATTTTATGTAAGAACTTAGCTTTACATTAGCCACCTGATATGGAACTAGCACAAAGATTCACAAGGAACACTTGAAGACCTTGGAAGAAATGCTTGTCCAATGTATGGTTTGTCAGAAATGAGCAGCTGGAGGAAATTTTTTATTACACTGAAGAGAGTGGTACTTCCAAGTCTTGCGAAAACATGAATTGAAAAACTACAAAGACATCTACTCAAAAAAGAATGTTGAAAATGTCGGCCTTACATACAATAAAACTCCCCACAAAACTTCTCAACATACACCCAAACCCACCATCAAGCATATGCACTCACATGTGCTAGTAATAGATTTAAAATGGTAAGTTAACTGACTACTACAATTGGTGGGAACTGGGTTTGGATAGATTGAGGAATTTAAAACTTGTTGCAATTTTAATTGGGAGATATTTGATTCCAAATTATGGCATCTACATTTTTAATGAGATTATTTTGCATTCTGACATTTTTCACTCTGTTTTTCTATGAAGCCAAGTAACCCATTGGATGTAGAGCTACGCAACTCTAAACTCCAGCTCTAAAGCCTTTGTTTGCAGTTGGGATTTGGAGAGACTGGGTATTAAGGGAATCTGGTCAGTAGCTGGCATACTTTCGGTGGAGGGTTGCACCTCCTTTAGTAAGCTATGCCGGAAATGTGGTTTAAAAATTGGAGATTTACAGTTGCAAAAGTTATCTCTGGATCTATCTATCTCTGGATTTATCTATCAACTTTCAAACTGATCAGACTATGAGTTCCCACATTTCTTAATTTCTTCAGCCCTCATGTCAAGATGTAACTATCTTTTAGTGCACAATAGTGAATGGAAGTAAATATTGTTGTTTACCTTTTACTGTGGTACACATGAACTTTTTTATATTTTTTTAGCGTATCTTAAACCACACAAGCATTGCACACTGCAAAACTGCTAGTGCTTTTGATACGTTGGTATTATAGTAGACTCTGGATATCTGTGTGGGTTGTTGGTGTCAAGTTGTTTGTGTCGTTGTCAACATCTGTTTCACACTGTCCTGTTTTAGTTGAGAACCCTGGAAGTGTCACTCTCAAACTCAGAGAAGCAAATTCCAGATGCTTTGATTAATGCAGGTGTAAAGTCTAATACTACCAACTGAAAATAATATGGCTCTGCTTAATGCTGAGTTGTGCGAATGGGTCAATTTTACCTGGAGAGGGTTTAATGCACTGAAAATGTGCACCACTCCAGTTTTGGAATATCATTACTATTGCCTCTTTTTAGAAGAGTTATAGGTAAAAATTGGTCAACCTTGTTTTAATCTTTTCATTTCAGTTCCTAGGGAATGACTAATTATTTTTTTCTCCTGTTTCTTGTTTTGCTCACCCGTCCCTGAAGCACCCTCCCCTTCTCCCGATTACTGTTACTTCTTTGTTTAGACTACTATTCAAATTGTGTTCTTTCCTTTGTGATACTCACTATGTTGTTGCTCCTCATTTCTATATTATCAAAGAGTATTGTAAATGGACATTAAAGACCATCAGATGGATGTACGGCTGATGAAGTGCCATTTTGATGTATTTGCTATTTGACATTGTCTCTGTTTATTCAGTATTGAACTTTCACTGTGGTAGAATCATCAAAAGATCTTGTATTCATTTTCCAGCAGCTTCTCTCCTTTTCAGAATAGATGTACCATATTTCATCCACTTGCTTTTACTACATCCGTAAGCACCACAAGCTCTCCCCGCGACTACCTTACGGCTGTTGTATAGTCACTTACCTTCTTTCAAATGGATTAGGCAAATACTGTCTATCTCGGACTTCCTGCTTTTCTGCATACAGTACCCTTCAAAGCATTCAGACCAGTGCCAGGCTCCTCATCCAAGACTGCTGCACTCTATGTCATTTATTTCTTCTCCCTTTTCTGCTAGTTTCCAGTTACCAAACCCTCTAGCTGCAAATAATTGTCAATTTGCCATTGTTCATTGTATAACATGATCCTTCTTTCTTCAGCACTCCTTACATTCATTCCAGAATGTTATACTCTGTGACAGGCAAGCTCCTGTGCCCTCCTAAAATTAAGAGGGCACATACTAGAGGCATTGTGTCTCCTTTCTAGTTGAGCAGGCCTGGAACTCTCTCCCTCTTGATATACAGTGTACCTGCAACCTATTCGGAAAAAAAACCGATAAACTGGCCTTTCTCCACATTAGTAAACTCTGCACCTCTCTTTAGAAATCCCTTAGCGCCAGGATGCTAAATTAGTGTATCGTTTTCATTCACCCCGTTCAATGGAACAATAACTAAAGATGCGCTGCCATTTTACAAAAAATCCTGGGGCCAGTGAAACGTGAAAAAGCCTAGATAACTTGTAAACATGTTTTGATGGCTAGTAGGTTGAGGCCAATGTATCTTCCCCAGTGTGTTTAATGGTGTTTAACAGTGCATAATTTGACACTAACTGTCCAAGAAACTAGAACCATACATGCCACGCTACTAGTTACAATGTTTGAAATCATGCACAAATCTGAAAACAAAGAGTGAACATTGGAGTAATTATGCCAGTTTCGGAGAGATATAGGCCTAGCTATTCCATCTAGTTTAAATAATGTAATCTATTCCCACTTAATAGAGGTTTAAAATATATGTACTTATTTTATTAGGATTATTATTTATATTTTTAACCATTTTACTGATATCCAAACTAGATAAGTAGCTCCTTGCACTGTGGCTTCAATACCAGACAAGTAATGGCTAATTGATGTAACTTCCTGTGATGTCACTTCCTGTGAGGCTACATCTTATGCAAATTATAGGGTACCCTCGTTTCCCTAGTCTGTCCGGGGCCCCACAAATCCTAGAACCGGCCCTGCAGTAGCCAATCATCACCCTCAAAGTTTCCCCCGCCCAGTGGCGTAGCAAGGTCAGGTGTTACCCGGTGCTGAAAGTTTCTTGTCACACCCCACCCACATTGAAATTATTAAAATAAGGGAAACAAAGATAGTTACGCATATTTTTTCCATGTTGTCACCCCTGTCAGTGCCATTTTGTCAACCCCCCCTTAGTGATGACACCCGGGGCGGTCCACACCCACTGCACCCCCTTCCTACGCCAATGCCGCCGTCTTGTCAACCTTCAGCACTAAGCCTAGACATACAGACTTTTCTAATGCTTGTTTTATTTTAATATTAGACAGCGAGGCGCAGTTCTGCCCAGGCCATGTTTCTGCAGCTCGGGGTCAGCGACGGATTCCCTTCAGGGCCCATGTTCCTCTGTGGGAGGCTTAGAAGCAGTGACCGATTTGTCATACAGTTTACAGTTTAAATTGCATCCAACCCTGTTAAACCATTGTTGAAGTGTTGAATCCACAGGAGTATTCCCAGAGAAAAAAATCCCAAGCTCCCGCGCCTCTAGAAGCTGGGGCTCCTGTAGCATCATGGCTCCCTCGGAGGACCAGCGCTCTTCGAGGACTGGTTAGCCGTGCAAAGCGCGCGTGCCATTAGCTTGCACAGGCCCCTTGAACTGCCCTCAAAACACCGGCGTAATAATTGGATGCTATCGCTCCGGCTGGCCTGCACTGCACGGGTCATCTGTGCCGGCATCTGCCTCAAATAACAAACCCCCAAATTTAATTTATTTCCACCTAAACAAGTTCTTTTATCATAAGGCAATAAATTTGTCTCGGTGCTAGCAATTTGTTGCGGGTGACATAACATTGCAAATTGATTAATCGCTACTGTACATGGCAAAATGAGAAAAGCAAGGAATTATTATGAATCGCGTCCGTCTGATACAGTGGGGATTCATTATTCAAAAGGGTTTGCTAGTGGTTAGCTATCCCCCTGTTGCAGATTACATTCATTTGCAGACTTCCTACATCATGCTTACACAAATCAACAAACATGCATTTATAAAGACACAGAAGCAAAGCTATTAAAATGTGAAAAATTGCCTTCATTCGTTCGCTGCCCTTTTTCCCTCCGTACATTTTTGGGAACTGCCGCAATGTTGTACCAATAATTTACTGTTTGACTTTAAAGGGAAGCTGGTAAGTTTTGTCAGAATTAAAGATTTACAATTTCTTTTCGCTTGCATGCAGTACCTGTTGTTCTATTTATTTTTGCTTCCAGTTTTGGTGGTAATAAAGGGCGCTACCTAACTTTTGCGACCCAAAAAGAAGGCTGCCTATTGCCCAATGATGACATCATAAAATATGAGAAAGATACCTTTTATAGTGTGTTTTTATGTTTTTTAAATGTCTCATTACTGTTGTGTCCCTCACTCCAATTCACGCACAGTTGAAATACAACTCTCCAGGTATTAGCAGAAAACATTTCTTTTGGATGTTCTCGAATGTTGAAATACATTTTTCTCTACAGTTTCCCCTGTGTGCAAGCATGACTGCTTGTCTTGTGGTTTGAGTTTAGTGCTATAACCGGAAGAGTATAATCTGATGTAAAAAATCATTGTGCACTGATAAGGAGGCTAAAACTTCAATCTTAACGCATTATTGTAAGTCTAGTTTTAAACTTGAAAAAAGACCTAATTGAACAGCCTGCAGAAAGTATATCCCATGTGCTAAAGCTTAACATTTAAGGGCATCTATGAACACGTATTGTCTCATCAATCTTTTCAGAAATGTATTACTGATTATGTATGCAAAGCTGAACTGGCCTGCAGGAAAACTACAAAATATCCCAACAGGCCAGGGCCTCTGAAAGGTCAGTTTAGCCAGGCAGAGTCAATTACATATGACGCCAAGCTGATTTGCGTTGGTCTGTTGTCCAGTTCTTTTGTCCTATTTGACGCAATTGCTTTTAAGGTTAATTCCAGATTTCCCTGTAGGACAGTCACCGTATGTGGGGGAAAGTTTCTGAGGAAGTAAAAGACTCAAACGGACCAGCCAGGATTTTGCAATTTGAAACAAATTGCGAAATCGACAGTTTTGTAAAAAAAAAAACATGCTTTTTACAAAAGTGACTATGAAATCTGGGCCTGCTGTGTTCTCGTACTTTTTTAAATACACTTCGACCGCTGCTTGGGACACAGAGTGAAGCAAGCAGAACCTACACAGATCTACTTTCAAGGAACAGAGCTGTGGAGCTAAGGTCCCTGGACGCGCAACACTATGAGGGGGTAAGTACTATAACTGCCACTAACGCTAACGCTGGTTAGCGGCAGTTTTCTTAACGCAGCCTATCACCAAAAATCATCACCCTATTAGCGATGTTTGTACAATACGTCGCTGCATGGCGATTGTTCCAGGTAGCTGCAGTGAAAACTGCTGTTAACACTATCGTGAATGCGTTACAAATTCTGGCGGTAGTGGGCGAAAACTGGCGAAAGGACAATTTGCAGGCAAAAAACTCACGCTAGTCAGCCCAATGTGAGTTGTTTTTACTCTAGAGGCAAAAATAATCTATAAATCCACCTCCAATGAAAAATGGGAAACAAAACCAATGGAATGCAGATTGGAGCAGCCAGGGTCAAGTGCAGCACATATTAACACCCCCCCCCCACTCCCCAAGCCCCCAGCAGCAAGTTTGACCAGCCAGAGTCCCAGGGGAAGAGGAAATCCAGGGCTACAATCATGAAAAGGGGCGTATCCCTGGGCAAAACCAGTGATGCATCACTTATCATTGCACACTCCTTGCTACAACATGGCATCCAAAAACTTGAAAGCGCGGACAGTCCCCGGGGCCCAAAGCCTTGTGGGCTTGCGTCTGGCCCCCAGAGTAGGGTGCGGGGGTGCTGTGGAGTTGTTGGCATGTGGTGGTAGAAATTGAGTAGCTGGTGATCACCCTTACCTGGTGGTGATGTTTGTCAGGGCGCATGGAGACACGTTGCTGACCTGTGTGAGAAGACCGCCTAGTGCCCCTTGGAGCTGTGAACAGTAGAGGCGCTCCTGTGCACTAACGTTGGAAAGTCCGCATTGCATACCATGCGCCACCACTGCATCGGGGTGCAAGGAGTAGATAACCAATGGTGGGCCACGCCTCTCTGCATCACAGGCCGGAGGATGTTGCACTAACCGGACGCTGTGGAGGATGAGGCCCTTGAGCTGTGCCAAACTTGTGTGGCGGGAGCGCTGCAACTTGATGCCTAAGGGGGCCCTGTTGCCTCACCTGCATCCGGAGGCTTTCCAGCAGACTTGGCATAGACTGCTGAACCCTGGCGTGTAAAATGCAGACTGGCCGAGGCTCCTGGTAGCTGAGTCACAGTTTTGTCCAGAGTGCAGCGGATTGCGCCACAGTGTCAATGCCCAGGTGACGAGAAGGTGAATCGCATTGCGGTGGAGGCCAGGGGGTCGAGTTGGACCCAAACATAGCACCTGTGGGTAACGCACACCCAGTGGCAGCTCATTCGCTGTGGCAGAAGAGCGTTGCCTCACTGCTTTCAAGCAGTGCAAGTAGAGGAAACATCACATGATGCTAACATACTGATGTACTCATGCTATGTTTACTTTACGGGCGGGAGGGTAGGTTGGCCTGTACTACCCATGGAGCAGGGCAGGGGCAGACTGGTATGCCCACTCAAGTGTGCAATGACTGTTGGGCCCTCTCAGGTCGCCCAAATCAGTTATGCGCACATTCCTATTCGCAATGAAGGCTACATTACAGCATGCATGGAGAACATGCCCACCCCTCCAGCTCCCTGCCTTGGCAGAATTATGAGTATTTGTAGCCACATAAAAAACTGAGAACGTCAGGGTAATTAACGGTGCCTTAGATGCAAATAAAAGAGTGATTCATCCCTCCATACTTCTTTGTTAAATCTTTGAGACCGCCTTGGCACAGCACTCAAGAACAATCACAAAAGCGCACTGCAGCATTTTGATTGGCTTAGGGGAGAGAGCCTGGCTGCCTGCTTCCTGTTCTTGGAAGCAGACTAGGGAGAGCAAGGGCACAGAAGACGCAGGACCCGGCCTTGAGGTAAGAATTTAAAAAAGGATATATTTGAATTCCCCACTCCCCCCTGCGCCCCCACCCCATCCAGGGTCCTTTCCCACGTTTCCCAACTCCCAGTTGTCTAATCCCCCACGCAGCACCACATAATGGCAGCCGTTTTGCAACCATGGCCAGAGGGTGTACCACTGGTGCACCAAAGGCAAGCCAGTCTGCGTCCATCCACCCCTAGACCTTGCCCAGCTCCAAGGACCCTTCCTCTTGGACACTCCACTGCTACGACACCAGCACCCTCCGCCCATCAACCCTGGACACCACACTGCCTGCCATCTAGCAACACTGTGGAATTCTCTTGCACCCTGCGCCTGTTGAAACTGCAAACGCACCTTCTGCTTCATCAGTACAACAGCGCCTCCTGCCGCCCAGCTGAACAACAGTGCAGCCAACTGGCTCAACTGCATCCTCTTCAACGTGCAGTCCCTCAACCAACACTCAACAGAAATCTGCGACCTCCTCTAAGCCACCTCGTCAGACATCGCCTTCTTCATGGAAACCTGGACCAAACTGTGCTCTGGACCGGACATTGCCATCATCATCCATGACAGCTACAAATTCACTTGCACTGACCACCCCGAGTGACCAGAAGGAGGCATTGCCATTGTCTGGAATAGGCACACTCCAACTCACCACGCACTCTAAGGAACCAACGGTGATCATGGAACACCTCCACTTCCAGATTCGTACCAACCCCAAACACCACCCTCCATAGCAGCCTCACCTACAGGCCCCCCCGGGCCATGTACCTCAATACACCAATGCTATTGTAGACCTCATCGCACCCCAGGCTCACCCTTCTAATGACTACATCCTACTCGGAGACCTCAAGTTTCACCTGGACAACCCCAGTGACGGGGACACAACCCCCCTCCTGGGGAACCTCGCCAACATTAGACTCAACCAGCTAGTCACCACACCAACCCACATAGCCTGACACACGCTCGAGCCCGTCTTCTCCATCAGTGGGAACTTAAACTACAGTACACCACAGGACTCTCCTGTACTGATCATCATTGTTTGCATCACACCTTCAGCACGCCCACCGAACACCATCGCCATCATTGCCCTCCCGTCGCAGGTCGATCGAGGCCACCAAAGAACTTCCCATCAACTCCCTCAGTGCCACCACTCTGCCAACACTAACAGATGCCAACACCGCAGCGCGCAACCTCCACCGATGGACCTCTACCTGTGCCAACACTCTGGCACCCCTCAAGAAAAGACCAGGCAAACAACTCTCCAAGTAGGCCAACTGGTTCACTCCCGCCCTCCGCTAGTCCAACTCCATCTGCAGACGTCTCGAGAAGAGATAGAACCACATCAATCAACTTAGCAACACAGTCACCCTTGCTGCATGGCAGCTGTTGTACACCAACTTAGCGGAAAAAGACAGGGGGGCTTATTCATAAACCGCTTCGGTGCGTCATTTTCTTGACGTAGTTGCATCGTGATTCTTGCACCATGTTGCGCCGTATTTGCAAGTGCTACATCTAGGCATATGGGTGACCTTGTGAAGCCATGTGCCACATTATACCTGCATCTGGTATGATGTATACAGGGTGGGCATTCCCACGCAACAAAGCCTCATAGGAGTGGCACAGTGAAATCCATCAGATTACACTACAACAATTCTAGGACGCCAGTGCCACAGGGATAGGCTGGCCTCATGCATTGCTGGAGTTGCGTCATGGTTGTGACACAACTGCAGCAATGCAGGACTTTTGTGCTGGCAGATACGTCAGGATTCCAGTACTGAATTGCGACATGGAGCGCTGTACAGTAAATACAGCGCATCCATGGTGTCACAAGAAGGGCATTGTGAAAAATGTTTCACCGCTGTTTTGTCACAGCAATGAAACCGTTTTCATGAATGAGGCCCAGAAATGCACCCTATCTTATAGATGGTGCTAATTCCTTCCCTGTAGTTTTGTCGCAGGGCAGCGCAGCAACATTCCTTGCAGCACCGTCCAGCACCACAACCTTCTGAAATGAGGCCCCAAGTGTTTGCACCATTTTTAAGACAAGCTATTTTCTGGTCTTAGTAAACTGCTTCGAACTGGAGTTAGAGGCAGTTTTTTTGGTTTTGCACCATTCAAAGAATTCCTTGTAAAGATCCCGAAGTGGGGTTAGTGGCTGTTTTTGCATGGGAACGCCTACCTCACATCTAATTTTCGTTAAGTCCCGCTAGCAGAACTGGCGATCTAAATAATGCACGTTTACGCTGGAAATTTTGCCGCTAACTACAGTTATAAATCAATGTGGAAAGGATCACTGGTCCTGCATAACCAAGGTCTGCAGGTGGATCGGTAGGTGTCTCCCAAATAAAAGACCCTCATACACGTGTTTTTTCAGAGTCGTGTAGCGGTATATGATGTGTCCCCGCTTCTTGTAACACGTGTCCGTGCGTAATCCTTGGGTCAGTTTTTGTTTGCACCCTCTGCCAGGAGGTTGTACCATTGGTTAAAACAGTAGTGATGGTGAATAAGTGAATTAGTGCTATAAAGGGGTTCTAAAATACCCGGACAGCCAGAGGTTCAACTTTAATATTTCTGGATTCGGGTAAAAGGTTAAGGCGTGTCGCTATGGAATTATTTAGGAATTCTAGCGCACTAATCTTGTGAGGTTAAAAGTGGTCGACATGTTTCAGCCTTATCTACCTATTGGTCAGTCGGCTTTCCTCAGGACCATAAAGTGATTAAGTAAAAAAAAGGGGAAAAGGTAAATTTGTAACCTGATTCGTTTTGTGGTAGTAGGTCACATTGTACCTGTAATGAAAGAAAAGGGAGATAGTGCAACCACATTTGTAGCGAATAAGTGGGAAAAGACACTTCAGCAATGTACAATGACATAGAGACACAGTTGAGAATTAAGAAGCATATTATTAAAAAACATATAATTAAAAACGAGTTGTGCAATACTAAACTCAGAGTCACATTCATATTAAACGTCAAATTACTCATTCTCAAAATTCTATGCGGAATATTGTGATGTATAAATCCCAAAATAGTTATCTGTTTGAAGGCTAGAGGTATCAAGAAGCATTGTCCTTTTCGTTATGGAGTAAACTGCAAGTAATAAAACCCCTTTACTAAACTTCCTTTTTTTCCTCACTCCTAAACAGTGAAGCCTCCCCCTAACTGCCATGGTTCCCGAGGAGACAAGTCTTACATAATGTAGAGGTACATTCTATAAGGTCTAGTTACGCATAAGCGCATGTGAAAACCCGCTCTGTATTGAGTTTTGCTTAGTTTTAGCTTTTTGTTATAAGTGCCTACTTTTTGAAGAGAATCTTTTTCTGAATAGGCTTTCCAGAGTGCGCATTTAAAGAGACTATAACGGCAGTATGCACATGTTCAGTTTTCAGAATACATGTAGAACGAGTGCTTGGTACCGTCTAATAACGAATGCATGTACTTTTAAATAATTGTAAGAGGCTATACTCGAACAGGTATTACATAGTTATACCAATGTCTAAGATAATCGTGATGACACAGTAAAATTGATTAGCGCCTTGGACGTCATGGCAATGTAACAATAGAATTGCACATTAAATTAAATAGCGCTTTCAATATCAGGGCACTGTAAAGGAATGATCTCATGACGCCTAAATACTATTTTGGGATTTATACATCACAATATTCCGCATAGAATTTTGAGAATGAGTAAGTTGACGCTTAATATGAATGTGACTCTGAGTTTAGTATTGCACAACTCGTTTTTAATTATATGTTTTTTAATACTATGCTACTTAATTCTCAACTGTGTCTCTATGTCATTGTACATTGCTGAAGTGTCTTTTCCCACTTATTCGCTACAAATGTGGTTGCACTATCTCCCTTTTCTTTCATTACAGGTACAATGTGACCTACTACCTCAAAACGAATCAGGTTACAAATTTACCTTTTCCCCTTTTTTTCACTTAATCACTTTATGGTCCTGAGGAAAGCCGACTGACCAATAGGCAGATAAGGCTGAAACATGTCGACCACTTTTAACCTCACAAGATTAGTGCGCTAGAATTCCAAAATAATTCCATAGCGACGCGCCTTAACCTTTTACCCGAATCCAGAAATATTAAAGTTGAACCTCTGGCTGTCCGGGTATTTTAGAACCCCTTTATAGCACTATTTCACTTATTCACCATCACTACTGTTTTAACCAATGGTACAACCTCCTGGCAGAGGGTGCAAACAAAAACTGACCCAAGGATTACGCACGGACACGTGTTACAAGAAGCGGGGACACATCATATACCGCTACACGACTCTGAAAAAACACGTGTATGAGGGTCTTTTATTTGGGAGACACCTACCGATCCACCTGCAGACCTTGGTTATGCAGGACCAGTGATCCTTTCCACATTGATTTATAATTATTGAAAAGAGATTGAAAGGATCTCTACTCTCTCTATCTCCACCAATTGATGATACGCTAACTACAGTTAGCAGCAACTTGTAAATACGGCGATAAAAAAAGCATCTGTAACGTCTAAAAATTGACGCTACAGCAGGATAACTCCTTGTACATATACCCCTGAGAAACTTAAAGCCCTCAGAGCTACGTAGCCCAAATATAACCAGGACGAGCGGAGCTGTAAGGCGCCAGAAGAAGAGCACCAAAGCTCTCGGAGCCCAGTAGATTCCCAAAGCTGTCAGAGCCGCAGAGCTCCTGAGTCACACATTCAGAAAGAGGATTTTATAGTAAATGTCATTTCACCTGTTAAAGTAGCTACTGCTGTACTTAATTGGGCCCAGTCAATCAATCAATCAATATAACTTTATTCGGCCTGGATGGAAATAGACCATAAAAGTACATAAAAATATTGCACATAGCCATATTCACACATAAAGTTTAAAAATTATCTTGCATTAAAAATAAGAAAAAATATATATGTACATAAACAGCTTTAAAATTCCTCAAGTACATGTCATAATCAAAATTTTAAAAAGACCATTAAACTCATGCAGAGAATGGCTGAGATTTAAAAAGAATAATGGGGAAGGAGAGAGAACAAAAACCTCTTATTGGGTCCGTTATGCGCTACTACCATCCCCTCAAATTAAGCCAAAACATCTCAGCCGAGCTTCGTGTATTAAATCATAATTCTAGCGAATTAACCTAACATGGTTTTTCTAGCCCTAATGGCTGTTTCAAAAAGGCACAGACACTGAAAACAACTTCAGGTAAACTCAAAGATTGTAAATAAAGGAGAGCTGGTCTACAGTGTCGGAAACCTAGCCTGCGTAACAAGGGTGTTCAAAAGTGCTTTTGTGCTAGGCTGTGCAAATTGCAGAAAAACATAAAGTCCAATTGTGATTGTGCAGAATTATTGTCACAAGGACAAGTGAAAACTATATTTCCTTCAGGACCAATGATTTGATCCTGCTCTGAAGCAAAAGAGAAGTGACTGCTCCCATCTTGACAAGTCCAAAGATAAATATAGGAGTGATTCGTCTGTATGTAAAAGACTACAATAATGCAACACCAAGGGTTTAGATAACTTGTTTTTCAGTCTGTTTGCACAATAGTCTTTAAATAATATTTTCACCTCATTCTTGGCATTTTTGGGGTTACACCTGGGATCAGTAAACAAGAGGAAATACTGAGGGTGCCAAAAGTGTCCTGTGTGTAACTCAGCCACGGTATGGTATAGGCCTTCTCTAACATCAGGCAATCAGATATAATATCTTTGCAAAGCTTAGCTGCTGGGTTCAACCAGATACTGATCCATAATAAAAGTGGCACCAGCTGAATCTTGTCTTCTATAAAACCATGGTTCAACTTGAAGTGGGTAGTGAGACTAGAAAAGGAAGGCAGTAAGCTCAGCAACCGCCGCAAAAAGAGGTTTTCCTCAGCCTGTAAAGGACAACATTTAGTAAAACCCCAAACTCCTGCACCATAGGTGGCTGTACTAAAGCATTGGCAGTATATACCTTCAGTGGAGGGAACACAGTCCCCCGAATGTCTGGTCTAATTAGATTGCAAACTGTGCCTGAGATTTTATTCAGTTTAGCGCTTGCCTGAGCAAGATGGGGATTTCACAACCCCGATGACCTAAAGGTGAACACTAGATAACAAAAGTTATCAACACTCATCAAATTGAGCCCATTGATACTAATTTTGTTTAACCTTCGTTTGCCCGGACCACAAAACGTGATATGTGACTTAGTATAATTCGTTTTTAAGTACAGGTTGTGCATAAAAGACAAAACAATACACCTGATGTCTCAGTGCATTTGGAGTAAGGGCTGTAACACCGCATTGTCAGCATACAGTAAGGCAGGCTTTGGGGAATCTGCAATTCTAGGTATGTCTAAATGGGAGGAGGATAAATGAGCTGTTAGACCATTAATGTATAAAATAAATATTAAGTGAGCCATTATAAAACCCTGCCTTACTCCGCTCTTCAAATTTATGAGTGCGATTTTATACTCAGAGCGCGCTGGGGAGATTTTACTCCTGATCTTGGAACATGCTTTTAGAGCTATCCTAAGTTTTCTATTTGCTTGTGTACAGGCATCATCGAAACATTTTTGATCCATATTCAATGTACAAAATGGCTTGAGCATGGACTCCCTAATTATACATATTAGCTTATTATAATGTAAGGCCATTGAGTCTAGCTCGTTCTCCACTAGACAGTAAAAGGAATATATTTAAGTGTGACTTAAGTAAGGCTGCCAATGAGTCTTTGGGCTAGTCTTAAGCCATCCAAAGAAGGATTCAAAATTAAGGCTATATTACTATTACAGGCTAATCCTTTATGTGGGAGAAACATAGTAGAGCTCAAAGCATTGTGATCGCCCAAATCTGTGGGCAGGATCTCTCCTTTAGAAAACCAAGGTAAAAAATCAGGGCTTATGAAGATATATTGTCAATAAGGGCTGCTCTCCCCCTCTAAATGATTTTAAACGTGTTGCTCGCTCCCCCTAATGTATCAAGTAAGCCAACCAGACCGTGAGCATTAAGAAACTTAAGAAGCTCTGCCCCCCTTGTATCCTGCATAATGCACCATCCTTCCGTATGAATGTCTTGTGTCCTGAGGACCCCTCTAAGTTTTGCATTGAAATTACTCAGAGGAAAAAATGGGCTTACAGGCACATGCATCATTGTCAATTGCATTCGCAAATGGTGCGAATCGCAATTTTCGGCTGTTTGCGAATGCAATTGACAAAATTGGGATGCATCATGTTTTTCGCAATTTTAGAAATCGCAATCACGTTGCGATTTCTAAAATTGCGCTTGCATTTAAGAAATCGCAATTTGAGATTTCTTAAATGCAATGCATGAACATTTTAAATTTGCGAATTCGCAAATAGAGAGGGGTAAATTACTATGAAGTTGACTTTCATAGTAATTTGCGAAAACTTTCAATAATGCACAAAAGTGAATTTTTGAAAGTTTCATTTTACACACACACATGCCCTTGGGGCATGTGTGTGTGAAAAATGCACTTAAAGTTATATTTCAGGGGTGCAGGGGGGCGTCCTTTGGACCCCCCCTGCACCCTTGAAATTGCATTTTCAATTTGCGATTCGCAAATTGCTAATCGCAAATTGTAAATGACTTCCCATTCATTCCTATGGGCCTCTAGGCCCATAGGAATCAAGGAGAAGGGATTCCTTAATTGCGAATTGCAATTTGTGAATCGCAATTAGGACATTTTTAGAAATCGCAAAAAAAATTGTGATTTCTTGATGCATAGCCTTTTGCGATTTCTTAATTGCGATTCCTTAATTTTCGCAATTAAGAAATCGCAAACGGCAACAATGATACATGTGGCCGATAGTCCTGATCTTATCCAGAGATGTATGGGTTAGGCAATGCCTACACATGATTAATATCGTATTCCATATCTGTAGCACTTTCAACGAGAAAAACTCAAATTAATGTCATTTGGATACAGAGAGCAAGAGGAGGAGGCATTTTAGTACTTTCTTTACTTTATTCATCTGCTATTTCACAGTAAACAAATCAATATGATCAATTCCATTCCTAAACAGCTATATCTCGTATTGAGATTAGGAAAGGGGTCTAGTCATCGATGTGATGAAAAGATAAACCTAATACCATGTTACTCAAGAACATTACGTTCTGCTAAGTTCAATTGCAATACTTATTGTGAAATACTGTTGTTATCTGCTGTTAGCTATACGAAATGCAAATTTGAAGGTACAGAAGTATCATTTAAATACATCACAGGCCATCACAAATTATAAAATGTCTGAATCAGTGACAAGCGATAAAGATGACAATCTCCCCAATCTCCCAATTTAGTTCCACTACAGCACTTCAACAAAGAAGGTAAAATGGGAAGTGCACAGTGTTGTCAAGCTAAATGCAGCTTGTCGACAGTGTTTTTTCTCTAGCAGTGTGAATTGATGTGAGGGAGTGTTGCGTTTTGTTAGGAATTCCAGGGTATGTAAATGGCATCAGGATCTTGAATTTGTTTATATGATGTGGCATAGAAGGTATGTTTGTGTCTTCTTTGCCGCAACACATTCCCACTACACCCACTAGACAGATTGATTGATGTTATGCTGCTTCCCCAACCCACCCACAGGGTAAAAGAGCATCGTACTATTGGGGTGTGATACCATCAGAAGGGAAAGAGGGAAGGATGAGGCAGTTGTGAAGGGGTGTAGTGAAAGGCATTTACTGTTATGGACAGCCTGGGGAGGGGGGTTAAAGCAGAGGGGCTGAGGTGGGAATAGTCTCATATTTGGGGTTTAGACTGCCCACACAGCACCTGTAATTCACATGGAGGTGGGGGCTGCATTGTGAAAGGACTTACAGTCACCATGCAACTGTTCTGCCTAGAGCAATATTTAACATGCTTATGTGAGCCATGGTAAGGCACCTCCACCCACAATGATCCAGCGCTCTAGGGCGCTTGAGGGAGAGGTTTGGTGTCCTAAAAGCAAATGCCTGTGGGGCTTGGAACTGCTAGCCGCAAGTCAGCACAATGCTACAGAAAACATGATGACTAGCAACTCTGTGATATTGTGCTTAGTTTAACATAGGATCCAGAATGTTACCACAAAGGAGAATATATCAAATAAACACTCTCAGACACTGTAAACATGCTTATTTCATAGTGGAATACTCTGCTAAAATACTTTCCATTGATTTAATCCTGAAAAAGAATGATTCTGAGTAAAATAAGGTCCCACAATAATTTGGTGTGAGGAAATTACGGTGTTAGTATAACCCATTCTCCTCAGGGCACTATGCCAAACAGGCAAATCTATTTTGAAGGGTATTTGAAATACGGCACTCTGACGAATACATGGATTCTTAATTCAGTTGTATTATACACTGCTATATACTAGCAAACATAATGTAGAAACAATTAGGTTTGATGAATACATAGTGTTGCAAACTTTCCGTACACCACTACAATATGGATGCTACTCCTGAAAGACATTTTCAATTTTAGTGATTATCCATACACTGTGTCAGGGGTACTTACCAAGATTCATTAAAAATCATTGATTGTTTGTACTTTTCTTTAGCAGCAATCAGTTATTACAACTGATGAAGGCAATATTTCTGCTTGTAAATTTCACCAGTCCAATATGATGCCATTGTGACTAAACTGCAACAGTGCAACAGTCCTTTTTTGCTTCCTGTATTATCCCACTAAGAATGCCAGCTTGTCCAACAATTCAGTGTGTGAGCAAGCCTGCTGTGTCAGACGAAACGTGTAACTGAAAAATAAATCATCTGCTGGTGAAATTACCCCCTGAGTGATCGCTTTGGTTCACTGACAAAATATCAATTTCAAAAATTTAGATGTCAAAAATATCGACTCCCTATACTTGAAGAGGTAAGTACAAAATAAATTAGATTTAATATACATTTTAACAAATATAATACATAAACTTAATAACAAAACATGTACATGGTAATAAATAAATATATTTATATATATAATTCACTGAAAAACCATAGGTTTCACACCAGTTATAGTTAGCTGGAAATTTTACTGACATAAAACCATTGAAATTCGCACGTTATAGTTAGTTGGACTCACCATAACTTGCGCGCCTGCAATGCACTGCTGATGACGTCACATATTACATCACTCATGACATGGTCAGTGACATCACTCATGACATCACTGATGACACCATCCTTGTGACAGACTGACAGACCTCCTTTCAGTGTAATGTAACCCTTGAAACACATATTCAAAAATAGAAACTAACATTTTCAAAAAAATGGAGATACCCATACCAGATACAACAACCAATTCAGTAATTCCACCATCTATATACACATCCACTCATTCACTCATATACTCACTCATCATATGTAGTGATACTTATATACATCTTGTTACACACCGACAGTCATCCAAAAGTTACTCACACACATACTCACACATGCAAATAAACTATTGAACATCCATTTATTTGCATATACAAGTATACACAGACTAGCACATTACTTCTAAGGAAACTTACACATACTTACTCTCATAAACAATCACTTAAAGAAACACATACTTATTTAAACAGGAACTCTTACAATCTCTCACTCTCACATATACTTACTTATATACATCAATACTCACATATACTAGATTAAAACATATGTCGTTACTAATAAAGACACTAGTGAGACAGTCATTCACTCACTAACACACATATATACACACTCATCCACCCTTACAATCCTACACATATGGTGTCTTCAAAACACATACAAACAGTGAGTCAGTCACCAACCCATGCAGCCACTTATACACAAAGTGAAACACTGATACATATATTTCAATATTTAAAAGTTACTCGCTAATATATGTATTCACTAAGATACACTTAATAAGCCAGTTAACCAATCAATTTAAAAAAAAATCAATTTAGACACTTATTTAAACATTTATTCTTCCATTGACCTTTACATATACATAAATAAAATATATTTATTTCTCAGAAAGACACACATTCACTGGATGGTGTCATCAGTGATGTCATGAGTGATGTCACTGACCATGTCATGAGTGATGTAATATGTGACGTCATCAGCAGTGCATCGCAAGCGCGCAAGTTATAGTGAGTCCAACTAACTATAACGTGGGAATTTCAATGGTTTTATGTCAGTAAAATTTCCAGCTAACTATAACTGGTGTGAAACCTAAGGTTTTTGCAGTGAATTTAATAGGTTTTTTAAATGCTAATTCCTAACTATAACTGGTGTGAAACCTCTGTTTTTTTCAGTGAATTTCATAGGTTTTTTAAATGCTAATTCCTAACTATAACTGGTGTGAAACCTATGGGTATGAAATGTAATATTTTTTTATAATGAATCCTATATTGTATATTTATGTAATACTATTTTTTTTATGTATATTGTTCATGTTTTTTTTTGCCCTGGAGCGCTCCCGGTGCGGGTACCGGTGAGCGTCCCATTAGCGCTTTTGCAGCGAACGAAAACATCATCGTGACGTATCGCGTAGCTGCGTGATATGCACGGCGTAAGCGCACCCGGAGGCACTCGAGCGCATACGATCGCGCTATGTAACCATCCGACGCGCTAACGCGACGCGCCCCTGTGCGTGCCCCAGGGCGCGTAGCGTAAGCGCGTCGGGTCATGTGACCTAAAAATAACACTTTTTATTGGTTCAGGACAGTTTTGGTTTCCAAATGATGAAAGCCCTGGTCATGTGACCTGAAATTAACACTTTTCATTGGTTCAGGACAGTTTTTTTTTCCTAATGATGAAAGCCCCCACCTTTTTTCCTCATTCTCACTATGTTCTTTGAGTGAGGAAGACCTGTTTTCATTAATTGAGAAATGGCTACAGCAGCAGCAGCAGCAGGAGCATCTGCACCACCACCACCACCACCACCATAAGGACCACTACAACACCACATTGGTGGTGAAGAAGAGGAGGAGGAGGAGGAGGAGGAGGAGGAGAGGACGTTCCTTCCTGAAGACAATCCCCCTTACAAACCAAGAGAGCACATTGTGTGGGAGTTTTTTAAATTCCCAAGAGGCCAGAAGAAAGTCAATGCGGCAAAAGTGACCTGTCTGATCTGTGGCTGTGAACTTTCCAGGGGGAACCCTACAAAAAAATATTCTTTTGGTAATCACACCATGATTCGCCACATGCAACGCAAGCATCCTAACAACTATTCTGCTGCAGAGGTGAGAGAACTGTCCAGAAACCTTCCCCAAACTTTCCAAACCAAGTTTGGATGTTTTAAAATTGTTTGTATCTATTGTGGGACTACAATTACATGTGGCGAAAAAAGTATAGACCTAATCAACCGTGCAGGAGATAACCATATCTACAGAAAAAAAAAATACTATTTTTCCTGATTTTTTTTGCTCCAGTTGAGCCGTTTACAATTCCCTGTTTTTTGTTTCTCCACATAAAAATTACAAAAAAAAAATAAAACTGTTCATAAAAGCCAAAAAAAGTAAAAAATGTTCAAAAAAATAAATGAAATATAAAACAACAAAAAGAATTTAAAAAACAGTTCTTTTTAGAACTACCTCCAATTTATAAAAAAATGCTTCATTTTTTTAAAAATCTGTCATTCTTTATTCCTTATGGTACGCTCCCCGGTACGCTCCCCGGTGCGCGTACCGGGCGCTCCCCCGCGCAAATCGAAAAAAAAAATATTTTTTTTTTTTGCCCCGCGGGGCCTTTTTATGGCCCCCACATCAAACCTAGGGGTCAGGGGGGGGTCTACCCTGCCCCCTTTTGGTCATTTCCCCCTTTGTTTTTGCCACCTCTTGTGTCTCGATCCTACCGAGACACAAGATGGCGGCCGCTCCGGACTGTTTGGAATGTTGACAGACACCAGAGAGCCAATCAGCTTTCCGCGCGCGAACTCACGTAGCGCGCCGGTGCGCGCCCCGGTGCGCGTACCGGTGCGCGCTTATAGATATATATATTTTTTGGAACCTAAATTACTCAAAATCCACTGGAGCACATATCTTGAGACATAGCAAAGGCACATCGGGCTACCAGTCCTTACAATTTTGCCAAGTTTGGTGAAAATCCATTCAGCCGTTCGGGCAAAAAGTGAGTTTGACCGCCCTATGGAAATTAACATGGGGAAAACACGTTTTGGGACCCCCCTTTTATCTCGGCCCCCTCTTGACGAATCCCCCTCAAACTTTCAGGGAAGGAGCGGAGCTCTGCGAGGCAAATATGAGGAAAATTTCAGGCAGATTCCTCAACCGGCGCCAAAGTTATTCCCAATAGAATGTTGCAAATTCCCTATACAAAATAATCCTAACTATAACTATAACTCCTATATATATATACTTCAAACCAATTATTAAACTATTAATTTAAATTTATTTTATAACTTTAAAATTATATAAAAATGTACAAATATATGTGTGTATATATATACATATATATATACATATATGTGTGTGTATATATATATATATATATATATATATATATATATATATATATATATATATATATATATATATATATATATATATATATATATATATATATATATATATATATATATATATATATATATATATATACACACATATATATACATATAGGAGGGGGAACAGGGCGAACCAATGCCCAGCAACAGGAATAAAACCAACCTCTAATCGTACTATAGTTAACCTTACGGAAATGACACTCTCAGAGAAAGAGGAGAATATACTTAAGCTTGGCCTTTCTTATGCTCCCCCTTGCGACTTCGATTATGCCAGCACCAGATGTAATGTTTATAAGGCAGTTAGAAAACTAAAATTACGCAAATTTTATGCCTTAAAAAACAAGGATGGAACAATATCCGATACGGAATCAGCAGTGGAAATCCAGCAACCTGAAGCATCACAAGGGACCCGTATCATAAGGGAGCTCTGGGAAACTGAAGGAATGGGATATGATGCAACCCTCAATACCAGTGGAATCAACAAAGGGATTGATGAGAGTGGTAACAGAATGACAACAATTACACAATTCAGAGCACCATCCACTTTCTATCCCATCCTACTCAGAGACAATTTAGATATTTTCCAAGAGAACGTGGTAGCTGATCTAAAGAAGTTGCAAATACAAACTGGGGGTACAAAGCGAAGATACTCAGCCCAGCAACAGCAATACAAGGCATTGACTGAGAAACTCAACAAAGAAAAAAATGTGGTAATCAGAAGCAGTGACAAATGGGGAAATGTGGTCCTCATGACCAAAACAAATTATGATAAAGAGGCCTATAGTCAACTTAATGACAGTTCATGTTACGAAAGGATCAATAACCGAGAGCTCCTGACCATCAAAGAAGAATTTCATCGAAAGCTATGTAAGTGGCGGTCAGCCAAACTCATTACTGACACTGAATTTGATTATCTGAAAGTTGAGCACCCTGTAACACCGATTTTGTATTTCATACCTAAAATACATAAAGACCCCATCCACCCACCTGGAAGGCCAATAATATCAGCAAGGGGAAGCCTTCTTGAACATACCTCAATCTATATAGATTACTTTTTACAGGGTTATGTTCAGCAGTTGGGGTCATATATACGTGATACAGGGGATTTCCTAGTAAAAATCAAGGAAGTACAGATTCAGGAGGGGGATTGGCTGATAGCGCTGGATGTAACAGCTTTATATACCAGCATATCTCATAGTGATGGTCTTGATGCAGTACGGTATTTTCTATCGAGAAGAGAACCAGGCAATGAAAAGCACACCAAAATGTTGTTGGACATGTTGAATTTTTGTCTCACAAACAATGTGTTTTTGTTTAATCAACAATTGTACCGCCAAAAACAGGGGGTAACAATGGGGGCCAGTTTCTCTCCAAGTTACGCATGTTTGCACATGGGAGCTTGGGAGGAACTGGTCCTGGGGCTTGGTTTCCAGCACATCATTAGGAACAATCTTGTGGCATGGTTCCGCTTTATTGACGACCTGTTCGTCATATGGAGAGGAAATCATGAAGAGGCCCTTAAATTCATTGAGGATATCAATGATAACCCCCTTAACCTTAAGTTCACTGCGACACTCAGTCAGGAAACAGTTACCTTTTTAGATGCTGAACTCTACACCAAGGGGTGTCGTTTGGAATCTAGGGTTTACAGAAAAAAGACAGCAGGCAACAGCATTTTACATGCTGCTAGCGCTCACCCGATCCACCTCATTTCCAGTATCCCGTATGGGGAAATGCTGCGGTTAAGACGCATATGCAGCAACCCCGTGGAGCTAAAGCAGGCACAAAATGAGAGCAGGGAGCGATTCCTTGAAAGAGGATACTCCGAAAAATTGATTGACAAAGCTGTGCAAAAATCCATGATAATGAGTAGAGAGGAGCTCCTAATCAGAAAAGCGGACAGGGAGCCTTCCAAGCATGATACATCTAAACCTGATAAAGTTGAGCCTGAATGCTTCAGACTAATAACAGGATTCACTAGACAACATCACCAGATAAGAAAAATAGTGAATAAACACTGGCCCATTGTGCTGAGGGATAATGTAATAGGCAAAAGTTTACCAAAGTCTATTTCTCTAACCTACAGCAAAGCCCCCTCTTTAAGGGATCACATAGTCAAAACTAACCCGGATCCCTTTATAAGAACTGAGTGGTGGCAAAAAAATAAAGGGTTCTACAACTGTAAAATCTGTAAAGCATGTACTCATGGTGAAAACACCAAAACATACAGGGATGGATTCACAGGGAAGGAACATCAAATAACCCAAGTTCTAACATGCAAGACAGAATACGCTATATATGTTTTGCGTTGTCCTTGCGGCTTGCAGTATGTGGGCAGCACCAGGAATGCTGTCCATAAACGCATTTTGCAACATCTGCGAGCAATAACTAATATGGACAGCACATATCCTGTAGCGCGCCATTTCAAGGACCATCACCAAAGCAACAACAGTGGTCTTAAATACTGGGTTATTGATTCAGTCATCAATACCAAAAGAGGTGGAGAAAGGGAAACCAGACTCAGAAAGCTGGAAACAAAATACATCCTCCTGCTCAATACTAAGGTGCCCCATGGTTTGAACGTGACAGAAGACCTCCACACTTGCTTACTCTAAATGACTTATCTTATTGGGATTGTGGGCTCTCCCCCCCGAGGATAATGTCCATGGCACTCACCCGGCTGGGAGAAGGCTGGGACAGATCCCGAGGGGGCTGCGAGCAGACACAAATCACAATGATTATTACTGTAAACATTATGCTGCTATAAGAACATGCAATGTTTGTTATATTATTATTTTTTCACTGTGCACTGTTTTTTACAACCAGGTTAATAACCAACAAAATGAAATGAACTGTAAGGGTTTTTTAACATAAGGTTGTTTTTTTTAATTTTCTTTTTTGATATTTTGGTTTTGGGTTTCAGGCCTCTTTTTAGGACCTAATTTATTATTTCCACTCGATCCATTACAACTGGTATTGAGACATGGAAACCATGGCACCCGTATAAGAATTGTTAATACAGATATGTGTGACTCTTGTTAAAAATAATACCATTCTTCTCCGTCTATGATTGGAAGTTTCAATATAATATTGTGGAAGGTTAATAACAAATGACAAAGTGACTCTCCTCCTTAAAGGAAACCTACATATTTGTAAATATACACTGTTTACGAGTGAAACAGATTAGGACCGAGGTATATTGTAATAAGCGCATTTGCACTAATATTGCTAATTTTGCACATTTTGAGGCACTTTAAAGCACGATATGCACTTTAAAAAGTCAGCACATAGCACTTTATCTAGCCATTATTCCGAGGTTCCTAAATAGAAAAGGAAAAATTAGAATTCATGTTTACAAATGTTTAAAGACAAGGGTTAAGAGATGTATATATTGTAAATAAGACTTTTAATAGACGGATATGTATAATAGATATGTGTATTTTACCAGGATACTCTCTTACAAGGATATTTATTGATAAATGGAGTCACACCCATTATTGAATCTGTATGAAATATTGTAAATACGCATCAGTTATAAATGTATTTTACATCTATTTAGAAATTTGAAATGCAAAACGGAGTTGGGTGCATTACATAGTATATTTTCTATGTCTACTAGTGAGTTTGCACAGGTGATTTGAGTTGACCACTTGCCTTCACTTTAAAAGGTGTACCTTGCATAGAAAACGCTGTCATGTGATCAAGGCTCCGTTGAGCCGAAACGTCGGTGACTCTTTCTGCCAAATAAAGATCTTTGATGCACCTCGAGGTCCGTGTCCGGAGTCTGCTTGCTGGCTGTGCGAGCGCGCGAGCTAGGAGACAACGGAGTATAGGATATATATATATATATGTGTATATATATATATATATTCACTGAAAAAACCATAGGTTATAGACCATATATAGTTAGGAATTCGCATTTACAAAACCTTATTTTACTCACACAAAACCATTGAAATTCCATATATAGTTAGTTGCACTAACTATATATCGCGCACCCGCAATCCACTGCTGATGATGTCACATATTACATCATTCATGACATGGTCAGTGACATCACTGATGACATCACTGATGACATCTCAAATGACATCACTGATGACATCTCAAATGACATCACTGATGACATCACTGATGACATCTCATTTGACATTACTGATCACATCACTGATGATATCATCCATGTGATAATACGATGAACCTCTTCAGACTCTAATATAACCTTAGATACAATCAGTGTAAACAGACACTCACAGACTGTCACTCATCCATGGAGTTACTCACACACCTAGTCAGTCATGCAAAGAATCAATCACACCTCCATTTCCTCAACTATACAGTTATACAAACTTTACTTATTCAAACATATACTAACACATATTTAATCTCTTATACAATCCCTGATACAAGTTCACAATGATCCATACAGCCACTCACACATTCACTGGCTCTTATGCACAGTTATTTATATATGTCAACTCTCACATGTACTGTGTTTTACATATGTACTTACTTTGACATGTAGCACTGAGATATCCATTCACTCACCAATACACTCATGCACACAGTCAACCGCCCATACAGCTGTTTCCACATGCACTTTTGAAACCATACATCTAGTGAATCAACTGCTCACACATCTATGCACAGAGTCATACACCTCCCAGCCACCCACACACACACTCAGTCTCCCATACAAATACTTGGGCAGCCAATCAATAACCCATATAGTTACTCATATAGCTACTTATCAACACATGCAACAGTTTACAGAACAACAGACATAATGATGCACAAATTAAGACAGTTTAGTCACTAACCCATGCACTCAGTGAGACACATTTAATCACTCACTCATACAGTCAGTCATGCACCTACTAAATCCTTCATCCAGACACTTATACATCCACTCATTCTTCAATATGTAAGACATATTTTGACTTTACAGAAACATACAGTCACTGGATGTTGTCATCAGTGATGTCATCAGTGATGTCATTTGAGATGTCATCAGTGATGTCATCAGTGATGTCACTGACCATGTCATGAATGATGTAATATGTGACATCATCAGCAGTGGATTGCGGGTGCGCGATATATAGTTAGTGCAACTAACTATATATGGAATTTCAATGGTTTTGTGTGAGTAAAATAAGGTTTTGTAAATGCGAATTCCTAACTATATATGGTCTATAACCTATGGTTTTTTCAGTGAATTTTCAAGGTTTTGTAAATGCTAATTCCTAACTATATATGGTCTATAACCTATGGTTTTTTCAGTGAATTTTCAAGGTTTTGTAAATGCTAATTCCTAACTATATATGGTCTATAGCCTATGGTTTTTTCAGTGAATATATATATATATATACATACATATATAAACATATATCATCTGTATATCTATATAAATACAAACATAAATGCATGCATACATATACTTATATGCATACAGATGCATGTTATTTACATGAAAGTTGAAAAAACACTAATAAAAGCAAAGCTAAAAAGCCACCTCATTACAAACAGAATGGCTTTAACTTAAACGAGGGCGAGATCTATTGCATTTTCAATGCTTGTTTACTTTGGTTCCATCAAGAAGGCATTCAGATGTGTCACACATTTGCCATAAATTCTGAATGTTAGCACTCTAGTTGCACATTAGATCACTGTAGTAAAGCTACTGCTCACCAGGGACGTCTGCTGCTGGTATTCAAAGTGCATGTTTCAGTCTGCATGTCACAATTTTTTTAATGAAATAGAAGAGGATTTGAGAAGTCACTCAAAATGATCCCTAATTTTTCTTTCTGAAGCACTAATCATACTTTCTATGGCAAAATTAACCCCCTCATGTGGTTCCTTTTTAAATTGAGTGTTTTCAGACTTACCACTTCATTCCAATCAAGATGGCTTCTGGTGTGCCATACTTTTGTCAAAAGTAAGACTGTTAGCGCTCTAGTTGTTCTTTAGAACACTCTGGGACATTCTGTCATTGGGCTATACTTGGGGTACATCTGGGTGATATTTGGGCTACATTTAGGCTCTTTTGTCTCTGGTGGCCTTCTCGGGAGACTGTATGTCAGAATTTTTTAATGAAATTGAAGATGGTTTGAGAAGTCACTCAAAATGTGCCCTAATTTTTCTTTCTGCAGCACTAATCATAATTCATATGGCAAAATATACCCCCTCATTTTGTTCCTTTTTAAATTAAATGTTTTAAGAGTTACCACTTTATTCCAATCAAGATGGCTTCAGGTGTGCCATACCTTTGTAATAAGTAGGACTGTTAGCGCTCTAGTTGTTCTTTAGAACACTCTGGGACATTCTGTCATTGGGCTATACTTGGGCTACATCTGGGTGATATTTGGGCTACATTTGGGCTCTTTTATCTCTGGTGGCCATTTTGGGAGACTGCATGTCAGAATTTTTTAATGAAATAGAAGAGGATTTGAAAAGTCACTCAAAATGTGCCCTAATTTTTCTTTCTGCAGCACTAATAATACCTTCTATTGCATAATATATCCCCTCATTTTGTTCCTTTTTAAATTAAATGTTTTAAGAGTTACCACTTTATTCCCATCACGATGGCTCCAGGTGTGCTATACCTTTGTAATAAGTAGGACTGTTAGCGCTCTAGTTGTTCTTTAGAACACTCTGGGACATTCTGTCATTGGGCTATACTTGGGCTACATCTGGGTGATATTTGGGCTACATTTGGGCTCTTTTGTCTCTGGTGGCCATTTTGGGAGACTGCATGTCAGAATGTTTTAATGAAATAGAAAAGGATTTGAGAAGTCACTCAAAATGTGCCCTAATTTTTCATTCTGCAGCACTAATCATACTTTCTATGGCAAAATATACCCCCTCATGTTGTTTCTTTTTAAATTAAATGTTTTAAGAGTTACCACTTTATTCCAATCAAGATGGCTTCAGGTGTGCCATACCTTTGTAATAAGTAGGACTGTTAGCGCTCTAGTTGTTCTTTAGAACACTCTGGGACATTCTGTCATTGGGCTATACTTGGGCTACATCTGGGTGATATTTGGGCTACATTTGGGCTCTTTTATCTCTGGTGGCCATTTTGGGAGACTGCATGTCAGAATGTTTTAATGAAATAGAAAAGGATTTGAGAAGTCACTCAAAATGTGCCCTAATTTTTCATTCTGCAGCACTAATCATACTTTCTATGGCAAAATATACCCCCTCATGTAGTTTCTTTTTAAATTAAATGTTTTAAGAGTTACCACTTTATTCCAATCAAGATGGCTTCAGGTGTGCCATACCTTTGTAATAAGTAGGACTGTTAGCGCTCTAGTTGTTCTTTAGAACACTCTAGGAGGCTGCAGTAGAACACAAAGGAATCAACTGACAGTCTCTGTCCTTGTTGGATGTACATGTTTTACTGAGAATGTCAGACTTCATTTTCACATGACTGAGAAAGATAATGTGAATTTACAGAAAATATGCTTTCAGTTTAGCTTATAGATCCCCTTCCAAACCACTGTGGGAAAATCATGAGATATTAGTTTTCTTTCAAACAATATTCATGATATCACAGCAGAAGGTTTTTTTCACATGGTAAAATCACCTTAGAACCCACCACAATTCCTAAAACGAGTATGGTACCATCAACAAATGATTTATAATGTAACTAAAGTCCTAAAACCCTCTATTAACTACAATGCTTTTTAATGAGGTGCTATCATGTATATTGGTCCCAAGATGGCTGCCAACACTTCTTGGATGAAGTGCTGACAGCCAATCAGATCAGATGTGTGGTTAGGCTCCGCCCAGATATATATCTTTTTTTGAACCTAAATTACTCAAAATCCACTGGAGCACATATATTGAGACCTAGCAAAGGCACATCGGGCTAACAGTCCCTACAATTTTGCCAAGTTTCGTGCAAATCCATTCAGCCGTTCGAGCTAAAAGTGAGGCCAACCGCCCTATGGAAATTAACATGGGAAAAACGTGTTTTGGGACCCCCCTTTTTTCTCGGCCCCCCCTTGATGAAACCCCCCCAAATTGTCAGGGGCTGCTCAGAAACAAAATGTTCCATTTTCCTGAAAATTTCAGCCAATTCCGTCCACAAACGCCAAAGTTATTAGACATAGAATTTTCAAAAATCCCATAGAGAAAAAATCCTAACTATATATACCTACTGGCGACCGCCAGTAGGTAATATATATATATATATATATATATATATATATATATGTAACGCTCCAAATCCTCCCAAAAACCTCCAGTGAAAGGATAAGACAGCACTCGAAGGGTGAAATGCTTCAAACACGCTAGATTTTATTCAGCGGAGGGGCACACACAGACGCGTTTCGGCGTGCTGCCTTCGTCAGTGTGTTTTACACTGCGTTTCGTGTCGACATGTTTTTTAAACAACATTATGCCAAGCCCACATCATTTGGAACATCAACACAGAAAAGGGACTTACACCATAAACAGAATAGGGGCGGCCATCTTACAGTGTTAACTGTGTCATTAAGGCAGATCTTCACATTACATGTAATAAACATTTAGCCCATAGATGGGCAGTGGTCCTATTCAAATTATGGTATACTTTAGATATACATTTCGAATTGGAAAAGATAATACAGCCGTGGATCGGCTAATGTCCCTTATTAAATAAATCGATGCAAAGCATCATATTATAAGACTTCAAATTCGATAACAGTCATATGAAGTTACTCATAAATAAAGAAAAGTGGGAAGTTCATAAGGCTAGATACTGTTTGTGTGGTGGCAGTTAGTGCATATTTTACAGAATCAATATAATAAATCATTCATAATTATAGAAATAACAGTTAATCTCTATGTGGTCATCATCCAACAATCACTTTCAAAGTAAATTATATTTCAGTTTCTGTTACAGAGATTAGATAGTTTCAATTTATACTGGCTTTCTTACGATTATTCGAATATAGCCAGGTCACGGTTTTCTACAATAAATTACCATGTCCTGAGGGGCATATTACCATTAAACGGAATATCCTGTACCATTTGATTCCAATACAAGTATCCGGTCCAAATTATCATCATAAAAAGGAAGAAAATGAAAAGAAAACCATATCTTACTCTTGAAACTGAACAGTCTATATACATACAAATATCTTTCACCAGACAAATTAACTCTTCAGTTATGAACCTTCCCGTGTGCTAGCATAGGGGCTCATTCTTGGGGATGCAATGTCATTCAAATAGGTCTTATCACAGCTATATTTGATGGATATGACATGCTAGATATTCTTAAACTTATTGTTGTAAAAGGTTTAATCTTATTTATTTCCCCAAATGAAAAGCCATCTCCTCCCCACTATTAAGACCTTTCGGGTGTTTTGTTGAGAGATCTATGATGTATCTTAATTCAAGTCTCCTTAACCTTCGTAGTCGATCACCACCACGAATGTTGGGAGGCACAATGTCCAGGCCGAAGTATTGGAGTATACTGCAGTCCTGCTTATGAGCCTCAGCGAAGTGGTTAGCCACCGGGTAAGCCTGGTCCACTTTATCAATGGCTCTTAGGTGCTCAAGTATTCTTAGCTTTAGCTCCTTAATCATGCTCCCAATGTAGCGTAAGCCACATGGGCACTGTAGGCAATAGACGGCATACTGTGTACTACAGGTGATAAATTTATTAATGCTAATTTTTCTCCCTGTATCAGTTATAGTGTACGAAAGGACCCGTTTACTTCCTGCGCACGCTTTGCAGCGGCCGCAGGGGTAAAAGCCCTTTTGATCCCTTATGGTGTTAATCCTCTGGGGCAATTTCTCAAAATGGCTGGTCATTAGCATGTCGCCTATTGATCTGGCTTTACTGAAAGTTAGGAGAGGGTGGATCGGTAGATCTTCCTTTAGCACATTATCCGTCAGGAGAATGTGCCAGTTATTTTTCAGCATCATTCTTAGATTCTCTGCCCCTGACGAATAAGGAGTTATTACTCTGAATTTTCCCTTATTTTCACCTGTTTGCTCTCTACGTCTACCTCCTTCCGGGTTATTAGTCAAAAGGGTGTGTCTTTCAATTTTCCTTACTCTATTGAGAGTGTTACTCAACAGTTTTTCACCGTATCCCCTGATTTTAAAACGGGATACGCACTCCGAAGCGGCCGCTTCAAAGTCAGACTCTCTAGAGCAGTTTCTGCGAAGCCTGAGTAGCTCCCCATGGGGGATACTATTAATCAGTTGGGGTGGGTGGCTACTGCTGGCAAAGAGTGTAGAATTGCCAGCAGTTTCCTTTCTGAATAGGCGTGTGTGAAGATGTCCCCCTTCTATGAATATCTTTAAATCCAGGTAGTCCGCTGCCACCGGACTGATTGCCCCTGAAAAATGAAGGTTCACATTGTTTTTTATCAGTACATTGATATATTCATGTGCTGTGTCACATTCACCACTCCATACAAGGAACAGGTCATCGATATAACGATGCCAGCATATGACCCTTCTCTCTTTTCCTCCAACTGTGCAGCTCCTGGGCACCTGCTCCTCCCACCAGCCCACGAATAAATTTGCGTAACTGGGGGCAAAGCAGGTGCCCATCGCCGTCCCAGACCTCTGAATATACAGTTGCTCCTCGAATAAGAAAATATTGTGGGTTAAACAGAATTGTACGAATTCAAGAATCATAATATTATGTCTTGCAAAGCGTAACTGACGTTGTCCCAGTGCATGTTTAACTGCTTCAAGTCCATGTTGGTGTTCTATTCTAGTATATAGACTAGTAATGTCTAATACCATCAACAGGTATCCTGGTTCCCACACAAGGTTCTGTATTTTCATCAAGAAGTCTTTTGTGTCTCGCACATAGGATTCCATAGTTGATACTAGAGGAAACAAGGTAATGTCCACAAAGCGAGACATATTTTCTGTTAGGCTCCCAATCGAGGAAATAATTGGACGACCGGGTGGGCAGTCACGATGCTTATGTCAGTTTCGGGAGGTGGTAGAATGTAGGGGTCATGGGGCAGTTGGTCCGTAAGAACAGGTGTTCGTCCTTGTTAAGCATCTGCAGATCATACCATTTTGTGATCAATGTATCATAGTCTTTGATACTTTCAAAGCGGTGGTGGAGCAGGGTACAAGGGGATGGGAGAAGGGTGCAAGGGGAGGGGGAGAAGGGTGCAAGGGGGAGAAGGATGCAAGGGGTAGGGCGAGAAGGGGGAGAGGGGTTCAAGAGGGAGGGCGAGAAGGGTGCAAGGGGGAGGGGGAGAAGGGTGCAATGGGGAGGGGGAGAAGGGGGCAAGGGGGAGGGCAAGAAGGGTGCAAGGCAGAGGGGAGAAGGGTGCAAGGTAGAAAAGGGTTCAGGGCAGAGGTAGAGCAGGGTACAAGGGGGAGGGCGAGAAGGGTGCAAGGGGGAGGGCGAGAAGGGTGCAAGGGGAAGGGTGCAAGGGGGATGGCGAGAAGGGTGCAAGGCAGAGGGGAGAAGGGTGCAAGGTAGAAAAGGGTTCAAGGCAGAGGTGGAGCAGGTACAAGAGGGAGGGCGAGAAGGGTGCAAGGGGGTGGGGGAGAAGGGTGCAATGGGGAGGGGGAGAAGGGGGCAAGGGGGAGGGCAAGAAGGGTGCAAGGCAGAGGGGAGAAGGGTGCAAGGTAGAAAAGGGTTCAGGGCGGAGGTAGAGCAGGGTACAAGGGGGAGGGCGAGAAGGGTGCAAGGGGGAGGGGGAGAAGGGTGCAAGGGGGAGGGCGAGAAGGGTGCAAGGGGGAGGGCGAGAAGGGTGCAAGGGGGAGAGGGGGAGGGTGCAAGGGGATGGCGAGAAGGGTGCAAGGCAGAGGGGAGAAGGGTGCAAGGTAGAAAAGGGTTTAAGGCAGAGGTGGAGCAGGGTACAAGGGGGAGGGGGAGAAGGGTGCATGGCAGTGGAGATAAGGGTGCAAGGGGGTTGGTGATGAAGTTAAAAAATTGCCCACCACTTGAAGCATTTCTGTGGACGCCCATGCCCAATTGCCCTCACCCCATGTGGCCCAGGTACACACCCATGCACCATGCTCAATGCACAGAGAGTGGGAAAGTACTGACAAGATAGCTGACACTGAGCCCTGGTGTAGGCAGCACAAGGCCCCTTGGGACCAGTGCAAACACCAGGACAACAAGGTCAGATATATTTGACAGAAACTCACAACCACTGTCATGGCAGCATGCTCCATGGGGGGACAGCCACACCACGAGGGAGGCCCAGTTCCAAATAAGACTGCAACTACCAGCACGGCCTGTCACACACCCCTACACAAACATACCCTCCTGGGACAGTCAATGGAATGCCCCACCGTCACAATGGTCATGTAACACAACAAAACCAATACAGATTTGCAGAAGCATTCAAGCAAAAAATGCAAGGTGCAGATTCACAAGCCCCTTGCGCTTCTTCTACGCTACCCTAGCATCACCTTTGAGACGCAGCGGCTGCCCAAAAGTGGCTCCATGGTGCTGTGTATTTACAAGGTAACGCATCTGGGAGATGTGTCACGCTCTAAAGCCCTGCGCCAGAAGTAAGTGTACTGGCACGGGGGTGGGTGGGCGTTCCTACGCAGCAATGCCTCACAAAAGGGGCGGAGTGAAACCTACAAGATTTCACTCAGTCACTTTTAAGCACATGCTGCATCAAAACCCAGTGCATGCTTGAAGCAGGCATAAAGATTGATGCAGCATTGTGCATATATGGCCCCACAGAGCATTGCTGGAGCTGCGTTGGAACGGTGATGCAACTCCAGCAATGTGCCACTTCTACAGCACAGATGCATGACGCATGACAATGTGTATGAAAAATGGATGTTGCATTAAATGACATTAACATTGTCTGTCTCTCACACCCACAGGGCAACGTGTGAAATCTACCGTCAACAATGGGGGAGATGAATCACAGTCCCAGGCTCCGCAGGACCCTCATCCCACCGACAGCGACACCTCTCACCACTCCACGGATGATCCCAACCAACCTGGCACCTCTAGTGCCCAAACCCGTGTAGAAGCTGGATCAGGAACATCTGTGCCAACCACCACCACTATCCCTGCAACACATCCCAGCAGACATCTCGGAGCCTTGCCCACAGTCAACAACTGAGCCAGTCTGACAATGAGGGACAAGGTTCGCTGGGCACCCAGGAGGTGGCAGACAACACCACCACTGCCATCCCTCAGGGGTCCAGTCGACCCAATGTGCCCACAAGGGCAGGCCAGGCTCGTGTGGGCAAGGGTGGTGGGAGTGGCGCCAGGCGGAGGCGAGAACCTGACCAGCCAGCTGTAGGTCCCGGTATGTCTCAACTACGTGACATCATGGAAGCATACCGGCGGGACACCAGGGAGATCAGCCAGGTAGTGGGGCCCCTCACAGAGATGAAAAACCTGCAGGCCGAGCAACATGCCAGTCAACACCAAGACCAAGTACGGATGGAGGCAAGACTGGATGAGCTCCTGGCATAGCAAAGGGACATAAGCCATTCACTCCGTCGGATCGCAGACAACATGGAGCACCCTTCCTGTGTCACCAGGCAAGAAACATCTAGGCGAAGACCGCCACCAGGCACAGGGAGGGAGGAGGAGGAGGAATCGTCCGATGGAGCGTCCCATGCATCGTCAAGGCCTGCATATGAGGTTCCCCCAAAGAAGGTGGGTCGTCCACGGAAAAGACAGTCAGAGGCAGCGGGCCAAGCGCATCTCCCAGGTCACCTGGTCTGGCACCTTGACCTTGTGTGCAACAGCATCACCTCATTGACTGTCCTACTCTCCCACATGGACTTGCTGGTTGCACTCTGATCAATGATGCCAAGCACTGTGGTCTGGACTCTGTTGACTCAAACTGCAAGGCATCACATCTCCCTCTGTGAACTTTGGGTTCCCGCCATTTCTGTACAGCACCTATCACTCACTCACGTTTCACGCACAAGACAGACAAATAAACAACACAATCACCAGTAAAATTGGTGTTGCAGTCATTAGCATGAGTCAACAACATACGTGTGGGGATATGTCAAAGTATGCCAGAGTGTGGAACAAACTCAAGCCATCCCTTCACTGAGATTTGAGTCTGGTCGAGGACACACATAGGTCACAATGTATCATCAAATACATATATGGAGTGCAATACTCACCCGTGATAGTTTCAAGCTGCTGAGGGGGGTGTCCTTGCCATACTGCTCAGACAGGCAGTTTTGTAAGAGTTTTATGAAGGCGTAGAGGTCATGGGTCATGTGGAGGTGCCCAGGGAGGGAGTACCAGGTCTGTTTGGTGAGGTGGGAGAACTATCTCCCGCATGCAGTTGTACTGTGGATGTGATGAATGGTGCCCAGGGCAAGGTTGGCTTGACAGAGTTGGGGCAATGGGGTGTTGGATGGGAGACGTCCATGTTTGTCTTTGGGGCTGGGGTTGTGGAGTGCCTCCTGAGTGGTGTTACGGTCTGCAGTAATTCAGGACAGGGCGAGCCAGCGGAACAAATGTGTTCTTTGGAGACCCTCCTGTCGGACACCAGTTCGGGTTTATGGATTGCATAAACTCTAGAATGTTTTCGCGCTTGAGTGGGATCAGCCTCCACACATGACTTAGGAAGCGTACGGATCTTGGAGACCTACTCAGTTCTTGGGGTCCTTTGACCGAACAACGGGAGGACCAATAGTGGCGCTGATTGCGATAGTCCTGACGAAGACCGGGGTGACCCTGAGAGGCACAAATTCAGCGGTCGAAACATGTTGACTTTAGCAGTGGTAGGAGGGAAGTCTTGAGAAACCTCACTTTCTCTATAAGACATTTCCCATCCTTTTCTTATTTTAATCCTGATAGGGGTACCAAGGGACGTTTAATAAAGTTATTCTTTTGGTTGTCACCCCTAATCAGTTTTAATCACTTCCCTTGATCTGCACTTTTTGTCGCACTATCAGTTCCAGTCACCTGGTGTCTGCATGGCTTTCACCACATTTTATGTTATGTGTTGTGTCTGTTGAACTTATTTGGTTGTACATCTTGTAGTGTGGAATTTATTATTTTTCCCCTTCCCTTATACTCCGCCCTGAGTGTTGGTACACCAGGGCGTATTGTAAGCAGGCCCGATGAGGAAGCATGTCACACACTTCGGTGTGTGAGTGAGTGCAGTTTTCTCAAACAGAGCGATTTGCCTGTTCTGTGTTCGTCTTTGCCGCATACTCCATACACCCCCTTTAGTGTGTACACACAATAAGTTGTCTCAGATGTAAGGGGACAATCCTCAGATGATGACCTCAGTCTTCTCTAAGTCCAGCCCCAGGTGGCTGATGTTCATCCATTCGTCAAGGCACCTCATGCCCTCTTGAAGGTTGGATCTGGGAGTGGCTGGGTCTCTGGTGAGGGTGAGGAGCAGCTGGGTGCAAATGGCATAGGACATGATGATGAGGTTGTGTGGGCATGTGATGGTGGAGAGGGGGGTTATGGAGAGATTGAAGATTGTAATGCTGAGAGATGAGCCCTGGGGCATGGGCCCGATGACCCCAGTGTACTACATGCTGAAGGGGGGAGGCAGACTCCCTGGGCCTTGCTGGTGAGGTACTTGGCGATTTCTTCCTGGGCCCTCCTCTGGATCCCAGTGTTGGAGATGTGTGATCTGACACTGTGGTAGCACATGGTGTAGAATGCTGTTGAGAGGTCGAGGGGGTGAGGCTGGTGGTCTCACCATTGTTGAGCAGGGTCCAAGATGTCGTTGGTGGTGGCAATGAGGGTTGTTGCTGTGGGGTGATGACTGTGGAAAATGGACTGGGGAGGGTTGCCTGGAGGTGTTTGCTTGGAGGGAGATATTCAGTTGCTCGTTGACTGTCTTAGTCATGACATTTGCCGGATAGGGAAGCAGGGTGATGTTCCTGGCCATCCTGCGGTACTGCTGTCCACTGTTAAAGAAGGGCCTGGGTGTCTGCATGCCTCCAGCTCCCATAGAATGTGCCGTACTCAAAGGAGACATTCCTGACGTGCTGGAGGTGGGCTCTAAGGATGGGGTATGCTGTGATTGAGATTTTGTGTGGGAAGGGTCCTGAAGGAGAGCCGGAGTGGATTGTGTACATTAACCGGGTGGTGTCTTTGCTGCTGACAGGAGTGCAGGAACTGAGGGGGGTATGTCCTGTGGATAATAGCGCTGTCTGCCTCTGTGTGGCGAGGCTGTCATGTACGTCCATGAGCTTGCAGTGGTAGAATGTTGCAAGGGATTCCCTTGGCCTTGCAAGGGTGGGATGTATTTTGGATGGAGAGCTGGGGTTAGATAGTTCACACACGATGCTTATGAGCTCCTTGATGTTGTGTGTGTTGGTGCCTATGTCCTACCTGAAGGATTTCCTTTTGTCTGTGCTGATGATATGGTGATGTCTGTGTGTGGTGGGTTTCAGGGCTGAAAGATAACTGATGGTTGTTTGTTTCGCAAGGTTTACACAAGAGTCTGGCTAGACCTGTATGAGTCCAGTAGGTTTGCCTTGTCCCAGGTGGCTTAACTGTTGTTGTACTTCACAGGAAAGTCCACCAATGTGGCAAGAGAGTTGGATCAGCCGCTGATCCAGTGTGTGAGGTTGCAGGGTGTGGCGGTGGCATTGGTTGGGGTGTCCCGGCAAGGGTGTCCCACAGCTCGTCTGTGGTGACTTAGGTCAAGCATCTGTAGCGGAGTGTGGGCAGTGTGTTGCTTGTCAGAGAACTGGATGCAAATGTTGATGTACCAATGAAGGATGGTGGTGTGGTTGTCCTCCTGTCAGAAGTTGCTGTCCCCCTGCCACATGTAGTCTGTGTAGGTGAGGGCCTGCGTGCTGATGTAGTTGTTGATGGCTTAGCGGAATTGTGGGTGTAGGCATGGAGATCTGTAGATGAGTGTTATTCTGAGGGTGGTCAGGGTGTTGGTGTGCAGGTGTGCAGGTGTGCAGGTGCTTCACAATGCTGAGTGTGTCCCTGTTGTTGCATGTGACTATGAGGTGTACTTCAGAATGATTGCAATTCATCCTCCTGGATTGTTGGTGCGGTCCCTGCGGGTGATCTTGTATCAGTCTGATGGCAATATTGAAGTTGTGTGCTGAGGATGCGCTCAACCAGGTTACTGTAATGAAGGCGATGCGTGGGGCTGTTGTGTTGAGGAGGTAACAGAATCCAATGGCGTGCTGGTGGATGGAGCGGGTATGCAGTAGGAGGCACATGACCTGGTTGTACGGACATGGTCTGTGAGGCGGGGCAGCGCGGTGTAGGCAGTAGGAGTTGCACACACGGCATGTGAAGCTGTCGTGTGTGCGCTTAGGGGTTGCCTGATAGCAGGTGGTTGATTGTCTGTTGTTCATTGTTTGGAGGGTGGCTGGAGCATTTGTCTGTTGTATTACGTGGGTCATGCAAGGACCAGACGGTCTTGCACTGTGCATGTTGCAGGTGCTGACGTGCGCTTACGGTCCTGCCTTTGGCACGGAGGAGGTGCAACAGTGGCACAGACAAGCTGCTGCTTGCATTAAGAATGGGTGAAGGGAGGCGCATCTGGGAGGCGTGTGGGTGGCAGAATCAGGGCACTCGGTGGTACGGTGCCTCAGGGGAGGCAGCAGCAGGAATGAGTGAACACCTGACGGCGGAAGGGGTGAGACACCAGGCAAAAAGTAGCACACAAAGACAAGGAGGTTAGAAAGGCACAGTCTAACAGGTGTATGGAAAGGAAGGAGTATCTGGTTACTCATGGGTCACTTAAAGTAAATGGATGCAAAATCAGAGAAAATGATGGGCACAGGATCAGGCACCAAAAGGCCAAGCTGCGCCCAGGACACACAGCGTCAGCAGGTGTTGCCTGCCCGTTGTGGGTAGCAACCTGCACAAATACATACACAACCAAGTACCTCATGCACAATAGGGATAATTAGCAATGAAGAACTGCATGCATGTTGGCAAAATACACATACTACCATATGCACAATCTTTGTCAATTATTCCATAGATGACGCATACAAAGTGGCAAGAGATCTGCGTTGACAGTGATGAGACACATTGTACTGTGTTGAGCACATTTACTACACAAACAGATCAAGTATGTGTTGAGGCCATGCTGCATGAGCCAATGTCCATGGCCAGTGCCATTGCTCTGAATAAATTAACAGTCATGTAATGAGTTTACCTGTACTGCTGGTGAACCAATGTGCACAGGACTGCCTGTGACTGTCAGGGCCTTGAATCCTCTGAAACGTGCAATGCTCAAAGTGGTCCATCTCCTGATAGAACCTTTTTTTTATATTAAATTTTTTATTGCAGAAACACAAAAAAGAGTTGCGGCATTCAATCAATAGTTTAGGTGATCATTATTGCGGTACAGAATACAATCAAAAGGGTCTCACACTGCCATTTAGCCCACATCCCGAAGGCCGGACGGCGAATGACTTCATTGTTATTGAATGCATCTAATCATCCCGAAGGGTATGTGCTTTTACAGTTTTTTCCCCCTTGTAATAAACTCGTCCCACCCCCCCAACAATCCCCCGTATTATGAACAAACAAAGCAGTCGATTTCCATCAGCATAAACATTCCCCTTTCCCTCCCTGTCTACTGCACTTTCAAAGCATAACATGTCATGGTAGCACTTATTTCTGCATCTCCTGATAGAACCTTGGTCTGAGTAGAAATGACAGACTCAAAAGGGTGATCAGGCGAGGGAAGGAAAGGAAGGGAACAGCAGGGAGGGAGATCTGAAACAAAGGTAAAAAAGTATAAGGATTCAACCCTTCCTGTCACTGAATCACAGAATACCTCAGGACCTATACTGTAACAGTTACACCTGTAAAGAAAAACAACAGCCACTGTATCCTAGTTGGGATCACAGTAATGAAAGTGCTACTAGATCTGAGGATCAAACAAGGACATTACTACACACTTACAAAGAAGGATGTTCCATACGTTTACATGTATATATCCAACAGTTATCAACATACCCAAAAAAGTCTTAACAGCCACGTAACAGGGAAATTTGAGCTTACTTCTGGATGAGCTCTACAAGCCCCTGCTGTGAAAACAGAGATGAACAATGCACATGAATTCATAGCACATGGAAAGGTGATGAAACACCATAACACACCAAAGATCATGTTGTACGAGTTGCAAAAGAAATGGCCAATATTATGATCCTGTTCCAAGGATTTTTCAAGTAGCACAGGGATCACAGAAGACACATTAAAGGTAGCAGAGTATTGCAGCAATATGAAGGGGGTATGATGCTCTGCAGGCTGCTTCAAGGCAAGTTAGGCCATGCCGTAATCCTGAAAATCACAGTGTATGAATAAGGTTCAATAAACAGAAATTCAAAAGCGCTGCAGCGTGACTCACACAAAGCCAACAATCCGTAGTTACCCTAGGCAATCAGTGTGGGTCAAGAATGGAAATTACGCATCCCCCACAAGAGTCTTAAGAAGCTCGTCCAATAAGGGAGGGAATAGGTAAACACAAGGAAGCCCCGCAAGAGCCAGTCATCGGCTCGTCCAACTGGGCTTTCAAATGCCTAACAGAACAAGCTGCTGGGCCGGAACTCAACAGAGAGAGTAATGAGGAGCAATGGCACAAAAGCACCCCTACCGTCACCAGGATTTGCAGCACACCACAAGAGAATCCTTGAACAGAAGCATTTACATTTACTACAGCGCAACATTGTGACGTCATCAGCGCAATGTTTTTGGCTTCATGGGAATAGAAATTTCTTATCAACTTACCTAGAAGGCTTGTAGAGCAGTATTCTCCACCGGCCCTGAGGAAGCGACGTGACAGTGACATGACTGGCACAAAGGGCAATGCATCCGTACGAACAGACTCACAGGACAGTTGACAGAACATGTGGGACATACGCTGGCCCACACCTTCACAACATGTTTGTTGGAAATCAAAATGTACTGGCACACAAGATTAAGTGGATGAGCCAAACACATCCTGCTGCACACAGCGATGCTGCAATTCCCCATAGGGCCTGTTGTTGTGATGTCCCACACATTGTCAACACATGGTGTCCGCAATGTGTCAGAAGCAAGGTTTACACACATTGATTCCTTCACCAGAGTCCACACTCCACTACAGATGACTGTCAAGAAGGGTGACTGTCATGTCATGGGAGTGGTGCAACATGTAATTTGAGCCATGATGACAAGACATGTGTGCATGGTACTACAACATGCACAGAAACAGTTCGCACGCATTCCCAAACAATATCAACACAAAAAAGCCTGTTTGGATCTCTTATCCGAACTGACATTTACACATGTTCGTGCATGGAACGCTGACTCAGCCCATGTTGCAATCATCATGAGGAATAGCAGGAGGACAAAGATGACACGAACAGACAACAGGCACAGCAACCTGGAAATGACAGACACACAAGAGTTCAAAGGTAAGAATCTTTGCAAAAGACATGGGCAGTTATGATACAGGAACTATGTAGGACACATGTAAATTTCAAGGCTTGCTTGAAACCAGTGGCAAAGTGAGCAAGGGACTCACGTCTGAGCATACCCTACCAACTTATGGCGAACAAAGAAAAACCAAAGGAAATGATGGACGGAGCATTGACAATACAAGCACTCACCCCCAGTCAACTGATCTGGGTTTAATCCATCACCGTTCTTTAGCCCACTCTGCCACCCCAGTTCAGACATGGCCATATGCAAATCAGTCTGACCCGGTGCCTCATGGGAACAGTCCAGCCCGAACTGCTCAAACGCTCCGTCCATCATCCCCTTTTGTTTTGCTATGTGTCCACAGGTCATCACACATCGGTTGTGCAACAAGATAAGATGCCCCGTGCTATATCACTGGCTGCCACACCTAGGGCCTGCACATGAAAGTATGCAATGACAAGTAATTGATAGACATCCTTGTGCGAACCGTACTCTTACATCCCTGCCATGTGTGCTCCTCGTATCACTATTGTAATGGTGCCATACATGAGTGTGTCAACCGCACCGTACCCCTGCATTCACATCAGCGTTTGAAACACACCGTACCCCTGCATTCACATCAGCATGTGAAACGCACGTGTGAAACGCACCATACCCTTGCATTCACATCAGCGTTTGAAACGCACCGTACCCCTGCATTCACATCAGCGTGTGAAACGCACTGTACCCCTGCATTCACATCAACGTTTGAAATGCACCGTACCCCTGCATTCACATCAGCATGTGAAACGCACCGTGAGAAATGGACCGTACCCCTGCATTGGCATCAGCGTGTGAAACGCACCGTGTGAAACGCACCGTACCCCTGCATTGGCATCAGCACGTGAAACGCACCATACTCCTGCATTCACATTAGCGTTTGAAACGCACCATACACCTGCATTCACATCAGCGTTTGAAACGCACCGTACCGCTGCATTCACATCAGCGTGTGAAACACACCGTGTGAAACGCACCGTACTCCTGCATTGGCATCAGAGTGTGAAACGCACCATTGAAAACGCACCATACCCCTGCATTGGCATCAGAGTGTGAAACGCACCGTGGGAAACACTCCGTACCCCTACATTCCGGGTGTGTGTGCGCATCGTATCACTATTGTAATCGTGCCATACGCGAGCGCACCGTACCCCTACATTCCTGGCATGTGTGAGCATCGTATCACTATTGCAATGGTGCCATATGCGAGCGTGTGAAGCTCACCTTACACGTGTGTGGATCTCCAAATTACTTAGGGGACACATAGGGACAAGTAGTAGGCCCTGAATGCATCCTGGGTGTCATGGATACTGAGATTTGAGTGTGTTCTACAGGTGCTCTGCAAAAGTCAGTTGGCCCAAAAAATACAATGTTGCAAAATGATTGTCCAGCTGAAGCTCAAATTTTGAACGATGCAAATGCGTGTCAGAGTTGTATGTTTAAAGGGATTGGAAGAAACGTAATATGCGAACGATTCTGACCTATCACTCTGTACTCCTCTAACTGAAAGCCCCTCAGCAGCACTGATTTAAGGGAGCATGAAGCCCTGCACAACATTGGAGTGGACCACACTGCTGCTGTCTCTGCATCCTCTGGCATATCATGGCTCGTACTATGGAGAGGGCCACAGCCTTCACTGATGAGAAAAACCAGGCCCTGCTGGACAGCCTCCTACCACAGTACAGCAAGCTATATCGGAGACCAGGGGAGCAGGTGAGTGCTGACTCCACAACCTTTGACTGTGCACCTGTTGTGTGAATGTCACAACAGGTATTGTGTATTGGTGGGACAGACATGCAATGTGGTTTGGAGTGAGTCCCAGTAGGTGTACATGTTGGTGCCTCTCATGCAGAGCTCTGTGCCAGGGTGTGTCTGCCTGGTCTGCTGAGGGTTTTACAGTGGAGTGGGATATGTGACTGCTTGGCACGTGCTGTCCCACACCCTGCAGCTGCATGTGTGCCCAGTGTGTGCCATGGTCAGTGAGTGTGTTGCACCTGTCACACCATCTGTTGGCTTTCAATGCCATGTAGTGGCACACAGGCCAAATTCACATTAACAGAGATGCAAGTCCTGTCTGCATCCTATGCCCTGTGCAAGTGTGTTTCTCTGGAACATGGAGCAGGTGTACTGATGTTGTTTCACTGTGTCTTCCTGACAGGTAACTGCCCAGGAGAAGGGGGAAATCTGGTGGGACATCGTCAGGGCCGTCAGGTCTGCGGGGGACACTCGCCGGCGCCTGCGGAACGTGCAGAAGAGGTGGCAGGACATCCGCTGCTGGACCCAGTGTATTGCCCGGATCCAGCTGACGCTCTCACCTCCACGCCGGCCTGGTGGACACCGTCGCCTGACCCCCCACATGCTCCCTGTCTTGGTGGTGGTGTTTCCAGACCTCCATGGGCAGTTGGAGGAGAGACAGCAGCAAGGAGGGGGTAGGTACCTGGCTGTTTGTTGTGTTGTGTGTCACCTGCTTTTTGAAGTGCTTTGAAGCCTAGCTACACTCCCACAGTTGTGGTGTCAGCTCAGACAGGTTGTATGTGCAGTGCCTTTTCAGCTCCCCATAGTCACCTGGTGCTCATGTTCATCCCTTCCCCTCCTTAACATGTGTCCCCTGGTCTGTGTGTAATCACATTTGCACATGTTCATCTAGGGTGCAAGAAAATCAGACTGCACATTTATTTCCGCATCATGTGGGAGGGTGGTCTGTGACATGTGTTGGGACCTTGCCTGTGCCTTGACCTGTGCCCTGTGTTGGCGTTCCATATTTGTTGGCACTGATGATGACTCTCAACATAGGAGTGTAACGTTTCAACTGCACACCCTTGCAGCATGCATGACGTATGTAGTGTCCTCAGACATGATGTATATCAGTGGGAGAGATGCATGGTGCCATGACGGTTGCTCATGGTACAGTCAGCTCATTCCAGACCCACGGATCAGTGTGCCCACTACAGTCCCCTGAGGCACCCTGGCCTCCTAATCATGTGTGTCATCCAACACTGTGCCCATTCTAAGTGGGTTCAGCATGGGTCTGCCTGTAATGTTATGTTAAATTAATTTATTGAGCGCACTAACACCATTAGGTTCCTTGGCGCTATACAGAGGGAGCAGGGAGGAGAGACAGAAAATAACATAACAGGATGAAAACTAATTGTACGCTTCAGTAAAATGGTGCGTTTTAAGGAAAGATCTGAATCTGGAGTAGGGGGAGGACAACCTAAGAGAGAAGGGTAAGGAGTTCCAAAAAGACGGGGCTAAGAATGAAAACCTAAGGCCACCGTGTTTCCTCCGCTTGAATCTAGGGACAGAGAGTAAAGCCATATGAGATGACCGAAGAGTGCGGGAGGGAACATACTGATGAAGCAAAGAAGAGATGAAGGAGGGGCCGTGACCGGAGAGGGATTTGGAAATGATGCAACCAAGCTTAAATTTACAGCGGGCAGAAACCGGAAGCCAGTGGAGACTTTTTAGAAGAGGTTGAACATGTTGATCTCTGGGTTGATGGTATATCAGGCGGGCAGCCTGATTTTGGATCAACTGGAGTCTCCTGAGTTGGTATGCAGGAATGCCTACGTATAATGCATTTGCGTAGTCAAGTCTAGACATGACTAACGCAAGCAGGGCCAGAATAAGGGCATCGGTGGTAAGTAGGCGAGAGATTTTGCGTATTTTCCTGAGCTGGAAATGGCTGGAGGAAACTACAGCGCTGATCTGGGGTGTCATAGATAGATCGTTACTTATGACAACTCCCAGACTTTTTGCTGAGTTGACGGGACAGGGGGGGCTGCCAAGACTGGCAGGCCAAAAGGAAGAGTGCCAGGGATTGGAGGGCCCCCCGACAAGCACCAACTCAGTCTTGTCGGGGTTGAGTTTCAGATGGTTTGTGCCCATCCAATCACTGATGAAACAGAGGGTGTTTTGGAAAGTGGAGATGGATTCATCACTGGAGTCAATAGTGAAGACCAGTTGAATGTCATCCGCGTAGTTGAACGCGGAGACATTGAATCGATGGAGGGAGCGGATTAGCGGGACCAGGTATAAATTAAAAAGGAGAGGGGATAAGGAAGAGCCTTGTGGAACACCACAGGTCAGCTCGACTTGAGAAGCAGAAAACTGGGACACCCTGACAGCTTGAAGGCGATGGGTCAGGAAAGAACGCACCCAGTCCAGGACAGTACCCTGGATGCCAGCCTCTCTGACACGGTCGACCAAAATATCATGGTCGACCGTGTCAAAGGCGGCCGACAGGTCCAGAAGGACCAGAGCCTGACAGGTGTTGGAGTCGGCGCCCCTGCGTAGTTCGTCCATCACAGAGAGGATGACTGCTTCTGTGGAATGCGCAGGTCTAAACCCAGCCTGCTTGGGGTCCAAAACACAAGAGTTTTCTACAAAAGAAGTAAGGGTTTGAGTAACGTGGGACTCCAGGACTTTGCTAAGGAAAGGGAGGAGGGAGATAGGGCGATGCCTCTGTGGCATTGGTCCCTGGCATAGTTTGTATTTTTCCTGTGTCTGCTACATGTGTCCACTGGACAGGTATACAACATTTGGCTTGTGCGTACTCACACTGGGCAGTGCCTGTGTGCCTATTCACAATAATCTGCTGATGGTTGTTTGTCACAAATATGTTTTGCCAGCCCCGCAAGTTGATGTTGGGTTACTTTTGGAATTGTTGCTGAACAGTTTTTGTTACCCCGATTCAGAGGTCTCACTTCTTGAGCTGTATCAATCACATTGACTGAGGTATGGGGGTGTTGTGCGAGAGAAGTCTACATGGGCCCGCCTGATTTAGCCTTGCCAGGTCTGACCTGCGGGTAAGAATTGGCTGAAAAGTGATTCACCATGCACTGCCCCGGTGATGGTGGCCAGTGATTTCATTTGGAGCTTTGCAGCCTATGTTGTTTTGTTCCAGACATGATTCAGACTCATACATTTTAGCCACATGTATGTAGTTCAGATGCAACGCTGTTTTGTGTTTGTGTGCATATATCTGTATCAACATTTTGCCTGGGGATAAGGGTGTGTCCACAATGCAGCAATGATTTTCTTCATCACAATTGTAGGCCCATTAGCTTGAGCATTGTCCTGAGTTGGGACTTGTGTGCCACTCCACATGTCGGCCAGTATGTTTTATGTGCAAGCAACTGTGTCATCAGGGAATGGATGCCCATGTGAGGACAGACATAATTCAAGTTGTGTCACGTAAATGATTGTACCTGGGCACTCACAACACTTGTTAAGAGTTGATCATGTTTAGAATGTATTAATATGACAAATTGTGTAAGTTACACTTATGCGCCTGCATGATAGATGTCTCACAAGGTAGTGCACACAAAATGACAGTTCCACTTTAATGTAAGACGCTGGCACCTTTTCAAAGAGGCCAGTGTTAGCGATAAATGGTGTGCCTTGATCTCCATATACATGTTCCCACAATGGTCTTGGTGTCTTGAAAGTCCTTTGTAGTGGATTATACAAACTAAGGAGTGTCAAGACATCAAGACCTCAGTTGGACTATGTATTTGGACAATCTGCAACGCCATTTTGTTTTCTCACAGAGTTCTATTTAGAAGTGTGCCAGCGTTTTCAATTAATATGGAAATGTTTTTTAGTGTGCATTTCCTTGTGAGACATCTTTCATGCAGGCACATAAGTGTTCTTTTCACAAAAAGGCAAATTACCACATTCACAACATGTCTATTGTGTAAAGTTCTGTGAGTCCTAAGGTACCAACATTTATTTGAATTACATTTTTGACCAATGTACTTACAGGGCTCTGAGTGTGGTGACACCTTGGTGAGTGAGGTGGGTTACTTTGCCCTGAGGGGCACCACTACTGTTTCTTTCTTGGTGAAAAAGAGGTGGCATCACTTCATCTACTCTCCTGTAAATAAACACTAGCTACTCTGGGTATTTCTCATTCAAGTTGTGGCCTGGTGTGTTCTTTGTATCCTTGTGTCAAGGTAGCATTGTGTCTATACCAACTGGGCAGTACAAGGCTTAAAGATGTGCAGAGTTATCTGGCTGTTACTCATGATGCATGGCATATTTGCTCTGTGATCTATTGATTTTGTGCCCATGTGTCAGATGTATACAGGTGACTGATGCATTTCTGTTTCTTCTCTGTGCCCACAGCATCATCACCCGAAACAGGAGGAAACAGCTGCACGGACCTGGAGGAGGGACCCAGCCACAGTGCCACCAGCGCTGAGGAGTCGGAGAGAGCCAGTGGCATGGAGAGTGAGGGGAGTTAATCTGCGGACCTGTTGGGAGGCGAAACATCCTACCACGCCAATGGATCCGATTCTGACTCCCAGGAGGAGGGGGAATACGCCGTAACACCTGGCAGCATCACTGTGTTTGTCCCCTCCTCCTGCAGAACCATCTCCACCCTCCCAGTTGCTACGGTCCCTTCTGTCCTTGCAGCCCCCCATGTCTCCTTCAGCCCTGGCACTGCAGCCCCTGCCCCTGTCTCCCCTGCTGCCCTCAGTGCGGAGTCTGTGGACTTACTCCGCCAGATTCGGGTTGGTCAGACATCAATGCTGAATGTCCCACATGGCCACACTCAAATCCTGACACAGTTGTTGTCGTTCATGGAGGGCATGTCAGCTACGATGTCTGACCAATGTCGGATTATGCAGTCCATGGACTCATCACTGACGGCAGCAGTTTCCCTCCTGCAGCGGTCCATCCCCCCCTCCTTCGGACCCATCCACACCCCCCTCCCCCATACCTGTCCAAGGCACACACAGGAAGACACAATCACGCACACCAACGGACACAGGCAGCACACCCCCAAAAAAGTCAAAGCGCACACCTCCTGGCATGCACACTCAGGGGGCTGCAGGCACACCCACAGGGACTGGGGTTAGACCACAGACACGCAGCCAGAGTCACAGTGAGCAACCCTCACAGCCCTCTCCCTCCACTCCAATTGTGTCCTCGGGTGTAGGGGTTGGGCTGGCCGAACTGGCTGTAGTGTGCAGCGCTGAGTATGAGTCCACCTTCGGCGCTGCACACTGCACTGAGGAAGATACGTCCACCCCTGCATCCACCACACCTACCCATACCACTCCTGTCACTGCGGTGCCTAGTCCTGCCCCCGATGATGCCCCCCAAGGGTCCACATCACCTTGAGTACTCCATGTGTAGGCAAGGTGGGGTAGACGGCCTACCCAGCGTCCCCCTACAAGGACTAATTCCTGGACTGGCCATTGGCCTTATTTGAGCAGAGACTCATTTATGGACATCTTTTTTGTTTGTGCTAGATAAAGCCTTTTATTTTACGTTCAACACTATTGCATTTCAGGTACTTGATGTTGGTGATGAGGGACCTGGAGTTGGTGTCATGGTAATGTTTGTGGTTCTGAAAGATTTTTTTTGTTGATGGTCATGAGGTAGACCATGGTATCTGTCTGCCATCACAATGTCTCTGCAATTAATCATTGGTTGTGTGTGTTCAGTTTGTCTAGAGACATTGACCCACGGAGTGTTCCTTCCTCTGTGGCACCTGACATCTTCACTGCAGACAGTTGCACAATTGTTGTGCTGACATGTGTGCACATTTCCTTTTTTGGTGACGGTGCTCTTCAACAATGGCCATGCCTGCTCACAGATGTCTACTGCTCATTCGTCTGTGCCATGCTTGCAACTCACGGTACTTGTGTTTTGAGTATATACAAATGCCTTCATGGACACATTCACCCTTTTCACCACTATACATGTGTGTAATCACAGCCTTCCCCTATGTTGGGAATTGTTATGCAGGGTATTTGGGCACCTGACTCACAATTTTGTTTCTTGTATCTGAGGGGTTTCAACCCTATTCCTTCCATGAGAGACTGCATCTTGGTGGTCTGACCACCACCTGGACATTCATATCAGTCCTGGGATGTGCGTGACAGTGTGTGTTCCCTTTCGTTCTCTTTGTTTGGTAGGCTGTTACATGACTATACACTATTGTGTCATGATGGTAGGGTGTGTATTTCGCCTGCAGCCTCCATGGGTGGGTATGCATGTGTAATTTGACATCATCACCCACATGTGGTGTGTCACGCCGTACGTGAAAGTAATCCATCCTCCAGGGAGTGGGACACTGCTATTAGTGATGTGTTGCTATGGCACTATCATTATGGTCACAAGTTAGGGATGTGCACATACCCCATGTAGTTGTGGTATGCTGATGATGATGTAACCCCCATACTGTTGTGCACTGCTGGGAGTCCTCTGCACACACCCCCATCCTGTTGGGCACTGCTGGGAGTCATATCCACTCACCCCTCATATGCCTGGGCACTGCTGGGAGTCCTTTGCACCCACCACTCATATGTCTGGGCACTGCTGGGAGTCCTCTGCACCCACCCCTCATATGTCTGGGCACTGCTGGGAGTCATATCCACCCACCACTCAGATGTCTGGGCACTGCTGTGAGTCCTCTGCACCCACCCCTCGTATGTCTGGACACTGCTGGGAGTCATATCCACCCATTCCCATACTGTTGGGCACTGCTGGGAGTCATATCGACCCACCCCTCATATGTCTGGACACTGCTGGGAGTCCTCTGCACCCATCACTCATATGTCCGGGCACTGCTGGGAGTCCTCTGCACCCACCCCCATACTGTTGGGCACTGCTGGGAGTCATATCCACCCAACCCTCATATGTCTGGGCACTGCTGGGAGTCCACTGCACCCACCAATTATATGTCTGGGCACTGCTGGGAGTCATATCCACTCACCCCTCATATGTCTGGGCACTGCTGGGAGTCCTCTGCAACCCCACTCATATGTCTGGGCACTGCTGGGAGTCCTCTGCACCCACCCCTCATATGACTGGGCACTGCTGGGAGTCCTCTGCACCCACTCCCATACTGTTGGGCACTGCTGGGAGTCATATCCACCCACCCCTCATATGTCTGAGGACTGCTGGGAGTCATATCCACCCACCCCTCATATGTCTGGGCACTGCTGGGAGTCAGATCCTGCCACCCCCATACTGTTGGCCACATGGGGTTGATGGTGTGTGTGTGTGCCTCGTATCACTATTGTGATGGTGCCATACACGAGCACGTGAGACGCACCGTACCCCAACATTCCTGGCATGTGTGCGCATCGTATCACTATTGTCATGGTACCATACGCAAATGCGTGAAATGCACCGTACCCCAACATTCATGGTGTTTGTGTGCATCGTATCACTATTGTTATGGTGCCATACGCGAGCGCGTGAAACGTACCGTACCCCAACATTCATGGCGTGTGTGCGCATCGTATCACTATTGCAATGGTGCTATACGCAAGCGTGTAAGGCGCACAGTACAAGTACACTTCCGTTGTTGCGGTACGTTGTTCTCACCGTATGCGCCATTGTTGGTTTCTGTGCACCAGGTCGTAGGCGTACAGGACTGGGATGACACGGACGATGGGGTTCATGGCGTGTATGCCGCGTACCGGGGATGGGGTTCAGGTCGGACTCTGCTTTTACGGACGTTTTGAGCTCTCGTAGAAAAAGGGTTGTACGGAGTGTCGCAGAGACGGATCGTACTTGCTGGGCCGGAAACTGTCGCTTCTTTACGTAAGGACGTCGCGTAATGCCTCTTCCGGATACAAATCGGACGTATATTTAACTCGTATGGTTTTTAGTACGAATCGTACGGAGATCTGCGTTGGATCCAAATCATACTTCATCGTATGTACTGGGACGTTTCGGGGAACGATTTGTACGGGAAATATGCTCCGTACGGCTATTTGTAAGGGATTCTACCGAATCGGAATCGGACCCATAATGTTAAATGCATATGACACATACCTATAACTATTATATTAAATAAAAAGTTGAAACAAATTAATCTTTTTAATTAGAAATTATTTAGGAATAAAAACATTATTTATTAGATAAATGTACTTTTTTTTCCTACCCTATACCACCACACAATTCACAACCCACCACTAAATAAAAAAAAATACTTACATAATTAACATAATTAATTACTAATTAAAGAATATTATTAATCAAAAAACAAATTAAAACTCATAAGAATGAATAAACTTCGCACACTTTACCTCTATAACCCCCAAAAACAACAGCTAAAAATTGAAGTGTAAAAAATGAATTACACAATCAAAAATGTATTTTTAATTAAAAAACGAATAGTTTTTAAAAACGAATTATAAAGTAAGTACAATTAATTTACTTCCCATCTTTTACCCCTATAAATGTTAAACCCAAACACAAAAATATATACCCAATTACCCTAATTAAATATAAATTAATAAATTAATATTAATGCTCAACTAATCATTAATTAAAAAACATAAATTACTTCCCACCATTTACCCTATAAACTCCACAACCCACACCTAAAACTAGTTACACAATTTCCATCTATAATTTTCAATTATTAGTAACGATCAACAAATTATTAATTAAAAAACATAAATTACTTCCCACCCTTTATCCTACAAACCCCACAACCTGCACCTAAAATTAGTTACACAATTTCCATACTTGATTTTCAATAAATTAATTAATATCAATTAACAACTAATTATTAATTAATCAAAAATAAATTACTTCCCATCCATTACCCCTATAAACCGCACAACCCACACCTAAAATTTGTCACACAATTTCCGTAATTAATTTTCAAATAATAAATTAATAATAATAAATACTTATTAATAATAATTAAAATTAAATTAATTCCGACTTTTTACCCCTATAAACGCCACAATCAACACCTAAAAAAATTCTAGAATTACCATAATTAATTAGCAATAAATTAATATTGATTAACAACCAATTATTAATTACTTAATAATAAATTATTTACCACAATTAACAGTTTAAAATCTCAAATAAGTAAATAGTAATAGATAAAAAATAATTGTTAATTTAGCGTAATTAAATTATGTTACACCCTATTAGCCTATAAACCCGAAACTTACTCCAGAACTAAAAGTCACGGAATTTAGTTTAAATAAAATTGATAATTACTAAAAAGTTAACACATATATTAAAAAACATACATCACATACATTTACAATATAAACTAAAATACAGAACACTAATTAAAAAATCAAAATTTTTGCAAACAATATTAATGACTTCTATATATGTTTTTTAAACAATATTTCTTACCATGAAATCGATATTCTTGCCCATGATATTCTTGACCATGCTATTTCTTACTCACGATATTTAGGACTCGATATTTGTGTATGTCGACATTTCCAACTTAATATTCTGTCTGAAGATAGCAAACAATGAGCTGAGCGAAGATATCTTTTCAACTCCTTGCCAAATGTAGAAGTGAAGGGCCTAGCTTCATCTGCAGCTGGATATTGTTTCACTACCCTAATTTGTAACTTGATAAGATTTGTTTCCTGGTTATTCTCTGTATTCTAATTTGTCAATGTCACAGCTTTACGTTTTGTTGTAGCCTCCTGTGATGGTGAGGTTGACAGCCAAATCAGTGCTTAATTTGAGCCGGTGGCTGAGGGTGGGGCCACCAGCACTTATTTTTGGGGTCCGGCTCTTATTTGTCCCCATCAGACTTTGAAGCAGAGAAAAAGAGAGAAAAACTCACAAGGGGGAAGGAACGAGGAAGAGAAAGAATGAAAATGGGAGAAAGCAGAGTGAGCTAAAAAGGCAGGGAGGGATGATGCATTAAAAGAGCCATGAGATGGAATCAATACTTGGTATGCGCACCCTGGCATTCAATAGCGCTGGCTATGGGCTTCTCAACAAAACTTTGTGTTTTGAGCACTTTTTCTTTTTCAAACTAAGGGCCCCATTACGATGGCGGGCGGACTTTTTCATCCCTCCACCGTAATGGAAAGCGGGACCGACTGCCAGAGGTCCGGCAGTCGCGCGAGGCCAATTAGGATGCGAACGCCACCCTGGTGGTCGCATCCCTCATCTTTTACATTGCGGCGGGTGGTGCTACAAGCAGCACCCGCAGCAATGTAAAATATTCATGTTGTGCATTGGCATGCACAACGTGACAGGCACCACGCGGTGCCTGCCAGCTTGTACATGCCAATGTAGGGGGTACCATGGGTACCCCCATGTGCAGCCACCCACCACCCTGGGGGCCCGCAACGGACCCCCATAGCCATTTACTGTACACCTTTCCATGGTGGAGTCTCCGCCATGGAAAGGCATAGGCACTCCAGGTATCATAATATGGATGGCGGTGCCTTGTAGGCACGGCCACCATATTGTGTGCATTTTCCGCCCCGGCAATTTGACCAGTGGAAAAGCGGCGGACGGTCTCTCTGTCTGCCGCTGTAATATGGCGGGGGTAAATTGTGGGCGGGTGTGAAAAGATGTCGGGGGATCGCCACCGCAATCCCCGACATTATAATGAGCCCCTTACTAATGCACCCATCAAGAGTGGGTTGTTTGGCAGTTTTTCTGTGTGATCAACGTAGCTTGTTCTGAAGGTGATGTAGGCTTGGAGGGTCATCCTGTAAAATTTCATCATCATAAAGTGCTTGTACTTTTTTATCTTTGCGCAGTCCGATTTTAATAGGCAGGTCACGTTTTATTGGGAGGGGGACTCTACTGCCGCAGTAAGTAGGGCATTGCACTGTCCAGGTGAGACATGAGCAAAACCTGTACTGTGGTTTTAAAGCCAGCTTCAGGGAGCTATGGATTTGTTTTTTCACATGTCTGATTGTTGAAACAAGGCAGTTTGCTTTTTTAAAATTTATATCATGATTAAGCAGAAGGATGTCGATTAGGGCCGAACTAGGAACTCAAAGCAGCCTTGGCAATTTTGTTGGACCAGCTCCCTGGGGGAGACAGGTTGCAGGGGTGAAGTACTGCAGCTTTTGTTACTGAGGGCCAATGATGCAACACCACTACAAAATCCCCCCTCAGTAACAAAACTGGCCCCACACCACTGCAAATCCAGCCCTCACCCTTCCAGCCTCCAGGGGAAATGCCTCCTACGCCCTGTCTGGCCCTGGCTCCATGAAAGGTTTGAGCCTGGGTGCTGAGAGGTTCCTTGTGCCACATTTGGTTTGTCCTGCTAGACTGAGCATAATTTCGGCCACCAAACAAGCCCTGTGTCATAGATCTGAGCCTTCATTACGCATACCATGAACCGCATTTATTAGTTTTTGCCGTAGGGTAGCTTCACAGGTCTTCCTGCTGTGCTGCCCTACTGCAAAAGGAAAGGGCAGGGATGTGACCTATCTATCAGAAAAGGCGCATTCCTGTGTTTTTCCCCTGCGCTGGCGCACAACGGGCTGACATGTGCCAACGCAGGCACCTTTGCCCCATGGTGCAAGGGTGCCTGCATTGAAGGGAAACCTTCCTGAACAAAAGCAATCACAAGAGGCTTTTTCCTCTTTCCATGTGTGCTGCAGAATGCAGGACACATAGAAAAAGGAAAAACAAGGAGAAATAAGGATATTTCTCCTCGTTGTGCCTCCCTTATGCCTTCCATGGGGAGGCACTGCCTCAGATTTACGATTACTCATTAATCTGGGGCAGTGTCAAAAAGCCATTGATGTTGCTGGGAACACCCCCAGCAACATCCATTGCACGCTTCTTTAACACAGAAAACTGTGTTAAAGGGAACAATATTTATCAGGCAGCATTAAGCCAAAAAAGTGGCTTAGTGCTGCCTCGTAAATATCATGCAGGCTCCTGTGTCACGGAACATCACAGAAAGTGACGTTCCGATGGCGCAAGGGGCATCATAATGAGGTCACATGTTTAGGGGTTGGACAAACGTCTGACCCATTCAGCACCTAGCGGGACCTTTTTGTGACACAGGATTATTGGTCCTGCAGGTCTATCACCAGGGTACCAACGATACAACGGCCCAAAATGCTCTGCAAAGCACAGAACTGGGACCTTCCTGTAGGGATATTCTCCCTAATTGTTTTTGACTAGGCAGCGCTAAAGACTTGAGACTACAACTAGGGTTTAATGGAGGGGTGTGGCTCTCTGGATCCCAGACCTGACAATATTCGACAAATGACTTTGAAATGTGTCCCTATCGAGCCCTATATTTACGTCCTTAACTATATATGTATCAAGACAGATCGATTTCAAGATCAGTGTCTCAACCGTGACTGTTTACATTTAACAATTTTTATTTAATGTACTTCTCTAAGAGTACTTGATTTTTAAGGACATTCTATTTTTTTATGCAGCATATTAATCTTATTGTGCATGCTCTGAAATGGGTCACCTGTAGGTAGATGTCCGTGGAAGTTCAGTTTGCGGGTGGGTGTTTATAATAGGTCATTATTGAGAGCTCTGGACTTGATGCTAAAGGCAGCACAAGGTTCTCACAGTGCCTGTCATTGGGTCATAAAGGTGCTCAGAATACATGCCCATTAAGTCTTGGCAGCTCTGCAGAAAAAAACAGAGCAATGGTGACATGGGGCAATTTGAATTGGGATTGTACATGAAAGTGTGCAAAGTAAATAAAAAGCAGTTGAAACATTGACATGATGAAAGTCAGTCAATCAATTTTATTCGGTTATATACATTAAGGGCCATATTTATGACCCTTGTGTGTGGCGCAGGGCAGCAAGTCACCTTGATACGCTACTCTTCGTCACAGGTAAAGGGCAAGCATGCGCTGTATTTATCCGAAAAGGGCACATTCCTGTCTTTTCCCCTTGCACTGGGGCCCTTTTGGCAGCCTAGTGCAAATGCAGGCACCCTTGCACTGTGGTGCAAGGGTGCCTGCGTTTTAGGCATGATGGTTTTTGTGCAAGATAGGACACCTTCCTGCACAAAAACAATCCGGAGAGGCTTTTTTCTCTTTCTATGTGTCCTACAGGAGGCGTTGATTGATTCGGGAGAGGTATCTTTGGAAAGGGGAGAATCTCCCCTTTCCAATGATATCCCTGCCCAATGGATCCCTGCTTGGGTATCACCACAGGAGAGCGATCCCCAAGCAGGTATCTACCCACTAGGCCCCAGGAAAATGCGTAAGCGGCCCCTTTGGCAAGGGCTAGTGATCCCCCCACCCCCAATAATTTCAGTCTTTCTGTCCCCCTCTGGGAGCAGATGGGAGTGATTACCTCAGATCTGCCCCCTGGGGGTAGCAGAAAGCCCACTAGACATGAGGGACAGATGAAAAAAAAGAGTATTTAGGGATGGGGCTTCCCACCATAGGCATGAACATGCCCTAACTACAACAACTACAGATTAAGGGGTGAGGTAGGCCCACCATGGGCATGGCCATGTCCCCGCCACCAACAACAGCATCAACAGTCTTTCTGCACCTGTGGAGGGTAATTGGGGGTGATTTCCCCTATCTGCCCTTTGGGGGAGGACAGCAAACTCACTAGACACCAGGGAAAAAAATGAAAATGTGGGTGTGGGACTACCCTTCTTGGGTATAGCCATACCCCCACCCAAACAATTGCAGAATCAGTCTTTATGTCCCCCCTGGGGGGCCTATGAGGATGATTATCCACACGTTATGCCCCCGTGGGAGCAGAAAGCCCACTAGACACCAGGGAAAGTTTTGAATTTTTTTTACGGGTGTGGGTGCTGCTCACCATGGACCTGTTCATGCCCCCACTCCCTAAAAATGCAGCAACATTCTTTCTGCTCCCATGGAGGACAGATGGGGTGATTACCTCGATCTGCCCCTCAGGACACAGAAAACTCACTAGAAAAAGATAAAAATGTAGAGGTAGGGGCTGCCAGGCATGGACATAGCCCCACCAACTGCAGAATCAGTCTTTCTGCCCGCCCTACCCCCGGGGGGCCTTTGAGCATGATTACCCCCAATATGCCCCTTCGGGGAGCAGAAATCCCAGTAGACACCAGGAAAAGTTTAGGAAAAAATATACAGGGTTGGGGGCTATCATGGCTATCATGGGCATGCCATTGCCCCACTCAAACAACTACAGTATCAGTCTTTCTATTCGCTCACCCCCTTGTGGGGCATAAAGCCCACTAAACACTTTAGAATTTTTTTTTACAGTTGTGGCGGCTGCCCACCATGGACATGTCCATGCCCCCAACCCCCAAAAAAGCAGCAACATTCTTTCTGCCCCAATGGAGGACAGATGGGATGATTACCCCGATCTGCCCCTCAGGGAAGGGCGGAGAAAACACACTAGACATCAGAAGAAAAATGGAAAATGTAGGGGTGGGGCTGCCCACCATTGTCATTGTCATGCCCCTACCACAACAACTGCAGCATTAGTGTTTCTGCCCCCCCCCCGATGAGCCAATGAGGATGATTACCCTCAATATGCCCCCTCAAGCGGGACAGAAAGCCTACTGGACACCAGGGAAAGTTTACAAATGTAATGTACAAAGGTGAGGGTTCCCCACCATGGGAATGTCCATGCCCCGCCCGACCCCAAATAAGCAGCAACAGTCTTTCTGCCTCCGTAGAGGGCACATGGAGGTGATTACCACAATCTGCCCCTAGGGGCAGAAAACTCACCAGACAGCAGGGAAAAAAAAGAAAATGTAAGGGTGGGGGCTAAAGGGTGGGGGCTGCCCATCATGGGCAAAGCCATGCCCCCACCCCAAAAACTGCAGCATCAATGTTTCCGCCCCCCAGGAGGTGGATGGGGGTGATTTATTCTAATTATTAGTATACACATAGAGGGTTCCTGAGGGCATATCTTTTTGTAAATTAGTATAATGTCAATTCAATTAACAATTTTGAGATATAGCTCCTTTCACATGCATACAATGGTTTTGCATAATTTTGTAGCACACCTAGAAAGCACATATCCAAATGCAATTAAATAATGCTGCAAGCTTGGCTCCCTAACCCACCAATTTCCTTGGGTCTCACAGTGTTGCAATATGGCTGAAAGGCACAGGAGAGGGAGATTAGACCCCTATGGTTGCCATCTGGCCAGTTGTCTAAACAAAAGAAAAGTTGAATAAAGGAACACAAGCTGGTATGTATTTGATCCAAAAAGAATAGACTCTATCAGCATAGCTGTCGCCTATAAATTTAAAATCAGCAAAGCCAAGAAAAGCTACTTCTATGATTGGATTTGACCATTTAAAATAATTATTCCATGGTGTAATAGAACTGCAAACTCCTTCAAGTTCCTTAGCTACCTTACAGCATTCCAAACAATTATGTAATAATCTTGCTTAAATCTTCTTAAAAAAAAGTAAGTTAATATGTGACAACATCCAGGCAGAACTAATTCCTATACATAATAGCTCTACTGTGCAACTCACAATATCCAAACTGTGATTACTTTAAACTCCTTCACACTGATTGATGAAGCCAATATTGATACCACTGATACAAGTTGTTGTCCTACCAGTTTATGCCCAGCTAACTTCATTAAACTTCTTCTACCTGTTGTCACAAAAATATACCCCCCCCCCCATCTGGACCTTGCAGTGTTTAACCAAGATTGCTGGTTCCAAGGGAGGAGCCCTCCATTGGACCTCGCAAAGATGGACCAGTGCTGCAAAGCCAGGATATGGTCCTCCTTCAAGCCTTTCAGAGCTTAACCATGTCTGTGATGCCTAAAGGAGATAGGTCCTTCCACAGAGGCTCTCATCACTAATCCAGCACTGCGAGGCTCACTGGAGGGCACTTCCTCCCCTAGGCCTCGCACAGCTGGGCCATGGCTGGAGTCTTTAATGACAAGAATCAATCCTAACTTCTAAATGTAAATATCAGGCCCCACCTTCACCCACCCTAGACCTAGAGCCCCTTCATAGTACAGATGCCAGCTTTCCATTTTTAATTCTCAGGACACATCACACTTGTTGTTTACCAAGAAGATGTTTATATGGGGATTACCAAAAATCGCTTAGTTCACATTTTCTTACTAGTATATTTTGCCCTAAATGAGGCCCCTTAAAACTTTAACAGATTAAGCATGTCTTATAATTAGAAAGTTATGTGCCTTGAAAAAGCAGTTCTGTGTTGCACTCTTGGTTCTACTTCACAAAATATTTGATGTTGAGCAAATCTTGATTCCTCTTGGCCTTTTTCTTCTTGTCTGCAATTATCCATTGGCCGAATAACTATCAAAGTAAAGATTTTAGGGTGGGTGCCTGCTCGTTTCTGGGTGTTTACTTCTCAGTTATGACATTACTCGTTTAGTTACTAGCACCTCTTAAGGTAAACATTCGAATAAAGGGTCCTGTGTAGGTCACCTTCAGCTCCAAATGTTTTTCCTCCCAGTTACCATGTTAATAAATGCTGCCCCTTACACCACTGCATCATGGTTGTTGTAGTGCTGGGGTATACTGCTGGGCTGGGTAACTACAGGGTTCGCAGGTGGCCTGTATGTTTTAGATCACTTTCTGATTCCTTGCAACAAGAGAATGCCTACAAGCGAGCCTTCTCCGGAAGCACCCCAAATATTTGGAACTCTCTTTGCCAGGGACCAGAAACAACCCTTCAATAACCTGCTTCAAAAAGTAGAAAAACTGTTATTATTTAATAGTTTCCTTCCCCAGTGATAACTTTTTGTCTTTTTGCCTCCCATGGTTGAAATTCTTTTGATTATCTTTAGTACCTTTCTAATTGTGATCCAAGCCAATCTTCCTCTGATAACTGCTTATATGTATACTGCATTATATCTCCCAGTTACGCGTAATGATTTTGTTAGTGACATCACACATTTGATTCTATGTTTTCTTTTTTGTATATTCTCAGTTTATTACCCCTATTGTACAGCGCTTCAATACCATATCCAGCGATGTTCCATGCAAAATGGTGATAACCTTGCTGATACGACCCACAGGGTCGTATCAGCATGATCCACTCGAATGTTAAGGATAGGTAAGTCTGCATTTTAGCAGACGTTAGTTTTTGGAGAAAACAGTGGTTTTCTGTTCTCCAAAAACGAATGTATGGTAAAATGCTGGGGCAGCCTTGTAAATATGCGCGATGTGAACATCAGCGATATTTGCAAGGTAGTCCATCCGGGGTACGCCCAGTGACGCGCACTTTGCATCTCATTAGAGATACAAAGGGAGGCGTTGGGAAAAAGGGTGCTAACATGCGATTATGCATGTTAGCACCCTATTGTAAATAGGGCGATAGTTTTATCTCCCCTTTATTGGCTCTTTCAGCCAAAAAAAAGCAGAGATAAAGCCCTTGTAAATATGCCCGAGGTAACTTGTTGCACACCTGCCTCACCCCCCACTGGCCACTGTCGGGACAGTAATATACAGTCATAATTTGGATGTATTAAGTCCATAACCCCAATGGGCCCAATCATGGCTACGAGGTCCATGGAGGAGAGGCAAGCAGCACTCCAGGGGTGCACCTTGTGCAAAGTATTGCACCCTCTTACCCCGTCTGATTACTGCATAGTAAAATATAGTCATAATATGGGTAATACCTGTGGGTCCAAGGGAGGAGCTCTCTCCCCAAGGCCTTGAAGCACAACACCATCACTTTGAGGCCTAGGGTAGGGGACTATACTCCCTTGGGCCATGTAGCTCCAAAGCCAGGGGAGCCCTCTACCCTGGGCCTCACAGCAGTGGCCCAGTGCTTCAAGCCTAGTGAAAAGGGGGGGACAATTCCCCAGGACTCACTACATAATACAGAGCTGTTAGGCCCATTGAAGGGGGGAAGCTTCCCCTGGCACTCACATTTAGTGTTTATTGCTACATCTGTTGTGTAGGGCTGTGGGCCCAGTAGAAGGCTAACAACTTCCTCTGTCCACCAGCTGTGGTTCAGCACTCTGAGTCTGAGTCCAACTGTATGGTTGTTCATGGATAGTGCTGTGAGAATCATGGGAGAGGGCCTCACTTCTCTTGGCCTTGCAGCCATGGTCCAGCACTGAGAGGCTCAGGTGGTGTGTCTATTGTTCCATTATTTCTTCACAGGACACATTGTGCTTGCTGAAACACATTGCATTGGCACAGACATCAGAAGATGTGTTTGGGGAACAGGGGGATATAACTTGCATGGTGCATTTTTAGGGTTTCATTCTAAACTCACCTACTTTAAATCAGGCCAGCTCAAAAAATAACCTGGCTGGAGATTGATTTTCTTGAAACTGATTACTATTAATATTGCATTTACCTTTTACTCCATTTAGCACCTCCTAGAGTAAGCCTTGGCTGCTTGCTGTTGCACATTTTGAGAAACAAATGAACAACTTTTGTATCCAAATGGAAGGACATAGTCTTAGAAACAACAAACATCAATATCTACTATGCATCCTACCCACTGCCATATGATTTTTTCAGTGGGTACATTTTAGCCATAGCTCCAGGATACTTGACATAGAATCTCAGCTTTACCACCTCACCTTCCAAAAATGAAGGAAATAAGTACTGTATTCTACAGCTGAGCAGGGCACATAACACAGTGACTTTTTCCTGGGAAGAGCAGCTCCTTGGCCTTGCCATCGGAATCACTGCCATCCTAGTTGTGTACTAGCTGGAGACATGCAACCAGGAAACCTGGAGGCATATTTATTAACATATCACAAAGTGCAGTAAGCCACCGTGTTGTGCTGCATGACAAGGAAAAGGCACAAATTCACTGTATTTAGCATTTTATGGAGCATTCCTGTCTTGTGCTGCCCAGCGTCAATGAATGCACGCTTGCATTATGGTGCAAGGGTGCCTGCATTGTAGGCAGGATTGTTTTTACGCAGGAAGGGTCACCTTCCTGGACAAAAACAATCCCCTGGGGCATTTCCCTCGTTCTATGTGGGCTGCAGATTACTGCACACATAGAAAGAGGAAAACAGAAGGAGAAATAAAAATATTTCTCCTTCTTGCGCAATGCGTAGCAGTTTTGACATAGTTCCAGTCTACCATTTATGGTAAATCTGGGAATGCACCAAAGTCCATGGGTGTTTCCTAAGACCACCCACACACTACCGATGGAACACCTCGTTGGGTCAGAGTAATGCCCTAAATTGTGCTGTGTTGCATTACTCCGGATTTATCAAGCTACTCAGGGCAATGCAAGGTGGCCTTGCATGGCTTGATAAATTACACTTAAGGGTTGCGTCGCGCATGCATTCTGTTGTGTGGTATAAAAGCGATGCAAGCCTGCAAGGGGAGAGGAGTTGGCCTAACGGCTCAGGCATTCGACCTCGAATCTGGGGAACTGGGTTTGAGTCTCGACAATGACGCTGAACATCCTGTGATTCTGGGCAAATCACTTAATCTCCCGGTGCCTAACAAAAATGAATGTGTCCTCATGTAATGCAACTGGTGTTATGTAAAGCATTTTGATACTCAATTCGGGTCATGTTTGCGCTATATGGCCTACCATTTGGTTAAATGATGTTCTCTTGGGCAATCATGTTATGGAACCTACTCCTCTTCTCTCTTTTTTAGGAAAGTTGGGAGTACTTAGATTCACTGAAAAAGCGGCTAGTGCGCATGTTGTTGAAAAATGGACTGGATTTTATCGAGTGAGTGGAGAAGTGGCAAATCACATGGTACATTCATCAAAATGCAATACAATGGTAAATGCAAACCCTTCGCAGCAAGTAGCAGTGTCTGCAGTCTTCAATCTACTAATTGAACAAACTGTTTGATCCTGGGCAAATGAAACTCCATTTGTGCCTCTACCCACTGATCAGCACTATGAAAGAGCCTCAATCGAATAAATAAACACCAAGGGTGCACTCCCAAGACAAATCCCTAGCATAGTTTTCATTTCCACATTTAAAAAAAATTTTTTTTTACTAAATACTTGAGTTAGTCGTCAAAGAGTCATAATTTACAGAGTACATAGTTACTATTGACATTCATTACATCAATTCATCAATAAATCAATAATCCTGGAGCCAGATACATAATATATCAAAAAAAGGTAAATAAATGAATTTTAGAGATTATATGTTACTCACATTGGATACATGAAAAGAATGCAATTGACAATACAATAAGGCAGATACATATAGAGGAGTTACCGGAAATAGACCATCAGACAGTGGACTCTAGATGATTAGTGATCTTGCCCCAAATCTGTTGACCAAGCTTCTTTTTCCTATGCCCTTTAAGGGCATACAAACTATGCTCCATATTATGAACTGCAAAAAAGCGTGCTCTCCATAGTTCAAAAGAGATGGGTTCCTGCTGTAACCACCAAGATGCTAATAAAAGTCGGTATACCGCTGTAACTAAGAATATTAGTTTTACATGTGGCTGTAATAGATCTGATATTACCGGCCCCATTTCTGCACCTAGCATTATCTGCGTAGCACTTAGTTTAACGGTGAACCCTAAAGTGGCTGTTAGGTAATTCTCTATCTGTAAAAGTAAAAAAGATAACTGAGGGCACCCAAAAAAAATATGGAGATCGTCTGCAGATATGTCTCCACACCTATAGCATTTCCCAATAGTATCACACTGCCATTTGGAAATCTTGTCAGGCGTATAATATAAATTAAAAATGGATTTGTAATGCTGTGCAGATAATTTGGCCGAAAGGAATAACTTTGTTGCCATCTCTAGTGAGATTTCTATCCGTATATCCTGCCTCCCAAGTTTAATTCCCCATTTAACATTTTTTTGCTGTAAATCATTCGCCTTAGTATTCAGCAAATGGCCTTATAGCACTCCAATTTTTGCAGATTTGGTATTATCCTCTATCAGAGGGTTAGCTTGTAGTTTGCTGGCATTTTGAGATAGAAAATTCCTAATTTGCAAATATTTTGCAAAATTCTCTCTGGGTAGCTGATATTGTATACAAAGTTGCTCAAAAGATTTCAGAGATCCATCACTGAAAAAATTCCCCACTAACCTTAATCCTTTTTGCCACCATACATAAACCACCCTATCCCATAAGTCAATTGGCAAAAATATTGGAGACGTCTAGGGTGTATACCAAGACATTTTTCCCATTCCAAACATTTTCCTTAATGTCCGCCAGATTTTATATGCGGCTAGTAGTACCCTAAAACGTGTGCGTTTGTAATAGCTCCATTCCTGATGTAGTAACAGACAATTTTTAGCCTTCAAACCTAGTAGCATCTGGTAAATTGACGGGCACTCTGCCATATTCAGAGGACCAGCACCGGTTACCAGAACATTCACCCCTTGAAGCATACAGAATAGTAATAAAGAGTAAAATCTGGTACTGACCAACCTCCTAAATTTCTAGGTAAAATCATAAAACGCCCGGCACGGCGGGCCTTAGCACCGGCCCACATAAAACGCATACAAAGAGCCTGGAGTTGTGCTAAGCTAGTAGTAGCAGCTTCTAAAGGAACACACCTGAAAAAATATAATACTTGTGGCAAAATCATCATTTTTAGTAGGCTACATCGCCCTACTGAAGAGAGATGGAGACATTCCGCCTGATCCAACTGTTTCCTCACCCCTAATGTTAAGTCCTCCCAATTAGACTTGACCAGGGCCATTGAAGAGACCCTTAGTTTAATCCCCAGATATTGACTTCTTCACACACCCGTGGATCAGAGTACTTAGGCAGGTTGGCACATAGTAGCTGGGTTTTAGAAGCATTCAATTTATAGCCAGCGACTGCCCCAAAATTAGCGGCAATTGATTCGATCTCCCCCATTGCAACTGTGGGGCATGTCGTGACAACTGCCACGTCATCGGCATATGCTAGGACCTTGAATTGATAGTTTTGCATCACCACCGGTGGAATCCTAGAACAAGCCTCCAGCATTCTTAAAAAAGGCTCAATATACAATGAAAATAAAAGAGGAGAACAGGGGCAGCCCTGCCTGGTACCCCTCTGTATTTGTACTAAGTCCGACACGAGTCCCATGGTACTAATACGGGCCGTAGGTTGCAAATACAATGTCTGCACAGATTTTATGAATTTGTGGCCAAACCCCCTTTGCTTCATTACGTCCCTTATAAAGCACCATGCGACCCGGTCAAAAGCCTTTTCGGCATCCAATAAAATGAAGCATAATGGCTCCTGGGTAACATTAACAAAATCAAATAAAGTGATCACCCGACGAACATGATCCGCCGTTCCACGGTGCGGAATAAACCCATGCTGTATAGTGGAAACTAGATTGGTAATTACCCTAGACAACCTATTCGCAAGAATCTTCGAGTACATTTTTCCATCCGCATTTAAAAGCAAAATAGGGCGGTAAGACCCAGCTAGGTTTGCAGGTTTTCCTTTTTTGTGAAAAACCACAATGCATGCTTCACTCCAGCTCCCTGGGGGGTGCCCCTTTCTGAGCATTTCTCATCGTCTCTAGAAGATCTGTTTTGAAAACAGAGAAAAAGGTCTTATAAATTTCCACAGGGAGCTTATCTGGGCCAGCCGCCTTTCCCCTGGCTAATCCATTAACTGCAATTTCTAGTTCCTCTGCCGTAATAGTTGCCTCTAGGCTTTCTCTTTCATCCTCAGATAAATCTGCCGTACAATATCGCCCGATAAGTAGAGTAGCACTATTTATGTCATATTCATCTCATTTGTACAATGATTCGTAAAATTGTCTAAAGATCTCTAATATTCCAGTTTCGTTGTCTACTAGTTTCCTCTTAAATCTAGTAAATTATCTATCCGCTGTGATGCTTCCCTTGACCTTAATTTCTGGGCTAGACATCTGCCACTTGCTTCCCCATACTCATATTGTATTTGTTGTTTAATAAAGAAAGTTTTTGCACTTTCCTGCGACCATTTAAGATTTATCTTCGCTTTAAGCCTAGCTACTGCCGTCATCTGATCATTTATATCCGTCCCTAACCGTATACCCTATGTTAATGATTCCTCAGCCTTTGTTAATTCCTGATAAAGTTCTTGGAGTTTTATCGCCTGCTGCTTTTGATTGTATAATCCAAAGCTCAGGGCCTCACCCCTGAATGCTGCTTTGAAACAATCCCAAACATTGCCCACACTACTTGTTCCTCGATTAATAAAAAAAAATGTTTCAATCCACTGTTTCATGTAGTCAGTGAATTGTTGTTCTAGTAATAACTTACGATCAAAAGAGTATGGCCTCGGTCTTTTAGCAGTTACTAAGTCCGTTATAGATAGAACCACTGGTCCGTGATCAGACGTGATTCGGGGATAAATTTGAATAACAGCAGATTTAAGCAATAATTGAGGAAGAAAAAAATAATCCAGACGTACTAGCTTGCGATGGGGGAAGGAAAAAAATGTATACCCAGGAGCTGTTCCCCTTAAAAATGCCCATGCATCTACCAGCCCATGTGCCATGATTAATGCCTGCAATGCCCTAAACACATGTGGCTTCTGCCCGCTGTACTTTGCATCTTTATTACAGAGAATGTTCGGGGCTACGTTTATATTTAAGTCACCGCACAGAATCAACAGTGTAGGCCAAGTAGCTAGCTCGACATTTAAGTGCTCCAAGGTTGATGCTTCATCAAGATTTGCTCCATAAACTACACAGACAGTAAGATTAACCAAGCCTACAACACATTCTGCGATTGCCCATCTGCCTAACTCTAGTTCTGCCGGTTTTGCCTATATGCTTCTTTCCCAAAATTGCTACCCCTCTTGATGAGCCCAGATATCTTGTACAAGCAATAAGATTGAATCCCAGCTCTTCGAGCAATCGACGTTTTGACCCTACAATATGAGTCTCTTGGAGACAAATTATATCACAAAAAAGAGCCCTTAATTCCTGTGCTACCCGTCTTTTTTTATCTATTGAATTTAGCCCCCTAACATTCAGTGTACCTATCCTAATACCCCTACCTGCCATTTAATTAAATCAAATCTAGCTAGACTAGCTCCATCTATTGATTGAAAAATAACAATCTTTCTACCAGAGTAACTCATTTCTGACCAATTTTCATGTATTATTTTATGTTTTTCCCCTCCTTTCCCAACGTCGCCCCCCCCACTCCACCCCAAAACCCCCTGCCCCCTTCCCCCCCACCCCTCACACCCATTATGAGGCTTAAGGACCATGTCCTCAGTGATGTCGAGGCGCTATGACCAACCCCCCCTCCCAATGACCTCCCTCCACACTCTTATACACCATTTTCCCTCTCTCTCTTCTTGTTAGTTGATATTCCAACATACCCTATACAGATATAGAAAACAAACTATGTTATCCTGTCTTTCTCCCAATCCTATTTAAACAATACATTCACGTCATTTCCAAAACTTTCATCCATTTGGTGAGATATCCATTACATTTTCAATAGTACATTGTTCTATACACTTCCTTCCAACTTATGCAATTTCATCATTGCTAGAAGAAAAGAAGAAAAAGGAAGGACAGAGTATCCGTCTATATCTCAGAGATAAATGCAAAACCTTTACGCATACTTTATGCATGTTTCATGGAAGAAAGGGGAAACAGTACAATAAAGAAGAGAACTACAAATTACTACGTGGTGACTACCCCCATTCCATCAACAGTAAGCGAAATCTAACATACTCATAGGGCAATGTGCCCATTATAACTATAACATATACTTTCATTTTTTAGGGCTCTTCCCAAGACCCGTTAGGTAATCCTGCGCTGCTCTGGCGGAAGTGAAATACCTAGTGTGTCCTTTGAGAATGACCTTTAACTTGGACGGGTTGAGCAAAAAGACCTGGGCTCCTTTGGCTTGTAAAGGAGCAATCAATTTACGCAATTGCCATCGTTCAGTTACAGTTACAGGGCAAAAATCAGGGCAGACAAAAAACTCACAGCCCATACCGCTCCTTTCTCTCCCAGGACGTGCTAAATCATAGAGTGCTTCGCGTAACAGATAATTATTCAAACATATCAGTATTGCCCTGGGATATGAATTCTGTTCAGCCTGCTGTTCATTTCCATGTTGACGCATCGTGAACGGGAATCTGTGTGCTCGTATTATTTCGGTTTCCCAGTTCCATGCACTCAGTTCCGGTACGATAAATTTACGCGGTTCTGACCCTTCTCTTTTTTCCGCTATGCCCAATACGCGTAAATTATTACGGCGTGCACGGTTCTCCAAATCCGTGAGTTTCCAGTCAATGTCTACTTTAGATTTCTCAAGAATTTCTATAGCTGTTTGCTGTTTCACAAGAGAGTCCTCCGCCGAAGACACCCTTTCTTCTACTTCGACCACACGAGTGGTCATTTCCACATTTAAAGTGTTTTATAAGCAGTTGGCTACACTTGCATCCTAATTGCTCATGAAGATGCATTGTGCAGGACCGCTCCTGTGCTGTAACTCCTCCCTTACAGTCATGGAAAGGCAACTTTTGTAGCTCAAAGAGCTACAAGTGTGAGAGTTGCTTCTTCTTTGAAATCTTTAAAGCAGACGGGGGGCCAAATATGTGACAACTGGTGTAGTGTCTTGTGTATTATAAAGCGCGGGACTCTTATGTTCCCTAATGGACTCCGTAGTCTATTGACATAATAGTTAGATATGATTATTAAAATCCATGATGCAGTATGTGTCAGTTAACGATTACACTCTGGAGAATAAAGACGTGTAATTACGAGCTCCGTGTGCGGTGTAATTCATTTGCATGCTACAGGGCTGGGCTGGGGAGTACTGTGTCTTGTTGCAACTGGGCCCGGGGCAGGAGGACACCTTCCCTGTTCCTCACTGTGCTACATGGCTGTGAGGCCCATGGGGAGGGCCCTCCTCCGCTTTCCCAGTTGCAGTGAGACACACCTCACGCTTCATTGGGGAGGGGAGGAGGGAATAAGAAGATCAGTATGCTGTGGCCTGGCTCTGGAGCACTGGATCGAAGCCCTATGTTGGTGGGCTGAATGTGAGTCCTTCGGCTTCTGCCCATGCCTAGCACCGGCCCTGCTCTGCTCAGCTGAGTTTACAAAGTAAAGCTGCGTTTCTGCATATGGATTACCCCACATCTTCTTTACTCCTCTCCTCCTTGAAAAATGGGTTGTGATCACCCATGCAAGTCATTACCCTTTAAAAGGAATGGCAAAAGTAAAAGAAAATGAATTGCTTACAGGTGAATGGGTGTGCTTTGTATCAGGGTCAATGAATTGAAGGAAATGCAAGAAATGATGTGCAGTAGAGACTAAAATGAAGGCATGGAAGAGGAACAAACTGAGGAATTAAATGCACAAATGGAGGAATTCAGAAACATGTGGGGAGAAAAAGGATGTGAGTGTCCCACAGAGAGCCGGCAGAGGAAAGGGGTTTGCAGTTGAGAACATATATATATTTCCACTCTCTTGAGACCCTAAGCTTAATTTACCCGGCTCGAAGAGTTGAACTCTCGAGCAAATCAATTTTCCTTTGCCTGAATGAGCCTTCCTTTGGTTCTGCATTTAGAGACTTTACTTGCTGACACGTGCTGCTTAACTTCCCCCAACCTCATCTGAATCCTCAGCTTAGCATTAGGGAATTTCACTTTAGAGGAAACTGAATCTTATTCAATTTGCATGTGACAATCTTTAAATAACTTGACTTAGTGATTGCTATTTTGATTCATGATTTGAACCATAAACAACAATGCTTTTGCAAGGTGATTAATGATTTATTACTTATTTTAATGATTTGATTTGTAACTTTGCTAATCAAATTTACTACTCTCTATCACCCTTGTGGGGCAAAAAGTTATTCAGTGTTATTGGGCATTACTGATTTGTTGATACTAAGCCTCAATTTGAGATAAAGATTAATAAACTTGAGTGCAGCTTGCTCTTGAATTTGCACAACAGATTTGCCTGGTGCAAACCACAGCCCATGCTGCTTTACAACCAGGTGAAATGGGCCTCCACACATGCATGCTCCTGGAAAGCACACCTCAGACAGCTGACCTGAAAAGGAGCCAAACACTGCAGCTTATTCAACCACTGGAGCATGAAGATGAAAAGAAGGTGTGGAGCTCTATTTAAGAAGGAGCAAGTGACTAACTGATCAAAAGCTCTCTCCAGTACCTCGGGCAACCCAGTTCAAAATAGCAGATAAGCCCAACATCCTTTGAAGCTGAAGAGAAAATCTGTATAGCTGATAGCTGTGATCACTGCTCCTTTGGACACCCACTCCTAAGTATGGGTGGTTAGTAAAAGCAGTGCATTGAAGCAGGCATTGAAAATAGAAAGTTGGCCACGTGCTATATGATAGCATGCTTGGGAGGAACGACAAGGGAACAAACAAAATCATCACAAGAAAAGTCCAAAACCAAGAGAAATATGGGCAAAACCACATAAAATATACTAGAAAAAGAAAATCAAGAAGAAAAGAGGCCAATCAAAATGTGAAAAGGGGGGTATCAGAAATAGCCTCCAGGATGTCCAACTGTCTCCTCACAAGGAAGCCTTACAGAGCACATGTCGCTATATGAAGATCATTTTCTTTTTTAATTCACAACCCAACTCACCTCCTACATAAGAGACACAAAAGATTTCTTGAAACGTATCAAGGGCATACCATGGGAACCAGACTTCCTAATGATTGTACTAGACATTACCAGTCTGTACACTAGTTTATTACACAAAGATGGACTTGAAGCAGTCAGCTATTTCTTGAGAGGATGATCGCTGAAATACATGGAACACAATTCATGCTGATTGAATTTGTGAATTTTTGTTTGTATAATAACATTTATATTTCAGGACCAACCCTACAGACAGAACACAGGGAATGGTCATGGGTACCTGCTTTACCCAGCTATGTGAACTTGTTGGTGGGCTGGTGGGAGAAGCAGGTAGCCTGGGCTGACACTCATGATAACTGGGGCAATAATATAGTAAGTTAGAATAGATATATAGACAACCTATTTATAATATGGAGAGGGTTGCAACAATCAGCCACTGACTGCATAGCAGCCCTTAACAATAATAAGATTAATCTACGGTTCAAAGGAGAGATGAGTCAGTATCTGTGATTTTTTTAGATCTACATGTAATTGTCATTGAAAGCAAGATATGCACAGCCCTTTCCAGAAAGCCCAGAGCAGGGAATTCTCTGTTGCATTCTGAAAGCAGTCATTCAATTAAATTAAAGAACAGCATTCCGTATGGTAAGCTGTTGCACATAAAAAGGAACATCACCTGAGAATTTGATTTTCAAATTGCAGCCAGGGAAAGCATGAAGTGATTTGAAATCAGAGGATATCAGAAAGAAATTCTTGATTGGGCAATGAAAAGGTCCAGAAAACCCCAGATTTGGCCTTCTCAAAGACAAAACGAAAAAATAGATGCATCCTAATAACTTTAATAAGATCATCAACTTCCCGAGTGATGTCACTTACATTAGAGGGATATTACATAATAACCGGTGGGTCCTTAAATCATTCTCTGTTATAGGGCCAGATGTCCCAGAAGTTCCGTTAATCACATTGAGAAAAGCGAGCTCTATAAAACACCAGACAGTGCAGAGCCTCCTAACAGAGCCCAAGAGAGAGTCAGGCTTTAAGGAACTTAAGAGGTTTCTCCATTGTGGAAAATGCACACCATGCGCTAACAACAAAATGTTTTGCCCTACGCGATCCCAGGTTTAAAATAACTGAAGAAAATTTTCAAATTCATGAACTGCAACACAACATTGACAGTATACTGTCTGGTGTGCCCCTGCCAACTAAAATACATTGGCAGCACAATACACCAGAACATCAGAACATGGTACATTAAATCAATGCTGGGACAAGAGGAACATCTATTTTTACGTAGTGCAAGTCCGGTAGTGCCGACTTTTTACCACATTCCTAAACTACATAAAGACAATGTACATCCTCCTGGAAGGCCTATTATTTCATTTCAGAACAGCCTGACCGAAAATCTTTCTAGGTTTATTCGCTATTTTTTGTTTAAATTTGTGGGACAATTAGAGTCCTTTTCTCAAGGACACTAAAGACTTTTTAAACAAAATCCCGGATGTTACATGGTATCCTTCGTACCAGTTAATGGCATTAGACATAACGAGTCTATATACTTGTATAAACCACAATGATGGTCTACAGGCCATACAGTATTTTCTGAATAAGCGCCAGTTGTGCTATTGTGAACACAGTCTTATGCTGCTACAGTTTATAGAATTTTGTCTTAACAACAATATCTTCCTCTTTGGGGATAGATATTATAGACAAGTCTCTGGTACGGCAATGGGCACCTGTTTCGCCCCCAGTTATGCGAACTTGTTTGTCGGCTGGTGGGAGGAGTGGATGCCCAGGTCATATGAAAGTGGTAACCAAAAAGGTGAAGTAATAAAATGGTATCGTTACAAAGACGATCTATTTATTGTATGGCAAGGAACGACTCAGCTAGCTATGAAGTATATTGAAAGTCTCAATATCAATGACTTGAATTTGCACTTTTCAGGCACTGTTAGTTCAGTGGCAGTGGACTATCTGGACTGAAGGTGTTCATAGATAATGAGAAGATACAAACTTCACTGTACCGCAAATCCACTGCCGGTAACTCTATACTCTTTGCCACCAGTAGCCATCCCCCCAAATTAGTCCATATTATTCCGTATGGGGAACTTCTTAGGTTAAAAAGAAACAGCACCAGAGACATAGATTTTGAAATAGCAGCTAAAGAATGTATTTCTAGATTCATACAGAGAGGTTATGAGTCCAGAACCTTGGAAAGTATGCTTTCAAAAGGTGAGAGGGATTCCAAGGATGAATCTGCTGAAGGACAAGAATAAAGAGAAAAGTTCCATGGAGGGGAAATTCCGGATGGTAACCCTGTATTCAGCAGAAGCCAAATATCTGAAGGTAATGCTGAAGAAAAAACGGCACATCTTACAGACAGATAACATTATTCGTGAGGACATCCCGACATATCTCCTTGAAACTTTCAAAAAAGCAAGACCTCTTAGGGATATGGTGGTGAAAAGCCAGTTAGAGAAAATACCACAAAGAACAAGTATGTTGATGGATATGAAAGGTTTCTATACCTGTAACCGTTGTAAAGCCTGTACAAATAGCAAAATAGTTCTAGTCTATGATATACCAGAGATAGGGATAACTAAGCAAATTAACACAATTCTGATCTGTAGCATGACATATGCTGTATACTGTTTGAAATGCCTGTGCGGGCTACGCTACATTGGTAGCACTATCCATCAACTCAAAATCAGAGTATTAGAGCATTTAAGAGCTATAGATAAGAATTATATAGCTTATCCTGTAGCGCGCCACTTTCACAAGAAACAAGCCAGTAACAGAAATCAGCTGCAGTATTTGGCTTTGATTTTATTCCTGTAAATGTTCGAGGAGGTAACAGGCTACGCAAGCTAAGAAGGCTTGAGTCGAGGTATATTATCGATCTAATTACAAAATTCCCAGATGGATTAAATAGTGGTGAGGAACTGGCATCACATATAGGGTCATAACACTTAGCATCAGAAAAGGAGAGAATGATAATTGTGAGTGAATGATCTAGGTGTATGAGGTTCTGCACGGTATGATCATACTGGGGATAAACAATTTTAAACTGCTGTAAGTAAACTTTTGGAAGTATTATGGGATCATTATATGAAAAACTAAAAGAGCATAAGGATGATGAAACTACAAGTGCTAAATGCTAACCACCCCCAAAAAATAGAAATGAAAATTTAGCAATTTATAGAAAATCTAAACAGTGTATGACAAAAGGAGGGACCTTAACCAATCCACAGCGAGATAATACAGAACAAAAAATTAGTTATACAAGAGTTCAACATGTGCGAGTAAAGAGAGGTGATGCTGCACATAAGCTGATCCACGGCACTCTAAGGTCATTAAATCATGCTATGCAAGACAGAGACTTGATATGTAATTATAAATGAATTGTGAGCACACCACTGAAAAACGAAGTAAAAAATAATGTGATGCTTTTTGAAAAAAAACATAATTATAGGGTAAATTGAAATAGTGGCATTGGCTGATTAATTTGTAATGTCAAAGTGCATAACAATGAATTTCTCATGCATAAAGATGAAACCCTTCACATATGTGTTGTATAACTGAAAAACTACCAAGATGGTGATGGGTTGAATGTAATGTTTTTTGGTCCCTCTTTTGTTTCAATAACACTGAGTTTACGATGCCTCTTTAAAATGGCCGCTTCCCTGTGATTCAGTAACACGGAAGAAGGCAGAGCGCCAAAATGCGTTTGTTGCTGGTCTGAAAATAAACAGTGAGTTCAAACGCCCCCAAGAGTGCGAAGTTTCTTTGGGACGGGAGAGACTAGAGCTACTATAAAATGCTGCTTCCATAACCGCACATCGCACCCGCCCGAGAGTGCAACACAAGTGGTGGAGTTCGAGCAATTATATATATATATATATATATATATATGTATATATATATATATATATATATATATATATATATATATATATATATATATATATTCAAGCTCCATTGTGTCCCTAGGGCAGAGACGCACTCAGAAGAAGACTTGTTGCGTGTAGCTTTTATTCAGGTAAAAGAAAGCAGAGCTCCCCCATCGAGGACACAGCCAGGAAGCCGATTATATACACCCTCCAATGGGCTGCTCCGATGAGTTAAATGGCACAAACCACAAAGTCCATAAGACTATGCGCTTGACTCATCGGAGCAGCCCATTGGAGGGTGTATATAGTGGGCGTGTCAGTAAGCACCTGGGCATGCCGAGCCTTTGAGGAAGGAGCTTCCTGCTTTGAAACGCGTCAGGCAATAATCGGCTTCCTGGCTGTGTCCTCGATGGGGGAGCTCTGCTTTCTTTTACCTGAATAAAAGCTACACGCAACAAGTCTTCTTCTGAGTGCGTCTCTGCCCTAAGGACACAATGGAGCTTGAATATATATATATATATATATATATATATATATATATATATATATATATATATACATACTCCATTCAGTCCCTCGAACATCACAGTTTACTGCTTGAAACAGAGGAGCCCGGACCACAAGTAGGTGAAGAGAAGTTTATTCCAGCCTAGTATGGTACACCTTCACCATGACACGTTTCAATCCTGTGGGATCTTGTTCACATGACGCGCTACACAGTGGATGCTTCAATTTATAGGCCATTTTTTTGTTTTTAAAGTGATATAACCAATAAAGTGACCAAGTGCCTTAATATCCATGTCTGTTGGAAATACATGCCTAATCATTACAATTGCTGTAACTCTGTATTCGGGGTAAAGGATTATACATATGTACATGCTAAATCACTGATACATAACATATTACAGTAAAACACCTTTAAAACCTTATAAAACCTTTGCCTGCAATTGTCTGGTTATTGATTTTGTCGTAACTTAAAAATGTAGTTACTAAACTGTATGTGTCTATTGGGATCTTGCTATTCCCTTCCCACATGATATTTCAATTTGATTATGTTATTAGTCCAGGTTTTCATACCAGAGTGTGGTGTTGCCACCCTTCTATACAATAAATAACGAATCATCAATACAGTACTGCGATTGTAAACTTTCAAATTTGTAAACTTTGAAAACAGGGATATGAGCAAATGTTGCTGAATAAAAGTGCTTAGTGCTAATTTATCTAAAAAAAACATTGCCTTAAAAATACCATAAAACCGTGTATAAAAGTATAAAGAATGGTTGGGTGGCGGTTTCTTCAAAAAGCGTGTGTTTTGATCTTAACTGACATATGGCTCAATGTTTAACACTTATATTTTTATACTGATTCAAATTGTGTTTTTTAAGGTTTTTTTAGGCTAGAGGCAAGTGTAGAGGTCTTCAGTGATGTTAAGGTCCCCGGGGGACTTGGAATCGAGGTCTAAAATATATTTTGTTTCATCTTAGTGCCTTCAACCTGTCCCCTCCTCTCCTGTGAATCGGTACACTATCAAATTAGAAAGTACCGGAGGTATTGGGGTCTGCCTTATGTTTCTCGCCAAAGTGGGGGGCCACCGGATACAAGAGGTCTTGGTTCTTAATCGCCCTGATGTGCTGGAGCACCCTCTTATACGCCTGCAGACTAGTACTGCCAACATATCTGAGATTGCAAGGGCACTCCAGTACATAGACAACATGGTCTGTTTTGCATGTCAGGACTTGATCAGATGTTCTTGTTCCCCAAAAGGTGTTTTATATTTGGTGGTGTTGACCCCATGTGTGCAGGCTTTGCATGACCTACATTTGCAGAACCCTTTACGCTGACTCAGCCAGGTAGTGTTCATACTGCCTCCAGGGTCGTTGTGTACTAGCGTGTCCCTCTTAGAGGGTGCCCTGCTGTAAGTAATGGCTGCTTTCTTCGGCAGTAGGTGGCCTATTATAGGGTCCCCTAATATTATAGGCCAATTTCTGTCTATAATCTTCTTGATGGTTTTACTCTGTTTGTTATAGCTCAGAATAAACCTGAAAGTGTCAGTCTGTTCTTCTTTTGATGGTGTGGTATTTGCCCCTTTGTTCAGCAGAGTGTCGCGGTTTTCTGTGTTTCTTCTCTCAATGGCCCTGTTGATGCATTGAGCAGTGGATCCCCTAGCTAAAAATCTATTTTTGCTAGCTGGTTGAGCTTCCCTCAGATCCTCGGTATCACTGCAGATGCGCCTCAGCCTAAGCATTCCCTTGTAGGGTATACTTTGCATATATATATTTATGTTGTGCGTGCACTTTTGCTAAGAATGGCACGCATTTTAAATCAGCGTTTAGTGATAGACCCATCGCCATTAATGAATACTTAACCTGCCGTAGTGAGCTTGTGGTCTATAAACTGTTGTGCACATGCAATTTAGAGTACATCGGCAGCACGAAATTGCCAGCGAATCAACGCATTCTGCAACACATACGAGCCATAGTGAATTTGGATAACAACTATCTAGTGGCTCGCCATTTCAGAGCTGTACATGATAACAAACTCAAAGATCTACAATAGACACTTTTGGGTTCGGTCCCTAACCCCGGACTGGGTGGAGACCGTGAAAAACTTCTGAGGCAAAAGGAAACATACTTTATTCTGTTGCTAGACATTGAATACCATTGATGAACTGCACAATTTTTTGTAAATTAATAATCTTTTGTAAATTTGGCTTTTCTTATTCTCTCTGATTCATTTCCGGAGTGTATCTTTGATAATATAGTGTGACAAATAGGCATAGTTGTTGTAAAGACTGTATCTAGTTAATGTAAATAGTTGGGGTTTCATTGCTGAGCCTCTACCAATACCATTGTTTGTTTTTTATTATTATATTTTTTGCACTTATTAGGCACTAGCACTTTAGTAGATATTGCATGTAGCCGCTTACATTTTGAGAATGAATTTATTTAACTGTATTGAAATGTTTGGAAGTAATGGTTTGATCTCTACATTGCACCAGCACTTTATGATTCTATCTGGATTTTTTACAGCACAGCATATTCCAACTTTTATGAAGTTCTGCATTTGCACTTTATTGTTTCTGACAGATATTATACTGTAAAGTTTTTTGAAGTGGTTGATAAGTAATAGGCACTCGCCAAAATGTGTTAACAAGTTCACGTGTCAATGAGATCAACCCAAGATAGGAGCACTATGCTCGTATTGTAATCAAATATTGTTACTTCCTGTATATTGCACTTCCTCATGTTGTCGTTATGTTTTCTGGCTACTATGCTGTTCTTACACTTTTGCCTTTTGTCCCTATTTTTGGGGGGAAATAGGGCTTTTAATGGACTTTAAATTCACTCACCTGCTTCTGGCGCGTCATGTGACCAAGCTCCGTCCGTGGAGCGAAACGCATCAGGGAGAGCAACTGCTCTATGATTTTTCAATAAATCTTCCAGTGCTGACGCGATCTAAGTGTTGATGGCGTCTTATTGAAGAAATTAACTGCTAAAGGGGGAGAGAGGTCTGCACCTTCTTAGGTCCGTGTGAATGGCGGACAGGATCACTTTTGATATACATATATATATATATATATATATATATATATATATATATATATATTTGTAGATATTTTTAGTAAATTTTAAAAAATAACCCCAAACAAATATAATGTAAAATATATGCTTTTAATAATAGTGTTACATAAACATACACACATTTATGTGTATATTTATTTATGTATATATTTATACATAGAGTTCAATAATATTTAAATGTATATATTTACATTATAATAGTGTTATATATTAAAATATTAAGGATTCACTATTTTAAACTATGTATATATTAAAAAATTATATTTTTGTATGTTTTTTAACAATGTTAGTGTGAAACTGCATTTTTTCGATATTTTTGTACTCATCATTATAAGTATAGGGACACAATATTTTTTTAATCGATATATTTGACACAATATTGTTGTTTTTAATATTTTGTCATAAGGAGCATGAGAACTTTCATCAGCTGTGTCACAAAAGAAGTACTTCTTTGCCTACAACATAAACACAAGAGATTTTAGACAACATACTCAGTGATTTTAAGGAGCTGTCTGTCGAACTGGAAGGCCAGTGAATATTCAAGTGCATAAACCCGGTGGCCCTAATCCACAGACGAATGCTGTTTAATTTATGTCAAAAGGTTGAGGTTGAACTAAGAGAAAATGGGGGTTATCCAAATAGTCTATGAATGTGTTTCATACATGGTGTTGGTTTCAAAGCCCTTTTCTATATTTCAGTGCGACGCCCAAAGTGGGACGGGTTTGCCAGACATGGATCTTGTGCACAATGTGCCACTCGAAACCGAGTTCTTCCTGATGAAACCGGCCTTGTGTTGCTTGTGTCTGGTTCAGGGATTTCTTGGTATGGCATTTTGGGCTTGACTGTTCCTACTGGAGCAGGGTCAAGACTGATTTGCATAAGTGAGGTTATCTGCTTCAAAAATTGAGGTGGTATGGTGTGCAAAATAACGATGGACTGCGATACGGTCCCAACGAATTACCACTAGCTGAGATTAATTCAAGCATTTCATCCATTGCTTTTTTGTGTACTTCAGACAAAACCCAATCAACCTGAAGTTAGATGAATATGTATAGACAGAAGGCTGGCAAATATGGTCATCAAAAGAGAGAGATACTTTACCCCAACTATAGTTGATATTATTGCCGAATTAAGCAAAGTCAGATGGGTTTTCAAGTTAGGTTTACATACTGGATATCACCAGCTGATGCTTGATGAAGTTTCTACACATGTGAGTCTAAGAAGCTATAAGAGGTTACGTTTTGGGATCTCAGTCAGCAAGGTACTCAAGAATTCAGTAAAAGAATTGTTGACTGGTCTCCGTGGCACCATCAATGTTGGTGACCACATATTGATTCATGTACCAACCCTTGCAGGACACTATCAGAGGCTTCACAAGACAGAGGCTGAAAGAAACAGGATTGACACTACACTGAGAAAAAAGTGAGTTTTCGAAAAGCAGACCATATTCTTCTGGAATACATTTTCCAACCAAGGACTCAGCATGGACCCTCAGAAAGCCGAAGACATACGGCAAACCCCAAAACCAGAGAACATGACAGAAGTGAGGAGTTTCTTCAAAATGGTGGTCTTTGGCTGTTGCTTCATACTAAACTTAGTGATAATAGCTCAGCCTCTATGGAAACTACCCAAAGCAACAGCACACTGGGAATTGTTTCCCAAACATGAAAGAGCACTTAAGACGATCAAATTTGCAATATTGAAAGACCCCCGCTGCACCATTTCAACACCAACAATAAAACAGTACTGGTTGTCGATGCTAGCCCAGTAGGACTCTTCTAAGAACATCAGAGTGGCCAGTGGAACCTCATAGCCATTGCCAGCAGAGCCCTCGCCGAAACAGAGAAAGCATATTAACAGATTGAGTGGAAAGCACTGACCAGAAGGTGAGAATGTATCAATTTCCACCTGTACCTCTACAGGCAGGTGTACCAACCTCACAGATCACACGCCGCTTATTTCACTTTTCAAAGGCACATTCCAGTTCCCTCCACGGATTACTGAAAAGTGGTCCCTTCATTTTCAAAAATACTGATTTGAAGTAAAATAGAGGCCAAGCTGATATTATCCAGCAGACAGTCTCTCTCACCATCCAGCAAACTATAGACCTGCTGACCAGTGGTTAACAAACACAATAAATGAATTCATCAGTTTCCTATCAAAATCAGCATGCAAAAAAGCTACTTCAATGGAGGAAAGAGGTCGAGCGTCCAGAGACAACCCGTGCCTGCAGCTCACAAGTGCGGCCATAAGCAGGGGACCCTGGAACACGTTCCTAACATTCAGTAAAGCACTGCTTTCCATTCCATTCCCATTGTATTTCAGTGACATTATTCCGATATTGACATTAAACTGCAATGGTAGGCCAGAGGGCTGCTTGGAGAGCACGAGCTCTAAGCCAGCAGCACTACATCAATATCATTAGGTACTATGACTGATTACCTGTTAGATTAATTGAAGAAAGTAAGCAATCGACAAACTATTCAATTACTTTGACCGAGGCCACTCAGGAAAGTACTTTAGCAATTATCGGAATTAATTCTGAATTTTTACATGTTCCATTTTTATGGTGCTATTACTAGAAAAACAATTTCAGAAGTATTTGGCCATCGGTAAAAAGTAGTAGTGAATTTGCAATAATTCATGCATGATTATGAAAATATATGTGCTCATGTTCCCAGTGGTTACCATAGGAAAATACCTGAATGGCCATGACGACCCAGTTTTTGATAATAACAACTACTTAACCAATGTGTAAGATTTGCTACACAGAAGAATCATTGTACATTATTACACAAGAATATATATTCTAGTTTAAAAAAGATATTAACATCTAAGAATTAACTTTCCCTTCACAGTGCTTCCCCAGACGAGTCAACCGAACTATTTTGGATTATGATACTCATCATAAAAAGAGTCCTAAGGTAATTAATCTCCATCAAATCAAGTCTACCCTCTAGACTGGCATTGAGAATTCAAAGTCTGACTTTTTCTAATCTTTAACTTTGTTGGCAATTTTTCTCATTAAAAAAAAGTCATTCTCGTATATATGAACCCACATCTGTTCAAATATAGGATTTTTAAACCATTTTTTTTACTGCAATCAATGATCTATACAAAACCAGACAAATGTAACTGTGTATTAATGTAAGGAGAATTTAAGGCAGTGCGCAGGGGAACACAAAATCCATATTATATAGTACATAAACAGTGTTACATTGAACACGTTTTGTTTCTATAGGATCTTGCTGAAAATTATGGCGGGGTGTATAGTATTGCTGAGGAGGGAAAATTTCGAATCCCCTGAATGAAAAGCTACATGGAAAGCATTTGGGAGTGGTACACTACTTGAAGTGGACAGTGCAAATAAAACAAAAAGGTAAGCAATAAAGGTACGTAAAATGCCTGAGGAAGGTCAGATATAGGACTATCTTTGGTTAGAAGGGGAAACCAGCATTTGCAAAACCAATATGTAAATGGAAACAGCAACGTGGATGGGAGAGGAAGTGAACGAACATGAGAGAGCACAAAGTGGAGTAAAATCATACAATAGAGCAGCTTGAAGAGAGATACTGTTCAAAAGTGAATGCGTACATAAGATCGGCTTGTAGGACAAAGTTGTTGAAAATGAAACTAGTATAATGTTATGAAAAGAAATGTGCTGAGAGGACTGGGAAAAATCAGAAGATGGTGGAAATCTTTGCACTCTAATGGAGTGCTATTAGAGAAATAAAAAAGTTCCTGAAAGCAGTCGCCTGTGGAAGGATAAAATGAACCAATCAGAGCAATAGTAAATAGGCTATGCTCAAGAGGAGGGACACAAACCAGATGAACAGGCTAAAACAAATAAAACTATTGAATAGAAAGTAAAAAAAGGATAGTAACAAAACAAAAAGTGAATAAAAATGAGTGGGCGGAGTTACTTTCCAGGTCGGCTACTGACATGTCCCAATAAGTCTTTTGCAACCAGAAAGTTTTGCTGTCTAGCAGGCTCTGACCTAAATATCAGCAGTGATTTAGTCTCTTCTCTACAATCGTGGACTTAATTAATTGACTCATGGCAATGTTATGTGGCTGAAAATATCAGGGGATTTGACTGATTGCTCATCCCTACTCAAACTACAATGACCAAACGGTTTCAGTATGAAGATAAAGGATTTTAGGAAGGGTATGGTCGTAAGCAGCATGAGAAAGAATGTACAGACCTGGAAAAGGCACTGTACAGAGGAAACAGCGCTTACAACGCTGTCATTACATCGCTGTACCATTACAATGCGTTGTTACAACAACTGCGTAGTTAGTACCTGATGCATTTACATCGCAACGACTTGCACTAGGGGGCGCTGAGGTATTGGAAATGAATTCCAACACCTTCCCTACTGTTGCGCAAACTGGAGAAGGAATAGTAATTAATACTATTCCTAAGTCCAGTGCGCCCCCTAGTGCAAGTCGTTGTAATGACTTGCGATGTAAATGCATTGCGTACTAACAACGTGGTCATTGTAACGACCGCATTGTAAAAGTATGCAATGTAATACATTGCGTTGCAATGTACCATATTCACTGTACCGGAGAGTGGAAGAGTGGGGGCTCGGCAAACATAACTATGAGCATGGTGAGTAAACTGCACGCTGGGTGCAGAGTAGACTCAGTCCACTGTGTGTATAAAGTACATCCATCGGTTTCATTATAGTCACCTGTTAATTCATAGGTCTGATGAGCCTCAAACAGGGCCATCTGTATATATGATGGGTGACAATGGTTGTAGAATAGCCATATTTTGGATTATGGTCCTGTTCTGGGATTTTGCTAAGAGTCATTTAAGCTAAAAAAAAGGCATGTTTTTGATGGTGAAGAGCTTCTACTTGGTATCTTTCCCGGGGTTAAATCATGAGAAATTGCTGTGGAATGGTGTTTCTGATATGTAAAAATTAATTTGAAATACATAATTTGCTGGGCATGACTGCTGGAAGCCAAAAGCACATCAGGCAAACATATTAAAACTAGCCTACACTGCAGGAGGCCACAACTAAAATTGACCAATACAGGCATAGTTGGGTTATGGCAGTACATTCAGGTCAGAAAGCAGCTACCTAACCCCGGCTCAATGGGATAATGCAAGAGTTCCAGAATGGTCAGTCTGGCGCTGGTAGTTTCACTTTTACGTTACTCTAGAAAGATGGTGATACAGGAGGCTTGGCAGCGGTACAAACTGGTCAGAGAATGCTGCCATGCCCAAGATAATGCTGCCATGCCCAAGATACAGGTTTTAGTGTCTGATCTTGTTGGGTCTACGAGTCCCAAGTACTCTACAGAGCCTGTGTTTTTAGGTCGAGCCTAGCCCGCGCATGTGCTGGTCTGCGAGGCATGCTGTATTGAGGTAGGGAGTTGAAGCTCCGCCCACTCATTTTGTAACCTCCCATGGCGACACCCCCTGTTATGTGTGTTGTTGCTCAGTAGACTTTAATTGCAGCCTCCAAGCACTATTTTCTCAAATACCGTACACGCTCTCTTCTAATGCTTTTTAAAATTATTATAGCACACATTTGCAATACAATGAGTCTTGCATTTGCGAAGTTTAAGCTATTGGCATTGTAAATGACAATGCCTATTATTTATCTGTTTTAAAATCAACACATAAATAAAAGACATTCAGGCAGATGCATCAAAGTAAATACTGGGAGCAAATGGGCAGATTCTCAGAATCTGCGCCTTTGCTCCCGGTATTTTTGCATTTGGGATGCATCATCCCAAATGCAAAAATCGCAATTTAAGGAATCTCTAAATTGAGATTCCTTAAATTGCGATTGCATTTAAGGAATCGCAAATTGAGATTCCTTAAATGCAAAGCATGAAAGTGAAAAAAATAGCGAATTCGCTAATAGGGGGAGCAAATTACCATGAAGTTGGACTTCATGGTAATTTGCAAAAACTTTGAAAAAAGCACTTTTGTGCAGTTTTCAAAGTTTCATGTTGCGCACACACATGCCCTTCGGGCATGTGTGTGTGCAACATATGTGCATAGATCAATTTCAGGGGTGCAACAGGGTGTCATTTTGACACCCTTGCACCCTTGAAATTGCATGAGCAATTTGCGAGTATCTACTGGTACTCACAAATTGCTCATGCAATCTCCAATACATTCCTATGGGCCTGTAGGCACATAGGAATGAATGGGACAGCATTCCTTAATTGCGACTAGCAATTTGCGAGTAGCAATTAAGGAATGCTAAGGAATCGCTATTTTAATAGCGATTCCTACATGCATAGGCTTTTGCTATTCCTAAATAGCGATTCCTTAAAAATCGCTATTTAGGAATAGCAAAAGGCTACGTTGATGCATCTGCCTGAAAGTCATTTACAATGCCAGTAGCTCAAACTCTTGTAAATGCGAGACCTATTGCATTGCAAATGCTTGTTACCTTATGGCAGGGCGTGGAATGACTCTGAAAGGTCTGCTCGGAGGATACAGCTAACACAGCCGTTTCTTATAGGAAAAAAATCTCTTCATTTAGACTAGTAACCACTGGGTTAAGCAGAGAAAGAGGATGCCTGGCCTTCCAACTTTTTGATACGGAGATATGCCCCGTGCGGCTGATGCTGATGAAAGGCCTGTAAGGTTGTGTCAGAGCCAGTCATGTGAGAGTAGCAGGCGGCTATGAATTCCCCTAGCCCCGCCAACTCAAACCTTCGAAGGCTTCTGCTTGGCCAAACTCTCGAATAGGCCAGTGCGTAGGCCAGTGCGTAGGCCAGTGCGCAACCTTGGCAGCCAGCTCACACCTGCACCAGAGCCCAGGGTTAATTGAGTGCAACATAAAAGTCAGGCAACGAAAAGTGAAATACCGAGGGTTGGTCGATAAACGCAGGTCTCCAGAGAGCCACACTTCGCAGGTAATCTCACTCTGAACTCTCTTCTCGCACGTCATCACCTCGCACCCTAACCCCTGCCTGTCCTAGTCCACGCCACGCTATGAAAGTTGGCTGCAGTTTTAAACTTTCGCCTGCACAAATATGGATTTGACATCATGGTTTGGTATTTGTTGATATCAAGGGTTTTTTAAGTTTGGTTGGTGTGTGCTAGCGCGCCGCGAGGACACTCTTGTCTTCTATGAAGTGTTCTGCACTCAAATACGGCTAAGTTGGTATGTGAGGCTCAAGGGTGGGGGTGGGCACCGTGTCTCATGCGCGCGGGCTGCTGCCCCCCGGGTGGGTTTCTCGGTGCCTCTGTGTAGTCAACCATTAATAGAGCTTGATGGGTGATGCATATGGACACGGCCTTGCACACTTGATAGTAAGCGATGGATACAGCTCAGGAGTCCACCCGAGAGGGGGAGGAGCCCCAGGCCGTTCTACAGATCTGTCTTCAATCCCCCCCTCACGTCTGTCACTGCAGGACATCCTGTTCTACCGCCGCTGCTCCCTCCAGCGGGGTCTCGTCGCACATGTGCCTGGAGGAGCTCCTCGGGTTAATCATTCGCCTTAAAGCTGCAGCGCTCCTTTCACGGCCACTTCCGCCTCCATTCGGCGCGCACAAAACCGGCAGCGGAGCGACCACGAATCAATCAGTGTGGGAGCTGGTGTAGGTGGACAGCGCAGGTCTTACATCTCCTCCCGTGCAGGGGCGGGGGGTCCTTCAGCACGGGGTGTATTTAAAAGAGGGTGCTTTCAAACATGGGGCTTCCCTTTGTCCCGGAGCATGTTTGGTCAAACAAAAAAAAGGCGCTGGTTGTTAAACTGCATCTGTAAGCATCTTCCCAACGTATTGCTTTCTTGTTCGACGATTGATGGCGAAGCTTGAGAGTAGGTGGAAAACTCTTTGTGAAATGACTTCCAAAGATCACCCCCTGTTTTCTGTACGATGGGAGCCTTGTAAAGGCCAGACGCAGAGAGCCCAACAACAGCAATCGCCTCGTGCAATGTAGCACACAACGATTAAAAGAGAATACATTTTTAGGAACTCAGATTACACACATCGAGGCAGTGGAGAGGCACTGTTTTGAAGAATGTTCACCTAGCTACATGCATATTGAGATTGATTTATACATGCATGCTTTATCCCATGTACACTGAATTTCCTGTAAGGTGTGTTTTAGTATTGCATGAAATAACATTGATAAAGAGGTATAACAATAGAATATGCATTAATCAATTGTTGAAATGGACCTTGGACATGTTATGGTGTAGGCATGTGCTTCCTACCGGTCGACTCACTGTGTTACACTGAGAATTTCCATCCTCAGTGGCCCCAGGAGTGATGCTCCTACCAGATGTTTGCTCCTCTCTGGTTTAAGTATGTGATGACCTAATGATGTTCTGCAGTTCATGTACAACTAAACAGCACAACACTGTTTACTTCTTCTGTCCGACATCTCACCACCTTCTGAAATCTCTCCATCCTCTAGCATCGTGTTTCAGTGGGAGAGACTTTGCCCCAGCCTTCTTGACCAGTACGAAGGACTTCAATGTCCTGTTATTTCTTCTTTCCCCTATGTGCCTACACCTCAAATGTGCTCCCGGAAGTACTTAGACCAAGGTAAGCCATAAATATCCAACATGACGCATTAGATGAAACAGGTGTCATACATACAGCACTGCCCAGGTGTTCTATAGAGTCCGCTAAAATGGGGGCTCCGAATAGTATCAAGATGTGGTACCTACAAGCATCCTTCAGAACAACATTAAAAACAGCTCAGTGTTAAAAAAAAAGTTTAATTAGACCATGGTCTTTAAAACGGCATATATACAGAATCCAACTTAAAGAATCCACGCAATAACCCACCAACACACTATGATTTTAAAATCGTGCAATACCATTAGCCAAGAGATTCCTTTACAAAACCTTCCCAACGTGCATGCTTCTTCAAAAAGATGCATATAATGCAGTAAAGAAATTTATTGCATAACCTCTATGCCATATACTTTAACAAAAATCGTTTTAAAAATTATATGTATCACTGATATAAAAAGAATACAATCAAACAATAAATGTACGTTACAATTCTCACTTAACAATCTGCATGTACATTGACCATCCCCATCCAATAAAAAATTTACTGAATCAGGACTGATATATAAAAGGCTAAAATCTACAAGAAATTTCAACACAGCTCAGCCAAGTTAAATCGTTGGCTTTCAGTCAATTCTCAATCAGGTGCTCAACAGATATGTGTCACTCAACATCTAACAGATCACATAATACCGTACATCTTACATACATGTGGTCACCACATAACTAATGCACCACCATTGCTTACTAGTATGGAAACATCCATATAACAACAATACAAATAATACCACAGACACACACACAGATATCACATACACTAAGAATACATCTCACAGATCGCTATCCAAGTATCCAAAACATCTTAAATAAACCACAAAGCCAGTAACATCTTGTGTAGAGCAGCAGTAGAACAACAGCCAGGTAACATCCTACAATATTAGTAAGCAACATTTCAAGCCCACCTGCCACCAAGATCATGCACCAGCACTTCGTTAAACTAGATATTACAGACCAGCCTCAAGCAGACTAGAGCAGACCTAAATGATGACTGCCTTTGGTCTTTGGTGAAACCTTTGAAAAACTTTGGGAAGGCACCACGGGCAAGTGAACAACTTCACAGAGCCATATATTATTAGCGGATGCTGCCTAAACAAAGCAACCAATGAACATTGTTTGAGGCACTAAGGGCCTGATTACGATGAAAGGGGGACCACCATCGACAGTCCGTCGGTGGCGGTCCCACCACCATCGTAATAATGTTTTTCACCCTCCGCATTAGGATGGCAGGCGGATGGGTGGCGGTCAGAGAGACTGTCGCTGTCGTGGGGCTTCATCTCGCCCCAAACAATCGCACTGCTGAATATGCGAATTCCGCAAGTGTTTATTTGTTTATTCACCATAATCCAAGTTCATCCATGTACTCCATAATATTCCATACTCTTTTTAACTTATTCTCAAAAAAAATTTATGCGAGTCTACATGCTGTGTGTCTATGCCATTTCCGATTTTTTACTGTTCACACTACGTCTATCCGGACTTTTTGAATGAACAGGACTGAAGCATTAATTCATGTCAGGCAGCGTTTATTCTTTAAAAAGTACCCAATGCATTTCGGGCTCAACGCCCTTCTTCGGGGGTCACTGCCATACGTTGTTAAAAACCGTCTGTCCTACTCCGTCTACCTTCCCATCAGAGAGACTGACCACCACGGATCCGACAGGCTTAAGGAGCCCAGCGGATCATCAGAGGGAACTTCAATCCCTAATATGTGGCAGTGCATGCCAGGCACTGCCTTAGGGATTATGATGTCCCTCCCCGTTGGCCGTTTCATGGCAGTTACCCGCCATGAAAAGGCTGGCGGAAAGGGACATTGGGGGCTGTAGTGGGCCCCCCTTCCTCCTGGCCCACAGAATTGGGTTTTGGAGGGCACCTATGGTGTCCCCCTACATATCCCTGCACCGTGTGACAGGCACCGCATGGTGCCTGCCACGTAGTGCAGGGATATGTGTAATGTCTATTTTTTGTATTGCGGCATGTGCTGCAGCCCACAGCACCCACCGCAATACAAAATATAGACATTGCGACCGCCTTGGTGATGGTCACACCCTAATGACTCTGGAGGGACCACCGACAGTCAGTCGGGCGGTCCCATTTACGAAAGGATGGTGGTCAGACAAAAGTCCGACCTCCATGATAATGAGTTCCATAGTCCGAGAATTTGACAAGTTTCCTGCCCAAGAAATTGAAGCTATCTTTCTTCTGTCTCAACAGAAGTTTTTTTGCTGAGAAACTCTACTACTTTGGTGGTAGTCCTTCCGTTTTCACTGACGAGTTGTTTCCTCCAGGATACACTTTCAGTCATTGTCCAGTTTGGAGTACAACTGTACTACAGAATGGCCATTGAAGTAATTGAGCTTTTTGTTTGATTATAGCCACTGCCTTTAGTAAATGATTAGTCCCTGTAATGGTTGTACTAGGTGGGAACCACCGGTGGAAGGTCCCATAAACCCTCGATCTGGGTTTTTGCAACTGCAGTAGATGTAACCCACAACATTGCACTTTTCGTCATTCTTGTGTTTAAATCCTTATGAATGAGAGAGGATCAGGGATGCCCTCCGATACAGAAAGGTGTTTTGTCCTCTCTGAACTCCTTCTCGAGCTCTCTTCACTCCACCAATCATATTTCTTTTAGTCGACCCTTCAAAGAGGCAGAAATTGAGACAACCACTTCCACAGGACCTGTGGTGCACCCATTCCATACCACATACCTCAGCCAACATGGTATTTAGCTTGTAGATAAGGAACTTAGGGCCAGATGTGCAAAGCTTTTATGTGGTCCCAAATTGGCAGATATGCAGAATCGGCCCCTTTGTGACTGCAAAAAAGCTTTTTATAATGTACAAAAGGCAAACTGTGATTTGGTAACATGTTACCGAATCACAATTTGCGTTTGCTACCAAATACCAATTTGGTATTTGGAAGGTGGTGTCCCTTCCAAATAGTGGATCAGAATGGTATATATTAATGTTTTGCAAACAAATTTCAGTAGCAAAACACTAATAATTTGCCACCAGATTAAAATTGGTGATAACCCATGCGCAAAAGGGATGGAACCCCTACCTCTTTGAGAATGTTAAAAACATATTTTTTAAGAGCAGGCAGTGGTACCACAGACCCACTGTCTACTCCTAAAAAATGAAACTGCAAAGTTTCATTTTTTTCTTTTTAAATGCATACCAATTTGTTATAAGGAAAATTGGCTGCATTAAAAAAAAAAGTCTTCTTTAGCAAAAAAGAATCACATACATAGTGGTATGCTGACCATCATCCTTGAGATGGCTGTGATTCCTAATGGGTCACAAATTGCGACCTACCTCATTAATATGAATGAGGTAGGTCTATTTGCGATCCACTAGGAATCACTAATGGGCACAAAGGCAGTTCCCTGGCTTAAATTTGTTTCACATTGGCTCAAGAGGCTGGGTCTTAACCTCTTAAGTGCTGCGCCTATACCAGCTGCCGACGGCACCACTACCTCGGGAGTGCTGCCGTCGGCCGTTGGACGTTCCAGCTGCACCTGCGCAATGGAACGTTCAGCACTGGAGCTGGACGTTCCAAAGCAGCTAAGGTGTTAATGGGTTGTGGGATGCGCCAAATGCTCTACCTCGAGCCGCCACCATCAACCTGAAAATGTGTTACTAGGCACACATACATGAATGTTACAAAAGAAGTCGATCAAATGGATCATTGACTAACATGTACCTTGATTTTTAATTGGTCCCGTGTTTTGAAACATCTTTAGATTCAATATCTCCTCCCCTAGAAAAAGCCTGTATGTCCATTTTCATTTAAGCATTTTTTCATTGAGATCCTTTACTGATAAATGGAATAAGGATCTGGTCACAAGCCTTTGTCCTGCTTTTGCTTCGGACAATGAGACCGAGACACACATATTGTTTTTTTGTCCAGCATACCTTGGGTCTCGCTGTTAATGGTTTGCCCATTATGCTGGTCCTTGGGCTTCTCAAGATATTTAGTGGCCCATAGAATTCTAAAAAGTGATCCGTCCCGGCTATTGTTTTTGCTGTTAGCACATTTTTACAAGCTGTTTGGCATAGGCGCAGTCAATTCTTAAAGGAAATAGTACGTTGAACCACGCTCTGCACTAATTATAAACACAACCTCTGGACTATATACTAATGCACAATTATAATGTTTTAAAAATCCCTGAGTTTTTAATCTCCTGATAATTAAACATTTGTACTTCGTTTTAAGCTGTTTCTGTATTAACCCCTTCGACGCTCATGACGAGCTTAGCTCTTCATGAGTTACGCCTGTCGTACGCTCATGACGAGCTGAGCTCGTCATGAACCGCGGGTTTTTTGAAAAGTCAGCGCACAGCGGGAAAAGCCGTCGCTCGCAAGGTGTTAATTGATTACTTAAAGGAATTTAGGGGCCGATCAGGATAGCGGTTTTTCCGCATCCTCGGGGCCGGCGGAAGCCACCGCCGGCCCCGAGGATGCGGAAAAACCGCAGCGGACTGACCAAGGACCCACCGCCACATTAGGATGGCTGGTGGGTCCTGGTTTCCGTCCGCAGCTTTTCCGCCGCGGTTGGCTTACAACCGCGGCGGAAAAGCTCTAATATGGTGACGGTGTCTCTCAGACACCGTCCACCATATTAGGATGGGCAGTGAATTATGCTTTTCCGCGGCGCGTTTCCCGCTGTGGAAAAGCATACGGAACTTCACTGCGGGGGCCCGTTGCGGGCCCCCTAGGTGAAGGGGGGGTGGGGGGTGCACATGGGGGGTCCCTATGGTACCCCCCTGCATTTGCATGCAGAAAGCGGCAGGCACCGCACGGTGCCTGCCTCTTTCTGCATGCAAAAGCAATGCGTGCATTTTTAACATTGCCGCAGGTGCAGCTTGAAGCTGCACCCGCCGCAATGTTAAAAATAGAGGATGTGACCGCCAGGGTGGCGGTCACATCCTAATTGCACAGGAGGGAACTCCGCATGCCCATGCGGAGGTTCCCTCCTGCTCTGGGGTCGCGGACGGACGCAAGTCCGTCCGCGATCCTGATCGGCCCCTAAATGTGCATTTATTGAGATTTTTAGAGCTGTACAGATAGGGAAATCATTTTTAAACAGGCTTGGGCATGTGCAATGTTATTTTCTAGTTAACTTTTTTCAGACATATTTTATTGTATTATTGTATTATTGTATGTACACTTTGATGGTTCATGGTAACCGAAATACAATATTCTACTATACTATACTACCACTAATGAAACTCAAAAGAGTTTCATACATTAAGAAATCAGTATTCATAATGTTAGCACATCCGGCCCTAAGCTCCTACCATGTTTGAATTTCACCTCCAATCTAGTGCCTCCTTCCCACTTCCACTTCTAGGGCTCCCAGGTGCTGCACTTTCCACTGCCTAGAAGGAAAATCTACCTTCATCCATCACCTCAGTGGCTCTAAGAGGCCACATATATAGGTTCACATCCTTGAGATGCTGGAGGCCTTTCTTCAGTGCTGAGCTATTCTCGGTTCACTCAGTCAGCCCTCCTTTTCTGAGTCCTTCCAAAGCAGGAAAGAAAGGAGCATGCTCCAAGAACATTGTCATCTCAACTTTCACTTGTTTTTAGACCAGAGACTCATTCTGCCTCTCCAGCCCTGTGAAAGCCACAGAAAGATTTTTCTGCTATATTTTCCTATCCCAGAAAATTATTTGGAGGTTCGTATTCAGACTTTTCATCTTCATTTCCATTTCCCACTTGTTCATGCAGCTTTCACTCTCCGGTTCATGGGGGGCATCTTGCCCATCATTATGCCTGCCTCCTCCCCAGCACTAGGCTGCCACAAGTAGGAAGGAAGGAGCTCAGCCTGCCTCTGTTATCAGTGGACACTGCACATTGGTTTATTTGCCACCTTAGGGATCTCAAGCACTACAAAGCAGCTCATCTCACAGGACAGAATCTGCAGGAGGTGGAGGAGTGTGGGTCAATAGTTAGAGCGGCAAACCCTGATGCACAGTTCTGGCCCGGGACCAGGGTTCAATTCCCGCCTCGGCAGGTCTTGGGCTCAATTTCCTCGGACCTGATAATTCTTGCCTCGGTGCCTAGTCTAATCATGGGTCCAACTCTGGGCAATAGCTTGCTTAACCTCCACATTGGCCCCAACAGCGCTAGGATGCATGGCTTCACCCTGGGGGTGCCCAGGAGTGGACACTTCACAGGGAAAGCCAGGAGGGGTTCCACAGCGGTATGAGTAATAGCGCCAGGAAACCACTTGGTGACAGTGCGCTCTACAAATACCTTGACATTTACATTTACATTCACCCATCACTCCAGCTGCAAGCCATCATACATAACTATATACATAGTTGTGATTCACCTGTTTGGGCGAACCCTTGCTTTTTACTTGGGGTAGTAAATGCAGAGTGCTTTGTGGTATATGCTTTAGAACAAGTGCTGTTTATGTCAATCTGTTTATTATCAGGGCTGGTTGCAGCTGTCACAGTTTCATTTCAATTTGGCATGCCAGGTCCATACCAGGGGCGTCTCCCCCGCTAAGGCGGAGGAGCGTCGCCCCACTGCACTGTGAGCAGTTGAAAAAGGAAAAATAAAATGATAATAATGAACGTTGCTATAATTTTATGTTTCCGTCTGTGTCTCAGCTGGTTACAGAAGGTGTGGAACTGGACATCACAGGAACAGTGGTGGCACTCTCTTAAGTGCGCATACATGTTTGTCAGGCCGTCTTGGGCTGGTCAAACAGTCATGCGCAGTGTGCATGTTCTTCACCCAGGTGGTATTACAGCCTGGGTGGAGAACATGCCCAGGCCCCCAGCCCCTCTCTGATCACCGAACCACGAAGCTCAGACCAATCACAGCACTTCTGTAAGGCAGCATAGGGATTCGCCAGGGGGGTCTAGGAGCTTCCTGGTTCTTGCTTCCTTCCTGCTCCTGGAGTGACGAAAAGGACCGGAGGTGGTGCCCGCTGGCTTGCAGGTAAGTGGTATTTTTTTCCTTTCTTTTTTTATATACTTCCCCCACCTCCCCTCCAAACCCCCGCCACCCCTGTTAAGTAGCAGTCGCCACTGGTCCATACACAATATTATTGCCTCCATGAAGGTCCATACCCTGAAGTGAGCCACCACTCGTACACATCTAACACTGGAGTGGGGGGCTTCCGCATGTACTCCCCTGGAAGCACTTAAGGTCAGCCCAGTTCCTTTCTTCTCCTTGAATCAGGTCACCACATACCTCCCTGCAGGTAACAGTGCATGAGTTTCCAGTCACCCATAATGAGGTTCATAAATTACATTTCTTTGAATCAGGTAATTAATTATAGCATCTATTATAAAGCCGCACAAGGCAATGCCGTGTGTTGTGTCCTATGTAAAAAGCAGTGTTATTATATGCTTATTTATGCGTTTAATGTATCACTAAATGGCCATAATTGGACTGCCTCTAAAATGGTATACAAAAATGCTGAAACAAAGTTGTATTAAGAGAATCATGGTGCGCAGGGTACAAGACGAAAGGTAATTATGCCTCCCTTACGGCCCCCTGCTAGGTTGATCATTGTATTGAGGAGAATTACCACTTTTTAACCACTTTTTAACCTAGTATATCTCTAGATCCTAGAATGTAAATGTAATGTAAATTGATACTTGTATAGCGCACTACTCACCCGCAAGGTTCTCAAGGCGCTTGTACGAATACCGCTGTGGAACCCGTCCTGGCTTTCCCTGTGTGGCGTCCACTCATGGGCACCCCCAGGGTGGAGGCCAGGCATCCTTAGCATTGTGGGGGCCGTTGTGGAGATCAAGCAAGCTATTGCCCAGAGTTGCAGAGTGGGACTCTATGATTAGAATAGGCACCGAGGCGAGAATTATCAGGTACCTGGAATTTTGAGCCCAAGACCCGCCGAGGTGGGGAATTGAACCCTGGTCCCGGGCTAGACGTCTGCATCAGGGTCTGCCCCTCTAACCATTGAGCCACACTTCTCCACTTCCACTTCTCCAGAAAACGTTGAGTAGAATGAGCAGGGTGTGAAACAAATACAAGATCCCCTTATTTTTGAAAGGTAGCTTGCTTCTGCAAAAGTAGTGTTAGATATGTAACATTGTAAGGAGTTTTCTATCTTAAAGGGGGTGGTAGGGTAGCTTGTTCTGATGTTTAATCCTAGAGGCTTGTGCTGTAGCCTCGGCTTCGACACCAGATCAAAATGTTGTGATGCTGGGAAATAATTTTCTTCATATGCGTCAAATTCCTTATTCTCCATCTTTGTAAGTGCCCACAAATCGACCTCAAACCTATAAAACTACAAAGAAACAAAACACTCGTCCATGTTATTGAGCTTGTAATGCCCAGAGGTCGTCACATCCGTGGGGATCTCAGGTGGCTCCATTCACTTTCACCTTTTATCCCTGACCGGTATCCTTTGATGTTTGTACCTGCTGACTACGCCTACTAAATACCTCATTTTTATATTTTGTCATTCTTTCTTGTGGTATGTGAGTATATTTATGATGTGATACGAGAGTCTTGTACAAATCACCTGCTGCTGTTGTTCTGTAGGACTATCCTCGCTCATGTATTTAGTTTCCACCTCACCAAGCACAACATCTAGTAAGAATGGAGAGGAAACCACAATACACAGGGAGCTGAGCCCCTCCAAGGACATGATCTGATAAACAAAATTCCACATATACTTCTGCGGCACGCAGATGTGAAGGCAAGGTGTGTGTGAAGGTTCAGAATTTCACATGGACCATAAGGAGACATCTTCTTTCGCTAAACCGTGTTTAAACAATGTTTGGTGGTTTCTTGTTATTTATTTTGTTGGAATTTGCCTGGTCAAATACCCTCATATTTGTCCTAGTAGCTCTAGCACACATTTTCTACACTACGATAGTGCACTCATATGACCATACCTGTTATAAGTATTTTGTGTGTTTACTGATTTCTGTGGTGGCTGAGGGAAGGCCCTCTCCTTGCAAAGTGTCTCTGGCAGATATGGTTGCTTCTCCATACATTCCAACTAAGGGAGTCATTAGGATGGCGGACGTATCTGCGTCCGTCCGCCACCCCGAGGAAGAGGGACTGTCCGCATGGGCAGCGGCCCCTCCATGCAAATTAGGATGCGACCGCCACCCTGGCGGTCACATCCTGTTCCTTTAACCTTGCGACGGGTGCTGCTTGAAGCAGCACCCGCCGCAAGGTTAAAAATGCATGTTTAACATTTACATGCACAAAGCGGCAGGCACCGCGCGGTGCCTGCCGCTTTGTGCATGTAAATGCTGCATGTTCACCCCCGACACCCTGGGAGCCCGCAACGGGCCCCCAAACACCAAAGACCACATGCTTTTCCACGGCGGAAAACCCGCCGTGGAAAAACATGTTTCCGCATGAATCCTAATATGGCTGGCGGTGTCTGATAGACACCGCCACCATATTCAAGCTTTACCGCCGCGGGACTGCGGCGGAAAAGCGGCAGACGGTCTTCACGTCCGCAGATGACTCCCCTGCCATCCTAATCTGGCGGGGGGGTCTTTGCAATCACAGCAGCGGTGAATCCGCATCCTCCGGGCTGGCGTTGGCTTCCGCCGGCCCGGAGGATGTGGATTCACCGCAATTCTAATCGACCCCATAGTAAGTATTGCCCGTATGCTGATTAGCGAGATATGTGTCTGTTTTTTCAGATTTGCAGGATCCCCAGCTATACCACGAATCATCGGTGCCATTGGAAATCTATCAGATGCGTCCTCAGAACATCTTGGGCCTTTTGATGCAAAATGGCCAAAGAATGTGTCAGTGTTTTGTTTTTGAATCTTTTTGCTCACTGGGAGTTATGAAACTATGGATAGAAATATCCCTCCTAAACCGACCCAGTACCTAATTTGTTTTTTAGGGTTTCGCAGTTTTATATAGCAGAAACTCAACCCGAAAGTGTTGGAACGCTTTACATGAGCACCAGTTACATTACATACACAAGGTCACATTTATGCTTTTTGATGCATGAGGAGATTAAGTGATTTGCCCAGAATCACAGGTTATTGAGCCGACGCCGAGACTCGAACCCGGCTCCTTTATTCCAAAATCGGCAGCAGTCGTTGTCATGCCACAGACTTTCCCTCATTCCACATTCAGATAATGCGGAAACGGCACTATGCATGTTAACATAGAAATGCAAAAGTATCTATAAATACAAAGGTATGCAACAGTAACTGTAAACCACTCAGAAATCTCACCCTTGAAAGTTATCTACAGATGAGGGGTACAGCATCTGGAATGGAAGCTGAGAACGGTGCAAGTTTATGTAGAAATGCAAAAGTATCTAAGAATTACTCTGACCACCAGCCCTAGTAAGGAATAGAAAGGTATGCAACAGTAACTGTAAACCACTCAGAAATCTCACCCTTGAAAGGTGTTTACAGATGAGGGGGTACAGCATCTGGAATGGAAGCTGAGAATGAAAACAAAAGAAAATGATGGGACAGAGAGATGTGCTAGAATCAAGAGAAGGAGGTGGCGAGTCATAAGATTTTCCGCATCAATCTGAACGTGAAATGAAGGTGGGGGTAGAGGTTTCTTAAAACATTTTGCAATGGAGTGGAATTCCACACGAACTGGAAACCGTGACGCAGGAGAGGGTCTGGGAGGTAGTCAGTTACATACCTAGTGCCAACAGATCCCTTGACCAGGGGACAGTGCTATGAATATCCGCTTTAAGGGCCATATGTATCAAGACCAAATTGGCACGCAAACGCCGAAATTCGCAGAATTTCGGCGTTTGCGAACTCATTTTCGCAAATTGGTATGTATGTAAGTATTTGGGTGCAAAATAAGGAATTGCAAAATTTGCAATTCCTTATTTTGCGATTGCATTTAAGGAATCATAAATTTTGCGATTCCTTAATTGCAATGTATTAAGCAAAAAAAATTCCAAAATGCCCTCAAGGAATCGCAAATTACCACCAACTTCTAGTTGGTGGTAAGTTGCGATTTTTCATGAAAAATGCACATTTCAGCATTTTTCAAAGTGCCATGTGATGCACATACATGCCCTTAGGGCATGTATGTTCACCACATGTGCACCCATACTTATTTCACGGGTGAAGCAGGGTGTCCTTTGGACACCCCTGCACCCTTGAAATTATTCTCAATTTGCGATTAGCAAATTGCGAATCGCAAATTGAGAATAAATTCCCATTCCTTCCTATGGGCCAGGAGGCCCATAGAAATTAATAGGAAAGTATTCCTTAATTGCGAATTCGCAATTAAGGAATATCAAGAAATCGCTAAAAAATTGCTATTTTCTTGATACATACCAATTAGCGATTCTGAAATAGCGATTTCTTAAAAATCGCTATTACAGAATCGCTAATTGGTATCTTGATACATATGGCCCTAAATGCCTCTACTTTCACTTGTAAAACATTTACATTTACCATTATTTTTTTGAGGCAGACTAGCATAACGTGAACAACTACACATTCATAATTCTTTCTTTTTTCCATTTTCATTAATTCGAGTGATACTCATAATAAGTAGCAATATAAGCATTAAACCTATTCTCCACTATTTTTTTGTGTACTTTCCTATGCACAGTTGTGTCCTATTCATAAACAATTTAAAATACACAACTGCACCCAAACCACATATACCACACTACCATTGGCACATTCTTATTTCACTGTGAGGAAAGTTTCAATGGTATCAGCTTATTACACCATTTCCCGGTTTGGTAAAATGTGTGAATGTTTAATCAACAAGTACAGAGACTCCTATTGACACTACAGCCTGATCACAGGAGTTCTATTACATTCTTGCTTTACTTCTTCTTACCTCCACTCAATCTGGGTCTGTCTCCCTTAAGCCTGGTTACTGCCTTGGCATCCCTTTACTCACACATTCAGACTCTCCACCTTAAATATCGGGATAGCAAACAAAGGCAATATAATCCTCAAGACCTCTATATTCTTCCCTACATCAGCACCTAATATTAACTTATAATTTCATAACTGTCTTTGAAAAACTGGTGGGTAGAATTGCATATTGATTTCCTTGTTTTTGTCTTCTCGATAATAGCATTTGTTGCATGTTTATTATTTTATTTGCAGAAGAACAATGACCCTGTTCTGGGCAAAAACACATTTCTCACAGCTCATATCAACAGCATTATCAATGTATTTCTTGTCTTTCCAATAGACTGATCTTTTAAACGTCTGTAACTTGAGGCTCATGTTTTTAGACAGTTTATTGTTTTCAGGCCTAAAACCGACCGAAAATCCAAGGCCTTTTCTGCCTGGTGCAAATTGAAATAAAAACACTCTACAATTTGAACCTGGGACTTCAAACGATGGCTTGCTTGTTTGAGAGATCTGCTGTTCCCTCTTGAAGAACGAGGGTCCTTTGTATATGAACCTTTTCAAGCCCTAGTGCTGAACTGTAGAAGCCACACTTCAATGTGGATGCTATAACCTTCCCGAGCATGAATGTCATCCATAGTAGCGTAATATATAGGTCCCAATCATGCGTCCTTGTGATGGAGGCTGCTGGGAGCTATCTCAGCAAAGTACCCGTGCCAGAGTAGTCAGATCTTTTTTAACAGCTGCTGATCATTTCAGGCGGTGAACAACCTTTACAATGCAACTTTTACAACAAAGTGCCTTTACGACGCAACTTTTACAACGCAAACCATTACAACGCATTGCGCTGGGGGGCGCTCTAGGCTAGGGAATAGGTTTAATTTACTATCCAACACCTTCCCTACTATCCACGGGGACTTGAGTTGGAATAGTAAATTAAACTATTCACTATCCAGCGTCCCAAAGCACTATGCGTTGTAAAGGCATGCGTTGTAAAAACCGCGTTGTAAAGGCATGCGTGGTAAAAGTATGTGTTGTAACGTCATACATCCTTTCGGGTGCTCCAGTTACCTGTCTTGAGGCTGACGAAGATGAGAAACGCTCTCGTGTCATTGACCTGTGGGCAGGTTATGCAACTTTTATGACTGGTACCTAGACTGCTGCTTGTAAGATCCCGTCCTACATTTACCCCTCAATGATCATGTCTTATTCTGGCTATGAAAGCTCTTGGTCACTTAGTCCACTGATTGGGCAAACAGTTTCATTGGCATCAGCACGCTCTTCTAGGCTGCCTCATTATTCCAATCACATCAAATGCATCCATCAAGTGCTTTCCCAGGATTCTTGACAACTCCAGAAAGGGTATTTAGGACGAAGAAGCCATCAGCTCAGGGGATATTGGTCTGATGAAGGGCCTTGTTTCTCTGTCGGAATGCAAAGAGTCTAATGGACATGCCACCAAATCTCTGCCCCTTGGTCCTTTGAAATATACTTCTGCTAGCGGTCTGCCCAGTTTTGAATACTTTTATCATCTTTTGATAGTGTGAGTAGGCATGTCCTCCTATCTCTGAAACTGGAGGAATGTCACCTGTCCCCTCCATCTTTCTGATGGCATGCTCACTGCCTTATCTATCATGGACTACAGGTCCGGTGGTGACCTTGATGGAGAATCAAAAATATTCCTATGTCTTCTAATGTCTCCCGGTCCAAAGGACTCTGATAAGATAGTCTACAAAGTGGGATCCAGATAACAAACTTTATTTTCATTTTTGTTGATGTTGTTGTCGCTTCAGGGACTTTTTCAGTTCTCAAATAACTACGCTTGAGTCACTGAACAGTCCAATACAATAGTCAAGTCAAGTCAATTAGTTTATTTGTTACGGAACTCCAACGGAGGTCCACAAAAATACACCAATACAATAAAAAAAACATGCTTTATAACAAATACAAAAATCTACCTTAAGCAATCGGCAAAACATTACACATACCAACTGAACTAAAATTCAGAAATTCTAATAAATAACCAGAAATGTTTTAAAAAATTGAAATATTCTATGGCAGATCATTTCATTGGGAGGGGACAACACAAAAGATCGGGCCTCCTCAGCGGAACGAATATTACATTTAACACTTTGGCTGCTAGGGATATTTTCCTCCGGTGCTGAATTGTTATAGAGCCCATAATTCATGACGAGCTCAGCTCGTCATCAGCACAGCTCCACTGTGCCTCATGAGCTCGTCATGAGCATCGAAGGGGTTAATAAAAGAGGGTCTCAAAAACATCCGCCTTGCCCTTAAAAGTTCTGGACACACAAATAGCACATGATTGAGATCCTGTATTTGGGAGCGGCACAGTTCACAAATTCTCTCATCTCTAGGAGTTTTTTCCTAAATGCCTGTTACGTCTCTCAAGGGCAATAGGTTCATTCTTAAAAGAATTATTAATCTTCCGATACAATAGCTTTTCTCATATTTTGCAAAGTAAACTACCTCACAGAAGAAGCTCAAATTGAGTGTGTTTTTGGTACTCACCTATATTGGTTAAAAGGCTGGCTAAAGACACTGCTGAGGCTCAACGAGTAAGGAAGAAAGTAGTTTGACCGGCTCCTCGAGGTTTGGAACAGCGTAGTCTGGGCTTGGACAACTAATTCACCTGCTACACCACCTCTGCAAAGTGGAAAAGTTCCTTAAAGCAGGGGGTGTCCTCTTGATTTTGAAAAATCCAACCCAGAGGTCTACATTAGCTGTGAGGACAAAGGTTTAAAAATGAAAATTAGTTTGCACAGTAGATGGAAAAAAAGAGGTTCTTAGAAACGAATACAGCTTGAAAGGGATTCCCTTGTAGGCCAATTAATACCTTTTACACATCCAACACACAGCCAAGCCTCGTACGCGAGTCATGTCCAATGAATGGCACAGTTCTTTCGGAAATTTCAGTATAATTGATCTTCTCCACTGATGTATGGTAAGCGAGTCTTGTAACTATTAAGTGTAGACAGGGCTTGCATGCCTTCTAACACTGGCTACATTTCCCCGAAGGATCGCCCCTTCCAATTGTTTGTACAGAGATCATTGCAATAAAGCACATGCCATTATCGCCTAAAGAAAAGAGGCCTGTTACGCCTTACCACAAATATTAAGAGAATTTAATGATATAATGCAATAACATGATACTTTTTTGCCTCGTTTTGACACTACATTCCATTCCGTTCTTTGCCTGGCTGATAGCTGATTTAATGGAGACTTCAGCATAGATGTATGCAATGGTATGCTCTTGCTCTACAGAAGACCATTTTCTGAAGCAGGAAGGGGTTGTAGAGCCCCAGACAGCAAGAGATTGAGTATGTTTGTATTATAGCATTTTTGTAGTGTCTTCAGCACAATAAGGCCAAGGCCTTATTGTGCCTATGGTAGTCTGGTTAGTGGCTACTGCATTTGTGGTGCTTGTATAATGTGGGATTACAGTCTAGTTGGGATACTTCCTAACGTGTCCTAAACTTGGGCCTTAGTGTAATTCAGGTGTGGCCCAAGGAGATGTAAGAAGTATAGTCCCCTATGCACATCCACCATCGTAGAGCGAGGTGTCTCTATTGTCTGTGAGTTATCAGATTGGGAACAACGACTTGTTTTTGGAAGATCATTATCCTGGCTGGTAACTGCTCAAATCCATAAAAGAGATGCCCTCATAGAAAGTAGAATTTGTATTATTATTTTTAAGCTGTGATCTTAGGGTAACGGAGCAAAATGTTAGTAAGTGTAGTGAGGAAAAGCTCCTCTGAACTAACCTGTTCCTAAGCAACAGTGGCTTCACTAAATCTACAATAACATATTATGCTCTTAATCATGAAGTATATTTTAAGGCCTTAACCGCAGCGGTTTTTCCGCCGCGGTGCGGGCGTTCTAAAGGGTGGGCGGGGCTCCGTCGGCCAACTGGGTAGGTAGTGCTGGAGCACGGAGCGGGTTAAAGGACAAGGGAAAACCAATGGCACTAAGGGAGCACGGGTATAATTATTTCTAAAGGAACAAGTGTCCCTTACATACAAAATAACAAAAAGCATTGATACATAAAGATACAGTGAAGTCTATGCCTGGTATACAAAATGGAAAATCATATACATTTATTAAATGAAAGTAAAAAACAATTGAAGTGGGAGAACACACACAAGCGGAGTCATGAAAACGTCTAAGCTCAGGCATTTTCTACGTGACTACAATGAGAACTGAATGGTCACGCCAAAAGTAATACGTACCTACGCTTACATGTATGGATAGGCAATTTACAACAAATCGAGTCAATGTACTGTGGTCGAAAAAAATTTGATCCCTTAACTAGATGTCAGGATCATCCTCAGGACATAAATCGTTATGCCTGAGACAAAATGCCTGCAAAAAAAACTGCACTATGTAGCCTTATAAGTGCGACAAGCATCCAATGCCTTATGTCAAGGTAAATCGAAGGAGAAGGTAAATTAGCAAGGTACATCACTAGGACCGGCCTGAATTGAACAGTATGTAGGGCGCATCAGGGCATACTAGTCAAATTCAACGATGTTGCATCAGCGTGAATATTTTGGGCTGACCCAAGCGGCAACAACAGGGGCCACAGCATCACCAGTAATAGTATACAACATGCCAAGCGAGAACCAAACAAGGAGTGACAAGCAAACAAGGCCTTCAATAGTAGTAAGTCGAGTGCCCTACACACCTTACAATTCAAGCGATTCACCTTGCTAATTTTGCCTGATCCTTCGATTTACCTTGACATAAGGCCCTGGATGCTTGTCACACTTATAAGGCCACATGGTGAAGTTCTTTGCAGGCATTTTGGCTCAGGGATATCCTATTATGGCCTAATGATGATCCCAACATCTAGTTAAGGGAACAAAATGTTGACGACCAGAGTACCTTGACTCAATTTGTTATAAATTGTCGCTGTGACACGGCGTTCAGTCTGGGGCTGGAGGGGTGGGCATGTTCTCCACACAGGCTGTAATGCAGCCTGTATGGCGAACAGGAAAAGTGGGAATGACTGTTTTGGGCGGCCCAAAAAGGTCGGCTAAACGGTTATTGCGCACTTAGAAGCGTTCTACCCCTCCTCGCCTGCTCTGCATACCCGCCCTGCCCCGCCCTCTCATGCAAAGCTGCTGTAACAAGACAAAACAGGACAAAATAAAATGATAATAACATTCCAGTATTATCATTTTATTTTTTCCTTTCTTTTACTGCTTCAAGGCAGAGGGGTGACTCTCCTCTGCCATAGCGGAGGAGCTGCCACTGTATATTATAGGTCTTGGACTGAATCCCCCACCCCCTCCACACTGCAGGGGCCTTACTTATGCCCCTCCACAGACCTGACATTGGAATTGTTGCCATTTTCATGGACTGGGTTAGAGCTCACAGTGAGGCACACTTTGCTCCAGTAAGATCAAGTTGGGGTTTTGAGTCCCCCACCTAATTTCCTCTCTTGTGGCCACTGGAAAGCATCAGTTGCATGGAAGTCATTTGGAGGTGACCCCTGGCTTGCCATTTGTGACCCATGGCTCTGCCTTTACAACCACTGGCCACAGAGAAGGCAAAGACAATGCCAAGAACAGAAAGAGGGTAAACAGTACTTTGATGGGCTCTGTTTTCTTTCTGCAGTTATGGTTGCAAACTGAGGCATCCGACTCTTTGCTCAGTAAAACAAATACGTTTACAGCAGTGCAATGTATACTTTGTTGAATAACATTTTTTAAAAATAAATGAAAAAATACATGTTTTTAAGCAAGATGTTGCAGATTTTGATGATTGAAAACGTAGTAAATTGTGTTTAAATAAAAATCTACCCTATGTGCTTAAGTGAGTGATATTTGCTTGCCAGAGATGGTAATCAAAATGCATTACTAATACTAAGGATCCATTTATGTCAATAACATTGCTCACATTGGTCTACATAAAGGGATATAGGCAAACAAAAGACATTTTAAAATATTTTTGTGTGTTTTGTTATAATTCTGTAATGCATTTCATGCTTAAGCTATATCCTATCAAAACTATTAAATCATGAGTTTGAGGTGTGTTGGAACATGGCTTGTCGCCTGCAGAAGATGGCAGCGCCCGAGTTAGACTCCTGGGGGTTGCGTGGACCGACCGCACCAGATTGCTGTCTCAACAGGACAGGTGAGACGTCCTGGACTGCAGATGTCGTCCTGATCCAAGAGATGTCCTGTACGGCGGCTCTTTGGGCTCCTGGAACTCAATTTAAATGAAGGAAGCTCCGGCTTCAGGGTGACGCTGACTACGGCTGCCATTTTGATTGCGGAGTTTCCTTGAGATGCTACTGCCTCACAGATACTTTCAATACGGCAACCCGCGCTCTCTCACATAATCCATTTTGGAACACTCTTCACTATTTTTGCGCTACTACAAATAGCTGCATGCATGCGCAACTGCGTGGTCTTACAGTCTTCTTCTCAGGTTAGCAAACCCCTTCAGGATAATGCATTTAGCGGCCGCCATTTTAGATTGAATACTAATGACAGCTACTCATATGCTTCTATGTTCTGGTATTATACTAAGTCAAAGCATTCTGCAAGCATGGTAGTTTTATTTGTTGGCCTGTGGGATACTTTATCTCTGCTAGTAGAAAGCTCTGCAACTTCCTAGCACACAGCAGTTTCTCAGCTCCAGTGCGGTCTCTCTCCTTATCAGCACTACTCATCTCCCCATCTCCCTTTTAAATGTGGAAGCAAAGCTTTATGCAACGATCCTAGCTCTCCGCCTGCCTGCGGCGGGTCATACCGGGGCTAATTCATCTGGACCAAACGGGGTTCATCTCGGAAAGGGCAACAAGATATAATCTACGGAGGACACACAATTGGCTCCGGGAGGTGGGGAGCAGGACGGAGCCTCACTGGTTCCTATCCTTAGACACAGAAAAGGCGCTTGACGCTGTCCATTGGCCCTTTTTGGAGGGAGTACTACATATGGGATTTGGACCCAAGAACAGAAACAAAATTAGTCTATTGTACACATGCCCTAGTGCTAGAGTTAGAGTTAACGGGGCATTGTCGAAGGCCTTCCCTATACAACAGGGTACCAAACAGGGATGCCCCCTGTCACCCCTGCTGTTTGCCCTATCCATCGAGGTGATGGCCTGCGCTGTTAGACAGAATGTAGGGATTCTGGGATTCCGGGTAGGACAGGCGGAGGTACGGGAAGATAAACTGTCCCTATACGCAGATGATGTTCTGCTTTACGTCACAAAACCGGAAACCACAATACTGACACTGTTTGATGAGCTGGACCGCTACGGCGCCAAGTCCGGATATCAGGTCAATGGGCACAAGTCGACACTCTATGACCCCAGAGGACGGAACGAATGGCCCCAGCTGCCGGAGAGACTGCAGATGACCGGAGAGGGGTTTATGTACCTAGGGATATTTATCACGACGGACGGTGACATTTCATACGAACGAAACATCAAACGTGTCATCTGTAATTTCAAGACTGACGTTAGCAGATGGCAATCGCTCCCCTTGACGATTCTTGGATGGGCTGCTATGTTTAAAATGATCTCGCTTCCGAGGTTTTTATACACCTGCCGAAATGAATACTTCCCCATGAAAAATACTGTCTTCCGTGACATTCATGCGGAGCTACGTTCCTACCTGTGGCTGGGAGAGCACCCTAGACTAGCGCTGGTGACCCTTCAAAGACATCAATATGATGGGGGGATTTCGCTCTCGGATCTAGAAGCCTACTACTGGGCGGAACACCTGGCCCCTATCAATGAATGGATACATGCACCTGCTGCACACCCCACCTATGCATTAGAAAAGGCACATTATGGGCACGCACACATGTCTCCACTACATTTACGAGGGGAAGGGGCAGGCCAGACTATTGCCGGTTACTAAAATCACTCTGGGGGCATTGAAAAGGGCGACGAAAGCCATTAAGTGGGACCATAGACCAACGAAGCAGACACCGCTATGGGACTGCTCCTGGCTGAGGGAACTCAGCAAGTTGAGAGGGTTTCAGGGATGGGACACCATTGGCATCTCGACTTTAGGAGATGTGATTAAGGGCGCGACGTTAAAGTCATTTCCCTCACTACAGGCAGAGTTTGGGCTCCACCGCTCCCAGTTTTTTAAATACATGCAATTGAGACATGCGTGGCGGGCAGTGGGGACATTACAAGAGGCGCTCCCCGAATACGCTCTTCTGGAAGGTCGCCTGCTGCAGGAAAGGATCCCTGAAAAGGCCGTATCTCTAACATATAAAACTATTATGAATAATAGGCCAGATAGACTGGAGGGCCTCCGGACCTCATGGGAACAAGAAGTAGGGAAAATGGATGACGTGGACTGGGGAGTAGTGTTGATGCACCCCAGGGAGGTAGCAATTAAATCACGGTTCCGCCTAATTCAGTTTAAGATCTTACACAGGGCTTACTTCGATAGAGTGCGGCTTTATAAAATGGGGAGAGTGTCTGACCCCTGCTGCCTACGCTGCGGACACGATAGCGGAGATTTCCTGCACACAATCTGGTCCTGCCCGCGCCTACAAACTTACTGGGGGGAGGTTACTGCAGAATTAGGTGAGGTACTGGAGATGGACATTCCATTAGACCCGAAGCTCATACTCCTGGGTATGACCATTGATGCAGACTTGGCCCACCCACTGCTGATATTCTTAGTGTTAGCCTAAGTAGTGGCCAAAGGGGACATAGCCAGGAAATGGGGGGCACCAGATATACCACAGCTAGGGGAATGGAGGAGGGATATGGACATCTACATGGCGGCCGAAAGGGTCACATACAAAGCAAGAGGGTGTCCGAAGAAGTTCTGCAGAGTGTGGGGTAAATGGAGGCACTATCATGGATTGGATGGAGGACTCTAAGGAGGCACGAACGTTTACACTTGTGATTGTCATGAAGGGGAAGGGTGTTTGGGGCTGGAAGATCATGCTGAAAAAGACTTGGAGGACTGCAATGGTTGAACGCCCGAACTCGGGCACTGGGGTCCTGGAACATGAGGGACGTGGCGGGGATAAGGGGTGGGGGACGCTGGGATGTTGCGTGATACTGACATGCTTGTTATATGTGTTTTTCTTGCTGCAAAACAATAAAAAAAAAATGTTTTAAATTTGGGGTGGGGGGCAGCGCTGCTGTACCTGTAGCAACTTTCCCTGCAAACGCCTCCAGCACCGAGGGCTTCCTGCTACCCCGATATCTTTCATTTTCACAGCACTTTCCTCACCCTTCTTTTGGCCGCCACCACACCGCATCTGACCGGCGTCTGAAGCAAACACCGGTACAGCGTCTTTTAGAGCCCCCGTCGCCTCCTTAACACCATCCTTTGTGGTGCCCGCATCTTTGAGCAGCTTGATCGTCTTCGGAGCCATCCTGAGTGGATATTGTAATTTCCAACGTTGAAGAAATGTCACGATTCTCCGCAGGGCCAAGTTTATCCGTATCAGCCGCAGAACCCCATAGGGAACGCCACAGAGACAGCCACCAGAGCCGCGAGAGGAACCGCAAGAGCCGCCCATGACCGCAGAATGCCAGCAGCCAGCACACCTCTTCCGTCCCCACAGTAAGTCCACCCGAGCATATCCTTTAAGTTAGCTGGGCATTGCGAGAGCCTTCTAGAAGGAGAGGAAAGTCTGGCCTGCTTTCCCTGTTATCAGTCAGCGGCTATCGTGCTGAACCAGCTTTCTGGGTTATTTCGAGGGTGTGTGATAATGCTCCAGAGATGCCAAAGGCTTCCGAACTTCAGGATTGTGAAAAAACATTTCTCACAAGGAAGGGGGGAGTGGGGATAATGGGAGGTGCAGGGGCAAGAGAAGAGACACGCAGGGCTAAGGAGACGAGGGGAAGAAAAGAACAGGAAGAGAGCAAACAACAGGAAAGAGAAACAGAGGAAAAGGGAAGAAGTAGGCAGAAAAGGAGTGTCCATGTCCAGGGTGATAAACTAGAAAAAAAGGCATGAAAAAGACGAGCGCAGCTAGGGAAGAAAACTTACAGACTCGGGGGACGCCATGCACAACACCATCTTTCTCCGAGGCGAGGTAGAAATGCCTCGGAGAAAGCACGGTCATTTTTCAGATTTGGGTGCGTGTTTTTGTTCTCTCCTCTTCCCATTGGCTGGAAGGTAAAATTCCAGCCAATGGGAAGAAGAGAGAAAGTAAATAGAAAAAAGCTTAAAAAAATGCCCCCGAATTCGAAAAAGACGGGGCTTGGACCGAGTGACTCCCCTTTCCTCCAATGGCTGGCCAGCATTTACTAGGTCAGCCAATGGAGAAGAGGGGCGGGTTCCAAGCCCCCTCTAAGAAACATTAAATCTTTGGGCTCCGCCCCCACACTGCTTACAGCAGTGCAACGGAGTCCTCGACCGAAAAAGCCGTTGAAGACCACATCATCTTCACCCACTTCGTCAACCTTTTCACCGTCTACCGTCATATTGCTTGTGTTCCCTTTTGCGGAGAACATACGTTGATGGCATTGTATATGCTCAAGAAGTCTTCTGGAATATCATTGTTTTCCCAGTTGTCAGCAAAGCAGCTCAATCCTCTACCTTGTGGACAGGAACTGAGTTGATTGTGACTTTAGCAATCACCACCCCATTGACTGCGACCACAAAGATGGTCATCTCATCAGTGACCAACCTGTCAAGGACATCTGCCAATGGTACCACCATTGGCAAATACTTCACTGATAACATAATCTCTATTGATGATGACCAAAGTGGACAAATCATTGACAACCCAGGCCATTTTGATTTTATGGCTATGACTTCCATCTGTTTTTCTGCCTTCCATCACAAAGCAAGTTGTCATAAAAACCTACCCCTGCACTCTTGTATATGGAAGCAGAGGAAGAAGGCCCTACCAGCGCTGCCCAGAGCCATCTGGCCTGCATGTCAAGTGCCAGGTCATTGCCATTGCTTTACCACAATTTCTGTAACAGGTTGGCAGTCGCTGATGATGAGAACCTGAGTACCAATCTGCAAACCCACATGGTGTTACTCCTGTGAGGCACTGCCAATCGTTTCTCACCTCTTTTTCTTTCCTGTTTATGTTTGGTCATTTCACACTAGTGGGTGGGAAAGACCATGGGAGACAGAACTCACAGACACAATTCATTTTAATAAATAACAGGTGATTCAGGTCCCTCCCGAATAGACGGTATAAGGTTAACAGCTGTTCCGTCACACAAAGTTGGGTGACTGTAGATGTCTGGAGGGATCACTGAGCAGTGTGTTCACCTTTAGAACAGGTCCATTGTTGGTTATGAAGGGAAATACCCAGAAACCGGTCCCAGGATGCTTGTTTCTGGTCCAGGTAGGACTTGGCAGTTCGGTCTGGACTGTTCCCATGAGGCACAGGGTCAAGACTGATTTGCATATGGCTGGGTCTAAACTGGGCGGCATGGTGAGCAAAAGTACAATGGATTTAACCCAGATCTCTTGACTGGGGGTGAATGTATGATTTATTCAGCATTCCGTCCATCATTTATTTGCGTTGCACTTTTCACCCTAAGTAGGATGGGTATGCCCAGGCATGGGTCCCTTGCTCACTGTGCCACTGGATTCAAGCTAGCCTGGCTGATGGAGGGTAATACCCAGAAACCGGTCCCAGGATGCTTGTTTCCTGTCTAGGTAAGACCTGGCTTGGCAGTTTGGTCTGGACTGTTCCCATGAGGCACAGGGTCAAGACTGGTTTGCATATGACTGGGTCTAAACAGGGGTGGCATGGTGAGCAAAAGAACAATGGATTTAACCCAGATCTCTTGCCTGGGGGTGAATGTTTTGATTTGTTCTGCATTCCGTCCATCAATTGTGTGTCTTTTGCTTTCTCGCCCTATGTGTGTCAGGTATGCCCGGACATGGGTCCTGGGCTCACTGTGTCACTGGAATCAAGCTATCCTGGTTGAAGAGGGGTGAAAGCCCAAAACCGGTCCTAGAATGCTTGTTTACGATCCAGGGAGGACCTGGCTTGGCAGTTCGGGCTGGAATCATGAGGCACAGGGTGCAGACTGATTTGCATATGGTCAGGTCTAAACTGAGGTGGCATGGTGAGCAAAAGAATGATGGATTTAACCCAGATCTCTTGACTAGGGTGAATGTTTTGAGTTGTTCTGCATTCCATCCATCAATTGTGTGACTTTTGCTTATATTAAAAAGCAGCGCATGTAATTTACATGTTCCGGCAGTAAAAACACAAAATTGTTGTTTTATCTGCGAAAGGGACTGGTAGCCCTATTGGCGAAAACAGGGTTACACCCTGAACCCTCAGCTGTGATACCTCTTGAATATGGCGACCAAAGTTGATACTCCAAGGTATCAAACAACTTGTTGCATTAAGTCAGACTTGATACCCCAGTCAAAATTAATGTAACTTCTTGCCACCTTGTTGCCCAACGTGCAAGATCACGGTTTCACACAAGGTCTGTCCTTGAGACAGCTTTCTGCCCTCCGGGGGAGTATAACTCCCAGGAAACAACACAATAGAAGCCAGCATTGGGGAGAGGTAGGAAGCCATATGGATGTTGACCCAGAAGGCGAGCTTCAATGGAGAAGCCAGCGTTGAAGGGCAAATGGCAAACACTTGGGAGAGGGGCCATTCTATTGTTTAGGTAGACAAGACAGCACTTGAGACAGAGGGGAGAAAAAAATCATTGTCAAACCATGTTGTTTTTTTAAGAGTGTGTAGTTCCCCTGACTGCCAAACCTCAGGGTTGGGCTATGGAGTTATACACACCGAGAGGGGGATTCTGCCATGTTTGAAGTGGGCAGAATGGAGCCTTCTGTGATAGCTAGAGGTCACACTTCACAGAAAGTAGTCATCAGGCGGTCCCAAACCATTGGCTAGTGACTGCGACCTCCCCTGAGGGTACGTGCTAGGCATAAGAAGGGCGCCACTTGCACCCAGGTCTTGGATCTCATTGGACTGGAGAAGAGGACAGAAGAAGGACTGCCCTGCTGCGCCAAGAACCCAGAGAAGAGAGGCTACACTGAAGTTGGACCTTGGGGATAGCAAAGGAAAGGACTGTGCCTGCTGTGTTCTTCTTGTGGAGAAGTTGTTTTTAAGCCTGAAGAAGAGACTCCAAGGGCCAGTGACTGACCTTCTGTTCACTTTTGGCTAACAAAAGCTAAGACAGCTTGCCTGGCAAGTTGGTAGCTGAAATCTTGTAACTGGTGACTGCTAGCCCACTGGTGACTTGATTTCTGCCAAGCGTCAAAGGACTTCAAGGGAAGTTAACTCCTGTGGTTAGGCTCACATCACCAACCCATGGACTGAGGAATAGACTCGGGAAGACCCCCATAGACCAAATAGCATCTTCAGTATCCTTGAGCATCTTCAGCATCCTGTATCCCTTGCATTTTTGCGGACTTTGATGGTCCCTCTGACTGGCTAGCTGCCAGTGTTTGTTGCCTTAAGTAATGCTAAGTAAGCGCATTGATACTTACCCAATTTTTCTTGAAAATGTTTTCCAAGTGTCGAGTTTGTTGATTTTGCCAATGTTTGTTCATGGTTAAGTGAAAAGTTGTGATCTACTATACCTTGTAAAATCTGTATCTCCAGAACCCTTCTGTAGGTCTGTTGCAGTTTAGTGTCTAAAAATACATACAAATGTATTCTATTTTTATAAATTGTTGTTGGAGTTCTTGAGTGTCTCATTTCTTTCTTCTTCAGTTGTTTTGGTGCTGTTTAAATGCTTTACATTTGTTTATCATGTAAACATGATTGCTGAGTGCCACAGGTTGAGCTAAAGGTGTAGCAAATGCCACCCCCCTAAATAGCCTTTTCCAACAGTTCTCAGGCTCTAAACTTTCTGAGAACCTCTAGGAGTTTCGAGCTGTTGGCCTGCTAATTGCTCCCCCATCAGCAATGTATATTGAGCCAAGACAGTGAACAAAAGGGCCTGGGTGTAACTGGTAGAGGGCCATCCTATCAGGAGTGGAGGGCTGGAGCTGTTCCCTTCTTCACTTACATTTCAAAGGAGGTGCCTCAGGGGACTCACAAAAAACTTCACACCAGGTTTTTGTCACCCCATACATCATGGGCAGAGAGGAAGAAGAACGATCTATGGCAGGAAAACTCCAGATGTTTCTTTCACATCACGATGGGCACCAGGTATAAATAGTGGACCTTCAGACCAACTCTTCAATACACTCCTGAACCTTTGGAAGACTACAGAAGGGCTGCTTTGTACTCCAGAGGACTGCCTAGCTGCTTGAGGTCTGCCTTGTTTCCCAGAGGACTGCCCTGCTGCATGAGGCCTGCTTTGTTCTTCAGAGGCATGTCTGCTGCTTGAGGCTTGCCCTTCTACTTGTAGGAGAGAGGAGAATGTCCTTGAACCTAGGTCCACCAGAGTGACTCCAATGGTCGGTTGACTGACTTCATACTCTGAGCTACAGGGACTCAACAATCTCCAGAGGCCTCCCTGCAACTGCCCAGCTGACCTGCTCCAATTGGCCATGTTTGGACTTGCACTGGACTTGCACTGGACCTGCCTGAGCCCTGTATGCCTCTACTGGAGTGAGTTCCTGATCCCCAAGAGGTGCCTTCATAGGTCGTGGATCCTTGGCTGGCATCAGTTGAGCTCCTCCTGTAAAATCCTAAAGTTTTGAATCCTGCGCACTGGACTTTGGAGAAGGTACCTTTTTCAACTGGACAAACCTTGTCCCTGTATCCAGGCCGCACTCCATCGCAGTCGACTTGAAATTGTGACTTTGATGCAGTCTAGCATGACCAGATACCCACAGTTAACGCTTTCTGCTTCCTGGCACTATTTTTACTTAATCTTTATAAACTGCATACCTCCGGTTCTACTGGTTGGAGTTTTTATATTTTGGCCTCACATTGCTTATTAATGTTTTGTCTAAATTGGTGTGGAATTTTTCTTGTGTTGTGTCTTCACTCTATCGACAGTTTAAGTGTGTCATAAAAACCTTACACATTCCCTCTAGGTGAATCCTGAATGCGTTTGTGCCAGGCTGCCAGAGGGTTAAGCACAGGTTAATTAAGTGACTTTTCTGCTTCATCCTTGACAAGGATTGTGGTTGCTTCTCAAGAAGGGTTTTTCATATCCCTCAATCAAAAACACAATTTCTTACATGTGGTGTGCAAAATAACGATGGACTGGGAGTAACTGCCAGTGACTTAGATCATTTGAAGCATTCCACCCATATCCTTTATATTATAATTTTGTGTGTTATCCTAAGTTGAACGGATATGCCCAGACGAGGGTCAAGTGCACACTGTGCCACTAGAGACGAGTTCTACTTGGCTGATGAGACATGAGTAGGGTGAAACCGGTTCAGGGGTGCTTGTGTTCCGGTTCAGGGAGGACCTAATTTGGCAATTTGGGCTGGACTGTTCCTATTGGCGCTTGGTCAAGACTGATTTGCATATGGCTAGTTTGGCATAATGTGCAAAATAACTATGGACTATCATGCAGCCTCAAGTAATAATCAGTGGCTGAGATTAATTCAAGCAGTCCATCTATCACTTTTTCATACACTTTAGTATGCTGTCCTAAGTGGGACTGGTATGCCCAGATGTGGACCCCTGCACACTGTGTCACTTGAGCCAAGGTATACCTGGTTGATGAGCTCTAACTAGGATTAAACCGATCCTGGGTTGTTTGTGTTCCGGTCAGGGAGGACCTGGTCTAGCAGTTCGAGCTGGTCTGTTCCCATTGGAGCAGGGCCCAGACTGACTTGCATATGGCTAGGTCCAAACTGAGGTGGCAAAGGCTGCAAAATTACGATGGACAGTGACAGGGATGCGTAATTACCAGTGGCTGAAATGTATTCAGTACAAAAGGGGGTGGTGATGGACGGAGCATCTGAATCAATCAAACACTCACACCCAGTCAAAAGATCTGGGTTTAATCCATCACCGTTCTTTAGCCCACTCTGCCACCCCAGTTCAGACATGGCTATATGCAAATCAGTCTGACCCTGTGCCTCATGGGAACAGTCCAGCCCGAACTGCCAAGCCATGTCTTCCCTGGACCGGAAACAAGCTTCTGAGGACCGGTTTCTGGCATTCCAGCCATCTTCAGCCCGGCTTGCTTGAATCCAGTGGCAAAGTGAGCAAGGGACTCACGTCTGAGCATACCCTGCCACACTTATGGCAGCCAAAAGTGGCACAAAAGGGGGTGGTGATGGACGGAGCATCTGAATCAATCAAACACTCACACCCAGTCAAAAGATCTGGGTTTAATCCATCACCGTTCTTTAGCCCACTCTGCCACCCCAGTTCAGACATGGCTATATGCAAATAAGTCTGACCCTGTGCCTCATGGGAACAGTCCAGACCGAACTGCCAAGCCATGTCTTCCCTGGACCGGAAACAAGCTTCCGAGGACCGGTTTCTGGCTTCAGCCCGGCTTGCTTGAATCCAGTGGCAAAGTGAGCAAGGGACTCACGTCTGAGCATACCCTGCCACACTTATGGCGGCCAAAAACGGTACAAAAGGGGGTGGTGATGGACGGAGCATCTGAATCAGTCAAACACTCACACCTAGACTTCCGGTCTTGGAAAGACATGGCTTGGTAGTTCAGGCTGGACTGTTCCCATGAGGCACAGGGTCAAGGCTGATTTGCATATAGCCATTGTCTGACCTAGGATGGTGTGGAGTGCAAAAAAACAATGGATTTAGGCCCAGATCTTTTTGTACTGGGGTGAATGTAAGACATTGTTCTGCATTCTGTCCATCAACTGTGTTTTTTGCAATTTCACCCGAGTGGGCTGGGTATGCTCAGACGTGAGTCCCAGGCTCTCCACATCACTGGAGTCAAGCTATCCCGGCTGAAGAAGGCTTATAGCCAGAAACCGGTCCTTGGATGCTTGATTCTGGTCTAGGAAAGACATGGCTTGGTAGTTCGGGCTGGACTGTTCCCATGAGGCACAGGGTCAAGGCTGATTTGCATATAGCCATTGTCTGACCTAGGGTGGTGTGGAGTGCAAAAAACGATGGATTTAGGCCCAGATCTTTGTACTGGGGTGAGTGTAAGACATTGTTCTGCACTCTGTCCATCAACTGTGTTTTTTGCAATTTTCACCCCGAGTGGGCTGGGTATGCTCAGACGTGAGTCCCAGGCTCTCCACATCACTGGAGTCAAGCTATCCATGCTGAAGAAGGCTGATAGCCAGAAACCGGTCCTTGGATGCTTGATTCCGGTCTAGGAAAGACATGGCTTGGTAGTTCGGGCTGGACTGTTCCCATGAGGCACAGGTTCAAGGCTGATTTGCATATAGCCATTGTCTGACCTAGGGTGGTGTGGAGTGCAAAAAAACGATGGATTTAGGCCCAGATCTTTGTACTGGGGTGAATGTAAGACATTGTTCTGCATTCTGTCCATCAACTGTGTTTTTTGCAATTTTCACCCCGAGTGGGCTGGGTATGCTCAGACGTGAGTCCCAGGCTCTCCACATCACTGGAGTCAAGCTATCCAGGCTGGGTTGAATGTAAGACATTGTTCTGCATTCTGTCCGTCAACTGTGTTTTTTGCAATTTTTTTTAAATGTATTCAAGCATTCAGTCCGTCACTTTAGTGTGCCTGATGGGTGTCTGTGGGAAATTGTATGTTAAGTACAGTAGGTCTGAGTTTGTTATGTGACAAGCCAATGATAAAGGCTGTATGCTTGATTGGTGTGGAGGGAAATGGTATGCAAGAGGATATAGATCTGCCTGTTTATTATGAAAAGTTATTACAAAGGCAATGGGCCTGGCATCTTCATCTTGAATAGACTATTTTCAAGCCATAAGGCTACTAACAAGAATTGTTATCATGCTATGTGAAGGCCGTAGAAAGGTATGTGATTCTTTCAATCCCCTATTGAAAGTGGTTCTATATTGTTTTGCCAACTGTAATTTGGAGCATACTTGTACTTTCATGTATGTATGCCTGATGGTCGCCAGTTTATGTGTACTTCGAAAGGTCTGTGTTATACAAAGTTTCAACCCATTGGTAAATGCCGAGGCCTTATCTGTTTACTGGGAAAAATTCTGTCAAACTCCTTAGGTGTGATCTGTTTATAATGAAAAGTTATGACAAAGCAAGTATTCCTCCCTTACTGATTGTGAAAAGCATGGGTTAAAGGGAGTAGACTTTTAATGGTGGATTGTTATTAAACTGTGCTAATGCCTGTAGGGAGGCATCTTGTTACATGAAATCTCACAGTTGGTCACAGTATGCAAGGGTTTTGGTGATGGTGACCCACCGACTAAACCATGGGCATTGATGATCTTCACTATGGTAATCTTTATTAGCTCTATTGATGGTGATTGCATATTGTTTTGACAACTGAGTTTTGCGCATATTTGTAATTTTATTATGGTATACCAGATGGTGGCCTTGTGGGAATGCTTATGACCAAAACAGTGGGTCTGTGTTTGTTACGGTGAAAAGCTAATGATTAGCGATATAGGGCCGATTCCGATCTCGTTCGAAAAGCATACTTAACAACTCGGGTTCGGAATGCTTTCCATACGACTGGGAATGGGGTAGTCCGACCGAATGAGTATTATCCATTTGAATGCATCTGGATACAATTTGGTCGGACATCCGTTGATTTCAATGGGAGCCTGTGTACCAAACGCGTCCAATACAGGGTGCATGATTTTCCCCAGCCACCCCGTTTTGGGGGGCCCCGGGTGAAGGGGGGCCTGCTACGGGCCCCCAAAAACCAATTCAGGAAGCCTTTTCGATCCGGGCAAACTGAATTGGAAAGGCTGTCCGAATCGGTCATTGTACTCGCTCGCTCTGAAAACCCAGCCCATAGAGCTGTACGAATCCGCTCCGGAAGGCTCTAGCTGTCAGAATGCCTTCCGGAACCGATTTGGTCAGCGCTAAGGCTTTCCACTTTCCAGGCATCGTACTTGGTCGTTCGGAACTGTGAATGATTCGTCGGAAACAAGAGCTCCGCATCAGTTTAGTCAATTCCGAATCCAATTCGGAGCACTTCCGACCGAGTTCGGAATCAACCCCATACAGCTGATTGTTTATAATGACAAGTTACAATAAAGGCAATTGGCCTGATATACTGATTTGAAAGGGATATGTTAAAGTCAATAGGCATATAAAGGTAAATTGTTACACTCTGTATTAAAGCTTATACAGACATATTTAGTCTCATGAAATGCCACAGATTACCTCTATAGAGGAGATTTTGTGTTATAATTTGTGTTAGAGTCTCTTCGTAACTGTCTGGCAGGCATTTGCAATAAACAAAATTATTAAATGAGAAAAAGACCTGTTTATATAAACATATAACCATATAGATACATAGAAGGCATTTGGGTCAGTTCTGTTCTGCCAATTGTCTATCTGAGAGTCATTTACACTCTTCCATCCACGAAACCATACTTTTACGCTTGAGGTAATGGTTCAATCCATATCAGTCATTTGCTCTCTTGCCCTGTGAATGGCGATATTTTCTAATCAAATGAATACATCCACCTAAAAATGAGAGAGCTTCAATATGAGTGCTGATTGGCCAGTCCTTTAGTTTTCTTCTTTAATAGTTCACTTTTTAATTTCTCTGTTTGTCCTCTTTTTTATTTTGATGTTTCTCAGAACAATTCTACGGCTCTTCAACAAGTGCTAATTGGTTGCTTGCTTGCTCCTGGTAATTTAATCTACAGTGCACCACATCCCATGTGGCAACCTCCTCTAAATTAGGAGACCATTATGGAATGCTGTTGTCCATAGAATATAATTGTTTTACCATTTCAAGATGGCCAACACGTTGTTCCAAAATGTGGCAGCCATGTTACATGACAAATAATCAACTTCTTTATATATCGGAATATTTTATGTAAAGGGGTCTATCCACCTGGGTATCGAAGTAGTTTACAAGCAGGGAAGATGGGAAAATAAACTAACTGGAAGGTAGAAGTGTAAGGAGAACATCTTCTTTTACACTATCATTTTAGAAAATGTATTTTTATATAAATTGGTGAAATCCCCTCCTTCAAACTATAATCTTCTTTGACTGGCCTTTTACGATTTGTCGACCATCAAGTACTGCACTATTTTGTGAATCTTTTTCAGATCTCCCTATAAAACCTATGGCATTCCAACTAATTTCTTTTGAAAACTGTGCTGTAAAATGCACCAATCAACAATGTACTTTAAAAAAAGTTCTCAGCGAAAAGTCCCTAATGAGCAGACTGGCTACCTTTCTTCTCTCACGTGGTGCCGTTGGGCCACACTTTATGCCGCACGTCTTTGAAGGTTCATTAGTCACTGTAGGAAGCTGGCTCTTTATGTGCTATATCAATATTCTGATTTATGGCGTAAATAGTGCAGGTGTTCCTTTACTAGTGGACAGGGCTTGCTATGCAATCCCAAAGTGCTTTATTAGAGGGTAGTGTGGTTGAACACCCTTAGGCTCAATACAGAGGAGTGCAAGTAATCTGCAAATACACACAAACAAATTACACATTGGACTCAAGAAGGAGAACCACACCAACTTATTGAAATAGCAAGTATATTTATATATGTTTAGGCATCAGAAAAATATAATTCAGGTAAGTACGTTTTTAAATATACAAAGTTTATATGGAGATCAGTCACTGCGAAAAGAGGCTGCAGATTCTGGCTGGATGGTCAGTCTGGGTGAGCAAACAGAGGGGGTTCAAGGCTTGCGATGCTCAGGGATGTAGGAACACCAGGGGTCGTCTTCTCCATGGCCCAGGGGCGACAGATTCAAGTGTGTTTTTAGGCATCGGGTCCTTTACTGGGAGCAGTCACGGTCAAAGGGCCTGCGTGCAGAGGCTGCAGGCAAAGATGGGGAGTCCAGGAGGGGGAAAACATGATGGACTCGAACTCTGGAGGGCTGGTGGACCTTGTTGACACCAGTGGTCCACTTCAACTCAGTCAGGAGGCGACGGGTGCAGTGCTGACTTCGGGTTGCAGGTTTTGGCGGTTCCAAAGGCCTCAGAGTCTTCTCTTTTGGAGTTTCTTTAGAACAGGTCAGCAGTTCACATGTGGTCTTGAGTTTTTTTCGAAGGCAAGCAGTCCTCCCAGGTTTCTATAGTCAATAGCTTCAGGACGAGTCAACTTTGGCGCAGTTTTCAGAGATGGACGCAGACAGGCCGGCAGGGTTGGAAGAAGGTCAGCTGCTTCTTCTCTCCTCTCTGCATTTGCGGTTCTTTGATGTCCTCTCTCTTCTTAGGTCATCAGGATCTGCTTTTCTGGTGCCAGCTGCCTTAAATACTGAATTTAGCGGCATTAGGGGAGTGTAGAGTCGTAGCCAATGATCTACTGTCCCTTGAGGTCACTATGCCCCCTATATGACCAATTCCTGCAGAAAGTGCTCAAAACACTGTCCCAGAATTCTTAAGTATGTCATCAGAAATATGGCTGCTTCTGAAAAATCATGTCCACTTCACAGTAGCCTTATGGGGTGTACTAGCCTGAAGGGGGCAGGGCTAGTTGACAAACTAATTTACCAGCCTGTCCAGGTGTCAAGGGGTCCCTGGACAAAGGGGTCTGCTTCCTCTCCTGTGAGGGGGAGCCAGATTCACATATCAAACGCTGAAGCCCTTTGAGGCTTGCAACCCAAGGAAGACTAATCAGCAGGTCATCCTGTGGTAAGGGGTATTACACCCTCTTCCTGGAAAGTCTTTTGTTCTGGGTCTTCTGAGAGCACAGGCTCTCACCCCAGGAGGTCAGAACAGTGTCTTGGGTGGCATGCTGGAAGAAACCAGTCAGCAAGTACACAAGAGGCTAATAGGTTGTCAGGGGGAACCTCTAGGGTGCCCTCTGGGTACATATATATATATATATTGATAAGTCCAGCACTGGCATCATTGTGGGTTTACCAACACGAGATGTTTGATACCAAACATCCCTATTTTCAGCCAGTGTCCGGCACATGTTTTAAAAGGTATCCAGACAAAATATTGAATTGGAAATGTTGACTGACACAAATATCAAGTTGTAAATATTGTGGCACATACATGTGGACAGCATGAATATCATGGTCAAGAATATCAAATTTAAGGTAAGAAATATCGATTTCAAAAATAAGATGTCATGAATTTTGTTTGAAAAATACAGTTGTTTAAAATATAGATTTTTTAAATCAGTGTTATGTATTTTAGTATATATTTTAATGTATGTGATGTATTTTTTGTATAAGTATTGTATATGTTTTATAATATATGTATTACATTTTTAGTAGTTATTAATTTTATTTTAATTGCATTTTGCATTTTTTTGTTCCGTAGTTGGTTGTGGGTTTATAGGGGATTAGGATGGGAGGTAATTTAATTATAATAATTATTGAATATTTTTTATTTATTCATATTTATTTAATTGATATTTTATAGTGTTGATTGTGTTTTTGATAAGTTTTATGTGTGGGGTGTGGGGCTTATAGAGGTTAAGGGAGGGAAGGAATTTATTTTAATTAAGTAATAATTAGCTGATAACTAATAATAAATAATTGATAACTGATTTTGTTAATTGTTAAATTATCTTTTTTGGGGTGTGGGTTTTGGGTTTATAGGGGTAAAAGGTGGCAAGTTATTTCTTTTTAATTAATACAAAATGAGTTAATTCATATTTATTAATGAATTGACAATTAAATGTGAACATTGTGTAATTAATTAATAATTAGTTGGCAAATAATATGAATTATTTAATTGATAATAATTAGGGTAATTGTTTAATTTTTTTTGTGTTTGGGTTTTGGGTTAATAGGAGTAAAGGGTGGGCAGTAAATTGATTTTGCTTACTTTTTAATTAGTTATTAAATACTATAGTTATTTAATTTAAAAGAAATTTTAATTGTGTAATTATTTTTTTTACAGTTTAAATTTAAGTGTGGATTGTGGAAATTAAAGCGGTAAAGGGTGGGAAGTAAATTATTTTTATCTGTTTAAATTTGTATATAATTGATAATATTTTTTAATTGATAATTAATTATGCAACTGTTTTTATTTTATTTTAGATGTGGGTTGTAAGTTGTGTGGTGTTATAGGGTAGGAAGTAAATAAACTACATTTATGTAATCATTCATGTTTTTGTTAATAAATATTTTCTACATAAAATATTTATTTGTTTGAAAGTATTGTTTTTATTTAATTTCATAAAATATTTGTAGGTATTTGTGATATGTATTTAACATTATAATAGGTTTTTATTTTGTTTAATTTTTAACAATAAATATATTTTTATGTTTAACTTATTTATATCCTTTTTATTTACTTTGTTTTTTTAATATTTTTATTTTTTGGATGATATTTTAATTTTTTAACTGACTGGGTGGGAATAGTAAATTTTACCCCACGGCAATCCAACACTTTCCCTACTGTTACACTGACTGGAAGGGAATAGTAAATGTTATCCCTCCACCAAGTGATACTTTCACTACTGTTGCACTCACTGGAGTAGGAATAGTAATATTTACCCCTCCGTAATCCAACAGTTTGTGTACTATTATATTGAGTGGAGTGGGAATAGTACATTTTTATCTCTCTGCTATCTAACACTTTCCCTACTGTTACACTCACTGGAGTGGGACTAGTAAGTTTTTAACCCATCCGCAATCCAATACTTTTCGTTCTGTTAAACTGAATGGAGTGGGAATATTACATTTTACCGCTCTGTTCTTCAGCAGGTCCTTGGTGTTGGTGCTGGAATGAGTGCAGTAAATATTTTACATGTGTAATTTATCACTTGTACTACTGTTGTATTTACTGGAGGGATATTTTCTAAATTGTATTTTTATCCAGTCTTACTATTTAAATGGGAGTGGTAAATTGTTTATATATTTACCTTAATAGTTTGCGTAGTTTTGATTACGTAATAGTGAGAATAGTATGTGTATTAAAGTTATAATTAATTGTGTACTGTTAACATTTATATTATTATGCTTTGCTTATTTGAAATTATAATATTTTTAATTATTAATATTTGTTAATTGGAAAATTATTTATACTAAGTTTATAGAATATTAAATAGTTGACTCTTTTAATTTAAGTAGCATTTTTTAAATAAATGTTGTTATATATATATATATATATATATATATATATATATATAATATATATATATATATATATATATATATATATATATATATATATATATAGAGTCAAGGTCTCCTGAATTGCATACCGCAACCAAACAGAGAAACGGACGCTTATTTATTTTTAGATTTTACAAGTGAACTGCAAGTGCTGAAACCAGACACGTTTCGGCGAACACAGTCGCCTTGCTCACTGGAAAAAAGTTGTATATTGTTATATATCTGTATAATTTTTAAATGATAAAGTACTGTAAAATGATTAGTTTAATAATTGTTTTAAAGTAACTATGTGTGTATATATATATATATATATATATATATATATATATATATATATATATATATATATATAAATTATTATATATGTGTGTTTATCTTTTTTTAATTACATTTGTTTGTTACATTGGTTAATATGTAAATTAAATCTAATTTGTTTTTAATTAATGTTATTATTTAATATATTTATTACTTATTATTTTATTTTCTATATATATATATATAAAACAATATCTTGTACAACTATATTAATGACCAATATTGATTTCCGATATATTTGTATTTACCATTATAAATATAGCATACCGATATTTTTGACATCGATATATATAACTCGATATTGTGGTATGGGAATATTTTAGGTGTAGAAATGGCTTCCCTGGTCACTTGTACTGGCAGTAATAGGACTGACCAGCACAGGGGAATATCTGCTCATGCAGGTATGCCTTCACATGTAGTATTCAATGTAGTACCTTAGGGCTGTTAAGCCCGCTGTAGGGGTGACTCAAAAATATTACATGCAGTGTTAGGGGAAATGGCATACAGGGATGTGTGACATGTCGTGTTTTTGCATTTGCCTGCACCCAGACATGCAGCATGCTATAGCAACTATGCATGTGCTTGGTGAGGGGTCCCTTAGGGTGGCACAATTTTTGCTGCTGCCCTTAGGGACACTGTTTAGTACTGCAGGCCCTAGGTACCAGGCGTACCATTTACAAGGGAATTACTGAGGGTGCTAAAAGGTTTTGCCAATTTGGGGAACAATTGTACAGTTTTTAGGGAAAGATCACTGGTATTGGGGGCCTGAATATCAGGAAGTCAGTGCACTTCAGTCAAATTTGCACTAAATACCAGGCAAAAAGTGTGTGTGGGGGGGGGGTCCTGCCTCAAAAACCCAGTTTTCTACAGTCACCATTATTACTGCGTACATAAAAGTTGCAATGCGAATACTTCAGGAAGCATTTATTTCTTTAGTGCTACCCCTAGCACTAAAAGCAAGACAAATAAGTTTAGAAAAAAAGATTTGAGCTTTTTTTTCAGAAAGAAATGTGTTTACCAGTTAAGTGTGCATGGCATTCTGCTACACATGTTGTGTACTGTGTGCCTGGAACAGTGACAGGAGCATGCATTTGCAGCCCTGAGTGTAATTGAGGAATATTGCATGCCATCAGTGACCGAAGACCTATTGCAATTGATCGGATACGTAGGGTATTAGGCATGCATCCCCTAAATGAGCTATTGATTTGGAGCCCACGCTTCCCAGCCACAAACCTGTGCTTCTCTGTTTTGGTACCTTAGCCAGACCCTTTCACATGTATCGTTTTAGGGGTTGGAAGGAGAAACTCTCCTCTGAACAGATTAGAGCTTTGTGATTAAGAGCAGATCAAAAGACTTCTGCGAGCGATAGGCTCACACTGAATGCATGTGATGAGCTCCCTGCGGAGCATGCCTTCATTAGCTGTGATGCTCATTTGCCATTAGCTAAGCTCTAAGGAGGTCCAACCTTATGTTATTGTGATGCAGAATGGGCCTGATGAAGGTGTCTGGTGTTTAAATGTATACTGTGAATCAATATTAGAAATCTGCCAATATTGCAAACATCTACCCACTCTTCTCAACCGTTGCCCCTCCTTGGTTTTACTGTGATCATAACCAGGGCCGGACTGGCTACCGGGCAGTTTGGAATGCTGCTGAGCTGGGGGCTGATTTCATTGATGGGGATCTGCATGTGCTAAACAAAATGAGTTTTGCTTTAATTATTTCGAAGCACACGCAGGACTCCATGCACAAAATCAGCCTCCACAGCGATGAAATCAGCCCCCAGCTCGGCAGCATTCCAAACTGCCCGGTAGTCAGTCCGTCCCTGATCTTAACCATGGGTAACATCTCTTCTGTTTATGGCTTAAACCCAAACACTTTTATTTATTTCATTACAGGCATCGCGCAGAGACATTACCGCGTGATTTGAAAAAAAAATAACTCTTCACCCTATACAACAATATGTTTTTTCCAGCAACAAAAGCTTGGTGCCAGTAAAGATTTTTTTTTTTAAATAGACATGGTCCAACCTCTCAGCAGAGTTACAATTGCAAACCGCACACGAGAATTCTGCTGTAGTTCAAAAACCTCGTGTCCTCATACTGCACATGAAACATTTGCAATGGCTGAGTCTTGTCACCTTAACCTGCATTGCAAAGGCTGGAGACTGCAGTTGCACTTACCGACATCCTTAAAAGAGAAAAGACAGGAAGTTCTCAGGCGATGGACTTTATGAAGGGGTGTCACAACGATACGAGGTTTGATTGGTGAAATTAAATCTAGTCTAAAAATAGTGTTAGTGAAACTTCTAAAGCGAAAGTCATGTTCTATCTGGTTAAAAAAATAGACTGGATAATAGTGGTAATGGTACTGGAAACCATTCAATGCTGCAGGTTTATTGGTGACCAGCACTTACATTATTTTCGAAGGTGAAATTGTAACTTCTTCCTTCCTGCCTTCTAATATATACCACACCAGGCAGGAATGTGCAGGTGGTACTGTGACTGTAGCTGTCTGCATTTTAGGCTGTTCTATGAGCCTAGCAGATTGACGCTGTCAGATCGCGCCAGTATGTCACTTGTTCCCATATTAAAAGTGATGCACCGGTGGCACAAGGGGTTTGTAAATTAGCCCCTCTGTCTCTAACTCAGCTGGTTATGTGTATGTTAATAGTAGGCAGTCTATCCAGAAAGTTTAGGAACCAGCCAAAAATGATGTGGTATCCTATAGCAGCAGAGTTTATATTTCCCTTAATGCTGATCTGAATATTAATATGATTTAAATCATAACGATTTTCATTAATGCAAAATAACACCCTGAAGAAACATAACCTAGACTTTAATGGCAGTTTAATTATCCATACTGCAAAATGCATCCTACCAGGCTATTACATTTTTTTGCAGAACGAGATGTAGCATGGAAGCTAACACTCTCTAGGTGCTGACTGATATCTGTCTTATGATTTGTCATGCGATAAGCCCTGGGGTTCTGAAATCTATACTTTTCTCATCGAAGTCCATTAGCAGTTCTGTTCTGAATGGTCTTTCATTTTGTCTACAACATATACCAGGTTGCGAAAATGGAAATGTCTCCATCCTGTACACCATGGGGTATTAATAAGGCTGAACACATCTCCTATGCTATTTAACATCTATGAGAAACACCTGGAGTCTATTGGAGTATCCCAGTGAACACCAATCTATGTATGGAAATTATTCAGCATTACCTGAGGTTAGCTGCCCATGGTTAGATAAGCAATATGGAGCATCACCTTGACAGCCCAAAAAAGGGGACGGGCCCGCCACTCTTAAAGAAATCCAGCGAATGACAATTTATTTTTAATTTTCACTAATGTGAATCCCCTCTACTGATATGGACAGAGTTAAAAAAATTCTCTCCACTGATAGCTTCTCAATTTAGGGGCTGAGAACGATGTCGGTGGGTCTGACACCAATGACCCACTGACATCTGCCCTTGTGGTCTGCCCTCCGCATTACGATGCAGCAGGCGGAGGCATCGAGCGGAGAGCCAGTCCACGGCAATTCCGACATCCTCTAGTCGGAAAGACAGCATAAACCCTAAATAGCGGTGGCCCCACCATCAGGATAATGATGTTGGTTTCCGACAGCCATTCCATATCGACCTTTCCGACATGGAAAGATTTTTGGAAAGAGACATTGCGACCCCTAGCAGGGTCCCCTAGCCCTCCACTATTGGGCCTGTGGGGCACCTATGGTGCCCCCCTAAACATTCCTGCACCATGTGGTGCCTGCCACACAGTGCAGGGATGTTTCAAACATCGATTTCACTATGGCAGCTTGTGCTGAGGACCTGTTCCACCTGCCACACAAGCTGCCATAATGAAATAGATTTTCCGACTGCGCTATGGGTGGTCACATCCACACTGGGATGTCTGAACCCCCAACCTATGTTCGGGCGGTTCCAGATCGATACAGTGTTGCATACGTCTGACATCATAATAAACCCCAAAGTTGCACAGGCTCAGACTGTGGCCATCACCAAAGATTCTCGGTATAAACTTCAACCATACATAGGCACAGTTCGTTAGGCTGCACTCTTTTAGTTGAACTTAATCTACACATTCATAGTTCTCATCCTGACTTTAATCTCTAGACAATGGTGTAACATCAGTGCCATCAGGCATTGATGGAGGTAAGCACTTTTTGCAGGACATTCATCACGGAAAGAATTCAGGTGCCAGAGACTATGACTACATTAACCCCTTGAATTTTCTCTGGCTTCCCTAAGAGGAAATTTAACTGAATATGTATTGCACCTCCTTTAAAACCATTCACATTGGTGAAAGCTGCTACTCAAATCATAAATCCTCATTTTCAGGAGGCACCTAGAACCACAAACAGCAAGTCAACCTTGGACTAAATCCCATTTAACAATACATCTCTTGATTTGACTGCAGTGCCTGGTTCCCACTTTTAAATTAAACTTGCACAACAATCAATCTGGAGATTTTTTCAAGAAAACCCTTAATAGCCATCTTTTCAGAACCCACCATATGAGAGAATAGCCCTCCCTATGTTTCTTCTCCTCTCCCTTTGGACACTCCAATTTGATTCCTTGTTACTCCAGCGGTCTTTGTTACATGTTTCAGACACAACGCCCAGCTTTAAGTGTTTGTTTCTGAAAAACAGAGATTGCCAAGTTGGTTGACATCATACTGGCCAGTATTCATTTGTAATGAAAGTGCTTCCGCTATATCACCACAATACCTGCTGAGGTCTAAATAACAGCCTACTTGTGGGTAAAAATCGTTAGCGGTTCATTGCATGTGGCATAATTGACAGATTTTAGAACTCCGTAGGTTGTCCGTCAGGGTCAGGAGACATTATGGCCTTCTCTCCCCTGATGAAGGTCCGCCCTATATATTGTTAGACCCTTCCCTGCCTAAGAGTAATCAGTTAATCAAGTATTCAGGTTTTTTTGCAAATAACTTTATGTTTGAAAGCTTGAATTAGCATCTCTCTTTCACAGGTATGCAAGTTCCAATGTTTCCTGCACAGCAACGTTATCCTACACAGTTCCGGCAGACTTAGTGTTTCTTCAAAGAAATTGCATCTTTTAAGAATAGTGTTGAAATGATTTCATTTTGCTGTGACCCTAGTTCAATGCAGATAGAAATTGATGAAAGTTCTCAACTACATAAGGCATAAAAAACAATGATGTCCTAGGGTCTGTTTAAGTTTGGAGGATATGAGCCAACAACAAACAGAACTGGATGTCCTTTCAGTCCTATTTTGGGCTCTTAGACATCTATATGCTCCAAACAGGGTGAACAGAACATTTTCTCCTTTTTGGTACATGTTTCTCATCCAGCAAATTCTAAACCAGTCCATAGCCACCTCTTATCCCCAGTACTACAGATGTGTGAGCAGAAAAGAAGGACTTTTAGATCTTTGATCAGGATGCTTTCAGAATTTTGGACATTTTTGAAAATATATCCAATACCGGTAGAAGTAGCATTTTAACGTTAGTTTAAATATAGCTATCTGGAAACATTTACCAATTTGTTCAACAGGCCTACTAGTGGCTCCTTAATACACCTCATGACTAAAGATGATCAGAGATCTCTCTATTAAGGATCCTTCCCATGGAAATAACTTTCCTCTACCTACCAGTTTGTCGTCCAATTTAACAGCCTTTAGCATATCTGTAAGCATGTCTTTATTTTAAGTAATGCACTTCAACAGCATTTAGACCCACACTGATATACACAAAAGTTGTTATAAATGCTAATTATTCAAAATGTTGATCAAATGTTAAATATGATAAAATGAGACCCATCGAAAGATGGAGAAACGAATTGCAAATTGTGCCATTTGCTCGACAAGACAGCTGTCGCCAGGCAATTATGTGAGCATCACTAAAGAAGGACTTTGCCTGCTCCCTCATGTTAGGAGCCAGCAGAACATGTTTTGATTGAGCAGAAGTTGTGTCCTTCCACAAAACAAGTTCTTGCTCTCCGCACAGCTGTGGTCATTTACTGTACTTTATGCTGCTGCCTGAGCTTGAATTTTCAGGTGCACACATGACAATGTAATGTCATAAATGTGTCTTTGATAACTAAATAATTTATAGAGTTTTTGTCTTGGAGTAGTGCAGATTTGAGGAGGGCAGTGATTAACCTACATGGATGTTTAGGTCTGGCTTGACAGTGCAACTCTCACCTGTCCTTTTAACTTACAACAATATTATTATACAGTTCTTTGCTTTCCACACAAATATGTGTCTTTTCCATGCTATGTACTGACAATACTTCACATTACCATACAACATTCCTTTAAAGGCAGACCTATTGGCATTGCCAATGCTTGTTTTGTGCTGTTGTGTTGAATTCCAGCGTTTATGTAGTAATAACTCCAAAGCCTCTAAGTGAGTCTTCATCAGCACACATTTTCAAAGTAAAATATAAGCATGATGACAGAAGAGCATAAATATTAATGTTGAGATGAGTTCACAAACAAATGAAAGTTTACATAGTCTGTACAAGGGGTTAGACTTGAATCAGAGGCTGATTGGTTTTACACAACTAACACATCAGTATGTTTCTTAGCCATTTCAGGTCTGAGAAGGTAAAGCGATGCTTGCAAATAGACATCATTCATTTTGAAATGTGTTTCCACTGGCAAATGATAATTAGCACACACATTTTGATGTTCATGTACATGTGACTCAAATGTCACCTGCAGCCTAGGCCACCAAACGCCGATTTTAATTATTTTAAAAGTTCCCTCGAGTCAGTAGGACGGATATTGGCAGCTAGTTTGCCACAATAACAAATTGCTTTTTCATATTACTCCTTCAGCCTCAGAATGCAGAACAAACGTGATGCTATTCTCACTTTTTTCCGTGTTTAAAAAATATGATAATACTAAGAACCATTGATTGAAGTTTTCGGCCACTAGTAAATTCTGACTAGTATTGTAGGAGAATATTGCATTTTAGATATTAGAGGGTTTTTTTTAGAACTGCATCTATAGCCTTATGTTTAGTTCAGAGCGATGAACCAGACTGGAAAACTGCAGTTTGATGAATGGAAAGAGGAACATTAGAGTCCATTTGGATAAGGAGAGAATCTTTGTAGTCTGCTCTTCACTCTCCCCTGATTGAAAATTAGTTAGATTGAGAGCTACTTTCATTGGATCACTTTTAAGGAATTTGCTGAAGCACATATGTTGTGCTCAAATCTCATGCCAGTTTTAAAAGTGCTCTACGGTCCGGGACATGGTATTCTCGGGGACCTACTTTAGGTTTCAGACTCTTCAAAGATTTCTTGGTAATTGGCTGGGTTGATGCTGATGTTGGGCTGCCCAACCTCAGCTGGCATTAAATCATTGCATTGGCTTCCAGTACAGCAGTGTGTTGATTTTAAGGCCTTGTGCCTGGTTCATGAGGCACTCTATGGAGGGGGTGCCGATGAAGTCTCTAAATTATTCACGCTCTATGTTCCCTCACGTCTTCTCAGATCTACTAATCTAGGGCTTCTTAAGACTTTCAGGGTTAAACGGGCCAGATGGGGAGGTAGGACGCTATCCAATGGGGCAGCACACCTGTGGAATAGACTACTTCTGGATATGAGCTTCCAACCAGATATGAGTCTGTTTAGGAAGAATTTGAAGATGCTGCTTTTCGTAACTTAGGCTGGCATAAGCTACGGTTTGGATTTGGTTTCACACACACTAGCGCCAAGGCGCCACGGCAATCGAGCGCTTTATAAACTTTCTATCCTATCCTATCCTATCCTATCCTGAACAAACGTTTCTCGTTAAGCATAGCGTAGTGCCAGATTCCACATGCATATAGGAGATTTACTCTATTAAGTTTTCAGAATGGTACAGAGAACATTACGAAGCCAATAGCATGATTTCAGGGTGGATTTCAAATGGTAGCACTTACGAAGATTTAAGCACATACGACCTGGTTATTAAGCTGGTGTGGCTCACTGGTTAGAGGCAGCAGACCCGTAAGCAGAGAACGGCCTGGGAACAGGGTTCAATTCCCGACGCGGCAGGGTCGTGGACCAGGGTCAAACGGACTCGATAATTCTCGCCTCGATGCCACTCTAACCAGGGAACTCACTCAGCAACTCTGGGCATTAAGCTTGCCTCATCTCTACAACGGCCCCCCACAGACGCCGGGGATGCCTGGTTTCACCTTGGAGATACCCAGAAAGGGACCATCTCACAGGGAAAACCAGGACGGGTTCCCCAGCGGTCTTCAGCGCCAGGATACTCCTTGGAGTCACAGTGCGCTTTACAAGTACACCCACATATACATTTACAAGCCTTTGTAACCTGCCATAGGTTTCTTGAGTAGTCCAATGTAGATGCTACTACAGTAATCAAGTCATACCATAAGCTGGGCTTTTGCCGTCTCCACTTGGTAATTTGCATTAGAGGGAGGGGTTTTTAGAGTAGGGTGAAATGTAGGATGACACAATTAGCCATGCATTTTCTTGGGAGCAGCTGAAAGTTCGGAGTTAAAAAGTAACCCCAGGTTCCTTACTTTCTACAGAATTGATGGAAAGGTTCAATAGCCTAAAGGCCAGTTGAAAAGTAGTAAGATAAACTTCGATTCTCCAAATAAAAGGTGCCTGCTCAAAGGAAAGATATTGTTGGTTACATTTTTAGATATATTGTCCAACAAAAACTGCATTGCGTGACACATGAAGTTCTCCAAGTACAGCTCAAGAGCGACTTCTAGAGGGTTTATGAGGATGTTGCTCAATGGAGACAAAAAGATGATCCATGGAGAGCGCCATAAGACACTGAGCATGTGGAAAACTCTACTGACCCAATCGTGTTTTTTAACTGCGGTTGATAAAAAATTATTTGATCGAAAGAAGAACAGTTTCAGGTACACTCACTCATTGTTCTTGTCTTTTCAACAATATTACAGTGTTCAGCTGATAAGGGGATCAAGAGTGGGTTTCGTGTCCTCATTCACGGACAGAAGAGCCTCTTCCTTAATGTTAACTAAAGTGAATTTATGGCTCTTCGAAATCCTGAATCCTGACTAATGGTTCTGAAGAAGGTGGGTTAGCGCCACATTCTGTTGTTTTTGTCTCTTCACCTTCCTTTCCATGAGATTTCCTAGGGAAGTAGAAATGGAGAGCAGAGGAGAGTTCACAAATGTCTTCAAGTCTGCAGGTATTTTCTTCAGGATAGAGTGGTGAACAATTCCATAAGGGAGGGAGTCCAAATCATGCTTGTTTCTATAGCTCAGACAGGAGACTAGCTCAGACACATGCTAAGTATAAGATTTAAAAGGGGTCATATGTTGGCATATTTATTTGTTTATTTATATTCTTATATAGCGCAGGACTCAACTCCCTGAGGGGTATCTCCGCGCTTGCGCTTTTACCAAAAAAGCCTAACCATGATCATAGACTGTGAGGGAATCAATATTTTAATATTTTAAAAGGCCGAAGATAAATATGTTTTTAGAGTCTTCCTAAAAGACTGAAGGTTGGTGATTTGTTTCAGAGTAGGGGGGAGTGAGTTCCATAAGATGGGGCCTTTGTAAGAGAGTGCTCGACCTCCCTGCCTAGCTTTTCTAATCCTTGGAACCTGGAGCAGTTGCTGACTACTGGAGCGCAAAGTGCGTCCAGGACTGTAAGGGTTGAATTTTTCATTCAGATATTTGGGTCCAGTGCCAAACAGACACTTATGTATTGTGCAGCAAATTTTGAATTTTACACTTTGCCTAACCGGCAAGCAGTGAAGTTTGTCCAGGAGGGGACGTGAAGCAGTCCTTGGCTGAGCATTGAGAACAAGTCTCTCTGCAGTATTCTGGACCACTTGTAATCTTTGTAGTTGTTCCTCATTGGCCGAGATGAACAAGCCATTACAGTAGACCAGCCTACTGATTACCAACGTCTGGACAAGTATTTTCCCGTAGTTATCAGGTAGGAATGGAAAGACACGTTGTAGCAGTCCGATGACACGGAAACAAGATCCTGCGACTTGATTTGTATGTTCTTTAAACAAAAGTGCCTTATCGAGCCGCACACCGAGATTTTTTACGGTCTGTTTGGGACTTGGTGCTGGTCCCAAATCCAGGGGCCACCATTCTGGAGACCACAGAAGCGTAGCCTCCCCGAACTGCATGACCTCCATCTTGCCTACGTTGCACTGGAGGCAGTTTAAGGCCATCCAGTCCGATATTGCCTTCATTCCATTTGCAAAGGATTTTTGTATTTTGGGCGTGAGGGTCTGAAAGGGGAATAAAAGCTGAGTGTCGTCAGCATACGACACCGAGGTGAACCCATGTGCTCTTACAATGTCTGCCAAGGGGGCCACATACACATTGAAGAGTGTGGGCCTTGGACATGAGCCCTGTGGCACTCCCTTGGTGAGCTCCCTTGAGATGGAATGATGGGAGCCCAATCTGACTCCTTGTAAGCGGCCCAGGAGAAAGACATGCAATAACATACTGTAGTGCATGCAAACAATTTCCTACCCATTCCATCCTTCTGTCCTTTTCCCCTTCCTTCAAAATTCTCATTCTGGTTAAAAGAACTGACACTGGTTAAAAATATGTTCACAGCAATTGCCCTCAGCAGTAGCTCACAGAGTTTAAGAAACCACCTTTTCAATTCGGTTGTATGGCCCTACTAAAAAAGCTGAAGGGATAGAAGACATACAAAAAAACATACTACTGTGCCGTGAGCTGCAGAAGCAACTTTAGATCCTACCTTATAGAATGAATGTGGTAATTTCAACAACAGATCCATTTTCTCCTATTTATTTGGAGTCATAGCTGTCACATGGCTGATTCCCAGAATTTGAGTTTTTTTGCCTGTATACATTTATCCAACATGCCTTATCTATTAAATAATGAAATTGCAATTTCTTCTGGTGTTATGTATCCCTGTTTGAAGGAAGGAGATGCTCTGTCGAACAATTTACGAAAAAGAATCTTTGGTGCTGTGAACACAAGCGTGGTTTCATTGTGCCTGAAAGAAATAACTTCTTCTGCAGAGGATAGATGTGATCTCCTTTTTTAAATCAATTTCCCTGTTATATCCAATCTATTTTGCGTCAGATCTCTGACATACTTAGATCTAACGGAACTTGATTTTCTTAACTGTGTACAATTTTATAGTATTCTAATAGTTTTGAGAACGAAAATTCTATGTTTCTATGCTAATATATACAACTCTTGTTACATGTAAGTATGTTTTGGACCCACAAGTTTATAAGAGGTGTAGAACCATACATAAGGTCTTTCTTTAGGGTTCTCTGATAATTATCAGCAACAAAATGTTTGCCAAAAAAATATTGTGCAAAAACAACAATTTATGGACAGAATGCAGAACAATGTCATATGTTCCCCCAGTACTGAGATCTGGGCCTAAATCTGTTGTTTTTCTGCTCACCATGCCATTCCAGTTTTGACCCAGCCATATGCAAATCAGTCTTGACCCTGCGCCCAATGGGAACAGTCCAGCCCGACCTGCCAGGCCAGGTCCTCCTTGCTTGGAAACAAGCATCCTAGGACTGGTTTCGGGATTTTAACCCTCATCAGCCAGGATAGCTTGACTTCCATGGCATGGAGAGCACGGGACCTACGTCTGGGCATACCGGTCCCACTCGGGTGACAAATGCAAAAGCAACAATTGATGGACAGAATGCAGAACAATGTCATACATTCACCCCAGTCAGAGATATAGGCCTAAATCCATCGTTTTTTTTGCTCGCCATTCCAGTTTGGACCCAGCCATATGCAAATCAGTCTTGACCTTCCGTCCATCATTTGCTTGCTGTAACACTTTTCGCCCTAAGTTTGATGGGTATGCTCAGACATGGGTCCCTTGCTCACTGTTCCATTGGATTCAAGCTAGCCTGGTGGAAGAAGGGTGACATACCCTGTAATCGGTCCCAGGATGCTTGTTTCCAGTTTATGGACGACCTGGCCTGGCAGTTCAGTCTGGACTGTTCCCATGAGGCACAGGGTCAAGGCTGATTTGCATATGGCTGGGTCCAAACTGGGATGGCGTAGTGGGCAAAAGAACGATGGATTTAACCCAGATCTTTTGACTGGGGGGGGGGGAAATGTTTGCATTGTCAGCATTCCGTCCATCCTTTGTTTGCTGTGACACGTTTCATCCTAAATGGGATGGGTATGACCAGACGCAGGTCTCTTGCTCAATGTGCCACTGGATTCAAGCTAGCCTGGCTGAAAAAGGGTGACATTCCCTGAAACCGGTCCCAGGATGGCTGTTTCGGGTCTAGGGACGACCTGGCCTGCCAGTTCGGTATGGACTCTTCCTATGAGGCACAGGATCAAGTCTGATTTGCATATGGCTGGGTCCAAACTGGGGTGGCATAGTGGGCAAATGAACGATGGATTTAACCCAGATCTTTTGACTTGGGGAGAATGTTTGCATTGTCAGCATTCCGTCCATATCCTTTGTGTGCTGTAACACTTTTTGCCCCAAATAGGATGGGTATGCCCAGACGTGGGTCCCTTGCTCACTGTGCCACTGGATTCAAGCTTGTCTGGCTGAAGAAGGGTGACATACCCTGAAACCGGTTCCAAGGTAGTTGGTTCCGGTCCAGGGAGGACATGGTCTGGCAGTTCAGTCTGTACTGTTCCCATGAGGCACAGTGTCAAGACTGATTTGCATATAGCTGGGTCCAAACTGGGGTGGCGTAGTGGGCAAACAAGCGATAGATTTAACCCAGAACTTTTGACTAGGGGAGAATGTTTGCATTGTCAGCATTCCATCCATCATTTGTTTGCTGAAAAGTATAGTGGACACAAGTATTATCTTTATGTAATTTGTACACCAATTAAAAAATATTTGTAATGAAAATATAGAATACCACCATATCATCTAAAATAGGTTAGGATGTCGAATTTTAACTAACATGCACTATAAAATATATATTACCTTTAAAAATAATATTGCATTCAAATATATACGTTTTACACACATTTGATTAAAAATGTGTAATTTCTAAACATAAAATAAAACATATATACTTTAAAATAATTAGAAAAATAAACATTATAATCAAAAACATAAAATTAGTTCTATATAAGTAACACAAATATTTCCAAAAATAAACGATAATAACAAACACTACATATTAAAAAAAAGGATACAATAACAACACAAAAAATAATTTTAGAAAACTGCACAGAATTTTTTTGCCAAAGGTATTAAACAGATGAAGGACTTTCACACAGATGTGATTGTTGTTTGGGCTTGTCCAAACATGCTGCATGAGACTAGGCACACTTCCCACACTCGCCAACAACATACACATGGTCTAGAAGATAGAGAACAACAGGAAGAGCCACACAGACAAACACACGCATCCACATATTGACGAACTGCTGGAAAGCCCAGAGGACACAGCACTTTGGTGGAGGGAACCACCCAAGGGTAGCATTCACAAATTGTAGATCCTCTACGTATACAAACCAGCACACACACACGCACAAGATGATATATACATATGTGCAACCATAACCCTATTACTCAATGAACATGGAATCATGTTAGAAGTAACATCATTGCATCCATCTTTCTCTTCAGAGCACTCCCTGTTGAGACTACCCACAACACGTAGACGCAGGGACCATACTCAAATGGTTTAGGAAATGGTTGCATTAGCCACATGCCATCCATGCTCACAGGTTTTCAATACCAACCACATCTATTTGCAGAAGCCTCAATGAGAACTACCACAATGTACAATCTGAACCCTTCAAATTAGGCCAGACAGAGGTCAGAAGAAGACTAAAGCCTTAAAACGAAATGAAATATATTTCTTTCTGTTATTTTCTGTTTCAGAAACAGGGACCGAAAAGAGTTAAGGCCCATACTCTATTTCAAAATTCAGCTTTTATCAGGAAGGAATTATTCAGGTTGCAGTTTCTACCTCAGATCTTCCAGTAACCTCATCAGGGAGTTTGAATGTCCACAACAGACCCTAACACCATCAGTGCTGCAGCAATTCCCCCTCTGTGCTACTTCTGATTTATTCTCATTGTTCATGACGAGCTCAGCTCATCATGAGCACACGACCAGTGTACTGCATGACGAGCTGAGCTCGTCATGAGCATCGAAGGGGTTAAGGATAGGTGCGTCATTGCCTAATAGCTCAAATAATTAAATATTGCACAGATTTGTGGTGGATGACATTTGTTACCATTTCTTACATTTGGTCTCCAATCAGTTAATTGAACATATTTGGTGTGCACGTGTCTATATATTGTTACTATAATTGTATTTTTATAGTGCATGCTAGCCCTGACTAGGTGTAAAAGTGCTTTACAGGGAGTAGCACTATGCTCCAGAACCCCAAGGTAGATGTAGTTTGATGAATTAATGAAAATGTTTTGCTTCTTTTCCTTTGTAGGTTAGTTGGTCGGTTTGAGCTATTAACAGCTCTTGCATATACTCACTCTGGTTTTATGGTAGAACGAGGTTAGTAGAAGTCGATTAATAGAGAAAAGATGTGAATTGTTGGTGGGAATGGGTAATGTGACCATGTTAGTTGGATGAGGAGAGGATTGAGGGAGGTCCTGCAAAGGCTTTCCTTACAAAGCTGTAACTATGTAGATGACGTGCACCTTATATCTACAAACTTATTTATGTACTTCCTTTTCCCACTCTGTGTTCGTTATTTTATTTATGTCCTCCCTTCCATCCTATTATTTATTATTTAAAATCTTTATTTCGGCAAAAATAGCCATAAAAGACACATGAATATACATACACGAATTTAAAAAAAATTGAATTCCATTTAACAATTCATAAAGAACATGCATAAGCTTTTTCCTAAAAAAGGGTCACCCAAAAAATATTTCATTTAGCACGATTCAATTTAGCAGCAGAAATGCACACAGAGTATACCTCTTTGGACAATCTATCATAATTTTCAAAGCATTTGACCCAATTTTTTTCGAATAAAGAAAACTGAAGTTAAAAACCTGCTAATACTGAACACAATGAACTGATCAGAATTTGTTTTGACAATCCTATATGCAATATGACAACTTCTAGTTCCTAGGAGAGCACACATGGGTTTTAACCATTTTTTCCGTGCTTTTGTGTAAGCGTTGCATACAAAAAGCATGTGAATTTCATTCTCCAAACAGGAAGCAGAGCACATAGGACATATTCTGTTATAGACAGTTGTACATTCAGCATTTTTCTTTGACCATCGTTCAAGGTTAGAAGTTAACATAAGAGTCCCGTATCTGAATTTCAGGTAAAGGGTCTTAGCCACAGGAGGCTCAATTTCGTCCAGAAATGTTTCAAAACAAGGTTCAGCTTTAAACAATAAAAATTTGTTGATTAAAGTACCAGTTCTACTCTCGTATACAACCTTGTTATTCATATAGGACCAAAAAACTCTCTTCACCACGGTTTTTGCAGATGGTGGCAAGTTCTCCGGGTGTTCCCAAAAGGAATGCAACCCCAGCAGTCTAAACCATTTTTGTATGTGCCCATACCATGGGATGGAATTAAAAGTGTCGAGGTTTAGTACCTCTTGGAGACAGTTCCTATAGTCCAACAATTCTGGGGTGGACCAAACTCTAATCCAGAACATCAAGGGTCTTAGAATTGTAAAATGATCAGTTCGTTTAAAATTTAGGTCAAATTGGAGTGGGATTAGGGGGGTGCTAGTAGGAACTCTTACAATAGATCTCATGAATTTATTATCCAATCCTTGGAAACACTCTCTGGCCCAGGGACCCCATATTTCAGCCCCGTATAGAGTGGCAGATTGGATTTTAAATTTGAAGAGTTCAAGAGCAGGTGTTGCACTCTTGCTTACACTGGCATTCAATTTACTCATAATGGGTTTTACGTTTTGAGCATATACCACCCTACTCTTCTCAAGTTGGGCCTTCCATGTTAACTTTGAGTCAATTACCACCCCCAAGTAAGAAAAGTTATCAACGACCCCAAGAGTTTGTCCATTAAGAGTTAAAATCCCTCTATCTGGTCTGCTAGGATTTAATGCCATACATTTAGTTTTGTTAGTGTTTATTTCCAGGCCTTTTTTTTCACAGTAACCACTGAATGAGTTTAAGAGTATCTGGAGGCCCCTCTTAGTCTGGGAGATGAGGATGGTATCATCTGCGAAGAGCAACGCAGGTACTCTCTCTCCATTCAGCTGAGGTGAATCGTTGTTACAGGCATTTAGATGTTCAGGAACATCATTAACAAATATGGAAAATAGAGTGGGGGCCAGGACACAACCCTGGCGAACTCCGCGCTCGATTGGAATATCGCGGGACAGTTCGCCATTTGGTCCCCATCTAATGTTGGCGTGGTTTCTAGCATGTAACTCAATTATCTGGCTTAACAGGCACCCTGGCATCCCGGCTTTGTTTAAGGAACTCCAGAGCAGTTTTCTAGGAACAAGATCAAATGCAGCTCTAAGGTCAACAAATGCTACATACAAATGACCCTTCCTAACATGTACGTACTTCCAGTAAATACAGCAGAATCTGAAGACCTGGTCTAGTGTACTGGTCTTAGACCTAAAGCCTGCCTGAAATTTAGTGAATATTTTTGACTCCTCCAGCCAATCATTCATTCTAAATAATAAGTGTTTGGCATAGAGTTTCTGCAGGGTGTCCATTAAGCTAATGGGTCTATAATTAGAGGGATCAGATTTACTACCCTTTTTAAAAATTAGCACAACTTCTGCTGCACGCCAGCTTTCAGGAAAGGAGCAATCAATAGATAAAACATTAAATAAATAATTGATATAAGGAGCCCAGACTTCGATTGCATGTTTGTAAAGGTCGCCAGGTATTTTGTCCGGACCGGGGGCTTTACTGCTTTTTAGGTCGTTAATTGCCTTCGTGGTTTCTTCCAAGGTGAAATCAAGGCATTCAGGGGGTGGAGGTGACCAAGTGTCCTCAGCAGCAGCACTGTCATATTGTTTGTACAGGGATGTGAAGTGGTTTACCCATGTTAGTTCATCCAAGAAAGTGTCATTAACTGCTCTTCCCGCATGCCCCCCATTGGCAACCAACCTCCAAAAACCAACATTGTCGTTTGTTTTGGCAGCAGCCAGCATATCTGCCCAAAGAAGCTCTTCCCATGCTTTTTTGGAATCCTTTAAGACGTGCTTGTATTCTTCCCTTGCAAGTTTGACATCCAATTTAGAGCCCTCTTTTATTGCAGTTAGAAGACTCCTTTTGGCCATCTTACACGAGCGATTAAACCAAAGCTTCCCATGGCAGCCCATCCTTATATTTTGCTGGTTCTTCTTTGGCATTTTAGACATGTGAATCTTGAGTTTGTCAAAGAAGGTTTTGTGCAATTCAACAAAATGTGCATAGTTCTCAGATAGGGGGGAAGTGCCAGCTATGGGGCTAAAGGTTGAATCAAAGAGAGAATAAACAGCTGCAAGAGTTGTGCCATCTGATAGTAGATGCGGCCATTTCAGAGCACGTCTATTATTATTAACGTGAACAGATTCGCATGGAGCATCTGCAACTTCAGTGGGCATAGAGTCACTAAACATACGTGCTTCAATGTGCAGTTCCAGGGGAAAATGGTCACTCTCAACCCTGTTAGATACTCTGAAGTCCATCATAAAGTGCCAAATGCTTAGTGATACAAGAATAAAATCAAGCCTACTTACAGATTTTACAAAGGTTGGTTGTTTGGATAGGTCAGATGGAAGGCGGCCATTGCAAGCTCGTAAACCATGTTCAACTGTTAGCCTTAGAATTTGGACGGCTAACGTAGTGCACTTGACGTGTATAGCAGTCTCGAGCTGGGGGATGTTATAGGCATGATCTTCATCCTCAAGAGCCTCAGTAATGCCAAGAATCGGTTCATAATTACAATTCAGGTCACCCCCCAGTATTACTGGAACATCACCGACTACTGTTTTAAGGAATGAATCCAAAATTTCCAGCGTGGGTGAAACCCTAAAGTGACCTATGGGTCTATTGTAAATGTTAATAATATAGTATCGGTGCCCCATTGCAGTAGTGATCTTTAAGGCTAGTATATCCGGAGTTCCTGTATCTATGCTTTCAGCTTTTATAGATAGTGTGATTTTAGTCCAGATGATAAGACCCCCCGCAGGTCTTCCCCTCTCTGACTGGGTTGCCACTTTATCGAAAGTTTTAAAACCCATCCTATGTGGGGTTTCCATGGCCCATGTTTCCTGCAAGAGGCAGATTTCACTAGAGTCAATGTAATCCGCCCAATCAGGGTCCTTCAAGTTTTTTCCAACCCCAGCAATATTCCAGGATAAAAATTTCAGTTCAGGAATTAATGGTTTATTAGAAGGGTCACAGTTAGCTGTGGACACTACTAGGGATGGTGTAGCAGTAGTAGTTAAGTGTGTATTATTTATTTTGTTCTCAACGTTGGATTCCACTGCCCTTTTTGTGCGAGTAGGAGTTTCACCATGACGTTCCATAGGCATGACTGAGGTTCCTTCAGAACTAATTTGGTTATGAGGATTAATTATCCCCGATCTATGAAGATCCTGCCCCACTCCCAATGTGCAATACAAGTCATAGAGCATAGGAATACAGTTAGGCATGGTTTCCAGTCAGTCCACCGCGTCCAAACAGCTAAACCTATTGAACGTTGGGACCCCAGACCACGCATTAAGCTCTGCTTGTCTGGCTGTATTTGGTGCATAACCATGAAACAGATTAGGGGTGTTCCAACCAGGGCCTTGCTTTTGGATTCTGGGAGGAGGGTAAAAAAAAGAAAGGGGTCTAGCTGTAATAGGGAATGTGTCTCCATAAGATTTCCATGCACAGATTTGTTCCGCACTATGCGGTTCCTCAAACGAGACAACTATACAGTCCCCCGGAACTGACTTAGTCATTTGTCCAACCCATGGCACCCTGCGTACCATCAGAATTTTGCTTCTCATGTGATTTGGAATCGGTTTATTTGAATTTAACCAATAAATCACCTTATTTTTTAGTGAAGCAAAATTCTCTTCATTGTGATTTTGTAATTCGGGGACACCAGTGAGGACTATAACAAATGGACTGGCATCTGGTGGCAAATCAATATATCCTCCCCTGAAGTTATTTTTGGGGTACGCTGTCTGATGGTTGTATGAGTCAGTTCTATATGCTTGGGACCTATCGTGCGTGGGTTTCTTAGAGCCCTGATGGGGTCTGGTTATCTCCACTGGCTTCTGGGGAGCAGAAGATGTAGTGGCCAGAGGATTAGTTGTGGAGGCATTTGCTGGCTGTGGTTTATTACTTTGAGCAGTCCCAGAAGGCTGAGATGCAGTGTTGTTTGCCAGTGGCCCATTCAGAACTATAGAAGTAGGTGCTGCTTGGGTGGTGGCTTTCAAGTTAGAATTTTTATTTTTGGCTACCCCTTCTTTTTGTTTTAGAACACTAAATGGATTAGTATTTGGGGTAGCAGCCACTGGTAAAGTTTGAACATGTATGGGCCCGTCATTACCATTGCCATTAAGGCTTATGCTTGCTAACGTAATGACCCTCTTCTCTACCTCAAGTAGTTGATTTTCAATACCAGCTAACCTGACTTCTAATGGCCTCAACAATACTTTAAGCGTTTCCCACACTATTTTCAAAAATTCTTCCCTGTCCCCTTGTGTAGAATACCTGGATGTAGAGATATTCTCACCCTCATCTATTTGGGTATCCGTGCTTTGTACCGGGTTGGACAGCCCTGTATTGTCCGTGCTACATTGGTTAATAGGGGCAGTAGGATCAGTCCCTGCAGTTGTGCTAGTGGTCGGCTGTTCAAGACCCCCCGAGAGAGTTTGATTTGATGCTACCTTGGCCTTCTTTCTAGCATAGACTGAAAGGTTTTTGCGTTTGCGTTTAGGTGGTGGTTTAGCATTATCACAAGTAACATTTGGGCCAGTTCCCTCCAATACTATGACCCCCTGGTTGGATTCAATAGAGGGTTCAGGGGGTAAGATGTTTTCTGGAACTATGCTATCAGTTACATCATTACTGCTTACTTCTAGGATGTCAGCAGAAGCTGCCCCCTCATTGATAGAGTGTATTTCAGCCAAGGCGATTATGGGGACAGGGCCAGTAACGCGCTCTGGCGTTTTAGAGGTTGCAATATGACCCAAGGATGATTTCTTTTTCAGTGCCAGTTCTATTGACAATTTCCTAGCAGACTCCAGCTCTAGGGAAACTCTATGCTGGAGTTTAGTGATCTCGTTGTCTATAGACAGGCTTGTCCGTGTAATAAAATCATCAAGTGTCCCAGTAACCTTTTTGCCGTTTTTTGTGGTTTTGCTTCGTGAGGCTCGAGCAGACATGTTGGAGGATTCTAATGTTGCCCTTAAGAAATTAAAATATAGACAGGTTTTGCTACGTGTTGGATAAACCACAACCAAGGGGGATGGCCCGGTCCGGTCTTATTCGGCCTGAAACGGCCCAGTCTTTGCCCCGTCTTCGCCCACGCTGCGTCCCGCGCTGCGGGAGTGAGGTGAAAATTTGTAGGTGGCGGTTTGGGCGGGTGGGCGGGCCAGCAGGGAGAGCGGACCGGAAGCTCTTCCTTGGTCTCGCAGGGACTTCTGGGAAAAGAAGTCCCTGCACGCTCGCAGCCCCGCTGGTGCCTCGCGCCCCTTACCGCCTTCCTGCTAGCAGCCTCTGGAATCCGCCCTCAAGAATGCTGGAGGTAAGGCTCCCCAGCGAAGCGGCACCCGCGAAGCGGGTGCGGCAAGTCGTTAGCTGGAAGCCTCGAAGCCTCAAATGCCGCCAAAAGTGCGCTGTGCAGACAGAAACCTCTCTCCTTCAAAACGTCTCCTCTGGTGAGTGACTTCCATCCTATTGTAAAGTGCTCTGATATCCTTCGGGATCTTGTTCGCACTATATAAAACTTTATAAAAATAAATAAAATAAAACCTATAAGGTTTGTGGTCAAATTCAACACTTGCAAATGACAGCTGCAAACAAGTACAGAGATGGAACTAGGAGGCCAAGTAAGTGGTGAACATTGCAAGGTACAAAAACTGTGTTGCATAGCATAAGCCAAGTGTTGCCATCTGTGGGCCTCATTTACTATATTTTGATGCAAGGCAGTGCAGCAAGCCTTTCTGCTGCGCTTCTGTGCGTCCAAATAAAAGGGCAGGAATGAGCCATAACTACAAGATACGGCACATCCCTGTCCTTCTCCCCCTGCACCGGCACACAAACAGCAGCCGCATGCCAACGCGGACACTTGTGCTCCATGGTGCAAGTGTGCATGCGTTGCAGGGATTATTGTTGTTGTGCAGGAAGGGACACCTTCCGGCACAAAAACAATTATTGGCGTTTTGCTCCTTCTATGTGTTCTGCAGAATGCAGTGTACAAAGAAAGAGCAAAAAAGAATGAGAAATTAAAATATCTCTCCTTGTTGAGCCACTCCTACACCTCCCCTGGGGCGAGTTGGATTCTGATGAGTTCCCAGGTTTACAACACTTGGTAAATCTGGAAATGTGTAATGTGCCATGGATGCTGTGTGAGAAGACCCACTGCAATACCCATGGAATGCCCCTTCCACGCAGAGTGATGCGTGAAAGGAACCCATTTATGCAAGGCCTTGAAAAGTCGCGCAGGGTGACTGTACGTGGCTTTGTAAATATGGGTAGGCACACTGCACTGCTGTTGCTTCAAACTATGATGCACCGGGTATGCAGTGTGCTTGTAAATAAGCCCCTGTGTGTTTTTGACTAAAACATCCATCCCTAAACAGTACCTGAACCTCCTCTCTTATACACGCACATGAGCAAGGAGGTTGCTTCCTGGTATTAGCAGAGCTGCCAACTAAAACAAAAATGTCATTGCGTGAGGTGGCGAGGCCTTGGAGGGGCAGGGCCTCATGTCGAGAAATAGCTAAGAGGCACTTTTGCCCCCGCCCCTAAACACTCGTCTCTGAAAAAAGAAAAAAAAACGTGGTCGTGCAGGCTCGATGTCTTGGACTGTTTTCACATCCCTTACTGTCCGCAATTTAAAGTCTCTGAAAATAAGCTGGAAATGCACTGTTTTCAGTGGTTTTCCAACTGTCTTCTCCGCCAAATCGTGATGTGATATCATCTCCTCACCGGGTGACCGTGTGAAGGGAGAGGGTATCGTGTGTCACACAGTGGCACCGTGTGAGTTGGCAGGTCCGTATTAGCGAGCAGTTGTAGCAGCCGCTCTGTCATCAGAGCAGCACTGCTGCATACCTGTGGTGGCCGCCAGTCTGCCCTTTGAGTAGACTCTCACAGCGTAACTGGGTGCACGAGCCAACAACCATATTCAGCACAAGATTCAAAACGACAGAAAAGTGCCACAGTACACAACAGGGCGAGCTGTCAATACGCGCAGCCAATTTAAAGCCTCCGTGCCTTTTTACCCACCAGCACAGCTTCTCGGGGGCGCCTCTTCCTTGGAAGTCCAAAGGTCCTAGCTGGGAAAATACCGCCGTTAGGACCCGGCCTAAGGGAGCGGAAGACATGGATACTCTGCCCAGCTGCGGGCATGCCAGAGATTCCCCGGGACCCTCGTGTCGTCTTCCGTCCCTTGGAATAGCCCGGCCGCATTGTGATTTGTCACCCAGCGTCAGGGACCGGAATCCGCGGGACTTCGTTGTCAGGCGATGGTTTACAGCCTACACCCCAAGCCCCAGCTGAAGGCTATATAACGAATGCTCGAATTCCAATGTATGCGGTTTATTGAAAATCGAACGTGACACGCCATGAGAAACATGTCAGGGAAGCATGTCCGAGCTGAGCTGCCCCGCATATTTCCTCAAACGAGCCTTGCTAAATTAAACGTTGCAGAAAATTTGACCCATCTGAACATAGTGGCGATTCATTAACTATTTAATCCTAAAATTAAACGTTATTGTTCTCCAAATCTGTTCCCTAATTATGCTACCGATTAAGCTGGCTGTTCAGATATTTTGTGCACCTTTACATATACTACAATCAGCTCCCGTCCGACCAAGAATACCACATAGGGTCTCAAAAGCAGGCCCAGGTTTTGTAGCTCTGTGCATAACCCAAGTGTACAACACACCGAGCTTGACAGCCACCCAGCTTCCAGCTACCACGCAAAGGTGCGTGCAAGTGACCAATAAGGTTCTCCCAAGCAAAGCAGGGATGCTAGTCTTTTAGCAGGAAGCATACGCGCACAGTAGACTGTTTGCAAAAGAGTCCGAGAATTACAGTACATTTACTGAGTTGGGTATCACTCACTCCGAATTAAAATCTCCTTGCTAATATTTAGTAAGTTTGAGACAACCGCTTTTTAAAATATTTATATAGCAGGACAGGTGGATTCTTCAAGCTGTAGGTCAATCTCTGATACTGTGGAATTTGGCACTCAAGGTCATTTAAGCTCTGAACTGGTAGAAATCCGTCCACTCACCTAAACTGCACGTAGCCCACTCTTTTAGCCTACGCTCTCAACATTTCCCTTAGCACACTCTCTCAACCTACTCCCTTCTCCTGAATTTAGCCAGCTATTTTAGCTCACACCCTTAGCCTGCACTTAACTCACCTTTGTTTGTATTTCGGACGCCCTCTTACCGTATGCTAAGCTCACTCGTTTAGCAAGCACATAGCCCACTCTCTCAGCCCGCTTTGCCTTAACTTGCATTTAGCACACACTTTCCTAGCGTACTCCCTTCGCCTGTATTTACTACACTCTCTTAAGCTACTCCCTTCATCTTCACTTCGCACACACTCCTTTTTTGTAAAAACATATTTTATTAAGGTGAAGGTGATGCATTAAAGGGCATACAAAGTTGAGACTATAGAATATAGCATTGTTAGTATAAGAGAACAGTAAGGACATCTTTAGGATCTTGGTGGCCCTGGGTCAAAGTATTTTGGGAGCCCCTGTTTGGAACAGCTTGGAATTTATGATCCAGTTTCAGTTCTTTCATGCCCTCTTCGGCTAGGTCATTGGCAGTGCACAGGCACACGCCTCAAAATTCTAAATGTGTTTACATCTAATGTTCAGGGATAGTGATGGGTGTTTTTAATATTGTAACACAGCATCAGATCACTAATATTAATGCAAATATCTCTGTGACCCACTCTCATTTGTCATATATGAGGTTCTGTTTTTATCTAAAATAAACTTTTTTATGGGTGTTGCATGCAACTTAAACACTACATTTCTCTGAAAAATGCATTTATTACAATCTTACACATCACCCACATTAAAAATAAATTAAATGAAAACAGTTGTGAAAACAATCTGCCTAAGAATTATTCAAGATCATCAGGTCCGGACTCTGCAGAACAGAGCTGGCTTTTTCACGGGACCCGGAAATGCTGGGGTCCTGGGCCAGAGCCCACTTTACCATTGCCGTAAACTTCTCTGGAGTACAGGAATACACAATAAAACACAATACAGTTATCGTCCGATCTCCATCAATAGCCATGTTCCCAACACCCAGTTTTACTAATGTAAGGTTGTCCTATCATACAATACAGTTGTGTTGTTTCACAATTATATCATGAAGTCAGGTGGGGGATTATAGGCATGAACCATCTAAGCGAGGAGAAAAATCAGGACCCAGAGAACAATCTAAAACTGGGGCCTGGTCTTAGGGGGTATCATAGCTCAGGGGTCCAAGGGGGGTGGGGGGTGCAGCACAGCAAGGACCCACCCTGCCATTCTGGCATGCGGTGCAGGGGAGTTCCTGTGGGAGGAGGCAGGACAGGGGGAGTGGTGGGCCCCGAAAAGAGTAGGCTAATCGTCCACGGAGGACTCTTCCTCCAAAAGCAGGAGCAGATGACCATCGTCATTTATTCTGGGACAGTCTCGAAGTACCAGATCCCATGCTTGTGGTGTTCTTGGCTGCGCAACCCATTTTGTCCTTCGGTCCTCAGTAGCCGTCCCTCACATATGAAGAGTTCACTGCTTCATCCCTGGAGCGTGAGACCTTTGGGTTATTTCCAATAAGTGTTATCTGGTGCCATGCCAGCACTAGAGCTAGGTTTGCAAACCTTGAAGAGATCAAGTTGGTTTTAGACATGGGAAACATGCCCTTGGGGCGACAGGACCGCGCTATATAAGTACCCCTACAATACAATACAATAAAAAGTGGCCCAGAAGGCAGACCTTCAGAAATTGTGCCATACTACGCCCTGTAGCTATAATAGTATAGTGATTCACTGTTTCCTAGTAATGTGTCAGGCTGGTGCCGGCCCAGACCATATTATAGAAATCCACTCCTTTCTCCAAACATCTGAGGCAGGTTGCATGAACCCCTGGGTCCTAAGATGAATACGTTTTGGGGTTACGTACACCCTATGGAGGAAGTAAACCTGAACCAGATGAAACCAGGCATTGCGTGATGTGTTTGAGGTGCACTTTAAAATGTGTTGCCAGTCCACATATGTGACGTCATGTGCTGCAGTGATGGCCCATTTCTCTAGTAGTGCAGGTAGTGAATTTGGCATGTGTAAGTAACTAAATAAATGTGTCGACTGTGCACAAGCGTAGTTGAAAGTGAACGTGTAACCTTTGTAGCGTGCCACGGAGGTATCACCTCGTCGTCCTGGAGGTGTTTGAAAGGAAAATAATCACAAAAGTGCGTCCCTTAAAGATTTAAGAGGACACACTCTGGGCACAACTGGTTCAAAAATCGCAACTGCGATATTCCAATGTTGAAATGTCTTCAAGTTAATGAAAATAAACGTAGATAAACTTAGTGGTGATTTGAATTAATTTAATTCATTAATTTATCCATGATTTCGTTTTAATGTTGTTGATCACATTAAAGTTAACTTCATCAAAGATTCAAAGCGGTCCCAATTCATTTCATGTAAGTAAAGCATTATAAAGGAGTATGATTGCATGGGACTGGCCACAGGTTGTACAAGTTAGCCCAAGCGCTACATTTGTGGTCGATTCCTTTCCATCCTCCCCCTACGGCCCAAATAGACATTTTGCCAGGGCCCCATATAGTAAGAAGCTGGAGGGGGATAGGTAGTATTTGCCAACCATGTCACCAAAGACTCGAGGTCTCCCTTCTGACTACCAGTCTCCCATTGTGTGTATGCCCTCCGTCTCCCACTCCCTGACCTTGGCCCAATTACCCATATGTGGGCTCGGCATTAATGTCGATAACTGAAGGTTTTCGCAAAACGGACCTCTGTTTCTCTCCGCTGCTGTGCCCTTAGCCAGACATACTGCAATGTATCCACAAGCAATCCACTGCTCCCTTCAAGCAAGCATAAGGGCATACCAATATGGACAGCAATGTGGTGCTTGCTGGTTCTACGCCTCCGCTTCCTGGCTTAGGCGTGGTTGGTTGAGGTGTGGGGCGCGGGGGCTCCAGGTTCCTGGCTTTGTTTCTCCCGTCCCTTGGGGGGCGCCTGGTCCTTGTTAGGCTTCCTGGTGTCCTTTCTGGTGCTCTCTGGGGCACTCTGCCTGCGCCTCGGTGGTTCGTGCTGCCTTGGCTGTGGCTGTTCTGTTCTCCTTTGCTCCGGCCTGGGGCTTCGGGTGTTGTCCCGGGGCCTTCTTTGTGCTTGGTTGCTTCTAGGGTCTGACTGCTTCTGTTCTTCGTGGCTCCTGTCCTGGCTCTCCCTGTGCTTGCCTTTGGCTTGCTTCGGATGTTTCCTGCCTGCCCCTCCTGGTGCTGCCTGTGTTCCTGCCTGGTTTGTTCCCGGTTGGGGTCTCCTGTGGGTGCCTGGTGCAGATTCTCTGGCTGGGGTGGTTGGGTGCCTGCTCTTCTTGTCCGTGGCACTCCCCTCCCCCGGGTTGTGTTCCGGTGGTGGTTCGCCTTTTGGGCCCTGGGGTTCATGCCACTGCTGTTTGGGCCTGGCTGTCTTTTGCTGGTGCTGTGTCCTTGGCGGGGCGCCTGTTTTCCCCTCTTCTGGTTTCCAGTTCTCCCGGTTGGTGGCCTGTGGCCATGCTCCCTTTCTGAGCTGGCCGGGTTTCTGCTCCTGCATATTGGTCCTCTTTTTGGGCTCTGCGTCCTTGCCTGGGCTCTCTCTTGTGTCCTGGCGGGGCGCTCTGCTGTTGTGGCCGCGACCTGTTGGGTCCTTCGGGGCCTTTTCCTGCCGGAGGTTCTCTTCCCAGTCTTGTTTCGCCTGGGTTGGGGCCTTTGTGGGGTCCTGTGGCTTCGGTTGTCTGCCAACTTCCTACTGGTTCTGGTTGTCCTCGGGCTGCGCCTCCTGGACTCCCTGACTGTTTCGGCTTGCTCTATGGGGTGTTTTTCTGTGCGTTTCCTGTTTTTTTGGTGTCCTGGTTCGCTTCTGCCTCCCTTGCTTCTCCAGGCTTGGTTCCCGGTGTGGGTCTGGTTGGGTGCCCCCTCCCCCCTCTCTCTGGTTGGGGTGCGGTTCCATGGTGCTCTTGCCTCGGTGGGGTACTCCCTCCTGGCGGTGGATTGTCTGGGGTCTCCTGCTGCCTGGCCCTCTGCTTCTCTGCTTCCTCCGGCTTCCGTTTTGGCGGTTTTCTCTGTTGCTTTCTGGCCTTCTGTGTGGTCTGGCGGTAAAGTGCTGGGGGATCCCTGTTCCCCCCTGTCCTTTTACAGTGTTCTGGGCGCTGTGTGGGCCCCTTCCAGGGTTTTGTTGGGCATGCGGGTCCTCCTGCATGGTCCGGTTGCTTGGTTCTGGTCCTGGCTTCCTGGTTCCTTTGGTGTTTGTTGCCCTGGTTTGTGCTGTTTCTGGGCTCCTCTCCGGCTTTGCTGGTGTCGGTCCTTGTGTGCTTTTGGTCGGGGTGCTGTGCGCCCTGTGGCTGTTGGTCTAGGTATAAAATGTATTTGCTCATCACTTAGCACACTCTCTTAATATACTCTCTCTGCCTGCACTCAGCCAACTAGTTTATCGCACTGGGTAAACACCCAAAATATAAAATAAAAATATTGAGAGGACATAATAACGAATGAAAAATATTGAGAAGACAGAATATAGAATGGACATAACATAATATCGACATATATGTAAGTAATATTGAATGTCATTATATTGAATATCATTATATAGTAATTTATAATATAGAATGTCCTAACATCGAATGTTATTATATCGATTTGTTTTAAATAGTATTATATGTTGGTATGTGTGTTAAAAGTATATAATTTTTTTTAATGCATGTTACAAATTTTTTTAAGATATTGAATTATATGTTAATTAATTTTTGCGTATATTAGTTTCGTAGTGGGTTGTGGGTTTATAAGGGAATAGAGTGGGAAGTAATTTAATTTAAATAAAAAATAATAATAATGTATTTATTAATAATTTATTGTTTAATAATTAATATTGGTAATTAATGTTTGCGTATATTAGTTCCATAGCAGGTTGTTTGTTTATAGGGGAATAGGGTGAGAAGTAATTTAATTAAAATAAAAAATAAAACAAATTAATTAATTAATAATGTTATGGTTAATAATTAATATTGGTAAATAATTTTTGCATATATTAGTTCCGTAGCGGATTGTGGGTTTATAGGGGAATAGGGGGGGAGGTAATTTAATTTAAATTAAATACATAATAATGTATTAACTTATAATTCTATGGTTAATAATTAATATTGCTAATTACGTTAATTAATTTATTATTAAATATTTAAAAAGTTATTAATAAAGGTTTTAATTAATTGATAAATATGTAAATTGTTATTAATGAGTTATTAATTAAATCATAATTATTAATAATTAATGCCTTAGTATGTTAATTATGTTACGTTTTATGAGGAGTGTGTTGAGTGTTTATAGGGGAGTATGGTGTTTATTAAAATATTTGAAAATACATTTTTATTAATATTTATATAATATTTAATCAAAGTTAGTTTATACTGTTAATTGTATTCATTATTTATATAGCAATTTATTTTTATATTTTTGTTAATTTTGATTAGCAAATTAATAAATGTTAAATAATTATGTTAATGTATTAATATTTTAGATTATTGGAGGTGACGTTTATAGTGGAAAATAGTGGGAAGTAAATTAAATTTAAATAAATAAAAAATAAAAAATGTTTATTAAATTGTTGGACTGGGTCTACTAAATGATTCCTCTACGCTGTCCAAACTTTCCCTACTGTTGCACTCACTGGAGTGGGAATAGTAATTTTTACCTCTATGCTATCCAACACTTTCCCTACTGTTGTACTCACTGGAGTGGGAATAGTAATTTTTACCCCTACGCTATCCAACTGTTTCCCTACTGTTGCAATCTCTGTAGTGGGAATAGTAATTTTTACCCCTACGCTATCCAACACTTTCATTACTGTTGCACTCACTGGAGTGGGAATAGTAATTTTTACCCACCCGCTATCCAACCATTTTCCTACTGTTACACTCACTGGAGTGGGAATAGTAATTTTTACCCTCCCGCTATACAACGCTTTCCCTACTGTTGCACCCACTATCCAACAAATTCTCTACTTTTGCACTTGTTGGAGTGTGAATACTAATTTTATTCCCTTAGCTATGTAATGTTTTTAATTTTGTTATATTTAACGTAGTGTAAATTATTAATGAACATAAAAAGTATTACTTTAATTATTTAAATTTTTATATATTATTTATTGTTATATTTATTTAATAGGTTTATTTATATATAAATATTTTTTTAAATAATGTTTTACATATTCTATAATTAAGATTAATAATTATTTTATAATATTAAGTAAATATATATGTTTGAAAAAGTTTGGTTTTTTTACATTACATTTATTATTATTACATTTTAAGCTTTTTTACATTATTTTAACTATGTTTGGGTTTATTTAATTGTGTTTATTATTTAAATACTTTTATATTATTTTAATGCATTAAAAAATTCTATATTTTGCTTAACTATAGTTTAACTATTAACTATTTAACTATTTAACTATTGATATTGATATTTTGTACTCGATATTTTAGTACTTACCTGTTTGTAGATAGGGATTCTATATTCTGTCCCTTAATATTTTTGAATCGACATTCTGGACAGTCGATATTATGTCTCTCGATACTTAGTCACTGAACCATCGCACTCCCTTAGCCTGAACTTAGCTCACTCTTTAACCCACTCCCTTACTCTGCCTTAAGCACACTCTCTCAGCCTACTCTTTTAGATGCACTTAGCCAACTATTTCAACCCACTCCATTAGCCTACACTTAGCACACTCTCAGTCTGCAGTTAACCAACACTCTTTGTCCATTGTTTTAGTGTGTACAAAAATTGATGGATCATGTTGCTAACTACAGTACCTCCTACCAACTTTAGGAGTGTTGAGACATGGGTGACATGATGTTGTTCCCACACAGTGTTTCAAATTTTTACGTGAGATAATCTCTCATGTATTTCCTATCATAGGTCAGTTTGTTCTGATGAAAAAGAACAAATTGCATGGCAATGGTTTGCCACCATTTGCCACTAGATTAAAATTGCAAATCGCATGACAGTGCATTTGGGGGGAATTGACTTTAGTCCCTCTTTCTCTGCTAGCCCCACTGAGGCCGACAGACACTGCTCTGATCATGTAACATAGCCTTTGTTGAAACAGGGGAGGTACAATAGTTTCATGTGTTCTTATTTGAGATGAGAACAGCAGTACATGCTTTTCATTTTCGGATGGGAATGGAGAGTCCAGATGCTATCATTCTTTGTGATGGGTGAGCTTTATTTTGTTGTAGGTTTAACGCCAACGATTTTTTGGAAATAGCACCTTATTCTTCAGTGATATATGTCAATCCTCTAATTCTGCGAGCCTCTAATTACAGAGACCACCCTGATTGAGGACAGGGGGGTGGCGAGTGACCATTGGTGTTCAATCTTGTGTGCAGGGAATGGTAAGGACGTTAGCCTGAATCGAATGAGCTATTTATCCTAGATGATTTTCTCAAGAGCTGGTCCACCTGTCAATCCTCATCCCGATATGTGACCAGTGCTCTGAGGTACTGCCCTCAATTCCCGGCTGTTCAGTGCAACTCAGAAGGAGGATCACTCCATCCCAGATACATGGTTTTCAACACAACTTAGCATGACATGAAGCTGAGGCAACTACAAAGGCCATACTTTCCTTACTCTGGACCAGTTATGTAAGTGTGTTCTTTGGTCTGTTTGCCAATGTAAAGTAGAGCAGAGACAAGATAACACTAGTTGTGTCAGAGGAGCAACAAGCCTCACACCTCTGGTAATGTTCATGCCTCGTATTCAGTGCATTGCCGGCAAGCCTTGAACCAGGATACAGTGCAGTCTCTATATATCAGACGCCAGTGGTGGCTGGTGACCCACACAAATAGTGGGTCGACACCTTTTACATGAAACAAAATACCATTAAACATATACATTTTTAAAGGGAAAAAAAAGTTTCACTCACCTTTTTAGGGTGCAGCACATCCTTGGTGTGCTCGGCCGACTCCCAACTCGTCCAGCGCAGGTCTTGAAGCTCTAGATCCAATTCAGACACTGCTCTCATGCTGTATGAGAGAAGTATCTGGATTGGCTCGAGAAGGCTGTTTCAGAGCTCTGAAGAGTACTGAAGGGCCAGTGCCTGCTCTCCAAACCAGCTGTCTATGACAGCTGGGTTGGAGAGGTTGAATTACGCATGTCGGTTTGGCTGTAATAATATTATTGGCCAAACTGACATGCCCAATTCACCCTGAAAGTGCCACTCGTCATTGCTGCCAATCAGTAGCAATGACCTCTGGTTGGGCGCACTCAACACTGGCCCAGCCCTGCCCTCTCCGTTGGGCAGAAAGTTGAAAAACTAAAATGATAATAAAATCCTTTTATTACCATTTTATTTTTCCAGATTTCTGCAGCTGTGTGGTGAGTGGGCAGCGCTCCTCCGCTCCCATGGAGGAACTGTCTCTGTCAGGCACAGAGGTGTTGGATCTTTGTGTAGTTTGTGTTCGTAATGCATTTAAAAGAGTGTGATCATGCATTGGACCACTCTGGTTAACTTCTCCCTCTGTCAAGGCTCCCTTCCTGTTTCCTTCAAAATTGGGCAGGTCACCCCTCTGCTTAAAAAACCCACTGCTGATGCGAATTACCTCAACAACTTCCGCCCCATCACTAACCTACCTTTTCTTGTGAAAATTACAGAAAGATGTGTAGCAAAACAACTCTCTTGTCATATCAAGGACAATGATCTTCTTGACAATTTCCAGTCCAGCTTCATTCAAAACTGCAGCACTGAAAGAGCCCTGCTGCAAGTGATTTATGACGGGCTGCGGATACTCGATTCGGGGGAGTCTTGTCTTCTAATTCTCCTTGACCTTTCTGCAGCCTTTGACACTGTCAATCACAACACTCTCCTCAGCACTCTTCAACAGAGAATGGGCATGAAGGGCATTGTGCTTAAAGGGTTTTGCTTCCTTCCTCTCTGATAGATCCCAAATGATCAAAATAGCGAACAGTCTTTCATCTCCTTTGGCGGTTGGTCAAGGTGTTCCTCAAGGCTCTATACATGCACCCACATTGCTCAATCTCTATTTAGAACCATTGGGAAATCTCCTAAGTAAATCCGGGAACCACTATCATTGCTGTGCAGACGACACTCAAATCTACCTTAAAGTAGCCTCCACTCACGATCTCTCCATCCTAAGCTCTACTCTCGACTCCATTCAAAGATGGATATTAACTCATCTACTGATTCTGAATCCCTCCAAAACTGAATTCCTCCTCTTCTCCTCCTCACTTTCTCCTCCCCCAGCTCAATCATGGATGGATTAGATGAATCTACTTAACAATAAACCCATCATTGTCAACAGCGCAAAATCCCTTGGTGTCATACTCGACAAAAAACTCAACCTACTCTCCCACATCAATTCCATTGCAAAGTCTGCTCAATATCAACAGCGCCTTCTTTGGGGATTCATCGCTTCTTCCCGGAACAAGACCTTAAAACCCTGGTCCAATCGCAGGTTCTCTCCAGACTGGACTATTGCAATTCTCTTCTTACTGGCCTCCCCAAATCCCACCTGTCCCCCCTTAAATCTGTTCTCCATTCAGCAGCTCATTTCATATACGGGTCTAAAAGAAGTGACCACATCACACCATTTTATCCACCCTCCGTTGGCTTCCCATCGAGGCAAGATCTATCTACAAGACTGCCTGTATACCCCCACAAAGCCTTGCACTCCTCCTCTCCTCGCTACCTGGTGAATAAACTGAAACTCTCTGGAGGCTCTAGGCCTCACGTAATGCGAAAAAGTTATTGCTTGAACCTCCCACTTTCAAGAAGGAAAGATCTATGGCCTAATCCTTTTCAGGCAACGCCGTGAGAATCTGGAACTCACTTCCGCCTCAGCTCCGGACCACCACCTCTTCCCAGGCCTTCAAAACTGACCTCAAAGTTCTACTCCTTCAAAGACATTTCCAAATTTAATTCACACCCTCTCTATTATCTGAAGGAAGTCCTTCCATTATAGGAAATTCTATTCTCCATGACTATAGAAGCGCCTTACCAGTGTGTTCTTGTGGTTTGAGTGTCTGCCATTTTTTGCAGTATTATACTTCTACCTGTATTTTGTACTCTTTTGTAACATGCACACATCACTTTTCCTCTTGTAACGTATTGTGTGCTACCTCTTGTATTTTGGTTGCTTTGATACATGCACAATTGCCACCATTGCCTCATGTTACGTAACATTTATTCTTGGGGTTTGAGTGTCTGCCATCTTTTGCAGTATTATACCTCTACTTGTACTTTATATGCTTTTGTAACATGCACACATGTCACTTTTTCCTCTTGTAATGTACCGTTTGCTACCTTTTGTATTTTGTTTGCTCTTGATACATGCACACTTGTCACTGTTGCCTCATGTGATGTAACGTTTGCTTTTGTAACATGCTCACTTGTAATTTAATTTTCTCCTCATGCATCATTACTGTTTCTATTGTAAAGAGCTCTGACACCTTCGGGTTAAGTCTGTGCTATATAAAAACACAAAAAATAAATAAATAAAATAAATAAACAAACAGATAAAGAATGTACACCACCCCTCATTTTCAACCTTTTTGTTCAGATTGAGGCCCACCTTGATGTTCACTCTGTCAAGACAACACTGATCTCAGATGCCATTCCCAGTTCCTGAGATGAGTGTCTGTATCTTGTGTATCAGCACGGCCATTCTTACTAAACTCTCCTCCCTATCTTTGCTCTACAAATATACACTGATGTCTGCCTTCAGGACCTAACTTTTTCACACAAGTCCTTACCAGTGCTTATCAAAGCCAATAGTTCCTTGTGCACCCTAACCCTGTTGATAAACACACCTCCATGCATGGCAGTACTCCAACTCTACTTAGGTCTGATGTCAACATCTAGTACCTCCTAGTTTTCCTCGCATAGCTTGGCTTCTATTTTCCACAGTCAGTTCTCTCCATTTTATACAACTCTAACTATCCCAAAATATGTAAAGGGCTGGTGGTTTGGGGATAAGTTGACAATTTATGATGCTGTAGTCCTATTTCCATTGAGCCATGGCTGGCTTTCAGTGAAGGCTAAAATAGACTTCTATGTACTATCTTCCAGAATTGCTTGATTGCTACTGTCTACACATAATACGAAATTGTGCATTAAGGGCCAGATGTATAGAAATTAGGAACTGCGATTCTTACGTAATAACAATTAGGAAATCGTAATTCCTAATGTAAAAACATTTTACTACTAAGGGCCCGATTCTGATGCGTTTTGGAAAGCTTCCCGACTGAGTCGGTTTGAGAATGGTTTCTGACCCACTCGGATCGGGAGAGTCCAACCGACCGAGTACGATGCATCCGGTTGTTTCCAGATACGATTTGGTTGGACTCACATTGACTTCAATGGGAGCATATGTTCCTAACCGCATCGTAATTGGGCCCTCAGTCGGGAAGACACAGTCCCGATCCGATTTTGGAGGAGAAAATGCTGTTAGGAGGCCTTCCTATCCTCATCGTAATTGGACCTAGGTGGGAATGCTTTCCTAACCACATCAGAATCAGGCCTTAAATAGTGATTCCTAGTTGGTCACAAATCGACTTACCTCGTGAATGTTAAAGAGATAGGTCACAGTTTTGACCCACTTTAATGATAGCCATTACAGGAATGGAGGCCTGCAGGGGTCAACAGACCACTGGGTCTGTGATTGCTTTTAAATAAGCAATATATATATATATTTTAAATGCAGCCCGTTTCCCTTAAAGGCATACAGAATGTGTTTTTTAAAAAAAAGAAAACTTTTAAGTTTAATTTTTTTAAGTAGGCAATGGTCCGTGGGTCCACTGCATACCTTAAAAAAATATTTTTTTACATTCTCAAATGGGAGGGAGTACCTTGGGGTCCGCCTCCCATTTGCGAATGGGTACCACCTCCATTCAGGTGTCAGCAAAATATGTTTTGTGACTCAAATTCGGTTGCAAAACAAACATGCATTGCACTGTTATTCGGTATTTGGAGTGGATACCTTAAACATGCCCCTTCTGAATACTGAATCGCTAACACAAATTGCAATTCGGAAATGTGTTACTGATTCACAATTTGTGCTTCGGTACATTTTAAAAAGCATTTTTGCGGTCACAAGAAGTCTGGTTCACTTGCATATGGCCATATGTTCCTTGCACTCCTTTGCTTTCATGAATTGTTGCCTCTCAAGCAACTCTAATTCTGAATAAGTTGTTCAAGGAGTTTGGAATTTCTATCTCCAAAATATTTATTCAAAAGGAATTAACAAATTATTTTGTAACCATTCTTAGATTCGTTTATATTAATGGGGTGATCTGTCAATGCAACCTAGTACATGTTTAGTCAGTCAGTCAATTTCTGTATTTTGTTTTACAAAGAAAATCATAAAAGAAAAATAAGGCACATACAATAAAAAGTTAAAATAGTTAAATTAATTTGAAATCCATCAAAGATCTTAATTTAATAGCATCTCGTAGAAAACGAGTAATAGAAAAACATATTCGATCCGATGACAATTGTAAATACAACGAGGCCGACCTTGCTTGAGTAAAATTCAGACCTCTTAACATGGGTAAAATATACCTCTACCTCAATTGTGCATAAAACCCGCAGAACAAAATAAAGGGCAACACGTCCTTAAAAGAAAATGAGTCCACAAGGGCCCAGACTTTTGACTTGCTGCTAACCCTCCTTGGCACAGCAAGTAAACTGTGTACTAAATTTAATCTGAGCCTCTTTAAAAGGTATTGATGATTTATGGTTGGCTCTTTGGCCAAGTATGGCTCTATGAGAAAGTTGGATTACACAGTGAGTGTGAGCTCGCACAGAGGTGTTTTTTTAACTTAAAGATTCTTGTTTTGTCCCTTCTATGTGAGACTAACTTAATTTTAGCCCATCTCAGGTCTGATTTCCTAACACAGTCCGAGTTATCAAAATTTTCGGGACGCCCTAGCACCCTAAAAGCACATTTAACTTAATTCAACCAATGCACCCCATCAAGATTCATGCAATCCTTCAAAAGGGCTCTATTAAGCTCAGTTTGCCTGTTAACCCAAACAGAATGCCATCTAAGTAGGGGACGAAGGGCAAGGACATCAGAATTATAGCCCAAACCTAATTGCTCATGAGTTATATAAGCTGGGAAGAAACTTCAAACGTCTTGCTAAATTATTCTCAGCAGACTGTATTCTAGAAATACCCACATAACTCCAAATATAACTACCATATGAAACTGCTGAAACACATTTAGCGTGATAGATTTTTAACATAGTTTTCCACAGTTTGTACCCTTAACTAGAGGCGAAGTCAAAAGCAGCAGAAACAGATCTTACTAATAGTTGTTTTTTGGAGGTTTTTTGGAGGTTATGGGATTGGACCATGACTCTTTATTGTCACATGTCACACTCAAATAGGGGAACGCCAAGACCCTAGTAATATATTTGAACAAAGAGTCTTCTTGATTTTTTGATTCACAACCGGCTAACATTATGGACCTGATTCTGATGCGGTTAGGAAAACATTCCCACCTAGGGCCTGATTCTGATGCGATTAGGAAGGCCTCCGAATGGCAATTGCTCCTTCCAAATCAGATCGGGAACGTGTCTTCCCGACCCAGGGTCTGCGGGGAATGAGATTTTAATATCTTTTATGATCAATTTGATAACTTATCTCATTCGTCAATTTTGGATCGGTTGTTATCTGTCATTGAGTAAAAGACAACCCCTGCATAGGTTAGATAAACCCCATAAACTGACGCAACTCTGAAGAACCACTTACAACCGATGAAGTTTAAAAGTTTTAATATAAAATTAAGAAAAGTTGCAAATACAATCCTCTCAGGATAAAATTCAGCAAATATACAGGAACTAGAAGGAACATATATTCCCTAAAGAACCTCAGTCTACAAACGAATACCGTTAAAGTCAGTTCCAGAATCATCAAATTAAAAAGCATAGATATGATGTGGTTCCGTTGCGTCATCTAAAAAAAAAGAAATACGAGTTAAATCTGTCCCTACTCTATACTAAGTGACATCCCCACTTCGCAAGTTTCTAGTACCCTAAAAAGGTGTCAGCAGTTTGACTCCCTAAGAAGTTCAAACTCTCTTAGCCTCTAAAGGTAACTTAAGTTTAAGAAGCAGTACCCTCTCTGCCTACCCATCCGCTCTCTAAGGGTCCTCGGCCTACTGCTCTCTTGCGCTCTGATCTCTCTCAGCGCATCTGCTCAAGTCATCTGCTCTTCCTAACTTCGCTCTGAGCAATTCGCTAACTTCTCCCCGGGGTGCTGTCCCTAAAATACACAATCACAGTGTGGGTGGAACGCCCCTTCGACGCCCACCACGGACTTTCCCCCATGATGTCATTTTCTAGCTCTTTCCATGGCTTCGTCTCTTCGCGTCGTCCGTTAAGTTGACCTTTCTCCTTAGACGCCATCTTCGTCTTCTTGCTGGTGACTTCATTCGACTTTACCTTTGACACTTTCGGAGCAAAATCTATCACCTTATCAGAACTTTACTCTTTACGACTATGTACGTAACCTTTCTTGGTCTTGTGAATGGTCATTTCAAAACAAGACTCAAATTCCAAGCGTCTCCTCTCATGTTTAGGCAATAAACTTCGTCCGGCATTGTCACCTTAAATCTAACAAGAACTAGACTCTTTGGCTCGCACATTCAAGTGAAGGCTATTCACGACTCCTGTGAGCCCACTAAATTACATACAGCGGACTACACTCCTGCGAACCCTTGGTCAGTCAGGTTATAATCACAAATGACCTAAAACTCTTCTAACATTCCTACAAACTTCTTCTACTCAGTATAACCTTTAACATACATTTATATATGATCGCATTTAGCAAATCCTTTGCTTAAAGTGAATACATTTTACATAGAATATACATTACGTAGAATATAAACCTTAATACATAGAATATAACTTTATATTCTCATTTGTTACATCGTATATATATATGCTCTCTGCACATTTCTCCATGTTACATTTCTCGCCATTTCTGCATTTAAAGTTACACACGTACATGAATTCTACTTTGCACGTTCTTCTGTTCGTGAGCATTTCTACACATTTCTACATTAGCCCACTACATATACGGGCCTTCTAAATCTAATACATTCTAAAATGAATACAGAATATATTTCCTATATTACTTTGGTCACATCTGTTAACTTTATGCTATAAGCGTCAACTTCACGTTCGATATACATTTCATTCCTACGTTTATACGATATGCTTGTAAATATGACTCGGATATACGTTTTATTCAAATTGCGCTCTCTCAGTTCCCCCCTTTGATGACTTTTAGGAGTCATCACTAAATGCAATTTAAATAGCACCTTTACACAGAACTAGTTACATCATTTCCTCTTTTCATCATTTCAAGTGCTCTTAAACTTTTATACTGTTGATCTTGTAAAGCAGCTAATCTCCTTTCTTGTTCTCTCATAGACCTTTGTAACCGGTTCGTCCTATACCATTTATATAGTTTCACAAATCCTAACAATGTGATTATACAAATTAATACTATTAATACAGGTTTTAATATATACCATACAATGCTTTTACCAAGGTTGGCAAACCAACTTCCAACCTTTCCTACTCCATGACCTACTTTTTCCCAAACATTTATTTTTGTTAAATCTTCGATTTCTTGATGTATCTGTGTAATGTTTCTTATGACCTTCTCAAGTGGTTTTGAATTATCAGGAATATAAGTACAACATTCCTGGACCTTCAAAGCCTTGCAAACTCCGCCTTCTTTTGCTAATAGCACATCAAGAGCAAGTCGATTCTGAAGAACCATTGCTCTAATCGATTGCATCTCGCCTTCTACTAGCATTAATGACCTTGCAGTACTTGCAGATAATCTATCTACGACTGTAGCTAGTCTCCTGATCTTAACATCGTTAAGTATTAAACCTAACATAGGAAACATCGCTCCAAATACGTCTCCTACTACTTCTGCATCTCCTACTTCTCTTTTCGTTCTTGTCGAAGCCTTTCCTTCTATGATCGCTAAATCCTTTGCATGATATATTTTGGGGAAGACAATTGCCAAGTAACACGAACCATACCAATTGTCAGGCAGTTTTACATAGGCATTTCTTCCGCATACAAAATATACATTAGGAATCACTTGCATCTCCTTCATGAAATCTTTCGTATAATACTCTAATCTAAAAGCATGTTCGCAATTTACTTCACCTACGAATACATTCTCATAATATGTCTTGCTTCGAGTTAAACATAACTTTCCTTTCTGCGTTCTATCCAAAGCTATTGGACCATTGCTACCTTTCTTTTTATGTGCCTTCTCTTCTTCGGTCCAATCAGTTTTCCACTGTCCTGACATTTTTAGAATCTTCTGCCTTCTGTATCGGTCATCTACTTGTCCTATGAATTTCTTCTCTATCTCTGACACTTTGCAAGTCAGATTATTTCTGCGTGCGTATGATGTATCTAATGTATCCCAAGGAAGGAAGAATTTGGCTAGTCTATCCTCCTTTTTGTAATAGTCCCACTTATTCATTTGTTTATAATTCGGAACTTCAGGCAGTACCGAATCATAATTTGAAAAGTAGTACTCAAATCCCTCTCTACCATAAAATATACTAAGCAGTAAACTACATGTTATCCCATAAGTCAGTGGGAGATGATGATATCTGATGCCCTCATCTACAGAAGCCGTCAATTGCATACATACATAGCAATCTTTGGCCTCCATGGCATCGATATACTCATATAATAGTTTGGCATATGCATTTGACCTAAAGTTTCCCTGTGACTCGTCTACATGTAATCTACGAGCTTCCTCTGCCAGTAACGCTTTTTCACGAATAACATTGCTCTCCTCCTTCTTCCCATCAGGAGCAGGTTTCAAAGTCGTTACAGGTTTTACATCTGCTATTTCTTTATCGGTTTCATGTCCTATTATGTATGATATTGTCACTACTGTAATTATGAGAAAAATTACTACTGCTATTAATGTACCTATTATGCATTTAGCTTTTCGGTTTGGGTTGCCGTTCTCCATGTTACCAAAACAGCGTAGCTCTTTCTTTTGCGAAAAGTTTTCTTTTCCTTTCCAGTCTTTGCTTTATTTGCTTTATTTTCTTTCTCAGTTTGTAAAGTGCTCTTTATCAAGAAAGTCTCTTTTTCGCAACAATGTCTCTTTATCTTTAACAACAGACAACCCTAACCCTTCTCCGTCCTCTAAATGTAATCCCTAATTTTATTCTTCTTTCCACTCGGCGCTAGGTTATCTTCTTCTTTATAACTTATATACAAAAGTCTTTATACATCAACAATTATTCTCGTACCTGCAGCTTTCACAACAAGTTCCAATAATTCAAAACGAACAACTTTTTCTTCTTCTTCCGGGATTTGATGACCAAAAGTCGGAAACTGTAATCGATTTAGCACTAGATCTTTGATCCGACTCAAGTATGGGGGTATGGGAAGTGTGAAAGTCAGTAATTCCTCAGTCTCGAGTCCAGGAGTCAACATCCATATCTCCACTGCCACAAATGGATCGTGATTGATTACTTTCACTTCCTTCACTCTCCCAGATTTCTGTCCCCAAGACATCTGCTAGATAAGTCCACTCTGGGGTGGCGTACCTTCTGCAGGGCACACGTACCCTTCTTGATCTTCTTGGACTCTCAGTTCCTGAGTCTGTAGTTTCTTCCTCTTGATCTGAATCTTCAGCGATCGGGACAAGAGTTTTCTCCTGTTGTGCCTTTAAGCTTGGCCTTCTCCTTCTCTCCGGCCAACTAGCTTCGTCACTCCTTGTCCTCCTGCTCCTTGTTCTTGGACTTGTCTCTTGGTCACTTTCTGCTTGTTCAGTATCCGATTCGATCTCCCAGTTACTTTCTTCTCCTGAGGCGACTTCGGTCTCACTGGTGTCCTGACCTTCGTCGACCTGTTCCGACACAGGTTCAGCCTCTTCGATCACCTCTACAGCTTGGCTTTCCCCCTCTATGGCTTCTCCGCTTTCCGCTGGATTCTCATCCGAGAGAGGAGCTGTTTCTTCTAGAGGTGTTGGCACTCTTCGAGTGTGCGAAGCATGTATCCAATTTGGCAGGCCTCCACACTTCACTGCAGTGTTCGTGACAAGTATGACTTGAAATGGTCCTCGCCAACGTACGTCTAAGCAGTTCTTCCTGACATGCTTTTTCACCAAGACCCAGTCCCCCGGACTCAGGTCATGGCACAAGTCTTGTGCTGATGGAACCTCTGCAGCCTGGACCTGGAGGGACACAGAATTAATGGCATCAGATAGTCCCTTGCAGTAGTCCAAGATCAAGTCGTCTGTGATGTTCAACAATGCTGCAGTCGGAACCGATGGCAATCTCATAGCTCTCCCCATTAGCACTTCATGTGGAGAGAGACCTGTTTTTCTATCTGGTGTGCTACGTATGCTCATAAGAACCACTGGTAGTGCGTCTGGCCAACTCAGGGATGTTGATGAACAAACTTTGGCAAGTCTGGACTTAATTGTGCTGTTGATTTGCTCTACAATCCCTGAAGCTTCTGGTCGATAACTGCAATGGAGCTTCTGATCGATACTCAAAGCTGAGCATAGCATCTTCACTATTTCGCTGTTGAAATGAGTTCCTCTGTCCGATTCCAAAGAGGATGGCACCGCAAACCTCTGTATCAATTCTCTAAGTAACAATTTTGCTACTGTAAGTGTATCGCATCTACGTGTAGGGTAAGCTTCAACCCATCTAGAAAATATACAGACAATCACTAAAACGTATCTGAGTCTGTTGCATTTAGGCATTTCTATGAAATCAAGCTGCATCCTATTGAAAGGCCCCCCAGACCTCCCAATGTGACTCAATGTGACTGGTGTTCTCTTTCCTACGTTTAGTTGCTGACAGATCGCACATCGCTGACATACTGCTTCTGCCGCTACTCTAAATTTAGGATTAAACCACGTTTGTCTGAATACTCTCACCATGGCATCTCTACCTATGTGTGCTGATCCATGCAATTTCCTTGCCATTGGACTAACAAGTTCATTTGGTAAAACTGCTCTCCCATCTGCAGAAATCCAGAAATTCATTTCGCTCTTTGTACACCCAGCTGTTTCCCAGCCCTTTTTCTCCTCATCTGGTGCATTCTCCTGAACACTCTTTAGCTCATCCCACGTATCTACAGTGTCTAACAACATTGTCAATTCAGTTCTTTCTTGGATTCCCCCCACTTTCACATCAGTGTGAGAATATCCTTGTTCTGCGCAGTAACGCGCTACCTCGTCAGCATAGCGATTGCCCTGCGACACAAAGTCTACATTCTTCGTGTGCGCAGCACATTTGACAACCGCAATAGCTGATGGTCCTTGCAATGCATCTAACAATAGTCTCACGAATTCTCCATTCCTAATGGGAGAACCCGAGGAGGTCATGTAACCTCTTTGAGACCATAACTGCCCGTAATCGTGAACTACCCCGAAACCATACTGGCTATCGGTGTATATGGTGACACGAAGTTTGTTACCTGCTAAACAGGCACGCGCTAAAGCAATAATTTCAGCTACCTGAGCGGAGTGTACTCCTTCCAGGCAAGCGGCTTCTACAACTCTGGTGATTGTACAAACTGCATAAGCTGCTCTCAGCTGTCCAATATCGTCTCTTACACATGAACCATCAACAAAGAAAATTTCATCGGGGTCAGTTAATGGCTCATCTACGATATCGGGTCTCGGTTTGGTGCATAGTTCAGTCACATCAAGGCAGTCGTGATCTGTACAAATTTCATCATCCACATCATTTGGAAGTGGCATCAAAGTTGCAGGATTCAAGACGGAGCATCTTTTTAGGGTCACATTCTCGGCAGCCAGTATGACCTGCTCGTAGCGTGTGAGCCTGCTATTCGTCAGATGCTGAGTCTTAGTCCTGGTCATTAACAATTCCACAGAATGCGGTACATACACCACTAACTGATGTCCCATCACCACGCTTTCAGAACGTTCAATGCTGACACCCGTTGCAGCAACGGATTTGAGACATCCGGGCAACGCTGCGGCTACTGGATCTAATGTAGCCGAAAAATACGCAACTGGCCTACGCGCATCTCCATGTATCTGGGCCAAAACTGCTAAAGCGCATCCCTCTCTTTCGCAGCAGTAAAGCAAGAATGGTTTTGTGTAATCAGGCATTCCTAAAGCCGGGGCGCGACATAAGTCCTCCCTCAGCTGCAAAAACGCCATCAAACAATCTTTGTCCCATGGTACCGGATCACTCACTCCTTTGTGCGTCAGTTGTAATAACGGCTTTGCCTTCAGTGAGAAGTTGGCTATCCACTGTCGACAATAACCGACCATGCCTAGAAACATCCTGACTTCTCTCTGTGTTTTAGGCGCGTTCATCTTCATAATCGCCTCTATTCTGTCTGGAGACACCTTCCGTTTTCCCTTTTCAATCCTGTGGCCCAAGTATTGCACTTCGGTAAGACAATATTGCAATTTACTTGGAGACACCTTGTGCCCGTTCTCGGCCAAGTGATTTAGTAAGGTGATGGTGTCTACTCTGCAAGCTTCCTCAGTTTCTGACGCAACTAGGAGGTCGTCTATGTACTTGACCAGAACTGAGTTCTTGGGCAGTACTAGACTTTCAAGATTTTTCTTCAGTAGCTGGTTAAAAATCGATGGGCTTTCTGTATACCCCTGAGGGATTCGACACCATGTTAAAACGCGATCTTCCAGCTTAAAAGCGAAAAGATACTGGCTATCTTCATCTAAAGGAATCGAAAAGAAAGCCTGGCACAAATCTATCACGGTGAACCATTCAGCTTGGAACGGTACCTGAAACAATATCACTGATGGATTCGGTACCACTGGACAACATGAGACAACAATATTATTAATCTTTCGAAGATCCTGCACTATTCTATATTTTCCACTAGGCTTCTGCAAACCCATAATCGGGGAGTTACATGGACTACCCACGATCTCCTTCAGTATTCCCTGTTTAATCATGGATTCGATCACAGGCTTTATTCCTGCAATCGTCTCCGGTGTCAACTTATATTGTGGCGTTCTTGGATACTCGGCATTGGGTCTTACCATGATCTTTACTGGTTCTACCCCTTTGATCAATCCTATTTCTTCTCCAGTAAAATCCCACACCTCAGCTGACACTTTCTCCCTCAAATCCTGTGGAAGTTCCTCCACTGTTAAGGTAGGATATAGTTCCACGCATTCCTGCGAGTTTACAACCTTGAAATCGGCATCCTCATCGTTGGTCTGCACTTCTACTCCTTCAGGTGTGCAATGTATTGTGCAATTCAGTTTACACAACAGATCTCTTCCTAGTAAACACACCGGGCTAGAATCACAGATCACAAACTGATGTTCGTCACTGTAATTCCCTATCTTCACTGACACTGGTTCCGTCAGAGGATTCGTCATCCTCTTGTTTGCGACTCCTACCACCTGAATCATCTCCCCTGATATCGGCAGACCTGGGACTACCGCTGATCTCAACGTGGATCTAGTGGCCCCCGTATCCACCAAAAAGGTCGTAGGACATCCAGCTACTTCAGCCTCTACGTATGGTCCTCTCTGATCTACTTCCAGGGCTGCTCCTAAAGTACAGTCTTCTTCCCTATTCACTCGTTGCCCTGTAAGAGGATCAACGTAGTAGCATTCTTCTCCTCCTACGAACAATGGCATTTGTCTATAGGTTTTCCCTCCATTTGCAATGCGAGGCGGTTGAGGAAACGGGGCTCGAGGAGTCTGAGTCCCCCCTTTGATAAACTTTCCCTTCGGGACCGTTGCTCCCTTAACCACGTTGTTCTGTACCTCTTCCTCCTCCTGTTCTAATTCCCCTGTCTCAACGTTGTAAGGACACTCGCGTCTCCAATGTCCCACCTCGTTACACTGATGACACCTGGTTGTCCTTTTCAGTGTCGCGATATCTATTCTCGGTCTCGGTCTTTCTTCCTCATCTCTGCTCTGGTTATTCTGTTTCTTTGCTGGCGTTCCTGTTCCCTGCTGCCGCTGTCCACCCTTTCCAGCTGCTTGCATCTGTACTAACATCAGCTTTTCCTTAAGCTTCTTTGCCTTTGAATCTATCTCATCGCTACAGTATCTTGCATACCTCAGAATCTCATCCAAAGGTTTGTTCTGCCAGCAAATTAAATGTTGTTGAATCATCAGGCTTATGTCTGGTCTCAATCCGAGAACAAACTTCGACACAAACTGTCCTATGTCTTTAGGATCCATTACGTCTAACCCACTGTACTGTTTGAATGCTTTCAGTAATCTCTCATAGAACTCGTGAACGGTCTCTTTAGGCTCCTGAGTTGTTCGATCTATCTTAACCCAGTCTATGTCCTGCACCGGCACTTTCCCTTTTAGCCATGTTATTACTCTCTCGTATTTTTCCATGACTCTGTCTGATGGACCATTTGTCTGGGTATCTCTCGGAGGCTCACAAGTAGGCCATTCAATACTAAGTTTACATGCCGTCCACAAATCTCCGGGTACTACGATATCGAACAAAGTGTTCAAATCGATCCACAGCACCTTAGAGATCTTCACGAATCTCTCTACCTGCTTGTACCACTCCACGGGGTTCTCTCTAAGCTTTGGGAAAGAATTAGTGAATGCCGCTAAATCCCCCCTACTCCAGGGTACATGAACGTAGTTTCCGTTCGCGATTTCTCGCAAAGGGAAAGCTTCCATTCGCATTAGGTCTGTATCCTGGGACTTCACAAGTGTACTCCGTCTGACAGATCCCCTCTTGGACCATTTTTCCTCCCATCTATCCAGATCTCTCCATATTCTTATACACATGATTAGTTCCCTTATGTGTACTCTTAGCCCAATCGTTCTACGCTCATCTAGATCCCGATCTGTGCAATTCAGCCTATGGTTGGCCTGTAAGGCTTTTGTTCGTGACATGTCTATCATATACTTTTCTGCTAATTCAGATAACTTTTCATGAGCTGCCCTTGCTTTTCGAGTAACATCCTTAGATAAAAACAGTATTTCATCTGGATCGTACAGCTCTAACCTTTCTATTGCCACTGTGCCGTCAATTATTTCATCCAAGTCTGATTTTAAACTCATTACATCTATGCGTCTTGCTTTTATTTCAGCTCTCAGTACGTCAGACCTAGGTTGTTCTCTTACATCCCTCTCACCTCCACTATGCGCCCTACGCCTAAGCACAGGTGAGTTATGAGGAATTTTTCTTCTATCTCTTTGTTCCCATCTCTCTAGATCCCAAGCCTTTCCATCTTCCCTTGGTGTATGGTGGAACAATGCTCCATCCCTCAACCCTACATTCCGTCCTTTCGGCTCGGTTTCTCCAGATACGAGATAGGATCCTCCATGCTGTTCTAAACCACTGTAACTCTCTTGCTGTCTGGTGTCGCTCAACAAACGATAAGGTCCTTCATGGCTCTCCATGCTCCCGCGATCTCGTTCTTGATCACCGGATATATGGCGAGACTCTTCGCGACTCTCCATATTCTCATGACTTCGTTCTTGATCACCGGACGCATGGCGAGACCCTTCACGACTCTCCATGTTCCCGTGATTCCGTCCGTAATCACCGGAGGCATGTCGAGACGTTTCACGACTCTCCATGTTCCCGTGATTCCAATGTTGCACATTTTCATCCGGGGTATGGTGTGTGCATCTGAAAGTATTTCGGTACTCCTGCGTCCTTCGTTCTCCCTCACTAAAGGTGACGCGAGGCACTTTCCCACACCCTGCACTCCTGTCGTTGCACGTTTGCCTATTGCCACTGGTAGTAGGGCAAGTATCTCTCCTGCTTCCTTGATTCCCTCTCTCCCACTCCGGGCTGCTTTCGCCAGCTCCACAATGAGAGAGGATCTTGTTATCCTGGTCTCTCCACTCTGCTCCTGTTTCTAAACTTTTATTCCGAGCCTCTTCGGCAGTATCCCATTCTCTCAGGTATTCCCTTAATTCCTTATAGGATTTCGGTTTCGGTCCCCTCAAATCCATTGATCCTCTTTGACCCCCTTGTTCTATCCAGGGACCCGTTGCGGAATCTAATGGGATACTCCGACTCACTGGTGCTAGTATCTGCCTCTGAGGATTTATCGTGTTATTCCTACTCTCCATCTCTGCCCTTTCCCTGTCCCATCGTGCCTGCTCCTCCTGCTGGACCCCCTCTGGGTTGTAGATTGACACTATAGGGCCTATGGTAACAGGTACTTGCAAAGCATCTGGCATTTGGTACGACCTTGCATGCTGTGTTTCTGGCACCTTCTGGACCACAAATCTTCCTACTACTCTCTGTTCGGAACTAGATTGAAGTACTTCCTCATCTTTCTTGGTATCCCACTCTGTTACTGGGATCGATTTATATTCCCCCCATCTAGCTCCGTCCTCTTGCTGTAGTACGGGGCTTGCGACTTCGCTGTTGTACGGAGGTGGTCTATCTGTTAATAGCCTCTCTATCAGATCCTCCTCTGTCTCGCTATCCTCATCTTCTTCCAGAGGTTTCTTTTCTCCCGTAGCTTCTATCATGGTGAATAGTTTGTCTGCTTCTATCTTTTGCACTCTCCACTTCTTAGCTTCCTCATCCCATTTCGCATCCTGCACTGCCTTTACTGATCGTCTCACTCTTTCTTGGCGCCTCTTTAAATTCCTTTCGTGTGCTGCTCTAAACCATGCACTAAGCGCTTCGAACTGTGTTGGCCTCGGTAGGGGTCTCGCTGCAAGCATTACCGCTTTCAGTTGGTTCAACACTTCTAGCTTAAATGTTCCAAATCTTGGAAACGTCAGTTCCTTATTCCCTTCTGTTAGCCTATTCCACTCGGAGATCCACATTATCGAGTGTAAGCCTACATTTACTGCCATATGATAAGCTGGTGTGCCTTCTGGTAGAGCTTCTTCTCCAGCATATAAGTTTCTTCTATTTCTCTTAAAGATTGCCCTTAAACTCTTAAAACACTTCATTTTCAGTAATCTACGATTTTCCTTATTAATTCTCTCCTTTGTTTACGTCCCGATGACAAACCACCAATCCCTGTGCGACTCTCGCTAATCAGCCTATCCCAACGCGGTTCTACGCTAACCGACCAATCTCAGCGCGACTCTACGCTGACGTCACTTGTCCCCTCTGCAGCAGTTTCCTTCGTTTCTCAACTCGTCTCGCGGTCTTACATGCGTTTCATTCATACGCCGAAAAATGACTACTTCCGTCCAAGCGATCACTTTTCTCTGACTGTACGGCCACAGTCTAACTGTAATTGCTACCTCAACTGGCGAAACGTCTTCCCTTTGACGGTCAGACGCTTGCCTCAACTGATAGGTTACTTACACACAGTAAACGTACGACCAGCGTCCGTTACTCATACACTCACTCAAACACTCCCCCTATCATCGGTCTGCGGGCGATCAATGGTACCTCATGACCCCCTTTAAATGGTAGACAAATTACTCTGGGTGTTCGATACACCCGAACCACTTAAGTCCTCTCTGGACATAAGATTTTATCCGGTTGCGCGGGCTCACAACCTTCCCTCAATCACACTACAGGCATTCAACTCCGCTTGACATTACAACACAGGTACAACATAAAACACCGCAATCTTACAACGCATGACCCTTATACTCACTCTCGACCGACTCTTCTGCTTTTCTCTCGACGCACCGTCAGCACCTTCTTCGGCAGGGATTCTTCTTCTGGTCGTCGATGACTAGGGACCTTGGGGTAATCTAGACCTGACCTAGGTTGTCTTCCTCAAAAAGAGAACCATCTTTCTCTGCTACCAACTGCGGGGAATGAGATTTTAATATCTTTTATGATCAATTTGATAACTTATCTCATTCGTCAATTTTGGATCGGTTGTTATCTGTCATTGAGTAAAAGACAACCCCTGCATAGGTTAGATAAACCCCATAAACTGACGCAACTCTGAAGAACCACTTACAACCGATGAAGTTTAAAAGTTTTAATATAAAATTAAGAAAAGTTGCAAATACAATCCTCTCAGGATAAAATTCAGCAAATATACAGGAACTAGAAGGAACATATATTCCCTAAAGAACCTCAGTCTACAAACGAATACCATTAAATTCAGTTCCAGAATCATCAAATTAAAAAGCATAGATATGATGTGGTTCCGTTGCGTCATCTAAAAAAAAAGAAATACGAGTTAAATCTGTCCCTACTCTATACTAAGTGACATCCCCACTTCGCAAGTTTCTAGTACCCTAAAAAGGTGTCAGCAGTTTGACTCCCTAAGAAGTTCAAACTCTCTTAGCCTCTAAAGGTAACTTAAGTTTAAGAAGCAGTACCCTCTCTGCCTACCCATCCGCTCTCTAAGGGTCCTCGGCCTACTGCTCTCTTGCGCTCTGATCTCTCTCAGCGCATCTGCTCAAGTCATCTGCTATTCCTAACTTCGCTCTGAGCAATTCGCTAACTTCTCCCCGGGATGCTGTCCCTAAAATACACAATCACAGTGTGGGTGGAACGCCCCTTCGACGCCCACCACGGACTTTCCCCCATGATGTCATTTTCTAGCTCTTTCCATGGCTTCGTCTCTTCGCGTCGTCCATTAAGTTGACCTTTCTCCTTAGACGCCATCTTCGTCTTCTTGCTGGAGACTTCATTCGACTTTACCTTTGACACTTTCGGAGCAAAATCTATCACCTTATCAGAACTTTACTCTTTACGACTATGTACGTAACCTTTCTTGGTCTTGTGAATGGTCATTTCAAAACAAGACTCAAATTCCAAGCGTCTCCTCTCATGTTTAGGCAATAAACTTCGTCCGGCATTGTCACCTTAAATCTAACAAGAACTAGACTCTTTGGCTCGCACATTCAAGTGAAGGCTATTCACGACTCCTGTGAGCCCACTAAATTACATACAGCGGACTACACTCCTGCGAACCCTTGGTCAGTCAGGTTATAATCACAAATGACCTAAAACTCTTCTAACATTCCTACAAACTTCTTCTACTCAGTATAACCTTTAACATACATTTATATATGATCGCATTTAGCAAATCCTTTGCTTAAAGTGAATACATTTTACATAGAATATAAATTACGTAGAATATAAACCTTAATACATAGAATATAACTTTATATTCTCATTTGTTACATCGTATATATATATGCTCTCTGCACATTTCTCCATGTTACATTTCTCGCCATTTCTGCATTTAAAGTTACACACGTACATGAATTCTACTTTGCACGTTCTTCTGTTCGTGAGCATTTCTACACATTTCTACATTAGCCCACTACATATACGGGCCTTCTAAATCTAATACATTCTAAAATGAATACAGAATATATTTCCTATATTACTTTGGTCACATCTGTTAACTTTATGCTATAAGCGTCAACTTCACGTTCGATATACATTTCATTCCTACGTTTATACGATATGCTTGTAAATATGACTCGGATATACGTTTTATTCAAATTGCGCTCTCTCAGGTCCAATCATGATGCGGTTAGGAACACATTTGAAATCAATGGGAGTCCAACCAAATCGTATCTGGGAGCATCCGGATGCATCGTACTCCGTCGGTCGGACTCTCCCGATCCGAGTGGGCCGGAAACCATTTCCAACCGATTAGGTCGGAAAGCTTTCCAACCTGAATCAGAATCAGGCCCTAAGTGTGTTTTCCTAAAGTTGGTGGAAAATGTCAGCGAGTTTATGAAGGTGACATGTTAAGTTTGCCGTATGTGCCCTAAAAATCACATCATCAAATCAAAGGGGAAAAGAAGGGGAACACTAAAGAAAATGTATGTTCAATCTTAGTATACCATAATAGATAAGTAGGAGGTCACCTGTTATTTTATAATGGAGGTACTGGTATCAGGGACATGGGGTGAGAGCATACTCTGTTCTTGGAAACAGTGACCCAGTTCGGTTCATATACATAATTGCACCCTACATGCATTCCTGACTCACTTGGGCAGCATAGAGGATAAAGACCTGCTCACTTTCCAGTAATAATCAGGTTGTATCACAGAGAGGTCATCACAGGCATTGGATGCATCCAGCAGATAATGGCATATTACATTTAAGTGAATAGGAAGCCCATGCTGCTGAAACCTGGCTACTGTGTACAGGTAGTGTTGGTGGACTGCCTCTGAGGTGGTAGCAAAGGAGGAACATCTGAAACCAGTACAGTGCTGTAGGAAGCCACACAGACGTTCCATGCACTTCAGCAAGAGACCCGCCTTATTATGTCCCATCTTTCATTAAGTACTTCTAGGGCGGGTCAAGAGAAGACGTTCCCTTATCAAATATGGTGACCTTCAATGCACCCTTGAACAGTGGAGAGGACCCGCCTATTTACATTTATCACAGTTTTATTGTTTGTGGGTGCAGCAGGTTTCTCTTGAAAAGCCATGGCACAAGAACTGTACAAGGTCCCTCAAGACTGTCCCCCAAACCTCTTATCCCCTACTATCTGTCTGAGTGCACGGTGCGACAAAACAACTTTGGCAAAAGTGGCTATCCTCCTGGCAAGTGTAAATCACAGCCGTGGTACATGCAGGTAAGAACGGTGGGGCCGGATTTTGGGGGTGGGGGGGGGGTGATTCGACAGATGACCACATGGGCAAATTAAATTAATAAATTTCCCTTGTCTTCGTCTGTCGAAATCCCCTCACCCATCCACCAGGCCCACTGCCCCACCCCTCTTACCATCACAGGTCGCAGCTGGTAAATCATCCATGTTCTCTACTTCAACGGACCAGCTCTAGCTATTTTGGCACATTTTTAGCCCCTACTTTCTAATGGCCTCGAAGGCCGCCCGCTTAACATGATAGACTTGAGCGGTAACATGAAGTTGGAATTTGTTTTGTATTAATAAAAATAGCCATGCTGCTAGTCTGATAAACAAAAGAAAACAATTTATTTGCATAGCATGTGCAAAGACTTTGACACTTTCATTGATACACTTGTGCCTTATGGAAGCCTACACAAGATTTTTTTTGGGTGGTGGTCTTCAAATGCAGTTGGCGGCCCCCTTTGCTTTGTAACCTGAATACTTCTGAGGAAGCCTGAGCTATTTATTTGTAATGTTTGTGTATTTTAGCCGATGTTCGCCTTCGACCAAGAATGACATGTCTGGGACCACCCACTCCACTGCTTCAAGCCAGCACCTGCCTGTCCCAGTCAGGCCTAGGCTATCCAAGTGCTCTCCGTGGCGTGCGGTCATCCCTGGGTAGTGGCTTGCAATGGTCACAGGACGTCATTAGAGGACTCAACAAGGTCAGTGGAACGAAGTGCATGAACCTGGGAAGCTGTGAATGTGTCATTCATAACCTGGCAGATTGCCTCGACTGACCCTCATTACCTTTTCACCTTCCTTTGGTAATAATGCTGCTATGACAAAGAACAGTATTCTGAGAGATGTGTTTGAAATATATTTGAAATATCTGGAATCGGGAGATAAAGAATTAGAATGACAAAAAAACTAACTTTTTGCAAGAAACTTTGGACTATCCATTGGTGGTCAGAATAGTGACTACTCATTCAACCCCAAGGCCCTGACCCACAGGAAGGGACATTGAAAAGTGCCTTTCTTTGCCCCTCTGTGAATCTATCTGAAAGGCTGTTTCCGTGCAGTCTGGGGTTAGTCTTGGGGCTCCTGTAGTCGCCCCATCTCTCTGAATGTGATTCACACTCGCACATACACAATGACCTGCAGTCCAGAACCAGCGTCACTGCATTGTGCGCCTCCCTGAGCCTCAGATATCTACGTCACATCTCTGGAAAGCTAATATAAAAAAGACGATATGCTTCTTAAAACACGCCTTTGATGCAATATTTGCTTCAGGAAAGCGATGACAGTCATGTGTGACTTCTAGTGAACAATTTCAACCCCCCATTCCTGTGAGAATTAATTTAGGCATACGGCAAAAGTGAGTTTGGGGTGATGGATTAAAAGTGGTCCACAATTAAGAAGCTAAACTGTAAAAGGCCTGGAACTCCCAAAAAGGGAAACAAATAGGATTTAGGTCAGTATTCGGCAAGAAAACGGACAGACTAGGTTGACACGGGTGTTGTTTTTCTGCCATTGCCCTAAGTATGATTGAACCGGTCTCCTGCTACAGCCCTCCTCGCGCCGCACTCACACATAGGTACAGAGTAGAGACCTTGGACCTAGTAACGCGAGACACCGCCGGTCAGAAATATCCCCAACCAGGATTATGTAAGGGGAGTTAGCCGCGCCCACCCTTTGGGCTGGGCCCGTTCTAGTTCACACCACTAAACAGATATTAACCCTAAATTAGCAAGCGAAGAAAACACCGAAGGAAAAAAGCCATTAAAGTTCCTGTAAAATTGACAGATAATCCACTCGGCTGCGCGGATAAGCTCCGCACTAATTTTGACGATCCTTAAAAAATGCTCCGAAGGCCTTAACAACAGGAGGGAAAGTAATCTGGGATTTTTTTTTCACAACAGGGTATTTGGCTGTGGCATTTAAACACAACTGCTCTATCTAAATTGGGGTGCGAGAGTTTAGACTCCGGGATCCATGTCAGGCCCTCTGCCATCCGACTCACTGGCTCTCGCGGGCAGGCATGACATCCCTTCACCTTTGACCCCCGGCCCTTCAGACAGCCCTAAGCGGGACACCCAATCTCCTTGAAAGCCGAAACCCCACGCAGTGTGTTTCGGTGGCTATTTCTGGGAGGGCGCTACCGGCAGGTGAGGAATGGAGCCCGGCAGGCGTACGGAGCGGATGCCCGTGTCAGTCCTGCCAGGCCTTCCCCTGCCAGCCTGCCTCCACGCCCCCCAGCACAGGCCCCTCTCAGCGCAAACGTGAGAGCGTGACAGGAGACGCTTCTATTTTGGAAGATGATAAAGCGCTGGCCCAGTTACGTGTGTCACTGGCTCCTCATAAACAACTCCAGATTTTATTCCTGAGAAGGATTTTTAAACAATTAAATGTGTTTCCCTGTTCCCCACCCCCAGATTAAATGTTGATCCGTAGCCCTGCTGTCAGGCCCTGTCACATTAAGTCATTCTCGACTCTCAGTACAGGACTCTGCAAAAGTAAAACATTTTATTTCGATAAAGTGTTGTTTTACATCATCCTGAACCTTTGCCTCTTTAAGGAAACAACAAATTCTGGGATGTTTTGATATTTTTATCGTACTTACTCCACTCCCTACCAGGATTCTACCAAAATTCAAATGTATTCTATGACAATTTAAATTGACTCATTTTGTGTGTGTGTGGGGTTGGGGGGTAAGGAAAGTAATCTCAATGTCAAGACAAAGACATCTGGTCATAGAGACAGACACAAATAAAAGTGGAGTGTGGCGCAGCTGGCCTCTTAACTGATAAACAGAATTATGATTTCTCTTCTAAAAACATAACAGCTCAGGGGCAGTCCTAGACCTGAACTGGGAGGGGCTAACAGGTCAACCAATAGAGGAGGAGTTAACACTTAAATAATAAGGTGGCGTTATCCTTAAGTCAATACAAGAAAATACAGTGATAAAATGTGCATTTTTAACATATTGAACAAGCATTGGCATAGTCCAGTCAAGTCAAATAACTTTATTCGGTTGTTCGATTTGACAACCATAAAAGTATTTACATTACAGATAATAACACGACAAACACATGATCTTAAAAAAGAGTAATCAATTACAGATAAAAATCACAGAGTTAAGAATACAGCACTATATCAAAACATTGAAGACCGTTTAAAAATAGTGTTCCTTTAACAACAGTTATAAATAACAGTTCATGTATCAGTATTATTATCCTTCCATACTGTTTCTAAATTTGATCGCCATTCTTAAAAAACTACATATAAACAAAGTGTAATCACAATTTAGCAGCTGTAAGAAGTGTTGTGCAGGACGGAATTGTTGGAAGTTCAATTTTTTCAAACAGGGTTTCAAGCATAGTTTCCTTGGTACAGCATAAAAAGGGCAAAAAAACAGAAAGTGTGCCAGGTCTTGCGGAGACTTATCGTCGCAGCCGCAAGCCGGCAACACTTGACCTCGATGAGAACCCCTAGGTACCGCCAACAAAAGGTGAAACAGGTTGAACCTGAAGCTTGTCAACAGGAAACGGTCGTAACTCGACATTTGCCATGTCAGGTAGGGTTCCGTAAGCAAAGTGCTTTTAATTAGTATATGATTGCGTACGCTTTCTTTTTTTAGTTCGCATGATTCCCTTTCCTGTTGTCTAGAGTCAATAAAAGCATTTTTGACCGTAATAAGATCCATTTTAGTGATGGATTCCGGGTATGAAAAGAGTTCAGGGCGGCCTAAATCAGTAAAACATTTAGATAAATATTTAAGCCAGGGAACCTCCAACCTGTTGTCCCATGTAAGTGCTTCTCTTAGAATAAGCTTGGTCAGGGGGATATTGTCATTTAACCAGCTGTTCATCCAGCATAACATGGGATTCACTGCAATTTTATCGCTAACATACGGAACCCCCAGTTCTTCATGCACAGAATAGTTTGCTGTACCCCTTGGGACCCTTAGTATCTGTTTTAAAAAATTATTTTCAACTATCTGGAGTACGTCCAGGGGAACGTATCCCCAGATTTCACTGCCGTAACAAGCTGTGGTTACACTTTTGGCCTTGTAAAGTTGGAGTAGAGCGGCAACTGGGCTATTTCCCAACTTTTTTGAGAAATCCAATATAGCCGCGTTTACCCTTGTAACGTCTCCCTTCTTTTTCTGAATCACGGGTCCCCATTTAAGTTGACTATCAAAGAGGACCCCGAGATAGGAGAATGTGTGCGTTACAGGTATTTCCACTCCAGCTACATTTAGGTGATTTGGTTTTTTAAAGCCTTGACCAACCTTCATTATGTAGGATTTAGTGTTGTTAATACTTAAATCTCTTGTCTTCATAAATGTGTAAAAGGAATCTAGTAAAATTTGGAGTCCATTGGCCGTTCTAGATAAAAGGACTGCGTCGTCCGCATATAATAATACCGGCAGACCTTTTCGACCAATGTATGGATAATCTGTGTTGGTGCTTAAAAGGGTCTCTTCCAGGTCATTAATGTATAGATTGAAGAGGAACGGGGCCAAAATACATCCTTGCCGGACGCCCCGAAACACTCCAAAATCTTTGGTCACTTTTAGGTCCTGGGTGTATCTGACATTCGCTTTAGTATCTGAATGTATATCTTCTAGAAAGTTTACTAGTTTTTTGTCCACGCCCATTTTTTCCATGGCGCCCCAGAGCTTCCCTCGGTTCACACAATCGAAAGCCGAAGAGAGATCCATGAACGCCATGTGAATCGTTCCTCTTCGAGCCTTGGTGTACTTCCCAACAATAAGATACAAATTCAGACATTGCGAAATGGTAGAGTGTCCAGGCCTAAAACCATACTGGATTGGAGATAATATATTATTTTCCTCTGACCAACTAATCAATCTATTTAAAATGACTCCTCCTATCACTTTTGCCACGGAATTTATTAGCGATATCGGTCTGTAGCAGGCCGGGCTGCTACGGTCTCCTTTCTTGAATATAGGGACTATTGTAGATACCCCCCATGATTTTGGGCATCCACATAACACAGCAGCATTAAATACTGCTGTAAGTACCGGCGCCCATAGTGCTTCACGTGACTTAAAGAGGTCAGGCGGAAGTCCATCGGGACCCGGAGCCTTATTATTTGACAGACCTTTAATTCCTTTAATTATTTCGTCATTTGTGAAACATAGAGAGATATCTCTACCTATACCGGAGTTGTGTTCTGCCTGTGATTCATTATTTATAAAAATAGAACTAAAATGGTCTATCCATTCATCCTCTGATATGTTTGTGCCCACATTTGGGATGCTAGGACAATCAAATATTGGTTTATTGATTATCTCCCAAAACTTCAAGCTATTTTTTAAAGTCTCGGGTTCTAGAAGTGACTCCCATACACTTTTTTTAACTGCTCGCTTGCGGGCAGCCAGTGATTTCTTATATTCATTCCGCAGACCCCTGATGATCAATGGATCTCTCGGTTTTGTTTTTAAGGCTTTCTTAAGCTCGCGACTAGCCTTTGAGCAATCACTGTCAAACCATTTTGGATTGCAATTTGAATTTATTCTCCCCTTATTGGGTACCATTAAAAAAGACTCCACCTTGTTGGCTATCTCCTTGAAGGATGTCAAGATTTGCGACGGAGCTGATGCAGGAGATGTACATATCATTAATTCTTGATTACAAACTGCATTAATAGAAGTATAAAATTGATCGCAATCCACCATTGACCATTTTAAGCGACTCTTACCATTAATGCATTTTAAAAGGCCACGGTCCTCTCGAGGATTACATTTTTCAAGTAGACTCATGCTCATAATAATGCACAAAGGGTTGTGGTCGCTGTAAATACTCATGAGGATCCTAAATTCCTCAATAATATTAACAAAGTCAGCTGAGATGAGGATGTGGTCTATATATGTACCTGTAGCATGGCCTTTAAAAGTAGGGATTGGGAATACAGTTTGATCAGGTACTGTCGACATTGCCGTGAATAGATTGTTTTCATTCATTAGCTCGTTTAGACCTGTACCCCTCCGCGAGTGTTCAAAGTGTATTCCTTCCATACTGTTACAACCCAATTGTCCAACAGGTCTCACGCTAGGGTTCCCACATAAATGTGTGTTAAAATCACCTACTAGAATTTTAGAGCGTGGCAGAGAACTATCAATTGCCCCTAGCAAATCACGTAAGAATTCTATATTGCAATCTCCAGCCTGGTTCACAGAATTATAAATATTAATCAGTACAAAGTTAGTTTTACCCCTTCTGAATTCCAAAATCTGTATGTTATTGTTACCAGAATTGTGTTCAAATTTGTGACATATGAGCGACAAACTAACAAAGATGGCCAAACCCCCTTTAGCTCTTCCACTTGCAGATGGTATTGCCGGGATTATGAAGCTCTGATATCCTTCAATATGCAAGTTTTTCCCTACTACCCAGGTTTCTTGAAGACATATTATGGGATATTTTTTAACATAGTGCAGCCAGTCTTTATCTTGCATTTTATCAGAGAGTCCAGCTATATTCCATGATAACAATAAAAGTCCCTCCAAACATTTTTGACGTCCACATTGTGTTCTATTCAAATTCTCGCTTACAAGTGGGTTAGTAGGGATAGCAGTACTATAAGTATTCACATTCACTATGCCTACGTCTTCTGGTAGTCATTCTACCCCATCCAGCCCACCCTCCGCAGAGAAAATATCATACCTATTGGATGTGGGGATATTAAAGTAATGGTGATCTGTATGATATGGTCGTGATGGTTGGTCGTATCCGTCCCTACTATAGCCCCAGTTGTTTGCTGGTGCATCAAAGCCCCAACCGTTTGTTTTTTCTGGCCATATTGGCCTGATATAGGTATGATTAGGCTTAGGGTATGTCATACTCCGTTGTTTTTTACCAAAAAATTCCAGAGTAAGAGGGATGATGGTACCTCTCCTTCGTTGTGGTGGTAGAATGTTTGGAAGGATATTTGGTAAGACTGCAGAGTTTACAAAATTTATAATTATGCAGTCGCCTTTAAATTTGGCATAGTCAAAAGGTCTCGCTTTTGGGACCTTATAAGTATTTAGTTATGCAGCACAGTATCCTTGGTGCAACAACATCAACCGTTGCATGGCTAAGCACTTATAAGGTCCCAAAGGCGAGACCTATTGGCTATGCCAATGCTTGTTTGTTTTTTGTTGCAGTTTTGTTTAAGTTGCCCGATCTACAATAGTTGAACATGGTTTTTGTTAACAGTTCTTTGCATCAAATGAACTTGTTTTCATTGCTCTGAATGTTGTTTCCATTCTGGTTGTAGGAAGCAGTCATTCCCGGGGGTGTGGGGGCTGCCTAGCTGTGTGCATGCGCTGAACTTTGCAAATGGGAAAAAGCCTGGTGCAGGCGCAATTTACAAGTGTGGAGTGAGTGAGGCCCTGGCAGCATGACTCACTCACACAGGAGTTCATGCACTGCACCTGCATAGTTTAAGGAAACTCGACCGACTCTTTCCCAGGCATCGAACACATATTTACCAAGAAACTCTGAGAAGAGCCTGCCTGCTGCACTGACAGCTGGTGGAGTGTGTGCCTGGTGAAAGCGTGTACTGATGGATGGCGGTGTGTGCGCCTGGAGAAAGCGTGCACTGACTGCTGGTGTTTTTCCCCCCCCCCGGTGAAGGCGTGCACTGATGGCTGTGAAGTGTGTGCCTGGTGGAAGCGTGCACTGACGGCTGGTGGTGTGTGTGCCTGGTGAAAGCGTGCACAGATGGCTGGTGGTGTGTGTGTCTGGTGAAAGCGTGCACAGACGGCTGGTGGTGTGTGCCTGGTGGAACCCTGCACTGATGGCTGGTAGTGTGTGACGGCTGGTAGTGTGTGTGCCTGGGGAAAACGTGCACTGACGGCTGGTGTTGTGTGTGTCTGGTGGAAGTGTGCACTGATGGCTGGTGGTGTGTGTGCCTGGTGGAAGCGTGCACTGACAGCTGGTGTTGTGTGTGCCTGGTGGAAGCGTGCACTGATGGCTGGTGGTATGTGTGCCTGGTAGAAGGGTGCACTGACGGCTGGTGGTGTGTGTGCCTGGGGAAAGGGTGCACTGACGGCTGATGGTGTGTGCCTGGTGGAAGCATCCACTGACGGCTGGTGGTTTGTATGCCTGGTGGAAGCGTGCACTGACGGTTGGTGGTGTGTGTGCCTGGTGGAAGCATGCAGTGATGGCTGGTGGTGTGTGTGCCTGGTGGTAGCGTGGACTGACGGCTGGTGGTGTGTGTGCCTGATTGAAGTGTGCACTGACAGCTGGTGGTGTGTGTCTGGTGGAATTGTGCACTGACGGCTGGTGGTGTGTATGGCTGGTGGAAGTGTGGACTGATGGCTGGTGGTGTGTATGCCAGGTGGAACCGGGCACTGATGGCTGGTGGTGTGTGTGCCTTGTAGAAGCGTGCACTGACGGCTGGTGGTGTGTGTGCTTGGTGGATGCGTGCACTAAGGGCTGGTGGTGTGTGCCTGGTAGAAGTGTGCACTGACGGCTGGTGGTATGTATGTCTGGTGGAAGCATGCACTGAAGGCTGGTGGTTTGTGTCCCTGGTGGAAACGTGCACCCGATGACTGGTTGTGTGTGTGCCTGGTGGAAGCGTGCACTGACGGTTGGTGGTGTGTGTGCCAGGTGGAAGCGTGCACTGACGGTTGGTGGTGTGTGTGCCTGGTGGAAGCGTGCACTGATGGCTGGTGGTGTGTGTGACTGGTGGAAGCGTGCACTGATGGCCGGTGGTGTGTGTGCCTGGTGGAAGCATGCACTGACGGCTGGTGTTGTGTGTGCCTGGTGGTACCATGCACTGATGACTGATGGTGTGTGTGCCTGGTGGAAGCGTGCACTGGCAGCTGGTGGTGTGTGTGCCTTGTGGAAGTGTGCACTGCCGGCTGGTGGTGTGTGTGCCTGGGGGAAGCGTGCACTGACGGCTGGTGGTGTGTGCCTTTTGAAAGCGTGCACTGACAACTGATGTTGCATGTGCCTGGTGGAAGCAGGAGCATTCACAGTGATAGAAGACACAAATGAAACTGACGAAGAGGAGTGGGAAGAGGAGGAGAAGGGGGGGGGGGGAATGCGAGCAGAGGAGCATGATTCACAGCTAGAAAACACAAATAAAGCTGACCAGGAGGGAGGGTGAAAAGGGAGCGGGGTGCAAGCAGAGGAGCCTGATTACAGCAATATAAACACAGATGGCAGCTGTGCACGTGCACAAGCTCATGAACACAAGCTGTAGGCCAGCATAAGCCTCTGGTGGCACTTTTAAAAGCCACTTACTAAATGTCATGAAGAGACAGCAATGAGCTGTCTCAGGCAAGACCTAAAAATGGGTATGTGACAAGGTGGGTTGGTGTATGCTGTCCAATAGTTAAAGTGGGCACCTTGTAGCAGGCCCCACGACCCTTATGATGTATAACCTTAATGAAAGCTATCCTAGTGGTAGCTATGGAGAGCAGCTTTCAGGCTTAATCTTGAAGTAATGTAAAGCAGCTTGTTTTACCAGGATATCACCTCCTAAATGATTAAATGAAAGGAGATGAAAAAACAAGGGAGAGAATTAGGATAGTTTGTGTGCCGTCCTCGTCCCCATGTAATTGTGAATTAAACAACTTAGACGGTTCACATGGAAGTGGTTAGTCAATACTGTAGTGTCTGGCACCACAAGGATTTGTTAAAAGAACCCTCACATACCAAAGTAGTCGGTGTCATGCTTCATCATCGGGTTCCCAGCTGAGTAGCCGAATGTGGTGTGTGCGCCTGGTGAAAGCATGCACTGACGGCTGGTGGGGTATGTGCCTGGTGAAAGTGTACACTGATGGCTGGTGGTGTGTGTGCCTGGTGAAAGCGTGCACAGATGGCTGGTGGTGTGTGTGTCTGGTGAAAGACTGCACTGACGGCTGGTGGTGTGTGCCTGGTGGAAGCCTGCACCGATGGCTGGTAGTGTGTGACGGCTGGTAGTGTGTGTGCCTGGGGAAAACGTGCACTGACGGCTGGTGGTGTGTGTGTCTAGTGGAAGTGTGAACTGATGGCTGGTGGTGTGTGTGCCTGGTGGAAGCGTGCACTGACGGAAGCGTGCACTGATGGCTGGTGGTGTGTGTGCCTGATGGAAGTGTGCACTGACAGCTGGTGGTGTGTGCCTGGTGGAATTGTGCCCTGATGGCTGGTGGTGTGTATGCCTTGTGGAAGTGTGCACTGACGGCTGGTGGTGTGTATGCCGGGTGGAACCGTGCACTAATGGCTGGTGGTGTGTGTGCCTGGTGGTAGCGTGCACTGATGGCTGGTGGTATGTGTGCCTGATGGAAGTGTGTACTGACAGCTGGTGGTGTGTGCCTGGTGGAATTGTGCACTGATGGCTGGTGGTGTGTATGCCTGGTGAAAGCGTGCACTGATGGCTGGCGGTGTGTATGCCTGGTGGAACCGTGCACTGATGGCTGGTGGTGTGTGTGCCTGGTAGAAGCGTGCACTGATGGCTGGTGGTGTTTGTTCCTGGTGGAAGCGTGCACTGACGGCTGGTGGTGCGTGTCTGGTGGAAGCGTTCACTGACGGCTGGTGGTGTGTGTTCCTGGTTGAAGCGTGCACTGAGGGCTGGTGGTGTGTGCCTGGTAGAAGTGTGCACTGTCGGCTGGTGGTGTGTATGTCTAGTGGAAGTATGCACTGAAGGCTGGTGGTGTGTGTCCCTGGTGGAAATGTGCACTGATGACTGGTGGTGTGTGTGCCTGGTGGAAGCGTGCACTGATGGTTGGTGGTGTGTGTGCCTGGTGGTAGTGTGCACTGACGGTTGGTGGTATGTGTGACTGGTGGAAGTGTGTACTGACGGCTAATGGTGTGTATGCCTGGTGGAAGCGTGCACTGATGGCTAGTGGTGTGTATGCCTGGTGGAAGCGTGCACTGACGGCTGGTGGTGTGTGTGCCTGGTGGAAGCATGCACTGATGGCTGGTGGTGTGTGTGCCTGGTGGAAGCGTGCACTGACGGCTGGTGGTGTGTGTGCCTGGTGGAAGCGTGCACTGAGGTCTGGTGGTGGGTGCCTGGTGGAAGCATTCACTGATGGCTGGTGGTGTGTATGTCTGGTGGAAGCATGCACTGACGGCTGGTGGTGTGTGTCCCTGGTGGAAACGTGCACTGATGGCTGGTGGTGTGTGTGCCTGGTGGAAGCATGCACTGATGGCCGGTGGTGTGTGTGCATTTGGGGAAGCATGCACTGACGGCTGGTGGTGTGTGTGCCTGGTGGAAGCATGCACTGACGACTGATGGTGTGTGTGCCTGGTGGAAGCGTCCACTGGCAGCTGGTGGTGTGTGTGCCTTGTGGAAGCGTGCACTGACAGCTGGTGGTGTGTGTGCCTGGGGGAAGCGTGCACTGACAGCTGATAGTGTGTGTGCCTTTTGAAAGCGTGCATTGACAACTGATGGTGTGTGTGTCTGGTGGAAGCGTGCACTGGCAGCTGGTGATGTGTGTGCCTTGTGGAAGTGTGCACTGCCGGCTGGTGGTGTGTGCCTGGGGGAAGCGTGCACTGACGGCTGGTGGTGTGTGTGCCTTTTGAAAGCGTGCACTGACAACTGATGTTGCATGTGCCTGGTGGTGTGTGTGCCTGGTGGTAGTGTGAACTGACGGTTGGTGGTATGTGTGCCTGGTGGAAGCGTGCACTGATGGCTTGTGGTGTGTGTGACTGGTGGAAGTGTGTACTGACGGCTAATGGTGTGTATGCCTGGTGGAAGCGTGCACTGATGGCTAGTGGTCTGTATGCCTGGTGGAAGCGTGCACTGAAGGCTGGTGGTGTGTGTGCCTGGTGGAAGCATGCACTGATGGCTGGTGGTGTGTGTGCCTGGTGGAAGCGTGCACTGACGGCTGGTGGTGTGTGTGCCTGGTGGATGCGTGCACTGAGGTCTGGTGGTGGGTCCATGGTGGAAGCGTGCACTGACAGCTGATGGTGTGTGTGCCTTTTGAAAGCGTGCACTGACAACTGATGGTGTGTGTGTCTGTGGAAGCGTGCACTGGCAGCTGGTGGTGTGTGTGCCTTGTGGAAGCGTGCACTGCCGGCTGGTGGTGTGTGCCTGGGGGAAGCGTGCACTGACGGCTGGTGGTGTGTGTGCCTTTTGAAAGCGTGCACTGACAACTGATGTTGCATGTGCCTGGTGGTGTGTGTGCCTGGTGGTAGTGTGCACTGACGGTTGGTGGTATGTGTGCCTGGTGGAAGCGTGCACTGATGGCTTGTGGTGTGTGTGACTGGTGGAAGTGTGTACTGACGGCTAATGGTGTGTATGCCTGGTGGAAGCGTGCACTGATGGCTAGTGGTGTGTATGCCTGGTGGAAGCGTGCACTGACGGCTGGTGGTGTGTGTGCCTGGTGGAAGCATGCACTGATGGCTTCATTTTCTTCAGTTGGTTTATTACTTTCCCCTCCATAATCTCGCTCTCCAAATACCTCCTATCTATAGCAGAACTTTGGGGCAGATTTCTCTGGGTCAACCAAGTCTGGACATCCTATAACTCTGAATTCTTGTCCTCCGTATATAGGCCTTGCATAAACCCCCTGGCTTCCTCTCTTCCACATTTAAGACCCCTGTTTCCCTCTGAATTAGGACTTTAATGTTGTTCCTATTTCTTTCTTCTCTGGATTTCCAAGCTAGAAGAGCCCCACATTTTTCTCCGTATTCAAAATTCTTTAATTTGCTGGTCTCTCATTTTTCTTTAATGATTTTTCATCACTTATTTTAAGTTGGAGCTGTAGACCGAATAGCTCCTTCTCTAACACCGGGATCCTCTCTCTGTTTGAAACAACAGCTCTTTGTAACTCTGAGTCTTTTCTAGTTATTGCCTCCAATTTTTCCTGCCTTTTGTTTTTTATAGTCTTCCTTTTATGGGCCATTAGAGAGCTCAGCACACCTCTTAAAAACGCCTTGTAGGATTCCCACACATTCTGAAGGGTAGAGGAGCCGATATTAATTGTAAAGAATTCATTAATCTTTTCTCTCACTTCTGTTTTAACCTGGTCATCGAGTAACAATGTCCTCCCCAGTGTCCATCTAGTGTTTAAGGGACTCGGGCTTAATAGGAAAACCAGTTCAACAACAGCATGATCGGATATCCCAACAGTGTGTACGAGAGGGAACTAATGTCTGAAAGCAAATGTTGGTCCACTAAAAAATGATCTATCCTCGAATTGTGTTTGTACTTTTTACTGTAGCATGTAAATCCCCTAGTAGAGCCATATTTAGTCCTCCATACATCTAACAAATTAAAGTCTTTCATCATACATCCTAAAGCAGAAAGTGATTTAGTGGGGGCATGATATTTGGCCCTCGAGGTCCTATCTAATATATGATCGAAAACCAGGTTAAAATCACCCCCCAAGATCACTGGACCCGTGGTCCCAAGTAAACCTGCCGCTAACTTAAAGAGAGGACCAGGATTATCATCATTGGGGCCGTAGTACACTGCATAAGTATAGGGGATGTTGTAAATTGATAGGGCCACCACCAACCATCTTCCTGTCTGATCGGTTACATATTTTTTCAAGTTTATCCCCCTATTCGCCCTAATGATTATTGCGACCCCCCTAGTTGCTCCCATCTGTCTAGAACATACAATTTCCTGCACCCACCTCAATTTTTCAAAAAATGCACTACAAGTGTTTGCCTCAAGATGCGTTTCCTGAAGTAACATGAGATGTGCATCTGAGTTTCTTAAGAACTCACAAACCCGGGACTGCTTCCTTCTTTCCCCCATTCCATTCACATTCCAAGAAAGGGTTTTAATATTAATGAACCTACTCATAACTCAGCTCTAACTTCCCGCCCATCCAGAACTCTGTACATAAGAACTTTTTCCATATATGAGGATTTTTTTTCTTTTTTTCCCTTCACCCACCACCTAATACCCCACCCGAACCCCCCCAGAGGAACCCCCCCAACATTCCTGATGATTAAACCACCTTTGGAACCCCAGGAGAAATACCTCTAGCTGAATGCAAACTTCAACTAACCTCATCATCGGGTTGTTTATCATAACTCATTAGAGGATAACTTTTTACTGCATATAACTCAAATTCTAAATGTTCTCTTTTTTTCCTCCATTTTCTCTTCCTTCTTTTCTATTCTGCTTACACCCTTTGTGTCTCCAAACGATCTTAATTCTGGCATCCTGGCATCCTGGTGCCTAGCTCCCACTGCCGCTACGCTGTTCAAGCTCCTAGGTCTGATCTGATAAGATAAGGGTTTGCCCGATAGTGGAGGTCTGACTTAGAAAGACATCTCCCCAGAATTAGCTATTTAAAGTTTACCAATATCTTTCTTGGCGCTTTCCTGTCTGCATGCAGCTTGAAAGGGTCTCTATGCTAGCTGAGCATGTCCTTGGTCAGGAAGCTAGTGCTGGGGGGGCGGAGCTCGTGAGGAACATGGCGGCAGGCTGAGTGCTGGTCGCAGCAACCCCAGGAGATACCCGATGGCTGAAACTACAGAGAAATGCAGCGGGTTCGCAAAAAGCTGAACGTGGAGCATAGCGGCGGTAAGATACAGATGAATTGCGGCATAGTAAAAGCGCTCTGTAAAAATTAAATTGCTTTCCTTTTTTCTGTCTGCTCGAGGTAACCGGCCGTGCTGGTCTATTGCTGGCGGCGGCGGCGCTAGGACCCACGCATCGAGCGGTACGAATGACACGCAAAGAGGCGTCTGCACAGGGAAGCCCGGGAGAGCGCCGGCGGAGCCTTTGGGCTAGGATACACTCCGTTCTCGCACAGCAGCGGTTCAGAGGGCCAGTCTGCGAGGGAGCCTGCAGTAATTTATCTGACAAACAAGAACAGGCGGTAAGCTGCGATGCGGAGGGGCTAATACCGAAGCGTGGGTTTATGGAGTAAGCACCAGTAGACGCCCCGGTTAAATTCATAAGTGAGGGGGGACTTTAAAAGCCAAGGAGCACCTTATAGAGCGAACTACGAGGCAAAGGCAGACAGAGCTCTCTCAACTATCAGTGGAACTTGCCACAGGTGTTTCAAGCCTGAAATTAGGGTTGCCTAAAGCCAGATCCTCTTGCCCACCAGGGAGACGAAAGAACAGGTATCAGCTGAGATCTCGGCAGGAGCTGAGAGCTGGAGGAGTACTAGACCTTGCGGAAAGGGAGCGACCCATGCCATTAACCCCTTGTAAGGGGAAGAAAAAGGCAACCAGCATAAAAAAGTCTAAGGCACTTAAAACTGTTCAGCTACCAGTAAAGAATACTCCCTCTCTCAAATCTTATTTTAAAATTATGGAGCAGATAGCAAGACCAGCTACACAGCTAGAACCTATTAGCACTGTGCTCCCCTTAGAGAATCGATTTGGTCCCCTGGAAGGTCTGTCTAACGCTGGGGATGGTAAACAGTCAGAGCAGACAGAAGTGGAGGCAGAAGGCGAGGAGGAGGGGGCAATCGTGGTCCTGGATCCGGGACAGGACTTGGAGCCACGGCAGGTCCAGTCAGAGCACATAAGCTTCAGCACACCCTCCTCCTCTCCCCTCCCTTCTCACAGTGCTCAGGCCCAGGAAAGAGCACTAGACCCTCAAGATACCAGACCCCAGATGCCCCTGGCGCCGGTAGAGCTTCCCTCAAATGGTCAGATGGTTACCCAGGAAGAGAATGTAATCCAGGGCCAGAGTCTAAGTTTGGTTCCAAGACTGGGCTCGAGTATGGATAAGATGAGGGGAGAGCCGGGCGATTCAGGGGAGCTGGATGGAGACAGGCTGGGTTATCTTTTTCAGTCCTTAAGGGGAGACTTGATGACTAAATTTGAGATTTCAGAAGGCAATCAAAAGGTGATACATGATAGGTTCGATCTATTGGAGTCTAAGTTAGACGATGTTATTTGCCGCACTGGGAAGCTGGAAACGGAAGTTGTAGCTTTAAATAAATCAATTCGAGGGAACTCAAAAGACATTGAAACTCTGAGAGCACAGAATAGATCCTTGGCTACAGACGTGGAGAGACTGGAAACCCAAGCTCGAAGAAATAATTTGAGAAATCTAAAGATACCGGTGGGCGAGGAATTGGAAGATATAAAAGAATTTGTTTGTAGGCTTCTAAGGGACGGGTTCCTAAAAGACCGTCCCGATATTGACTTGGAGGCGGAGATACAGAGAGTGAGTAGTACCGATACCTCTAAGTTAGGCATGCCCTGCTTGCGCATATTCCCAGAGGCACCACACTCCTGGATGCCTCTCCCCTGGAAGATCAAGTGTTGGATGGGCACCTCCCGGAAAAGATTATTTCGTTAATATACAAAAAGCTTATTAACAACATGGGAGACCCACTGGCAGGAACCAGGGCACAATGGGTGGCTGATGGCTTGGAACTAGATGATGAGGACTGGAGGGAGGCGGTTTCTTCCCCAAAGGTAGTGTCCATTTAAATGAGACTTAGGCTCGTGCAACTAAAGATCCTTCATAGGTCGTATGCCACAGGGCCCCGGCTGGTACACATGGGTCGGGCGGGCAGAGAGTGGGGGTGCCGGAGGGGGTGCGGAGAGCTTGGAACATTCATGCATAATTTGTGGCACTGTGTAGACATACAGGAATATTGGGTCAAAATTCATGAAAAAATGCGAGAGGTGTTGGGGATGGAGATTCCGCTGGAGTCTCGAAGGTGTGTCTTAAATGTCTGGGAGCCCACGGATTTGAGTGCTTACGAGAGACAGTGGGTGACCCTGGCGTGTATGATTGCCAAGCGTGATATTGCACAGTTGTGGGGCGCCTGCCAGCCGCCCCAGATCGGGAGGTGGATGGAAGACCTGGACTGGTGCATGTACAGGGAAAGATCGGTCTACGTCGCTAGGTGCTGTCCTGCGAAGTGGAGAAAGATTTGGGGGAGCCTGGCATAGTTATCAGGGTGATATCTGTGCTCCTCCAGTTGTTTGAGATAGAGCAGCAAACACTAGTCCCCATGATCCCTAAATGTGATTCTGTATGCATTATCTTGTAGTGTGGAGATGTTCATATGACAAATGTTGAATCGATATATGTCGCCTGATGCCTTTTTCTTTTGGTTTTGTTAATAAAAAGATTTTAAAAGCTATAAATACCCTCACCCCCAGTGCCATGCCAGGTTGTCCCGAAAATTGCAGAGGCAACAAGATTTGAACTACTAGCATTGATTGGGATCGTCTGAAAGTGGAGTCCAGGGGTTTGACTGCCAGCTCCTGCCCCCTCCCTACTCTGTAGCTAGCAAAACTAAGCTCACGCTTCGGAAAGTCACCCTTTCTGATTACTTTCAGGTGCCGTAGTAGAAGTGATGAAACACAGGTGTCAGCAACAACATCTGTCACGTTTTCCAGCGGGCTAACAGTTGTGTTATGTTTTTTAACCGCACAACAAATTCTTGCAGCGCTTGCCTGGTGCCCCCTGCAGTCTATGGCCACAGCCACCCTGCAATGAGACTGCTGGTGCAGCGGGATAGGGGAGAGTGAAACAGGACCAGGCCCGTGGTGTAAATCACGACCAATACACATGTGCCTTTTATGGTGCCAGTATTGTATTTATAAATGTGCATTGAGGAATTATTAGACTTTAGTTAAGTAGGCTTGTAGAGTTTTTTTTATCTGCCTCGGTTTCTGCTGCTCCATTGGTCGTAATGGTGACCTCACTGTTTAAATGCGGATTCCAGAACTCTCTTGTGACAGTAAAAATAAGCAGCACCACTCTATTCCTTCTACTTCTCCCTAATTGGCCAGATCGGTAAGAGTTGGGTTTCAATTTTACTCACCCCCCGTGTTTATTGGCTTACACTTGTAAACCTACAAACGGGTTTGAACTCAACAGCAAGCGTCAAGAATTTGTGTGGAAACTGTGAAATTAATATATGCTTAATAATGTCAATTCTTGTTACGTCCCCAACATTGAGAAAAAAAATCAGACACAGAATAATGTACTGTTCAGGGTTCATATGTTAGCGCATGGAGGCCTTAAAAGTTGCTGGTTCTGACAACATCATTTATTCTTATGGGTTAGACAGCCTAGGAGTAGTCATGGCCGCTAATAGCAGCAAGCCAGGACGGCATGTAGATCAGCCCTTGACAGCTCCTCTTCCATTATCTTGTTCTTTTACTGAGTTTTCCCCCATTTTATTGGAGGATTCAGAGCCTACTGGCGATGACTCTTGTCCTTCCCGAATATTGGGTGCCAATGCAGAGGCCATACACCCTGCCCTGAATTTTTGGCAGAAAAGTCCATCCTGGCCAACTACTGGCCAATTTCTCTACTACCAGCCTTTGCTAAGACCATCTACAAGCTGCTCTATTTCCAACTTTCCAGCTATCTCAACGCTAATCAGTTGCTGCATCCTACCCAATCGGGTTTTCATCCTGGATAATGCACCGAGTCTGCCTTGGTTGAGGTTTGAGACACTATAATACAATCAGAACTAAGAGGCAACAATTTTAGTAGAGTAGAGGAAAAAAGGAAAATTCTTAAGTCTTCAGTGTCGAAGCCAAATTTTTTCTTTAAAGTGCAATTTCATACAAGCACAGCAAACATATTTCACCTTCGAAAAGGCTTGATCAGGGCCATAGAAATCCGCCTGCATTCACATCCACGATCCTATAGCTTGTCTCTATTGTTACCAGAGTTAACTAAAACACAGTCAGTTCAGTAACGTATGTTGCACAGATGTTGAATCAAATTGCCATGTGCGTCTTCAAACTTGATCCATAGGCTCGTCCACCTCAAATAAGCATCAAGTGGTTCACCATGTCAAATCACCACTGAAGACTCAAGAATTTTCCTTTTTTCTCTCTACTCTCCTATAATTGTTGCCTCTCTGTTCTGATTGTAATATTTTGTATATATGGCCTATGAGCAGAGGGCCATTGAGGAGGGCAACATTGTGTCTCTTTACTGATTTTTTTGGAGAATGTTGTGACATTTCAGGCGGTGTGACCTGGTATCCCTTGGCTGCATCCTGCGTTTTTGTATCTAGGTTTCAGACACTATCAAAACGGCTGTGACCAACAGAAAGAAAGTGACTTTGCTGGTTTTAGACCTTTCAGCAGCATTTGATACAGTCTCTCATTTCATCTTGATTAAAAGGCTTGCGGGATATTGGGTTGGGAGGGACCACCTTGGCTTGCCTGCATTCCTTTTTTACCGAACAGAGATCAGTTTGTGTGAATGCCGCCATTTGAGTCAGACTCTAAGTCCATTAAGTTTGGGGTTACTCAGGGTTTGCCTCGAGCCAGACATTGTTCGATGTCTAATTATCCCCTTTGGCAATCCTGGTGGAATCCTTTGGAGTGCAGATCATCTCCTATGCTGACGACACGCAGATTATTCTGTTTTGGGACTGGAACATCTCTGGTGACCAATGAAGATTGAGGACTGTCTGTCGGCAGTGTTTCAGTGGATCCGCCAAAGTAATCTTCAGTACAACACAAGCAAAACAGAGGTACTGGTCTTTGGCTCCCCCCACAAGGCGTGGGGTGGTGAAGTTTGGCCTACTTCTGCTCCCTCTCCTCCAACTCCTTCTATGGTGGTAAAAAACCAGAGAGTGAAGTTTGATATTAACCTGTCCTTAAAACCACAATGAGGAGCACAGCTGAGATATGCTTTGGCTTTCTCAGTAGCTCTCGCCTTTGGGACCTTATAATTTTTTAGTTATGCAACAGTTGATGTTTTTGCACCAAGGATATTGTGCAGGATAACTAAACACTTATAAGGTCCCAAAGGTGAGACCCATTGGCTATGCCAATGCTTATTTAAGATTGATTTTGTGTTTAGAATCCTTAAGTCATTATTTACACTCTCTGGGACACGTTTGTCCATTATCGTCATCCTTATTCAATGATGAAACCATCATCACTTGTTCCTGTGCATTGGGATTCAGGGTAGAACTGGGGTTTCATTAGTGTCACCACCTAAGCAAATTGTTGCCCCTCTTTGCCAAACAAACTTTAGCAATCGTTTGTCTACCACTGAAAGTTATCTTCTTATGAGTATACCCAATCAGTCTTCCTGTAGCTACTTGGGTTATTATATGGCTGAAGTAACTGTACCTTCACCTCCAAAATGTTTGCACATTTCTAATCACTGATAAGGATATTTGGTGACCCAAAAACTGCCAACACGGTCACTTCCTTGGCAACCACCAAAGTGTTGCATTCACTCATAATACGTTTCTTAACATCACACTCTTCCATCACCTCATCTATTTCAGAGAGTTGGAAACTAACTTTTCCCATACTAATTTGCATCTCCTCCAGTTGATGCATCACACTACTCTCCCCCTTGCCTCACTCATTCCCATTCTTACATACTTATGCATTACATTCATGCTTCCCATAGCTCCCGCAGGTTAAGTTCTTGGCAAAACAATTCATACTATTTGAGGTGTGCGCTTCATTACTACATTTGAAACATCTGAACTTATTAGTTCACACACTCCTATTACGGTCACCCATCTCTTTTTTTTTAACTTTCTCTCTTCATAACTTGACTCTTTCAGCCTGGCAATTTCCTTAATACTGTTATCTTTATTTCTCATTTTCTTTATCCACCTACAAGTGTGCTCCACCCCCTCAGTAGTAGCTATGGACTCCTTTGGCTCTGCATTTTTGTAAGCAACTGATGATGTACTCTCGAGTTGTTCATACAATTTACACATGGGTCAGATTAACAATTCAGTCAGACCTCTAAATTTGCATGTCATAGTCATGTTTCTCAAGCTGGTCGCGTAACTTCCTCCTTTTTCCCTTGTGCCCAAGCAAAGAACTTGTGCCTCTCGAGCACAGCATTAATGGGAGTTCCATAATGTTGTTCTACCACAGAAGTTTCCAAATGGTCCATCGCGAGCTACAAGAAGCTTGCTGCTTGTCTTGGAGAAGCTCTCTGCCTGTCAATTGAGTTTGCGAGTTATCTGCTGCTGCCCAGTTTATGCTGCATTTTAAAACTCTGTGCGCCAGTCTTGTGAGTAAGGGAAATGTGGCAAGGGCTGCACGCCTTCCCCTTCTTGTCAAATAAACTATGCCATGCTGCTGCTTAGGGAAAAGGATAACCATAAATAAATTTCCGAGGTATGAGGACACTGTTTGAAAGCCGTCATCATATAACATATTATTACCTTCATGAGCTTCTGCTTCATTAAGCTAAATGTAAATATTTATAGAGCTACACTACATTGATTATTTATTTCCTTCCTCGTTCCTTCCTTTTTCTTATTTCCTTTCTCTTCTTTTTCCCTGTCTCTCTCCTCTCTTTTTGCTTCTATCATCTTCCCTTGCTTTTTTCTTTCGCTCCTCCTTTCCTTCTTTCTCTTTTCTCTCCTGCTTTGTTTCTTCCTTTCTTTTTCCTTTTATCCTTTTGCTTTTCCTTTCACTGCTTTCTATTTCGTTTTTTTTGTTTCATAATATATCTTCGCCTTTTCGTTTCTTTTCTTCTTTCTTTTCCTCTTTTCTTACCTAATTTCTTTATTTCCTTCTTTCTTTTAATCCCTCTTTATCTTTTTTCTTCTACTTTCTCTCCTTTCAATCTCCCCTTCTGGCTGTCTTTTCTTCTTGTTTCCTTCATTCACTCTGCTTCTTTCTTTCCTTTTCTGTCTCCTTTTTGCTTTGTCTCCTTTCACTCTGTTACCTATCATTATTTATATTTGTTTCCTTTTTTCACATTTATACCTCCTTTTTCTTCATTTATGTTTCCTACTCTCCTGCATTCTTACTTTCATTCTTTCTCTTCTTCTCCCCTGACATTTCAATGAACAAATATCACCTTTGTTCCTCATCGTCTTTGGTCCTTCTTGCTTACCCTCCTCCACTTCTTTGTTTCATCTTTCCTTTTCCCCTTCTCTCCTTTGTTCTTCCTTTCCTTTCCTTTCTTCATTATTTCCTTTTCTGCTTGTGTTTGGTGATTTTTTCCTTTCCCAAGAAAATAACTTCATTGTTCCAACATGATTAAGCTGTTCCTTAAAAGCAAATTAAAGGTAGTTTTCAATGGTTGGTTGAGTCACCTAAAAATCTAATAGTAAGGAACATTGGGAAAATGCTCCATTTTTAATCTGGTGACATATAGGGTACCACTCTGCCAAGAGATTATTTGCTTCATAAAATGTGAACAATGTTCACTTTGGCTCTAGTATAACTGTGTGATTACAACCTGACTCAAGATGGCCACTAGCAGGAAGCCAACCTTCACATTCAGGACATTCTGTGAACATATGGCCTGGTACTTGCCTAACTCCCCCTTTTACTTTGACCCAAGACCACCCTTTGATGAGGACGCCCTCCCTCCTACAAGGTAAGCACTTCAGACCACACTCTTTTGGATTAGGGGGAGTAACCCCCGGCCGTATTTCTTACAAAATTAAAACATTGAAAATTATTATTTACATTATGTACAATTACGCAGAAAGTCCAGATATGTGGATAGATACACAATGTTACTTGGCTAACCTTAACATGTTTCTAATACAGAGTCATTACCACCATAATCTAAAACATGAATATACTTTACTTTCTGCATAACCATGCTAGAGCCTACAGCAAGGTCAGTGACTGGCAGCCCCAGATCCCGGTAAACTACAAAGATTCCACTGGAGTAAGATTGCATAGGGGGTCCAGCTTATCGGACGTATATCTCCCCCGGGCCCCCCCTATGTCCTGAGCCTTAACTCCATAAATGGGGTGCAGCAATGCTGCATCCTTGCATGCGCCCTGGTGATCATGTACATGTGGGGGTGGCACACCAGCCTACTGGAAAGCTTGACTCGCTGGCTCCAGCACCCTTTCAGCCTACTGACCAGCTGTAACTGCCCCTGGATTGTAGACGTTGCGTAGGGGGTCCAGCTTATCAGACGGATGGCTTCCCCGGGATCCCCTATGCCCTGACCACGCCTTAACTTCATAAAGGGGCGCAGCAATTCTGCATCCTTGCTCCCTTGTGCGGATGCAAGTGTGGGGGTGACTGACCAGCCCACTGAAAGAGTGACTCCCTGCCCCCGCAAGCTTTCAGCCTAACGAGCGGCTGTAACTGCCCCTGGAGTTCCATGTGAGACCCTCTGTCTCCCCCTCGGACATCCCCATTTGAGAAATGGTGATGCCCGCTAAGGACCAAAAACTATGCTCACCAATCATGACCTTACCGCCTGACCAGGGAAACACCTACTAAAATACGACAATATTACCTGCAAACAAAACACCATCTACAGACATTTTTATTACACATTACCAATAACATCAACCGCACAACTTTACATTACACATTACCTGTAAATGAAAACATATACCAACACTTTTATTACATAATACCAAAACATCAACAACGACACTTTACATTAAACATTTTTCTTGAGCTACCTGCCATGAAAATTTTAGGGAAACAAAGCAACGCACATAATACTGCAACACTCATATGAGCTTCCTGCCTCAGGGGATGGTGGGTGGGCAAAAGTTTGTTACAGGCCGCTAGTGGCCTGGACGGACCTGTGAGAGATGCTGGCGGCTAGGGGGCAAGAAAACAAGAGACTTCTCTCGCTCCCTCAGCCCCTTTTAAGTGGGGTGTACAGGGCAGACTGGTCTACACCGGTCTGCCCCTACGTATCGGCATCGCGCTATACCAGAAGCACTCAAGTGCTTCCGGTTCACGCCCCTGTCGGCCACTGCTATTGGGGAGGTAGCGTGCCGGATCACTAGAGCGTACGGCGACCCCCCACCACCACCACCTCTGAGACCGGTCGACCGGCGTCGCCGCCACATAAGGGTGGTGCGCCCGAGTGCAAGTTCGGCCTTTTCCAATGTCATCTTTCTCTCCTTTGCCATCCGAAGGAAGACAACTTGTTAACGGACAATGCGCATACACTCATTGGTTGTTCCAAAGATTCAGTAGTCAACTTTACCATCAAGTTCTTCTGACTCTGTGAGGCAGGTACTTCTGGTAACAAGCGACATCTTTCTCATTACTGAATTTGAGCTGGGGTTTCCTGTGCTCGGCACCAGCACTGGCACTTAATTGTCAGTACTGTCACTTATGACAGCCAAGCCATTCTTCTAGTTTTGGGGCCGTGGAATTGTCTGAATTGTCACACTTATAGAAGGAGTGTGATGGTTTGTAGCTGTGTTGGTACTGTCACTAACAGCCCTAGCAGGGACAATGGGTGGTGCATGCTGCAGTGGCCTCCTGAGGATGGAACATTTGTTTGTTTTTACAAATTAAGCACTGACTTTCTGCTGTTACTTTCTCTTAATTTGCACCAACGAAGAATTCAGCAGATAAACTTTACACTGCCATACTAGACAGCCGGAAGACTTTTGTTTTAATATGTTCATTTCTTGTAATAATCGTATTCATCTGTTCTCATCCGTTGTTGCCAGATAGTAAAGATATCAGGGGCGGATGGTGAACAAAGTCTGTCCTCATACAGGCAGCTCTTGTCACCACAAGCTGCGTCCTTGTTTCACACAGATCAGGACAGACAAAGTGTTGTTGGTATCAAGTGGATCTTGACTGGGACAGGAACACACCTCAAAATGCCATGCAAATAGGAGGCCTCCACCATCTGATTAACATGTGGGTTCTGCTCACCCAGTCTCATCTATTCCAGCCAACAACATCCATTTCATACATCTCAAAGCACATATATTTGGAAGAGAGCACCTACATCTGCGGAAGGGCATCTGCAAAGCAGTGAACAAAAATAATACCCCCTAGGGCAAGAGAACCACTGATAAAATAAAAATGCTTTACTGTGATTGCATTTGTCTTGAATATTTCGGTTTGATTTAGTGTATCTTGCCTGCGGTCTTTCAGCCATCCTGCATAGAGCAGAACAACAGTTTCATACTTTTTTAACCCTCATTTATATGTAAACTTATATTATGTCAGCAATACAGCTGTCCATTTGCTACGCATTCACTGTTTACTGTTAGCAGGGTTGGGTCAACAGTGTATTTATTATGGAAAACCAAGACTGCCCTTGTGCAGGCGGTGGATTCCTTTTAAGAGTATGTGTAACAAATATTTGTCTTGTAGAAACAGACAGAACTGAGAAGGTAAGTGGGCACATAGGGCATCATTAGGATGGCGGGTGGATTTATTCGCCCGCGATCCTTTCGTAGAAAGGGACCGCCCGCCATTGGTGCGGGGGTCCCGTGAGTGACATTAGGATGCCCCCAACACACTGGCGGGCACATCCTGCATTCTTGACATTGCGACGGGCGGTGCTCTCAGACAACACCGCCCGCCGCAATGCCAAAAGGGCATGTCCTGCAGTTCCATGCACAACGTGGCAGGCACCGCGCGGTGCCTGTCATGTTTTCCATGGAACTGCAGGGGGGTACCTATGGTACCTCCCCATGTGTACCCCTGCCTCCCAGAATCCCTGGGGGCCCGCTATGGGCCCCCAATGCTGGAAACGGCATGCCTTTCTGTGGCGGCAACGCCGCCATGGAAAGGCATGTCCCCGCATGTATGCTAATATGGATGGCGGTGTCTCCCAGACACCACCACCATGTTAACAGCTTTTCCACCAGGTCGACTCTTCCACCGGGCGGAAAACCGGTGGATGGTCTTTCCGTCGCCGGGGTCCCCCCCACCATGGTAATGTGGTGGGGGGAATTTACATGCGGGCGGTGGATTTCGGTGGGCGGTTCGCCCGCTATCATAATGACCCCCTAAGAATCAATAAGTGATCCTAACAGAGTTGTGGTGCCGCTTCTCATTCTGCTTTTGACATTTGTCAAGCATAGGTAGAGACTTGGGGGCATATCTATGATAGGGTAGCGTCACTTTTGCACCACGCAACAGGGTGGAAAAGCGACGCAATCCATATTTTGGATATATAAAGCCACACAAGGCCACCTGTGCGACCCTGAGTGGCTTGATCATAGTAATACAATATAGATCAAATCGATGCTTTGCATTACTCTGTACTGGGATGTCGTTCCATGGGTTCCCATTCATCCACCCATGGATTCTGAAGCATTCCCAGGTTTACCAATACTCATAGGCCTGGAAATGCGTCAGAATGCTGCGTCTTCCCAGGAGAGGCATAGCTTTATTTCTCCTTGTTACTTCCAAGAGGAAAATGCCTCAGAGGATTGCTTTTGTGCGGGAAGGTGTCCCTTCCTGCGCAAAAGACATCTGTTTTACAATGCAGGCACCCTTGTGCCAAGGTGCAAGGGTGCCTGTGTTGGTGCTAGGCAGCACATTGTGCGCCAGCGCTGTAAAAAGACAGGAATGCGCTGTATTGTGTTAAATACAGCACAATTCTACCCTTTCCCTGTCAAGCAGTTTTATGGGTGATCCTTGCACGTTTACAAGGTTGGCGTGGTGGCAGGAAGGAGGTATTTGTCCAATTGGCATGCTCTAATATTCCACTTACCACTCTTAGCAATGCTTTCTGAGGGAGAATGTCAATCACTGAGAGACATATATGGGTTTCCTGTGGCCGAACCTGTTTTATTAGAACATTGCATGACTTGCAACTCTGAACTGTGAAATCGGAAACATTTTAGCTATTTTCTGTCGGACAATTTGCCATAAAATGCACTGTTCTTGCATCATTTCTTTTTTATCTTGGGCGAAAACCTGCCTACCTCTGTTTGGGACTGGAATGTGAGAGGTTGGCTTACTCGCTTTTCTCACTTGCACAATGCTTTTCAGAATAGTTATTTATTCTCTACCTGTTTGAAAGTTCAACGTTTACTACTCAACCAGAGGTTATTTAAAAGTTATCCACTCCTGACAGCCCCCAGTGTTTCAGCTCACAAAGATGGAGCTGATTAGTTGATAGGCTGAGCACACTGTCCTGTGCTTCCTGGGACACAATGGGGCAGCAGAAATCAAAATGCCCACTTTGTTTTAGGGTAAAAGAGAGAATACAGGATTAAAGATCCAGGGATAAGAAGGATGGGAGAGGTGTGGAGAAAGCACTGGATCCTTTATTACTTAATATAGCATTCAAAAACATTGTGAAACAAATATATTATTACAAAATATGGTGGTCATATGAATCAACTTTACATTCTTACAATGTAAAGTATAAAAATATTGTCAACAAAGTATTGAGCTAATAAGTACCTAAAAATGTAAGTAAGTAAATACATTTAAAACTAACTCTAAAAAAATATAAAAATATAACAATATATAAATTACATTTAATAGTTTAAAAAAATTAAATTTAAAATAAATATACACAAACAAATAAATGTATAGAAAACAATGTATTATTAAATGATATTAAAAAACGTACGAGTGCTAATACTTACTTTTTAAACCACTGTGTATATTCACACACACACACACACACTGATATATATACAAGAAGTTATAATTAAGACCATGTTTCGATAGGAGGAGCTTTTTTGTTTTGCCAATAACTTTGGCGCCGTTTGACAAATCCTCACAACATTTTCAAAATTATTATCACGCTCACTTCAGCTACTGTCTTGAAAGTTTCAGGGTGTTCCTTCAAGCAGGTGCTAAGAAAAAGGGGGTCCCAAAAAATGCTTTCCTCGTGCAAATTCCCATAGATATTTTAGACAAGCCTACAGCCTGAAGTGCTCAATGGAAGTACATCAGATTTGGCAGAAAGGTATCTGTTGGTTCAGAACGTGATCTTATTGTGAATTGGTGTAAATCCATTCAGTGGTTTAGGAGATATAAAAAAAACTAATTTAGATATCTAGGGATGCAAAGTGTTGGCGAACCCTCCTGATCTCGTGCTGAGATCTGATTGGCTGCCAACACTTCCTGGCTTCAACCATGCCCTAGAAAAACCTTTTAAAAAAGAAAAGGGGGTACCCTGACCCCCAAACTGTGGTCCTAGAGTCCAACTGTGACCCCAACAGAGACAAAAAGCATTTTTTTTAAACGTGTTACTGCTGGAATGCGATGGAAATGAAAACGAAAATAAGCGCATTTCTTGCATTTGTTTATATTAGAGCCCCCACTAGAACTAGAACTAACAAAGCAATATAATAAACAATATGTAATATGGAGTCCAAAAGAAGTATTGTAGGTAATCTGCAAAACAAAAAAGAAAATTAGTGTTTAAAATTAGATTGATGTGACTAAATGAGGTCAAACATTACAAGTTAAAGTAACACTTGACGATATTTATATTTTTTTAAAATCTTTGTAGTGTGCCTGAAACGCTTCCACTGGCATTGTACAAGCAGGCTTTGGTCCACCCTTTTTATCAATTTTTGCAGTTTGAGATATAACATCCTACCTCTGATATTCATCTCCTACTGTCTGCTTTCAAATTCTCTTAGAAAGACCTTAACAACAACTAAAGGGAACATTTTCTGCATATTTTTAATAAGCATTTGACACAATACATAGTGACACCATATGTATTGAATGTTTTAAAATTAATTTTCACAAGTCTTAAAAAAGGTGAATGCAAGAAAAGTTACTTGCCGCATATGCAAGACTGCTTTCAAGAGAACACTCCAATACAGAGGACTGGTGTGGAACTGCAAGTATGCGGAAGCAGTTGCAGACTAAGAATCCGGTCAACTTTGCAAGGGAAGAGTTAAGGAGATTGAGAGAGGCTCCTCCTGCTTCATGAGGAGGCCCAAGTACCAGTGGAACAGCACCGTCAACCTCTACTGCACAGCCTAATATTCGTCCCCAATTTGGACCCCTTTAAGAAAAAAGTAAGAAGGTTGGGAGCTCTGTATGCCATCCTAATACCTAATCATCCTTTAGTTATACAGCGATCTACCCTGTATCAGACTCATCCGTACAAGTGTAAATTGGAGATTATCTGCCACCGAAAACCTCTCAAGTACTTATATCCGTTACTTTATAACTTCGTCGAGTAGTCGTATTGTGAGTATTTACCTTAAAGTTGTCTCCTAAAAATTTGTGAATCTCTCTGGCTTCATACAACTAGTTCATGCCATATTTGAGACATCGGTGAAATGAACTGGAACAGGAGGATATTCTTTCTTCAATGTTGGCAACTTGCTGCTGATTTATGTAACATTGTGGTAACTGAAAAAAGAGTTACAAATGTATATGTTGTAAAAAATGCCCAAGCTTAATTTTAATGTTCATAAAAACAATTGTTCTCAATAGGATTGGGGATGAAAAGTAATCACCAGAGGTTATATTTGGACAGCAAAATAGGAAATAGTATTGCATTATACAAATGTTAGGCCAAGATTGGTCACTCACTTCATTCACAAACTCCTGAGCTTGATCTGATAGAACCCTTTTTGGGCTTCAATGATCTAGAAATTCAGAAATAAATAGCAAGGAAAATTAAAAGACAAGTTTTCCCAAAAAAATAATTAAAAACAACATTTTTACTTTGTATCTGAAGTACAGGCTGAAAATGTGTAACGAGCATTTAAATGAGAAATGGGTTTCAGAATGAAACGTCTATAAGACTATCACAATGCAGATTTATATTTTATAAAAATATTTATAGAAGCAAGAAAAATTATAACTCATACATTGTTCAATTTTAAATCACATATTTGGGCAATAAAATCGGGAGGACATGCTTTTTTTTACGTTTGGTTGATTTCAGAATGCCTACGAATTCTAGTAAAACATGACAATAACACAGTTATCTGTCTGCAAACACATGAAATACAAAAATGCTTATGTCAGAATGGTTTTCGATCATGGAATGTTGAAGACAAACCTGATAACTCCATTAGGTCCATTGCAATTTTCGGCTGATAACATATGGAGAGCAGTCAGTGGATCTGGTGTGTCGAGTTGTTCACCACCACGTGGTATAGTGTATGGGCAGGACAGCTTGTGGTGAACAGTACATCTCATGGTTGAGATATCTGTATAATGAGATAGAACAGGAGGCAAATGAAGTTTAAGGTTATTAAAAAACATGGAGAGCGTGCTAAAATACAACATTGACCAATCGATTACATGTTTAGTGCATGGGAAGGAAGCAGCACGTGATGCACTACTTAAAAATTATCAGCAGGATTAAGTGATGTTTCCAGAAACATTGCCTACCAAGGCAAAATATTTAAGTTATAAGAGCTGGAAACCGTGCTAAAATACACTTTTGCAGAAAACATTACTTTTGCAATGCATGGGGCACGTGACGCACTACATTGCATTAACTTGAACAGCACATGGCACACTGCTGCGGGAGCGGCCACGTGGCGCTTGGTAAATTAAATAAATGTAGAAGGATTAAGTGATTTGCACAGAACAAAGGATAGCAGATCAAGTAAAAAAAATATGGAGACCGTGCTAAAATACCACTTTGACCAATCGTGCAGTGTATGGGGAGGAAGCATCACGTGGCACACTACTTAAATAAAGAAAAGCGGCAGAATTAAGTGATTTGCCCAGAAACATCGCCTACTAAGGCAAAATATTTGAAGTATAAGAGCTGGAAATCGTGCTAAAATACACTATTGCAGAAAACATTACTTTTGCAAAGCGTGGGGCACATGACGCACTATTTACACGAGAAAAACTACATCGCATTCACTTGAACAGCACGTAGCACAGTGCTGTAGGAGCGGCCACGTGGTGCATGGCAAATTAAACAAACGCACCAGGATTAAATGATTTGCCCAGAAACAAAAGTTACTAAGTCAACTTTAACAATATAGAAAAGCAGGAAAGCGTGCTTAAAAACAACAGTGTCAAATCGAACATAAATTTGCATTTCTGTGGTATTTAAAGATTGTTCAGATTAATTAATTTAATTACTCTTAAAAAAAAGTGCTCACCTAAGAAGAAGTGGGTACGAACACTCTCAATGGCTATGACTGCGGAATAGGAAAAGTTCAAGAACATTGACAGCTTATAAATGCTTTGCAGAAGGATGGTTGGTTGAGCATGATGTCACTGAGTGTGAGAGCTGTGATTGGGTATGTTGTAATTGAGCATGCGCAAATAAAATGAAATACGTTAGGGGTACATAGCCAGACGGTGGGACGTATTGTGCGCATGCGTAACATTAACACGCATGCGCTACCACAAACATGCATATGTAAAGTGAAGGCAACTTCTACGAGGTACATACATAGATGGAGTTTGGATGTTCCCGTGGTCTTAAAGTGGCTTCAGGAGGGGGGCTGTGCAGCCCTCCTCCATAAAATAATAATATATAATTAGCCATGCCCCGGGGGCTGGTGACCCAGGTGCAAGGAATTGGGCATGGGATGTGTGCCACGCGGCTCACTTCCCTTAAAAATTGAATACGTATACTCCGCTTATTGTCATCGTACCATAAGCGCACCCTTCCCATCACGCGCTGAAGGCTAATTGGCTGTCAAGTGGTTGTCAACATTCGAAAATAGAAACTGTTGGCAGACATTTTATGTGTTGCTACAAGGGAGGCTGAAGAAGCATGTGAAATGTGTGTTTAAAACGTGACAAGGGGAGGGTAGACACACCATGATCCTCTAGGTCTCCTCAGGGGGTCCCCCAAGATCTCCCAGGACTCCTATTTTTTTTTTCTTTTTCTGGGAAAAAATCACGGGGTGCGCGTATGATCCGCACTTCTAGCAATATTTAAAAAAGAAAAGACGTGGGCTTCCGCGCGTCTTTGGTAATTTGCATTCTTTCAACTGTTTAGAGGAGATGCAGCAGTGCTGGATCCAAGATCCACCACTGAGTAAGAAAAGGTAGCGATAGCACTATTTACCTGCTAAGTGAATTTCCTCTCATAGGATTACGGTGATGTACTTTTTAAGAAAGTTAAAGAAAATTATTAAAATAAGAATCTCAGATAATCTCTTGTCTTAATATTTATATTAAATATATATAAATACGTTTTTCAACATTGAAAAAAAATCGCAGAAGTCGGGCACACACCATGTCTGATATGTATATGACGTCATGCGCTACCGCGCATCCGTCACGTCGCGTTATACATGCATCTCACGTATGCGCAAGGTCTCGCGCACAAGTCGCATAGCAACCGTGTGGGAAAAGTTGTACCCGTCACACACCCTTCACGGATCCTAGACAGCGACCCTAAAATGGCTGACACGTTTCTCGCAGTAAATGAGCAGGGTGTTAGTTGGGTGCGCAACTGCAAAAAAAAAAAAGATAATAAAAATAATTTAAGTATATTATAAACAATATAAAATAATGAGAAATATATATATTTTTATGTAAAAAAAAATATTAAAACAAATGAGAAATGTAATTTAAAAAATAACACCTAAAATAAAAAGATTTAAAAAATGTAGTTAAAAAATATTTAAAAAAATAAAAATATTTCCAAATTAGCATTTAAAAATTCTTTGAAATTCACTGAAAAAACCACAGGTTTCAGACATGTTATAGTTAGGAATTAGCATCTAAAAAACTTTTAAAATTCACTGAAAAAACCATAGTTTTCAGACATGTTATAGTTAGGAATTAGCATTTAAAAAACCTTAGAAATTCACTGAAAAAACCATAGGTTTTAGGGGTGTTATAGTTAGCTAAACATTTCACTCTTATAAAACCATTTAAATTCCCCTGTTATAGTTAGTTGTACTAACTATAACTCGCGCGCCCGCAATCCACTGCTGATCATGTCACATATTACATCATTCATGACATGGTCAGTGACATCACTGATGACATCTCAAATGACATCACTGATGACATCATCCATGTGACAAGCAGATGCACGTGATCATACAGTAGCATAATTTTTTAACACTCATTATAAAATATGAAGTACCATATTTGAAACCATTGACACACCAGTACAGGTTTCTAAAAACACACTCAGTGATTCCTACATCTACACACACATCTAAACACGTACCTATAGATTCACTCATGCATGCTAACAAAGATAAACATATAGTTATATACCTACATCAACATTACACTCTAGCACATATCCTATTCCTTTATGCAGACATCCTACTCACTTATGCAAACAATTGATCATACTTATATTTACTAAGCTACTCTCTTACACAAACACCACTTAATTTATTCATATAGATAGTGACTCATACTTAGGGGCCCATTAGGATAGCAGGCGGAAAACCACCCCGACCGCCATGGAGGCGGAAACCAACTGCCCGCCTGGACTGCAGAAATACCGTCCGCAACATTAGGAACAACCGCCACAAAAGACCGACCGCGACGGTAGCGGACCAAGCAAAGCCACCTGACGCAGGCGGAGACGGCAAAAAAATGACCGCGGCGGTCGGATAAACTGCGGAAAAGGCACAACCCACTGCATGGAAAGCGGACACACCGCACGGTAAATTACGATATCCCCGAGGGTGTCGCGGTCGGAACCGCTGACACTGACCGCCGCGGTCGCACCCAGGAGTGAATGGGAGAAATGGCGGTCAAGCAGCGGCAAAGCCACCGCAGCGGACAAACATGAAAAATAAGGCGGTCGATGTGAAAACACCGCAGTGATGCTGAAATTGCATGAACAAAGTAGCCCTGCCCCCAAAATATACAACACACATACACATAAATATAAAGAACTAAAACAAAATACAAAACCACAGAACTACTCCCACAACACACCTGACAACCAAAATCCAATTGGACACACCCACACAGCTGAGTACAAAGCCACCCCCTTCACTGACCACAATTCTTTGCATCACTCCAGAAGAGAAGGCCATACACCACACCTGACAGGAGAGACAGTAGAGCACAGCACACACACCCACCCACCATCAACACTACCATCACACCATCACAAACAAACCCCATCACATAACCCACCTCACACATCCCCACCACACCCCTGCACCCACAAACACCTCAACCCCCACACACCATGACAGCACCAAAAATGCCCAAATTCACCGAGAGTGAGTTGACAGTCATGGTCAACGAGATTGTGAGAGTAGAGCCACAACTATTTGGTAGCCTGGTCCAACAAACACCATTAGCCACCAGGACACAAATGTGGGAAAGGATAGTCCAAAGGGTGAATGCAGTAGGGGCCACCCCAAGATCCAAGAAGGAGATCCAGAAGTGGTGGCATGATCTCAAGAGGGTGGTCAAGGAGAGGAGGAGCAAGAACTGGACGCTGGCAAACGCAACTGGCAGTGGCCCTCCCATCTCAATGAAGACATTCACACCATGGGAGGAGAAGGTGCTTGCCATACTGCTTCCTGAGAGTCTCACAGGAGTAGCCGGGAGAGCGGAGGCTGGTAAGTACAGACAAATGACAACCACCACAATGCCAATTACTACCTTGCTACCAAACACCATTACACTGTCCATCCCCACCCAACATGTAGCCAGCCATCCTGCTGAGGAGGCCTGTATGGGGGAGGGAGGTCTGTACAACAACTCCCACCATAGCCCCTGGCCCACACCCCAGCAGCATGGAGGCCTCCCCCACCCAGGAGCATGTGTCAGCCATTGCACTGTTTAACAAACAGACTTACAGGTCGGTAGCCATCTTCACTGAGAGGGGGTGTGTGGGAGGGAGGGAGGGAGGGAGGCCTGCACCACTACCACCACCAGTCCCCCAGGCCCACACCCCAGCAGCATGGAGGCCTCCCCCACCCAGGAGCATGTGTCAGCCATTGCACTGTTTAACAAACAGGCTTACAGGTTGGTAGCCATCTTCACTGAGAGGGGGTGTGTGGGAGGGAGGGAGGCCTGCACTACTACTACCACCATTCCCCCTGGCCCACACCCCAGCAGCATGGAGGCCTCCCCCACCCAGGAGCATGTGTCAGCCATTGCACTGTTTAACAAACAGACTTACAGGTTGGTAGCCATCTTCACTGAGAGGGGGTGTGTGGGAGGGAGGGAGGGAGTGAGGCCTGCACCACTACCGCCACCATTCCCCCAGGCCCACACCCCAGCAGCATGGAGGCCTCCCCCACCCAGGAGCATGTGTCAGCCGTTGCACTGTTTAACAAACAGGCTTACAGGTTGGTAGCCATCTTCACTGAGAGGGGGTGTGTGAGAGGGAGAGTGGGAGGCCTGCACTACTACTACCACCATTCCCCCTGGCCCACACCCCAGAAGCATGGAGGCCTCCCCCACCCAGGAGCATGTGTCAGCCATTGCATCCTGCACACTCACCTAACAGGTACGTACCTACAGTAATTCATCATGAAGTGTGTGTGTGTGACCTGCATCCAGAAAACCTACAACAATAGCACGCAATGCATTGACAATCAACATGTATGACTCCATGATGTCCCTCTGCACTATGAAATGTTACACGGTGTTGCCATGATTTGTACTACTGATGAATGCATATCTAACTAGTGTACAGACAGATGATGATATGCAGATGACACAAACACTGACCACTCCCCATCTACTCCACAGGTGACGAAGAACTCACTGCTGAGGACCACACCAATGACCAGCAGAGCCAGTCTCCACCCCGGCACATGGAGTCTCAGATGTGGACTCCCAGGACAGTTTGGATGATGAGCTCCAGGCCGGCCCATCTGGTGTGCCACAGACCCAGAGGTCCCAGGCCCCCATCCTCCCCACCACCACCTCTGCTGCCACTACAATGCAGCAGACCCCTGCAGTCACGGCCTACCACCGCAATCACCACCGCCACCACCGCCACCGCCACCAACACCACCAGTACCACCAGTACCACCTGCAGCACCCTCCCTGTCCCTAGGGATGACCTTCCCACTGCAACACCTGTGGAGGGCAGGGATAGAGTGCGTGGGCCCCCAGTGGCGAGGGAAGAGGTCCGTTGCAGCAGAGCAGGTGGGAGGGCCAGGGTCACCACCAGACCTTGGGAGAAGTGGACACCATCCCTGGACCACTTCACCAGAGTTGTGGAGGCCTACCAAGAGGTCCAGGGACAAAGTAGCCGGTCTGATGAACTATTGAGGGAGCTCATACTGCTGATGAGGTCCATCGATAACCGCCTGGGACAGATGGTGGACCTCATAGGCCAGCAAGTGGCGTTGCAGAGGGACAGGCCTGTGTCCCAACCGCCACCTCCGTCCCCTTCTGTTGCACTGCAGGATGACAGTGCACCATCCTCCCCTGCGCCAACGGAGAGGGACGAGTCCCCTGATGCCGCTGGCCATTCAGCAGGCTCCCCACTGCCCAAAAGATCTAGGGGGCGTCCAAAGAATAGCCTGGGAGTCTCTGGAGGCAAAGCACCTACCACACGCCAGTCACGGAGCCAGCCGTGAAGACAACCCTCTTCCTAACTGCATTCACTGTTTGGACTATCTTTCCCTACATTTACCTGGCAATGGCACCTCTCTGTTGGACTGGGTCACCACATCCATGTAGTGTCTACTCTTGCATCTCATTGAACAGGAATGTCAACTCACTGCTCATTCCACACCTTCATGTAAATATTACCGCAACAACCACATGTCCACTCCCAAAATAAAATACCTGACGCACAAGATTTTGTGTAGTGAATTCTTTAGTGCAGTATTTACATTGTTGATAATGTCCATGATGTGTACAAATGATGTACAGTATGCAGGGCAGGAACCCTCTGTAGCACCTAGGGAGACGCAACAGAACAACAGTTACTGGTCTCATTGTGGCAACACACAGATCACTGCACAAAAAATAACCAAGACATCACAGGCATACTATACAATGTCTAGCAGATGTGCACAAATACAGTCCAACATACATCTCGGTACGGAACGTCAATTTCACAAATAACACACATGGGTGACAGAACATGTGCCTATTGGTTACATCCGCGCATAGCCATTCATAACAAGAGCAACCACACCAGACAATGTACACGTTGTACCTCGTCAGCCACCTTCAAGTGAAGTAGCGTTCAATGAGATGTTGGCGCAGGTCAACTCCTTCCTCCTCTCCACTGTCCTCATCACTGGATTCAAGTCCCTGAGCAGGTGGTTGCCCTGGTTCATCACCATCGTAGAGGAGCAGGGGGACACCCCTGTGCATGGCCAGGTTGTGCAGCATACAGCATACCACAAAGATCTTGCACACCTTCCCAGGCGAGTATGCCAGTGCGCCTCCGGTCCTGTCAAGGCACCGGAACCTTGACTTCAGCAGGCCGAAAGTCCGCTCGATTACCCGTCGGGTCCTGCCATGGGCCTCATTGTAGCGGATGTCTGCTGGTGTCCGGGGATTCCGGAGTGGGCTCAACAGCCATGGCCGACTGGGATATGCTGAGTCACCTGTGAATGACAATCACACATTGCAATGTTGTACAGCCAGAGTGCAGCAAGTGACACACAGCACGCCATAGCAGTAGTGATACTCACCCACAATCCAGGCACGTTTGGGATGCAGATTCTCCATCATCCGTGGCACCATGCTGTTCCTCATGATGTACGAATCATGTGCCGAACCTAGATACTTTGCACACACATGTGATATGGTCATGTCCGCAAGGCACACCACCTGCAAATTCATGGAGTGGTATTGTTTGCAGTTCCGATAAATGTGCTCCCTTGCCTGCGGTGGCAACAGACCTACATGGGTGCAATCGATGGCACCAACTACATGTGGGATGCACCCAAGGGGATAGAAGTCACCATTCAATGCAGCCAATTCACGTCCCCTGGGGAAATGTATGTAACGATTGCGATATAGCATCATGGCCGCAAGAACATCCCGCAACACCATGCTGAAAATGGGCTGCGACATCCCCCCAGCGTTAGCCACGGTCTCCTGAAAGGAACCAGTTGCAAAAAAGTGGAGTGCTGCCATCACCTTGTAGGTGGGTGTGAATGCCGTAGGATAGTGACGGCGAGGCGGCAGGTGGGGCTCCAATAGATCACACACGATCTTCAATGTTGGTCTATCCAGCCTGAATTTCCTGATGATTGCCTCATTCTCCATGTCCTCCAGCACTGTTAGTTGACGTAGGAGATTTGGCCTCCTCCTAGTTCAGGAGTGAAATGAAAATGTCAGTGACAAGCATCATGAGATGGGCATAGCACAAAACATCAATGATGTCATGGGAAAACAACGAGTGCCAGAGAGATGCATGGCACATCAGATTACATGGCTGGCCAATAGCTACACACAGAGGGCACGCCTCTCCAGTAACAATACACAAGTGTCACAAACACATCTGGGACTGTGAATTCGGATATAATGGATGAACAATTCACATGTGCAGACAAGGTGCAACAAGACCCGCCAATGTATTGCGACTTACTATGTCTATCATACCCATCTGCTGTACCTGCCACACCTCAAGGCATCATGTAAAGTCAGTACACATTCATCAACACAATGATCACAGTAGCAGGAACACTTCCGGTTGTGTGCATGAGCAGTTGTGAAAGCAGAAGTCTGGTCCGATACAATGCGGTGACACCAGCCAGGTCAAGGTCTGCATTGACCCACAACACATTAAACGTCATGACATCATTTACAACAGCTGAAGTCTGGCAATCATCATCAGCCATTAAATGTGTCACTAAAATGGCCGAACCACAGGCCAAAGTGACTCACACTGAACGTGCGTCCACCTGTGGATGACATGGCTGTGTGGCATTGTGTGTACAATGATGTCCCCTTCACCATGTTGCTGTAGGGTGCTGATACAGTGTCCTTGATTGACATACATTACACACCAATGGGTACGAAAATGGCAGTACCTACCGCCGGGCCCCGGCGGTGTGACCCCAGCACCACCATCTCCTCAGACAAGGTTGCCATTGGCATATGGACATGTGTATATGGTGGTGGGTATGCTCCGCCGCATGAGTCGCGGTACTTACCGTCGGGCCCCGGCGGTGTGACCCCAGCACCACCATCTCCCCAGAAAAGCTAGCCATTGGCATATGGACATGTGTATATGGTGGTGGGTATGCTCCACCGCATGAGTCGCGGTACCTACCGCCGGGCCCCGGCGGTGTGACCCCAGCACCACCATCTCCCCAGACAAGGTAGCCATTGGCATATGGACATGTGTATATGGCGGTGGGTATGCTCTGCCGCATGAGTCACGGTACCTACCTCCGGGCACCCGCGGTGCGTCACAGCCTTGGAGCATTGCATGCGGCCAATGGCAGCGATCATGGCGGTGGCATGATGCAGAATTAAAAATCGCGGAAGGTGTGCTCCGCTACCGCAGAGGCGGTCATTGGATACTTTTGAATGATGCACCATCGCGGTAGCGCACCCCGGGCACCCGCGGTGCATCACAGCCTTGGAGCATTGCATGCGGCCAATGGCAGCGATGATGGCGGTGGCATGATGCAGATTTGAAAATCGCGGAAGGTGTGCTCCGCTACCGCGGAGGCGGTCATTGGATGCTTTCGAATGATGCAGACCGGGACAACCAATTATAGCAGCTTTTAAGCTTCCAAACGACCCCAGGGGGCTTTAAATCTGTGGGTGTGAGCCTCACATTTCCACCTCTCACAGAGCCTACTGACTGGGACCCTGTCCTGCTGCTGCCCCAAGAGCCTGCTGACTGGGACCCTGTCCTACTGCTGCCCCAAGAGCCTGCTAACTGGGACCCTATCCTGCTGCTGCCCCAAGAGCCTGCGGACTGGGACCCTGTTCTACTGCTGCCCCAAGAGCCTGCTGACTGGGACCCTGTCCTGCTGCTGCCCCAAGAGCCTGCTGACTGGAACCCTGTCCTACTGCTGACCCAAGAGCCTGCTGACTGGGACCCTGTCCTACTGCTGCCCCAAGAGCCTGCTGACTGGGACCCTGTCCGACCCTGTCCTACTGCTGCCCCAAGAGCCTGCTGACTGGGACCCTGTCCTACTGCTGCCCCAAGAGCCTGCTGACTGAGACCCCTCACAACTCACTTCCGCCACAGGTCTGCCATATCCACAGGGATGTCAAGAACAGATAAGATCTGTGCCAGTCCATTCACGAGTGAGGAGCTCGATGTCCTTGTGGACGAGGTGCTGGCACAGTACCCACGGCTGTTCGGTGGGCCCAATGTTGTGGTAATTCACCATGAAGGGAGCTGTAGGGCAGGGTGGTGTCAGAAGTGTAGTGGTGATGCTGAATTATATGATTGGTACAAAAGGGGGTGGTGATGGACGGAGCATCTGAATCAATCAAACACTCACACCCAGTCAAAAGATCTGGGTTTAATCCATCTCCATTCTTTAGCCCACTCTGCCACCCCAGTTCAGACATGGGCATATGCAAATCAGTCTGACCCTGTGCCTCAGGGGAACAGTCCAGCCCGAACTGCCAAGCCATGTCTTCCCTGGAGCGGAAACAAGCTTCCGTGGACCGGTTTCTGGCATTCCAGCCGTCCTCAGCCCGGCTTGCTTGAATCCAGTGGCAAAGTGAGCAAGGGACTCACGTCTGAGCATTCCCTGCCACACTTAGGGCGGCCAAAAAGCGGTACAAAAGGGGGTGGTGATGGACAGAGCATCTGAATCAATCAAACACTCACACCCAGTCAAAAGATCTGGTCCAGGGAAGACATGGCTTGTCAGTTCGGGCTGGACTGTTCCCGTGAGGCACAGGGTCAGACTGATTTGCATATGGCCATGTCTGAACTGGGGTGGCAGAGTGGGCTAAAGAATGGTGATGGACTAAACCCAGATCTTTTGACTGGGTGTGTGTGCTTGATTGATTCAGATGCTCCGTCCATCACCCCCCCCCTTTGTACTGCTTTTGGCTGCCCTAAGTGTGGCAGGGAATGCTCAGACGTGAGTCCCTTGCTCACTTTGCCACTGTATTCAAGCAAGCAGGGCTGAAGACGGCTGGAATGCCAGAAAATGGTCCTCGGAAGCTTGTTTCCGGTCCAGGGAAGACATGGCTTGTCAGTTCGGGCTGGACTGTTCCCATGAGGCACAGGGTCAGACTGATTTGCATATGGCCATGTCTGAACTGGGGTGGCAGAGTGGGCTAAAGAACGGTGATTGATTAAACCCAGATCTTTTGACTGGGTGTGAGTCTTTGATTGATTCAGATGCTCCGCCCATCACCACCCCCTTTTGTACCGCTTTTGGCCGCCCTAAGTGTGGCAGGGAATGCTCTGACGGGAGTCCCTTGCTCACTTTGCCACTAGATTCAAGCAAGCCGGGCTGAAGACGGCTGGAATGCCAGAAACCGGTCCTCTGAAGCTGGTTTCCGGTCCAGGGAAGACATGGCTTGGCAGTTCGGGATGGACTGTTCCCATGAGGCACAGGGTCAGACTGATTTGCATATGGTCATGTCTGAACTGGGGTGGCAGTGTGGGTTAAAGAACGGTGATGGATTAAACCCAGATCTTTTGACTGGGTGTGAGTCTTTGATTGATTCAGATGCTCCGTCCATCACCACCCAACAGGCACATGCTTCCATTGCAGCTCATGTGCCTGTGACGACCAGCCATTCAGTGGCCACATCAGATCACAGTGACCACTTGGCACCTACATCACCTAAAAGATACAACACTAGGAGCACACGTCAGACCCAAACAAAACAATCCGATCCACAGACTCCATCCCCAAAGAAGAGCAGGGCCCCCCCAATATGCACAGACAAGGAAAATTCACAGAAGAGCAATGCCAGAAGATCATTGTGGCAGACATCAGGCTCATTTGCTGCAGAGGCATCTCCAGTAATTGACTCTCCTATGCCCACAGAGGATGTGTGGCATGTCATGGGTACACCTGGGGGGAGCACAGGGACACAACCACCCACCACATCAACCCCAAAACAAAGTACATCGAGGAAGGTGGAGGAGAGCCCTGCTGTGTCCAGCCCAGTCATTGAGGCAGAGGAGAGCCCTGTTGTGACCAGCCCAGTCATTGGGGCAGAGGAGAGCCCTGTTGTGACCAGCCCAGTCATTGAGGCAGAGGAGAGCCCTGTTGCGACCATCCCAGTCATTGAGGCAGAGGAGAGCCCTGTTGTGACCAGCCCAGTCATTGAGGCAGAGGAGAGCCCTGTTGTGACCAGCCCAGTCATTGAGGCAGAGGTGAGCCCTGTTGTGACCAGCCCAGTGATTAAGGGAAAGGAGTCCAGTGTTGTGTCCAGGCCAGTGATTAAGGGAAAGGAGGACAGTGTTGTGTCCAGGCCAGTGATTAAGGGAAAGGAGGGCAGTGTTGTTTCCAGGCCAGTGATTAAGGGAAAGGAGGGCAGTGTTGTGTCCAGCCCAGTGATCAAGGGAATGGAGGGCAGTGTTGTAACCAGCCCTGGCAAGAAGGGACAGGAGGGCACTGTAGACACCACCCCTGGGGGAAGTGGGAAGGTGGGCACTGTAGGGGGTACACCTTCCAGAGAGGGTAAGGTGGTCCGGAGGCGTAGCCAGCCCAAGCATTCTGCAGGATCAAGCACATCACCAGAGGGAGTGCCAGTGTCTGCCCCTGATGTGGGAGAGTTGGTGTGTGTGCCTATTGTGTCATCACCACTTCCCATCAACCCCAAGACAGGGAAGCCATTTCATGTACCCAAAAAGTGGAAGGGCACCCCTCCAACCTCTCCCACCCACACTGTGTCAGGGGTGTGCATGACTCCACCTCCACGTGCCACTGTGCCACCTGGTACACACAGCCCTCCACCTTGCAGGCCCTCTGTTATTACCACATCACATGGGCCTCTTTCAGCCCAGTCAAGTGGGCCTGCTGTCCACAAAACACAGCCAGGTCCCATTCCGCATGACAGCCAGGAGTGAGTTGTCAACACACTCATGCGCCTGTGCCCCACACAAGTATGCTAGTGAAGACCATTGTTTGCGACCTGTGTGTGTTGCTGGCCCTGTTGCTCTGCTGTGCGGTACTCTCCCCTGCCATGGACTCTGGGCCTGTTGCTCTGCTGTGCTGTACTCTCCCCTGTGCAGCCTCTCATGTACTTGCTGTCTCCCCTGCCATGGACTCTGGGCCTGTTGCTCTGATGTGCTGTACTCTCCCCTGCCATGGACTGTGGGCCTGTTGCTCTGATGTGCTGTACTCTCCCCTGCCATGGACTCTGGGCCTGTTGCTCTGCTGTGCTGTACTCTCCCCTGTGCAGCCTCTCATGTACTTGCTGTCTCCCCTGCCATGGACTCTGAGCCTGTTGCTCTGCTGTGCTGTACTCTCCCCTGTGCAGCCTCTCATGTACTTGCTGTCTCCCCTGCCATGGACTCTGGGCCTGTTGCTCTGCTGTGCTTTACTCTCCCCTGTGCAGCCTCTCATGTACTTGCTCTCTCCCCTGCCATGGACTATGGGCCTGTTGCTCTGATGTGCTGTACTCTCCCCTGCCATGGACTCTGGGCCTGTTGCTCTGATGTGCTGTACTCTCCCCTGCCATGGACTCTGGGCCTGTTGCTCTGCTGTGCTGTACTCTCCCCTGTGCAGCCTCTCATGTACTTGCTGTCTCCCCTGCCATGGACTCTGGGCCTGTTGCTCTGATGTGCTGTACTCTCCCCTGCCAAGGACTCTGGGCCTGTTGCTCTGCTGTGCTGTACTCTCACCAGTGCAGCCTCTCGTGTACTTGCTGTCTCCCCTGCCATGGACTCTGGGCCTGTTGCTCTGCTGTGCTGTACTCTCCCCTGTGCAGCCTCTCATGTACTTGCTGTCTCCCCTGCCATGGACTCTGGGCCTGTTGCTCTGCTGTGCTTTACTCTCCCCTGTGCAGCCTCTCATGTACTTCCTGTCTCCCCTGCCATGGACTCTGGGCCTGTTGCTCTGATGTGCTGTACTCTCCCCTGCCATGGACTCTGGGCCTGTTGCTCTGATGTGCTGTACTCTCCCCTGCCATGGACTTGGGGCCTGTTGCTCTGCTGTGCTGTACTCTCCCCTGTGCAGCCTCTCATGTACTTGCTGTCTCCCCTGCCATGGACTCTGGGCCTGTTGCTCTGCTGTGCTATACTCTCCCCTGTGCAACCTCTCATGTACTTGCTGTCTCCCCTGCCATGGATTCTGGGCCTGTTGCTCTGATGTGCTGTACTCTCCCCTGCCATGGACTCTGGGCCTGTTCCTCTGCTGTGCTGTACTCTCCCCTGTGCAGCCTCTCATGTACTTGCTGTCTCCCCTGCCATGGACTCTGGCCTTCTTGTTTGTGTTTCACCTGTGCATAGTCTCTACCATTTGTACATGATTTTGTGGCTTGCTGTTGTCTACTAATGTTGTATTGCTACATATGTGCAATTTGTGAATAAATACAGTTACTTCTGGTGTGTGTTTTATCAGTCTCCTTGCTGATTATAGTCCTTTTCTTGTTTGCATTTGCTTGACTGTGTACCATGCTCTATTTTTCAGTGCAACATTGCAAGGCTCTTTGTAGCCATCTGATTTGTAGACAGGGGTGACAGGGTCTTCAGTCCATTCTGGCACTACTGATGTTGTACTCTGTGATGGCTATTTTACAGGACTGCCGTTCTCTTGTTGGTGATTTGCTATTGTTGCATACACTGTTCACAGGTCATGTTGGGGGACACTGGCAGCACAGGGTGTGCTGCTGTTCAGTGGGTTTGTTGCTGGCTGTGATGTCATGGGTATGTGTGTGTTTTCCTTTCTGTATGCCCAGGCGTGTATGTGTATGGTCATCTTGTGTTGGACCGTAGTCCTGGTGGCATGGCTTACATGTCATGTGTGGTGTTGGGTGTAGCAGAGGTGTGCAGTGTGAAGGGTGTAAGTTTGTAGTGTATGTATGTGTGGCCCTGTATAGTGTGAGACACACATGTTTCAGCCAGGAGTTGTATGCCTGTTGTTTGTTTTGTCTTGCCCTGTGTGGATGATTGTATGCAATTGTGTGGGCTGTGGGAGTGCACTGGTGTTGTGTGTTCCTTGTCAGCCAATCCTGCAGTGCCTGTGTCCCTGGTTGTGTGTTGTGTGTTGCTGTGTGTGTGTATTGTGCTTGTTGTTTCAGTGCTTGTTAGTGTGCATGGGGGTGCACGGGATGAGCACCTGGCCTGTGAGTTGCTCGGGTGGGGTGCAGTGTGGTTGTGGGTGGTCTGTCCCTGTGATGTTTGTCCCCTGCCCATGCCTTGGTGTGGCCCTGCCTTCTGCATGGTGCGCATGTGTTGACCGCGGCGGTGACGTGACCGTGACGTTGCTGCTGGTTGGCGGACGTTGTGTGTTCCGGATGCTGTGGGGTGCCTTGTTGTGAGGTGGGTGATGTGTGGGTGCCCATGCAGATGTGTTGTGCCCCCCAGCAGGATGCATGTGTGGTGCTTGGGCCCTGTTTCAGCATGTGTGTTGTGTGGTACATATGTGTAGTGGCGTACCTGCGGCGGCGGCCGCGGCGGCCCATCTGGGGATAGTGTTGCAGCAGGTACATGACCAGATGCATGTGGAGGGCTGGGTCCATGGGGTTCATGTCGGGTCTCGGCGTTCGTGCTCCGCTGTCGACTTTCCGCCTGCTTCAGCTGTGCGGTGTGTCAGCTGCGGTGCGTCTGATTGTTTGGGCCATCCTAATTTGTCGGGCGGGGCGGACGTCATCGGGCGCGGTGGAGGGTCTCGATTGGCTCCCGCCGCCGCGTTGGCGGGCGCACTTTGATGGCGGTGCGCGGCGCTCCGCGGCGGACGGGAAATGGCCTGTGTTTACCTATCCTAATGTTGCGGACGTCAGTTCCGCTGCTCGTGGGCGATAAATGCTGTTTTTCCACCCCTCCACCACCTCAGTGGTGCCACCGCCCGTCATCCTAATGGACCCCTTAGTGTGTTATAAAATCAGTATTACAAGTACACAGTTATCCATACATCAATCATACAATCACAGAGTATTATGTATACTTCTTTATAAACAATAACTGTCACATACACTGCCGTTTATATTTTTAGTTTGTTGGACTTATATCATTGAGAAATATATTTACTCATCACCACACCCATAAAGAGATTCACTCAACCAAACAATTGTTTCCACATACAAGGTCATATGTAGGTAGCTTAATATCAGTCGGTAACGGTCAAAAATAGGTAAATTTGCCATAACCGACCGGTCTTTAGCTTTTTCCAATGTAGGTGGCTGGATTAAAGAATTATGTAATTTACCGATTCGGTAATTTAAGAACTCGGTAAAATACCGAATCCTTAAAATACCGATCGGTAAATTACCAAATCCTTAAATTCTATGTAGGGAGCACTCAAGTGAGTGAATTTTTGATTTAAGGATTCCTTATTTACCACCAACTACAAGTTGGTGGTAAATATCGAAAACCTTTAAATAAGCAATTTTGTGCTTTTTTAAAAGTGCCATGTGGCAGACATACATGCCCTTAGGGCATGTATGTCTGCCACATGTGCACACATGCACGATTCAGGGATGCAACTGGGTGTCTATATGACAACCTGCCACCCATGAATATGTTCCCCCTATTACCGATTCGGTATTTATCGAATCAGTAATAGTGAATGGCTTCCCATTCATTCCTATGGTCCTCCAGGCCTATAGGAATGAATGGGAATTACCGAATCGGTAAATACCGAATCGGTAATACCAAATTTTACCGAATTGGTAACATTTACTGGATTTTTACCTACATACTATTTGCGGATTCTTAAATACCGAATCGGTAAAATTCGGTATTTAAGAATCAGTAAATAGAGATTACCTATATATGGCCCACAGTCTTAACCTCATATACTTACTAAATCAACTATTTACACATCTTTCCACAGTCACTCACGTCCCACCCAACCACACACACATTCATTCACTATCCCATGCAAATACTCATTTAACTAATTAATAACTAATGTAAACTTTCACATAGGTAGTAACCAACTTATGTAGTAGTTTACACAACAAGAGATAGAGTGAAACAGTTATTCATACAGATTAATCACTCTCCCATATATTTAGTGAGACACTTAAAATTCCTCACTTAGACAGTCATTCACAGTGGTACTAAATCCTCCATTCACACACTTATACATCCACTCAGTCTTCAAGGCAGATATATATATATATATATATATATATATATATATATATATATATATATATATATATATATATATATATATATATATTACATTTTTAAATAATGAACCAAACCACTTTCATTGGATGATGTCAGCAGTGATGTCATTTGAGATGTCATCAGTGATGCCATCAGTGATTTCACTGACCATGCCTTGAATGATGTAATATGTGACATCATCAGCAGTGGATTGCGGAGGCGCGAGTTATAGTTAGTACAACTAACTATAATGGGGGAATTTAATGGTTTTATACAAGTGAAATGTGTAGCTAACTATAACACCCCTAAAACGTATGGTTTTTTCAGTGAATTTCTAAGATTTTTTAAATGTTGATTCCTAACTATAACTTATCTAAAACGTATGGTTTTTTCAGTAAAAAAAAAATATATATATATATATATATACATATATATATATATATATATATATATATATATATACATATACATCTATATATATATATATTCACTGAAAAAACCATAAGTTATATAGACCATATATAGTTAGGAATTAGCATTTACAAAACCTTGAAAATTTACTGAAAAAACCATAGGTTATAGACCATATATGGTTAGGAATTAGCATTTACAAAACCTTATTTTACTCGCACAAAACCATTGAAATTCGCATATATAGTTAGTTGCACTAACTATATATCGCGCACCCGCAGTCCACTGCTGATCATGTCACATATTACAACATTCAAGACATGGTCAGTGACATCACTGATGACATCACTGATGACATCTCAAATGACATCACTGATGACATCACTGATGACATCTCATTTGACATCACTGATGACATCATCCAGTGACTGTGTGTTTCTGTAAAGTTTAAATATGTTTTACATCTTGTAAAATGAGTGGATGAATAAGTGTCTGGATGAAGGATTTAGTAGGTGCGTGACTGACTGTATGAGTGAGTGATTAAATGTATCTTACTAAATGCATGGGTTAGTGACTAAACTGTCTATACTATACTATATATATATATATATATATATATATATATATATATATATATATATATATATATATATATATATATATATATATATATATATATATATATATATATATGTATATATATATATGTATATATATAGTTAAATTATACAAAATAACTTTTCACATCATAATTGTTAAATCATTAACACTTAATTAAGAAGTACATTGCTCAAATTCACAGCACTCAATAAAAGTTACAAAATGAAATAAAACTACAAAAATTACAATACTTTTATAATGTAAAATACTATCTCAAGATAACCAAATTCAATAATAGAAATGTGAACGTCTTTGAAAAGTATTAAAAATATATACAACTTTAACAAACGTAGGAAAATATGTACATCCAAACGAATAAACAATAAAAATGAATATCAAACAATGAATCTCCATTATAATAAAAATAATGAACAAAAACATTAATAAACTGACATTAACCTTCCAACTATAGCATAAAAACGTCAAGTATGTAACATTTGGAGGAATATCAAGTAGCCTTCCCACTCCACTCTAAGCAACACAACAGTAAAAAAAAGTGTTGGCCTTTGGAGTAGTTGGGTTTACTATTCCCACTGCAACCTAAGCTACAATAGGGAAAACGTTGGACTTTTGAGGGGTCAAATTTGCTTTTCCCACTCCAACCTACGCAACAATAGGAAAAGCGTTGGATTTTGGAGGGTTCAGATTTACTATTCCCACTCCAACATAAGCAACATCAGGGGAAGCATAACACATCTTTCACAGTGGGGCACCGAATAGCCACAGCTCACCTGTAAACTTAGTCACCATTTTTGCTTCTAATGAATGGAATCTTCTGAAATCCTACAACTTAAGGTGAGGCAAGACATCAGCCGCAATAATGAAAGAAGACTCCTGGAATGTGTTTCCCTAAAAAACAGTATTACTCTGCAGAAATGGGAGTAGTAATCTCTTAATTTTTCTCAAAACATATTTGAAGGAGACCTGATGTCTATTGATAATTTCAACAACCACCATGTTGTCAGACCAAAAGATGACACTCCTATTTTTGAATCTACAAAGCAAGATTGAGAGAGTAACCACAATGGAAAACAGCTCCAGAAAGGCTACATTCCCAACTACTCCAGAGTCAAACCAATAATTGGGGCAATTGCCCCATGCACTACTCACCTTCTACTATTGCTACAATCCCCAAACTGCCTGCAGCATCGCTATGCAAGCCAAGGACTGCGTTAAACAAGGGAGTGGCTTCAACATAGAACAAGTTTGCCAATGAAAATAGTCGAAAAGATCTCCACATCAGCAGCTTCTCTCTAACCTCAGTGGCCAGCCTGGTAGTATGATATTTCAAATGTAAGCCTGCCATTGCCCTAGTTAAGTACCTTGCAAAGGGGGAACCTATCGGGATGACCCTGAAAGCAAAATTCGGCTGATCATTTAAAACCTGAAGCTGATTGAAGGTGGCCTTCTTATGTTATAGGCAATCATTAATAGAGTGAATGAATGAATTAACTTTGTCATATGAAAACCTATATTTTCCTACATATGAATCACTCATTCTCAAACTCTAAAAAAGGTAACCAAGACACTGAGGTCTTTCTAATGTTCATGGGACCTAGATGTATCATCGCCTTCACTAACGAACTTGCCATTTTGTAATGAGGGGGACAAGACACCTGGAGCCCACTAAACATTCGAAAGACCTAAGTGCCACCAAACACAAAGTCATCCAAATAATGGATGGCATTCTGGGACTCTGAAAAATGACAGAAAATGCACTACAGGCAGTAGCTGGACTTCATAAAGTACATAAGGATATAGCACAGCCCATGGGCATATGTTCATCATGGTAAAATGCTCCTGAGAAGTGGAAACCAACGAAACTGTACCCTTCTGGGTAAACTGGTATTAATCTGAAAGCTGGCTTAGTATTCACTTTGGCCAAGAGCACACCCTCACCAGCTTTTCTCAGTTTAATAAGTACCTGATCAAAAAATGCTTATTCTTATTGCACAGAGCACAGCCCATGAGCAATCCCATCATTTACAGACGCACCTATGGGCACTGAGAGGTTATGAATTAGGCATACTGCCCAGACACATTCTGAAGCACTTCCCCAAAGGACAAATACACAAAATCCTGATTTGGGGTTCTTTAAATAAGCCTGCAATGTCACCAAGAGTCAATTCTTTTGCCAGTTTTGCTTTTATGGCCTTGGGATGTGTTACCACTGACGACTGCTTCTTGCAATAACTGACAGGCTTGACTTTATTACCTAGGATCCTGGAATACCATTGTGTAATAATCTAGCTGCCTTTCTCTTGTGATACCTATTTAACCAAGGGGTCAAACATTCAGCATTTATGGATGTTGGTACAGATCTAATTGTAGCTTTGCTGGACTGTTTTCCTTTCTCTTTTCCATTCTTAATACTCTTGAACTCCAGGTGAAAAGCAATGCCTCAGAAGGGAAACATATGTTTTCATTTGCACATACCTTCTGGTCGAGTTCAGAACCTCCTATTAAATAACCTGCATGTTCTCTTCTTGTTGCTACCTGGCTGCTGCTGCTGGTTAGTGATTTATATTCGACGAATTACTCCCAGACACTGACTCCAACTAGACCAACAGCTCTGTCTGATTCAAACCTAGGTTCAGATCACCAACCATTGCTGACTTACAATTCATATAGTTGTCCAGCCAATCCGTGCCACCAAAATCATGACGGACCTTCAAAACCTTTTTACTATAGTAATTACATTCTGCAGCCAATTTGGACTTCTTTTCTCAAAGAAACTGATAGATGTGAAACCGAAAAGCCAGTTAGTTTTGTTTTCTTCCACCTTGGGTCTCAGTGCTTCTTGAAATATTTCCCTTTGGCCTCAACCTCCCTTCTCTTAGTCCTGATTACTAACAACATTTCCACAAAATCACTTTTCTATTTTTTATTTTATCTCAAGCGCAACATGTGTCCTCAACTTTCCAGGTTTTGATAGCATGACGACCTAGTCCTCACATTCTTTTCATTTCACCACTTCCTCTTTTTCACCACTGTTCGTTTCTTTCTTGTACATTTGAGTTCTTGTTCTGCTTACCCAAGTCACTCTTCCTCACAATATTTGCTTTTTCACAAGAAGCTGTGACAGATCCTTGGCGGGTCAGAAAGCTTGTCTACATCAACTGTCTTTGTTGCGCCATAGCCATATACTTGAGCTGACTTCCCCTGTCCAGTACCACCATCCTTATTAGAGCCTGTCTGTGCCCACAGTGCCGCCCACTGACCTACTTGCTTCTAGGTCTGAGATGCAGAATTCCCAGCCAATTGCTAGCCTTTCACAGCGTAGAGAAAACATGTCCCGGCCTTGCTGAAAACTCTCCTCTAGACCTCTACATGCGTCTGCTGTATTCCCCGCATACAACTGGGAAGACTTCTCATTAAAAGTCTATCCAATCTTTTTAAGAGTCTTTCCAATCTCTTCCAAAGATATTGCAATTTTCCCACTATTATTCTGATGGGGGATAACTTTTACCTCTTGGCCCACAGGACCAGGCATTGTTCAGATGATCTGCTTGCTCTTCATCAGAAGATTGTTATCGCCCTTCAAAATTCAGGCCGACCGTCCCTTACTATTATGACAGTCTACTCTCCCAGACCTGATGAAGAAGAACTTTCAGTCTTTGTATCATCCCCAGTCCCTGTTTCACTACTAGCACGGAACACTTTTAAGGTCTTTTTTTGAGGAGAGGGGAACCCTCCCTAGGTGTAACCAGGACCGTTGGGGACACTCGAATGGTTTAGACTCCTGCTCATTTGTTACCTCAGAAAAGGAACTGGCCTCACCAGCATCTCCTAACGTTGCTAAAAGTAATTTTAATAATTGGGTGAGTTCTGTGTCCTTAGACTTGCTTTTACCACCCCTGCATGTTATTCTGCAACAAACTAAGTAGTCAGAACTTAAACAAAAAGATTCCCCTAAACATACACCACAGCTTGCAACCTTTTATTTCCTCACTAATCGGCAATAATCTTCTAAAGTACTGAATATCGCCTTTGCACTAAAGTACCCCAGAACAAGATTAAGGTACAAATCACGCTGAAAATGTTTTTTAAGCCCTCGCTGAAATTTTACACCTTGTCTTCAAAAGAAAAATCCTTTCTTGCCCTTTGCTCCATAAGGCTTAGGTTATTCAATTTCTTTAGTGTTGGCAATCGTAATAGCATTTTTCTGAGTCAATGTTTCTTAAGAGTTCCCGTCAATTGTGCACAGACGTATTTCAATCCTAAATTGGTCAATAAAATACTTTCAAATTGTTTGCACCTGTGTACTCGCTTGCTGCCCCCCATTGCCCGCCTGCAGCCCAATTCCTCACCTCTGCCTCAGGGTAACCACAAAATGTGGCTCAAGATCTCACAAGGGATTGACATCCCAGGCTAGGTGCACAGAATCCAACAAAGCGGGAAAACCTTTCCTCAACCGCAGTTGTTGCACACCTAGCACAAAAGTCCACCAGCCATAGTGCCGGAACCCAGCATAGGCCAGAGGGGGCAGCAAGTAGGAGTGCGGACCACGAGGAGGAGCCAAGCAGGCTACAATGCTGGCTTGAAGAGTGAAGAACAGCTGTAGAACAAAAAGGTTAATGCAAATCACAGCTGGCCTTTAAAACTTAAGTGATCGTGTCCCTGACCTGATGTCATGCATCTAGAACTCCACTTCTTGTGGTGCTGGCCCCCATGCTGGAACCAGAAGTAACACCCAACTAGGGAAGTGACTCAACCAGGGCTCGAGTCAGGGTACCACGCGGGTGGATGGCGTCCCCCCACTTATTTTTCCAGGTTTTTACCGGGTGGACGCCATTCCCCCTGCCCAAAAGCTGGACTTTCAATCATGGAGGTACTTGCACGGCTGCCCCGTCGATCTCCGTTTACCCAGAGACTCAAGAGATCCGTGCGATTGGAATTTTACCTGCATTAATACTACTATAATATTATGCATAACGCAAAGCAGGGAGGGTTGTAAATCCAGGACTGGCTGACATCGCCTACATGACAGTGGAAAACTGCTCGATAACTAGAGCAAATGGAGCCACACATTCAGTTTTTTTTATTTTATTTGTTTTATGCGTTTTTATATAGCGCAGACTTTACCTGAAGGGGCGAGATCGAAGCTCATTCAGAACACTGCTCATGCACTGGCTTTTCTGATAAATAAACAAGAAGAATCCTACTTCCAGTGTGCACCACAAGGATGGGGAACACTCAGTGTTGTGTAAAATACCCCTCACACACCAACAGGCCCCTTGGTGTCATGCTTCATCATCGGGGTCTTCGCATCCCGCTAAGGGGATGCGGCACGCTACGACCTGCGACTACGCGGGAGCGTTGACAAGGTTGACTATGTGTGGTGTGTGTTGAGTGCAGGTGAGGGGATTAATGTGAGTGAAGGGTGTGGTGAAAGGTTAAAAAGTACCTGGCTAGTGGGTGGTGTGAAAAAACGTTATTCCGTACCCCTAGCTGGTGCTATTAAAAAGGTGTGCAAAAAAACGAGGTTGGTTGTCTTAATTAGGGACAAAACCTCTGGTGTGCGTCGACATGTTTCGGAACTGGTGTTCCTTCTTCAGGACGGGGCACAACTTCCCAACCCTACTCACGTTTTTCTATGAAAAGTGTTATCTTAATTATCTATCTATTAAAAGTGATAACAATCTTAAGAAGGCTACAATGTGCCTACAGCGGTTTTTTCGGATCATGCAATTGCATGCCTCATGGTCATTGTTGTATATTGCATCATGAGCAAATCCAGGACATCAAGGTAGGTAGGTGGATCCACAATGAAATCCGCCTAAATTGGCCTCCGTCTACCACCCTGTGCTGCTCCGCTATATACAACAATGACCATGAGGCATGCAATTGCATGATCCGAAAAAACCGCTGTAGGCACATTGTAGCCTTCTTAAGATTGTTATCACTTTTAATAGATAGATAATTAAGATAACACTTTTCATAGAAAAACGTGAGTAGGGTTGGGAAGTTGTGCCCCGTCCTGAAGAAGGAACACCAGTTCCGAAACATGTCGACGCACACCAGAGGTTTTGTCCCTAATTAAGACAACCAACCTCGTTTTTTTGCACACCTTTTTAATAGCACCAGCTAGGGGTACGGAATAAAGTTTTTTCACACCACCCACTAGCCAGGTACTTTTTAACCTTTCACCACACCCTTCACTCACATTAATCCCCTCACCTGCACTCAACACACACCACACATAGTCAACCTTGTCAACGCTCCCGCGTAGTCGCAGGTCGTAGCGTGCCGCATCCCCTTAGCGGGATGCGAAGACCCCGATGATGAAGCATGACACCAAGGGGCCTGTTGGTGTGTGAGGGGTATTTTACACAACACTGAGTGTTCCCCATCCTTGTGGTGCAAACTGGAAGTAGGATTCTTCTTGTTTATTTATCAGTGCCTGTGGAGTAGGAATCCTATCTTTGTACTCTACCTCCCCTCTTTGTTATTTTCTGGCTTTTCTGAAGCAATCGCATCTAAGGAGTGAGCGAGGGGAGGCAATGAGTCTGATGGTGCAAGCCAACTTTCGTGACGTCACTTCCTGTCATGACATCACTTCCGGTGACACCACCTAACTTGGAGCGTCCCCCCACTTCTTTTTTAGGTCGAGGACCGTAGGCTGTGCTTGCGCAGTCTCGGTCCGAGATTTAATGTTTCCTAGTATGGGGGCTTGAACCCGCCCCTCTTCTCCATTGGCTGACTTCCTAAACGGAGGCCAGCCATTGGAGGAGAGGGGCATCACTCCGTTCAAGCCCCGTCTTTTTCCGATTCGGGGGCGTCTTTTTTGCTTCTTTCTTGTTTTCTTTCTCTACTCTTCCCATTGGCTGGAATTTTACCTTCCAGCCAATGGGAAGAGGAGAGAAAGAAAACCACGCCCGAGTCAGAAAATGCCGATGCTTTCTCTGAGGCATTTCTGCCTTGCCTCGGAGAAACATGGTGGTGCTGCTTGGTTTTCCGCCCGCCTCTCAGCCACAGGATTTCACACCAGCAGCCGAGGCAGTCTTCAAAGGACTAACCCCCCCCCCCTGCGCCGGTAAGTTTTTTTCTTGCCGCCGGTTCCCTGATTGTGCCTTTTTTCTTGTTTTCGTGCCTCTGTTTCCCTGCTTGTTATACGGTTTTTCGTTCCTCTGTTTCCCTGCTTGTGATCCGGTTTTTCGTGCCTCTGTTTACCTGCTTGTGATCCGATTTTTCGTGCCTCTGTTCCCTGTTTTTCATCCCGGTTTTTCGTGCCTCTGTTCCCTGCTTGTCATCCCGGTTTTTCTGTGCCTCTGTTCCCTGCTTGTCATCCCGGATTTTCTGTGCCTCTGTTCCCCCGTTTTTTCTGTGCCTCTGTTCCCTGCTTGTCATCCTGGTTTTTCTGTGCCTCTGTTCCCCCAGTTTTCCTGTGCCTCTGTTCCCTCGGTTTTTCTGTGCCTCTGTTCCCTGCTTGTCATCCCAGTTTTTCTGTGCCTCTGTTCCCTGCTTGTCATCCCGGTTTTTCTGTGCCTCTGTGTGTGTGGCTCTGTCTGTGTACGTGGCTCTGTCTGTGTGCGTGGCTCTGTTTGTGTGTGCGTGGCTCTGTCTGTGTATGCGTGGCTCTGTCTGTGTGTGTGCGTGGCTCTGTCTGTGTGTGTGCACGACTCTGTCTGTGTGTGTGTGTGTGCAGCTCTGTCTGTGTGTGTGTGCGCGGCTCAGTGTGTGTGTGCACGGCTCTGTCTGTGTGTGTGTGCGCGGCTCTGTCTGTGTGTGCGCGGCTCTGTCTGTGTGTGTGGCTTTGTCTGTGTGTGTGTGTGCGCGGCTCTGTCTGTTTGTGTGTGCGTGGTTCTGTCTGTGTGTGTGTGTGCGCGGCTCTGTATGTGTGTGTGGGTGGCTTTGTGTGTGTGGCTCTGTGTGTGGGTGCAAATGCAATAGGTCTCGCATTTGTGAGCGATTAAGCTATTGGCATTGTAAAAGACAATGCCATTTATTTATATGTTTTAAAAACAAAACCATAAATAAAAATAATGTCATGAGCAATGCTAATAGTTCTAACTTTAAAAATGCCGAGACCATTGCATTGTGAATGCTTGTTTAGGACTTGTGACCTGGACTCAACCATTGTGTCTAGTGACACACAACTCGAGAGGTGACATTAACAGGAAGTGACTCAACCACTGTGTCTTCAAGGAAGAGCAAGGCGTGGCCCAGGGTACCCCAGGCCTAATCTCAAGCCTCCCTAACTCGGGGTCCTTCTTTAGAGATCTACTCTTCCTCATCACAGTCCTAGGTTATCACCATCCTTCCTCTGCTAGCTATTGAGGAGTCTTGTGGTACTGCCAGGCTTTAACAAATAGGGGTTTTATGCGTAAAGCTTGATAATATGTTTCATGGAGTGGGGAGGAGCCAAGTATGTTTCCAAGGTAAAGGTTCTTTCATGGTCATTAATCACCTGCTTAATGTAAGGATTGTTATAGGTAAGCATAGGACTCAATAATGAAGATAACCAGGAAATTCATCTTGAGTCATACATATGTAATAACTACATGTATTCGTAAATTTGACTTTTGCATGTCTGTTAAAATAGCTAAAGAACTGTGTTTGTTAAAAAGTCTATACCTGTTCAAAAATCACCTTAGAGTGTTTTGTTTTTATGTATGACTCAGGCTTTACATACTTATTTTCTTGTCAGTGTGTTTCTGCAGGTTTGGTAGTAGGGTGCTCTAACGATTACAGCACCTTCTTAATACTTGGATTTTCTCCCAACCAATAGATTTCCCATAGTTTATTCTGTTGCTTTCATGCGAGGTATGATAATTGTTACCACTGCAACTCAACTATAGTGTTGGAAATTCTTCTTGTTCCCTTTATGCACTCTCCCCTTTTAAACTGGAAAAGGCTTGTAGTTCACACATTGGTGAGGAATTTGGGCAGGCCTGGCCTTCTGGTATAGATTTGTCATTTATGTAGAGAGCAGTGGCGTAGCTTCAGGAGGGGGGTGTTTGGGGTGTTACACCCCAACCTCCCCAATAAATGTATGTTTTGATAACTAGTTTGGTACAGGTGCTTTCAATTGGGTATGGAGAGCTGTCAGTCAGATTTCACCAGGAATGTTTACATCCACACAGACAAAAGCGCACAATACACACTTTCTCTCCCTTCTCCTTGTTTTGAAAGTTCTCGAAAATGTTGCTTTTTTCAAAATATTGTGTTTTCTCTCACTTAGTACTACTACCAATCTGCATTTTCCTCCCTCTCCACTGCCCACGAGGTCCCTCTCGTGCACCTTGCATTTCCTATAATCAGGGCTTTAAGTGGGATAAAAAAAACGAGGGAGTCTCTCAAAGGGGCGTGGCCAATGTAATTAGGGATTTACAAAAGGGGGTGGTGATGAACAGAGTGTCTGAGTTAAACAGACCACTCTTACCCAGTCCAAAGATCAGGGCTTGATCCATCACCGTTATTTATCTCACTGCCCCATCCCAGCTCAGAACCTGGCTATATGCAAATCAGTCTGTCCCTGGCCCAGTGCATCATGGGAACAGGGCAGACTAAACTACCAAGCCAATTCTTCACCAGAAAGGAGACAAGCTACCGGGGACCGGTTTCTGGCATTTCAGCCTTCTTCGGCCCGGCTTGCTTGAATCCTGATGGAGCAGTGAGAAAGGGACTCATGTCTGAGTATACCCTGCCACACCTATAGTGGCCAAAAACGATTTACAAAAGGGGGTGGTGATGAACAGAGTGTCTGAGTTAAACAGACCACTCTTACCCAGTCCAAAGATCAGGGCTTGATCCATCACCGTTATTTATCTCACTGCCCCATCCCAGCTCAGAACCTGGCTATATGCAAATCAGTCTGTCCCTGGCCCAGTGCATCATGGGAACAGGGCAGACTAAACTACCAAGCCAATTCTTCACCAGAAAGGAGACAAGCTACCGGGGACCGGTTTCTGGCATTTCAGCCTTCTTCGGCCCGGCTTGCTTGAATCCTGATGGAGCAGTGAGAAAGGGACTCATGTCTGAGTATACCCTGCCACACCTATAGTGGCCAAAAACGATTTACAAAAGGGGGTGGTGATGAACAGAGTGTCTGAGTTAAACAGACCACTCTTACCCAGTCCAAAGATCAGGGCTTGATCCATCACCGTTATTTATCTCACTGCCCCATCCCAGCTCAGAACCTGGCTATATGCAAATCAGTCTGTCCCTGGCCCAGTGCATCATGGGAACAGGGCAGACTAAACTACCAAGCCAATTCTTCACCAGAAAGGAGACAAGCTACCGGGGACCGGTTTCTGGCATTTCAGCCTTCTTCGGCCCGGCTTGCTTGAATCCTGATGGAGCAGTGAGAAAGGGACTCATGTCTGAGTATACCCTGCCACACCTATAGTGGCCAAAAACGATTTACAAAAGGGGGTGGTGATGAACAGAGTGTCTGAGTTAAACAGACCACTCTTACCCAGTCCAAAGATCAGGGCTTGATCCATCACCGTTATTTATCTCACTGCCCCATCCCAGCTCAGAACCTGGCTATATGCAAATCAGTCTGTCCCTGGCCCAGTGCATCATGGGAACAGGGCAGACTAAACTGCCAAGCCAATTCTTCACCAGAAAGGAGACAAGCTACCGGGGACCGGTTTCTGGCATTTCAGCCTTCTTCGGCCCGGCTTGCTTGAATCCTGATGGAGCAGTGAGAAAGGGACTCATGTCTGAGTATACCCTGCCACACCTATAGTGGCCAAAAACGATTTACAAAAGGGGGTGGTGATGAACAGAGTGTCTGAGTTAAACAGACCACTCTTACCCAGTCCAAAGATCAGGGCTTGATCCATCACCGTTATTTATCTCACTGCCCCATCCCAGCTCAGAACCTGGCTATATGCAAATCAGTCTGTCCCTGGCCCAGTGCATCATGGGAACAGGGCAGACTAAACTACCAAGCCAATTCTTCACCAGAAAGGAGACAAGCTACCGGGGACCGGTTTCTGGCATTTCAGCCTTCTTCGGCCCGGCTTGCTTGAATCCTGATGGAGCAGTGAGAAAGGGACTCATGTCTGAGTATACCCTGCCACACCTATAGTGGCCAAAAACGATTTACAAAAGGGGGTGGTGATGAACAGAGTGTCTGAGTTAAACAGACCACTCTTACCCAGTCCAAAGATCAGGGCTTGATCCATCACCGTTATTTATCTCACTGCCCCATCCCAGCTCAGAACCTGGCTATATGCAAATCAGTCTGTCCCTGGCCCAGTGCATCATGGGAACAGGGCAGACTAAACTACCAAGCCAATTCTTCACCAGAAAGGAGACAAGCTACCGGGGACCGGTTTCTGGCATTTCAGCCTTCTTCGGCCCGGCTTGCTTGAATCCTGATGGAGCAGTGAGAAAGGGACTCATGTCTGAGTATACCCTGCCACACCTATAGTGGCCAAAAACGATTTACAAAAGGGGGTGGTGATGAACAGAGTGTCTGAGTTAAACAGACCACTCTTACCCAGTCCAAAGATCAGGGCTTGATCCATCACCGTTATTTATCTCACTGCCCCATCCCAGCTCAGAACCTGGCTATATGCAAATCAGTCTGTCCCTGGCCCAGTGCATCATGGGAACAGGGCAGACTAAACTACCAAGCCAATTCTTCACCAGAAAGGAGACAAGCTACCGGGGACCGGTTTCTGGCATTTCAGCCTTCTTCGGCCCGGCTTGCTTGAATCCTGATGGAGCAGTGAGAAAGGGACTCATGTCTGAGTATACCCTGCCACACCTATAGTGGCCAAAATAGTTTATTCTGTTGCTTTCATGCGAGGTATGATAATTGTTACCACTGCAACTCAACTATAGTGTTGGAAATTCTTCTTGTTCCCTTTATGCACTCTCCCCTTTTAAACTGGAAAAGGCTTGTAGTTCACACATTGGTGAGGAATTTGGGCAGGCCTGGCCTTCTGGTATAGATTTGTCATTTATGTAGAGAGCAGTGGCGTAGCTTCAGGAGGGGGGTGTTTGGGGTGTTACACCCCAACCTCCCCAATAAATGTATGTTTTGATAACTAGTTTGGTACAGGTGCTTTCAATTGGGTATGGAGAGCTGTCAGTCAGATTTCACCAGGAATGTTTACATCCACACAGACAAAAGCGCACAATACACACTTTCTCTCCCTTCTCCTTGTTTTGAAAGTTCTCGAAAATGTTGCTTTTTTCAAAATATTGTGTTTTCTCTCACTTAGTACTACTACCAATCTGCATTTTCCTCCCTCTCCACTGCCCACGAGGTCCCTCTCGTGCACCTTGCATTTCCTATAATCAGGGCTTTAAGTGGGATAAAAAAAACGAGGGAGTCTCTCAAAGGGGCGTGGCCAATGTAATTAGGGGGCGTGGCTTAAAACAAGTAAGCGAAAAATGTGTGCTTAGCATAGTGTGCCGCCCGACTTGTATTTTGCTGTTTCTGACATTGCATCCAGATATATGATACAAGTAACATACCTACAACGAGTCCGGACTATTGGTTTTGTCAATGGTTGTTAGTTGCATAAGATAAACAAGCAGCACCTATGGCTTGTATACAGGCGCGCAACACCCATTGAACTCACCGTGCTTCAGCCCCCCCCCTCGTGTGTGGCAGCCCGGGATGAGACAGATCCCGGGCACACACAGAGCCGCACCCGAACGTTTAACAGGTCTTTAAAAGACCATTTGAATGTTAATTAGGCCTTGCTGTTGTTTCACTCCTTGTTGGAGGCCCTGCAGCTCCACTCTGCCTACTGATCAAAGGTTCAGCCCCCCCCCCAACATTTTTTCTTAGCCCCCCCCTGAAATTTAGCTCTAGTTGCGCCTCTGCTTGTATATAATATTGAAAAAGCATCCACTTAAAGCCCTGGTGACACCACAACAGTGTTGCTGCTCCTGAATTTTAAAAACAGAAGGGAAATTCTGAGAGAAAATTACTCTTTAAAGGATTCCCCTTCCCCTACAACGCTCACATGTCATGACGTCATGCAGTAACTTCTCCACTGGTGACAAGTGAGCAGTGTGAGCATGCACACTGCGATGTGTTCGCTGTCACTGCAGGCCGGAAAAAACGGACCCCCTGTGCCAGGGCACAAAACAGAGCCGGATAGAGACCCAGAGCTCGAGTCGGGGTACCACGTGGGTGGACGATGTCCCCCCACTTATTTTACCGGGGGGACGCTGTCCCCCCTGCCAAACAGCTGGCCTTCACTCTTTGGCCTCTCTGGGACGAGGAGCTCGTCACCTTCTGTGACGTCACTTCCTGTTGTGACGTCACTTCCGGTGACAGCGTCCCCCCCCGGTGACAGCGTCCCCCCCCCACTTCTTTTTTTAGGACTTGTGCCCTGTAGAGACCCGTTTCGAGGCCCCCTTTAAAAAAACTGCCAGTGCTCAGCACCAGTGAGACCCCTGCCCAATTAAAGCCCTGTCTATAATTTATTATATAATGTATTATTATAACATTGTATTCCTGTGTGATTGTTGGGAAACTCTGAACCCTCTTGCAGATTCGTGTAGGGTGGATTTCAATTCAACACTAATAGTAGAAAGCAGGTGCAATGGGCATGGGCACCAGACTCTGCTTTGCCTTCTCAGCTAAAATGAAACGCACCGCGTAGGAGAAGGAGGCGGGAAGGGGCCTGCGCGCGGCCATCACCGAGCTGGTAGCCTGGATCCCGTGGAATGCGCCGTTAATGTCATGTCATTACACCGTATTGCCGCGCTGGTTAATGTAATTGGGTTGCTGTGTGCGAGCAATGATCCATAGCGTGTTATGGCGCTGCAACACATGACATTTAGCAAAGGGACGTGTAAGCTACCTTGTTATCTGCATGGAGAGCGTTCGGAGCAGATACCAGGGGGCAGGCCACGAGGCAGGAGGCTGATGAATTCGATGCTGGCTTTATTGGACAGACCGGATTTATAACAACATCGCAGCGCCCCCGTCTAATGGATGAGATCTGCGGACAGCCAGGTTGGTTGTTTGTTCTGGGATTAAATCCTGTCACCCCTGTGTGAGCCGTGCACGAGATGGCACCCCGCCATTCCCTTTCTAATGGGGCATTATTTATAAATCATCTCCGCTGTTTCTTGAACTCAGACTACAAACCCGCGGCTGCACAGTGACACTTAGCCAGCTGAAGCTAGGCCCCGCCCCCTCCTTATCCCAGCAGGAGGACTTCTAATGAGGGTGATTAGCTACACTTATACATTTGGGTAGTAAATAAAACCGCCCATTCTGGGAGTGCTTCTCTGAGAGGTCTCTGGAACCGTATGCTCAAAAGGTTGGGCTCTTATTTTCCATGGTGTCCCATTATAATTCAATTTATGAGATATGCTTCTGTACACCACCCCTTTATGTCTAACACTGTCACACACCACTAACTGAAGACACTCTTTGCGCTCAGTAGCGTCTGTTCTTTTCATAGCTGCCATGTTTATTTTTAGACAATTGTGTTTTGGGCCCGGGGACTTGCGCTTTGATTTTTGCAATATTCTACTAGCTGTCTAACTAGTCCCAGCACGCACAGCAGGGTCGAACTAGCCATTCCGCCACTCTGGCATTTACCTAGTGACATGGAGGCTAAGGCCACTTCCAACGCTGGATGGGTGGCCTCGGTCCAGCCATGAAAGCCCATGTGGAGTAGTGTGGCTCACTGGTTAGAGGCGGCAGACCCAGAAGCAGAGGACGGCCAGGGACCAGGGTTCAATTCCCGACGCGGCAGGGTGTTGGGCCAATTGTCAGTGGGCTCGATAAACCTTGCTTCGGTGCCACTCTAACCATGGGTCCCACTCAGCTACTCTGGGCAATAGCTTGCTTAATCTCCATAAATGGCCCCATCAACGCCGGGGATGCCTGGCTTCACCTTGGGGTGCCCAGTAGGGACCATCTCACAGGGAAAGCCAGGACGGGTTCCCCAGCGTTATACAGCGCCAGGAAACCTACGGGTAGCAGTGCGCTTTACAAGCTCAAATACATTTACATTTACATATGGTCCCATTCCAGTTGCTGCCTCCTACAGTGTGGGACTGAGTGGAACAATTTCCGCCATGACTGATTTGGTTTCCCTTGGACCTGATTCAAAGAGCCGTTGGCTAGAAATGAAAAGAATGCATGGAGGTGTTACTCACGGCGTGTCGCCAACTGGCAGCTAGTTAGGATTACCCAACTAAATAATATTATTATATCGATCTGAGATGGATGAAAGGCGGAGTCAGTCCTGCTAGGGCTGCAGCCTGAGATTACACACACACACACATATCTGTAGCACGCATTAAATATATTAAAGCACCATACAGGTTGTACAGGTGCTTTTGTCTAATTTATTCCCTTGTATCTCATTTAGGTGACAAGTCAAAAAGTTATTTGTTGCTTTTATTCTGAACTAGAACTCAACCTAGCTGTTACAGGGACTCTGAAAGCCGGAATTGATACATTTTGAAGGGTCGTTGAAAATAAGCCTTTCAGGCCCTGATCAACCTCATAGAATTTTGCTGCAATTCTTGAACACGCATTTGCAATGCAAAAGGTCTCGCATTAGGAAAGTTTGAGCTATTGGTATTGTAAATGACACATTTTTTATATATGTGTTGGTTTTTAAAATAGCAAACTTAATAGCTTTGTCGTTTACAATGCCAATAGTTTTAACTTTCGCAAATGTGACACTTATAGCATTTGTAATGCAATATGTGTTGTATTTACGTGACATTAAAGGTGCTATTTTTGGTTGGCGAGGGAGGGAGATGGTTTTAATTGGTTTAATAATCATGGGCCTCAGGCCCCACTATGCTGCCCTGGGTACCACTTTCATTCATTTTTGATCCACTGGACTTGGTTACAAACCAGAGAAACTTTAAAAAAAAAATACGCCACGTCGTGTGGTCGTCCTTTTGCGCTACAACAGTTCTTGGGGACCCGTTGTGGGTCAGCACTTGATGGGCGATCATTCTGCTGATCGGCTCCTGGGAGGCGCCACGTCGTGTGGTCGTCCGCGATAACTGTTCTGCGCGATGGCGCAGCCTGCGCTCTTCTTTCTCTTTGCGGTGGCTGTGCGTTGCCACGTGGCGCGTTATCTGCACACTTACTGTTCAGGGCTCTTGGACTCCTGTTGCGTGTCGTTGGGTACTTGCTGCTTTGGCTGTCATCGGGTACTTGCTGCATTGGACCGTTGGCGGGAGTAGTTGATACTGCGGTGAACACCTGTGGCCACTAGGAGTCGCTGCTCTCTCCCTCTTCTGATCGCGGCAGTCTTTTCCCTGGACGTTCTTCCAGTGCTTGGCAGTCGTTTCCCTCTAGACGTTCTGTCAGTGCTTGAGTTCTCGCTGAGGCGTTCGTGCCTCTTCCCACGTTGCGTGGGAAGTGGCGACTGCCGACTCCTTGCTGGTGCGTGTGGGTGTTTCCTGCGTGGTTGCGCACTTACTTGCTGCTTGGTAGTAGATTCTCCTTGGGGGCGCTACTCAGTCTGTTGCCCCTTGCTGCTGCTGACTTATCTTCTGTTGTGCACTTGTGCAATGCTTGTTTTCTTTCTTTTCTTGCTGGCAGATGCACTTTTCTTTTTTTTTTTTGGCCACTGAGTGGCAGTAGACTTCACTTTGGCAGCAGCCTGCCTTGCTTAATACTTTCTTCCCTGGTTGAGCACTCTATTGTCTGTCCCTCAGTGCACACAGGGGGCTGGAGCTGCTGCTGTGACCCGGTGAGTCTCTCTCCTTCTGCATATTTTTCTATTGGGGCAGAGAGGCACAGGCACCCGATTGCTCCCAGTGTTGCATAGGCACAGGCTCATTGTTCGGGCACATTCTGTGTAAGGCACTGTTATGATAGATCACGGGGCAAATGCTCACATACTTGCCGGGTGCACCGGCACTTTCATTTGTTGTTGCTGTGGGGGCACATTCGGACTCGGCGGCGCTAGCCGCATGCAGGCTTCTCCCTCCCCCTCGCAGCAGGCCAAATGTTCACGGGCTGCGGGGGGGTCACTCAGATCGCTGGAGGCAGTCCTGTCGGCTGTTGCTCTCCCCGCCCGCGGAAGCCCTAGACTTCACTCGTTCCGTGAGGCAGGGGAGAGCCGGCGCTGCAGCTGAGGCACTGTTCGTCCTCCGTGCATTCTCCCCCCTCCCTGCAGCAGCTTCTACGTCCACACGCTGCCGGGGGGGTGTGTGTGTGTGTGTACACCGGGTCGCTGTGTGTTCCGTGCTGAGCGGGTGGGCTCCGCTTCAGCCGTGTGTTGGAGGGTGTTCAATGCCCGATTCAGGGCACCGCAAGGCGGTGCGGGCGGCAGTTACTTTTTCCTCTGTCCTCCCTGCCCGCGGCGGCGTCTAGCAGTCCTTGCGCGGGCGGGGGGGGGGGGTGGTGCTGGGGTCTTCGTGTCTTGTTGCGGGTGGGCTCCGCTTTTACTATGGATTGTCCGGCAGGGGGTCGCTGCACTCGCGGGTGGGCTCCGCTTGCAGTAGACCTTAGACAAACGTTGCGAGGGGGGTCGGGAGGCGGTTAGCTACTCCGCTCCCTCCCCCTCGTTATTCTTCTTGATTGCGGGTCTGGTCACCCCTTCCCAGGCCGTCTCTAGTCTCTGTGCCCCGCCGCTTCCACTCACACACACGGCGGGGGCAGGGGACGACTCGGGCAGGCCGCGGGTGGGCTGCTTTTTATCGAAAGTAGTAATGAGGCGGGGGCGGGGGGGGTCGGGTCTCTATGTGTGTGTGTGTGTAAGTGTAAGTGCGTGTGCGGGCGTGTGTGTGTGTCTGTGTGCATGCACGTGCGTTAGGCTGACTTGCTGGCAATGTGGACGGAGCCGACGTGCGCGGGCACGCAGTTGAATCCAGCCGGAGAGAAGCGCATGGCAGTTTCTTGTCCTTCATTCCCCCGAGTCAGCTAGCTATAGTTCTCCACCTGGACCGCATCCTTTGGATGCATATTCCCAGGCTCGACCTAAAAAGGACTTACACAGCCAAATAAAGGAGGCCTTTCACACCCAAATAAAGGCTCAACCTGAAATGGTAGTGTGCAGTTTTTCACGGAGGGAAACCAACTCACTTTGATCCTTTCATTAGCCAAAGTCAGATCTCTCAAAGAGGTTTAACAAACATAGACACGATTCAACCTATTTAGAGTTCATCATTTCGATGAATCTAGCTAGCCTTTTTGTGATAGAAAAGACGCCCCAGCAGTGGAAAGTGCCAAACAATCGCAATTATATCTCAAAATGAGGCAAACACTTTGACTCAAAATGAGGCAAACACTTTGAGAGGCAGCAGAAAGTAATCTAGGCCTAACAGTTTTCCACTAAGAAGACAGTATAATTAATTGTAAGGTTCATACCATTATTCCCACAATGTACTGTCTTGTTTTGACTGGAGCGTTTCAGGAGAACATGACTGTCATAGATCATAAACTTATTTATTTGTATGTAGAGTCATCTTTTAAAGTGCGGCATCACAAACTATCCACACAGTGTTCCTTTGCTCAATCTGTGGTTGGGGCCTCCTCACAGGCGTAGGCACCATCAGCAGGTAGAAGATGGCATCTATCTTACATTATTCTACATTGAAGGTAAAATTCAATGGGACAGATTTACAAGCACCTTGACCACTTTTGCGTCACTTTTAACATGGGAAAAGTGATTAAAAAAAGTGGCGCAAGAAGCTTGTAAATCTGCCCCAATGTGTATAGCAATTTTTATCTGTCACACCTGGCTGCACAATTGGATTTTAGTCATGTTTTGTGATATTTTGCTTTAGACCCCTTACACCCCTGTCCTGATGAGGCCCAAGTAACAGGGCTGAAATGTGTCGACAGACAAGGAAGGAGGAATCCGTTAAAACATTATTGCATTAAAATTGGACATGCACACCGGAAAAAGATGTAGAGTTGGATAGGGTACCTCAAGGGTGCAAAGGATTACCCCACAGTGGACCGCAGTGAACTGAGAAAGCAGACACTTTTTTTGATAATTAGGGGGGTTAGGAAATGATTTTTGCATAATTTTTGTATAATTATGTATGTATTTGTGTTTGTGTTGTAGAGTGTTATTGTTCCATGTTGATTCAATGAACGATGAATTAAGAAAAATGAACAACTGATATTAATCAGCAAACCAATGAAACGGAATAAATATTGGTTACAATTAGGAGTAAGCGTTGATATGTGACTTTGTCAAAAATATATATATTTATGAGATGGGACTAGGTACCACTCATAGGGGTAATTGTATGTACCCTATGAATACTTTGGGTTTATTTGTTCCTCCACATCACTGTTTGTTGTGTTGACAATTGGATTGGGGGAGCATTGAGATATTGAGAGTACAGAGAAGGCAACGGACTGTCATAACGGAGGTTCACCCACCCACAAATTCCCGTTTCATCCACCTGATTTAGAGTTAGAGGAATACTACTTCACACCTCAGCTGGGTCTGGCCCTGAAAACCCTTGATCTGGCAGCCCATCAGCTACTATACCGCCAATTCATAGCATTGGTCTGGCAGCCCATCGGCTATTGGACCGCCAATTCATAGCAGTGGTATGGAAGCCCATCGTCTGCTGGACCGCCAATTCATAGCAGTGATCTGGAAGCCCATCAGCTGCTGGACCGCCAATTCATAGCAGTGGTATGGAAGCCCATCGTCTGCTGGACCGCCAATTCATAGCAGTGATCTGGAAGCCCATCAGCAGCTGGACCGCCAATTCATAGCAGTGGTATGGAAGCCCATCAGCTGCTGGACCGCCAATTCATAGCAGTGGTATGGAAGCCCATCGTCTGCTGGACCGCCAATTCATAGCAGTGATCTGGAAGCCCATCAGCAGCTGGACCGCCAATTCATAGGAGTGGTCTGGAAGCCCATCAGCTCCTGGACCGCCAATTCATAGCAGTGGTATGGAAGCCCATCGGCTACTGTACTACCAATTCATAGGAGTGGTCTGGAAGCCCATCAGCTGCTGGACCGCCAATTCATAGCAGTAATCTGGAAGCCCATCAGCTGCTGGACCGCCAATTCACAGCAGTGGTTACTGTGTCCCATTTAGTGCACAGCTACCTTCACTAGATTTCCCTGCCTGGGAATGCCATGTGAGATACGGTGGTCCTGGAAAGGAAATCAATTAATGGCCACTATTTATATGAAGAAAACCCACTCCGCGTCTGGACCATGGACTATTTTTCAAAAACAAGCTCCAGTGCCTCAGAGCTGGACCAACGCATTGCAGAATATGGGACATATCGATTTCACCTTTTTTTGTATCTTTATGGAATGTTTGTCTTGTGGTATTTAAAGCTGGAGTGCACAACATTAGGCTGCCACTGGCATCTGCCTGCTCTCTGTGGTTGCTCCATTTTTATGAAAGATTCCTGCCTTGCTTTACTCTATGATTCCCACCTTCTCTATAAAATGGCTGCACTGCAGGAAGAAGAACTAGCCACCAGCTTGCTGAGAATTCATGGAGTATAGTGCACGGCTTCATCCAATCATTTGGACTATTTTTACAACTGGCATGGGTTGGTGGCAGCTTAAATTAAATGTTCCATTGACTGTACTGGCAACCTAGGAGCAAATTTCCAAGTCCTGACCGCAACCGGAGCGTAACTCTTTTTGACGCTTTGGTGGCGCAGTGCCATTTTCCATATTTACAAGGGGGCGCTAAGCCACTTTGTGTGGCTTAACACCACCTTGTAAATATGCCCCTTTCCCCCACAGTCCACTGCGGCAAAGGGGCGTGCAATGGGCGTTGCTGTGGACGTTCCACCGCAACACCCACTGCTGCCCTAGATTTACAAGGCTGAGGCAGCGCCAAAAATGAACTCCATAGAATGCCAGGCGTTAGAATGGCGATATGAGGAAAAGTTATTAATTTCTACTAGTTTTTTTTCTTTTTCTATGTGGGCTGTATTCTTCAGCACAGTCAGAAGGTGCAAATCGCCATTATTGATTGTTTATGTGAAGGAAGGTGTCCCTTCGTGCTCATAAAGAATTGTCCCTACAGCGCAGGCACCCTTGTGCTCATAAAGAATCGTCCTTACAGCGCAGACACCCTTGCAACATGGCAGCAGGGTGCCAGTGCTGGCTCTGGGCAGCTTTCTTTGCACCAGCGCTAGGGGAAACACAGGGGTGTGCCGTATTCTTGTGAATATGGCACAGCCCGGCCATGTCCGCGCTCTGACATTTTATGATAAATATACCCACTAGTTAGTAGAGGACTCTTCCTACCTGATTTACTCCGGTGCGGTGGGAGGCCTGTGCCAGATTTAGCATTGTTTTTGCCCTTGTTCGTGCTGAACTGTGAAGTGACAATGTGATCGGGATGACATGGTTTACAAGGTGGGAGAGTAATATGTGTGCGAGCAGAAAGGGTTTATTTTGTTCCTTCAGTGCAAGCCCTTCAAAGAAAAATCACCCATGCTGTTTTCCAGAATCCTGGAATTGAGCCTGGTTTCTCCAAAGTGTCCTGTGAACTACCCAGTCTTTCTATTGTATGTGCACTGCTTGTATAAAACAAACCACAGAAGCTTCCAGACTTACTAGGCCTAGACGGGTGTGTTTAGCTATGAAAATTACCCATGTTGTCAAACCATTTTGTGTGCAAATTAGACTCCTCTATTCTATCTCTTAGAAAGGATGAGGTGAAATTGTAAGTGTACTGGGGTCTTTAGTCACTTTATTGGTCATGCTGTAAAGCTGAGAAACTCAGGGGCAGATGTACAAGCCCCTATCGCCGCCACAACTTCACTTTTATCGACGTTGTGGTGGCGATAGGGGCTTAGCCTTATTTACAAGTCAGCGTTAAGGCACTTAACGTGGCTTAAAGCTTGATTGTAAATAAGGCCTCCATTCACGCTATGGTTAGCGTGAAAGGGGTGGGCAGGGGGTGTTGAAGTGGGCGTTCCACCGCAACACCCAATGATTTTGACATTGCCCCCTATGTACAAGGGCAGCATTCATAGGACGCAGCACCAAAATTAAGACCAGGTAAAACCTGTTCTTAAGTTGGAGAAACGAGGAGAAATGCATTTCCCCCACCTTTTTTTGCTTTTTTGGGGGGGGAAAAGCAGAATGCCATGGATTGTTTATGTACAAGAAGGTCCCCCTTCCTGTGCATAAACAATCTTTAAAAAAAAATTCCATTTTGTGACATTTATGTGTGTTGCATTAAGCTGCAGACATAGAAGTAACAGAATGGCATTTCAGGATTGTTTATGTGTAGGAAGGGAACCTTCCTACAAATAAACAATCCTCCCCTGCACGCAGACACGCTTGCACTATGGTGCAAGAGGGCCTGCATTGGCACTACACCGCTACGTGTAGCGCCACTACAGGGGGAAATGCACGGCTGAACCATATCGTTGTAAATATGATGTAACCTTGCGTTTCAGAAGTGGCGGAGTGAGGTGTTAAGCCATGACGGCTAACGCCTCACTCCGCCACTTCCTTGTACATATCCCTCTAAATCTGCAAGGATTGTGGGGCTAAGGAAGCCACAGACACACCACTGGGCAGGCAAGAAGATTGCCAGAGCTCCTTGAGATCCGGATCTGACACCAGGAGTGTGGTGCAGTATTCTCTGAGGCCATCACGGATTTTAATTTTGTGTCTGTCTAGGACTCAGAGTTGTGTCTTTGGGTAAAATCTGGATTAAGAGAAGGGTATATACATTTAAAAAAATATATTTTAGTTGGTGGTGAATCTGCAGTTGTTTTCCTCGTCTCCAGCACTGTGAACAAAAAATTTACTAATTTGAAGGGCATTTAAACATTCAAGGGCTTTGTTACCAATGAGAACAGAGGAGCCAATCAGCAAGGGAGTGTAAGATCGCTGCAGCCAACCAGCGACCCCCCACGTGGCTTCTTTAGTGATCTATGAAGTTATCAAATACCTTGATGGTATTGCTCTAGCTGTAATTGTTTTAGGTTGGTTACTTCATGAGGGATGAAATCAAAGGCGAGTTGCATACTTTTCAAGGTATTAATATTTAACCAGGCTATGTGTCCAGGAGCAGTACTGGATCAGTGCTATTTTGCATCCAGATCAGCAGTGACTGACCGATGCAATAAATGCCTTGTACAATTTTTGTAGTAGTCATTCACTACAACTGGTGCGCCTGCACTGGTCTGTGCAAAGTAGGGACATAGCTGCGCTGCCCTAGTTTCACACTTTGCAATTTACAATCTGGCTTCGGCGCCTACATTTTCAGTTTATGAAGGATCAATAACAGTATAAATCTCCTTAAATCAGACATATGATTACAAAATCTAATCTAAAATCACAAGTCAGGCTTATTATGACAACACACTTTGATTATGGAATGTTCATCCACTGGACACCTTTTTTTTCTCTGAAATCTTACATTTTAACGCTTTTATAGGAACCATTTTATCAAAATCATTTTTGAGGTCATAACCAAATAAAATTAGCTAAACTACTTAAAGAGCATGAGACAGATTTTTCTGAATATTATCCATACCCAAGGAGTAGTTTTCCCAGCTGAACATTTTAAAATAAAGAAAAGTAATTAACCATTTAAAAAGAATGGACAAAAAGCAAAAAAGTTACATGCAAATAAGGACGAATCATTATGAATATTAATGTCACCAAGAAGAACAAGGGGTGAATCAGCTTGTGATGAAATGGAAGGACAGTGAGCAAATTAATCACGAAATGCTGGCAAACGACCAGGTGGCTAGTAAATAACAGCAGCATGGAGATTAATGATGGAGCACATTTGAATGGATTGGACTTTGAAAGAGGTCATTTATAATATGGTGCCTGTGAACAAGGGAGGGAGGCAGAGAGCAGAATTAATGAGGAAACTGCCAGCATCGCTCGGACCAGGAGGCTGAGAAGCATGTAACATGGAGGCTTGGATGCATTCCCACTTTTGCTCAGCCTTCTGCCGAAGAGTAACACTGAAACAAGCTTTTGAGCTGGGTTTGGAACCAAAAACAAAAGACTGACATTCACTTAGGTGTTGGGATCAAGCTTGTTCATTTTTAATATACCAGAACCAGACACCCGATAGCTGGCTATGTTCATGTTGGATGTGCCTTTTGACGGTGACTACGTCAAAGCTTAAAACTGAATATTTAAAAACAGAAGCCAAAAAAGCGGAGATAAACCCCCTTGATAATATGCCCCACTCTTTGAAATGATCTGCTAGGCATTCCAGCCCTCGATACCATTGCTTTGCCTGTCTTTCCTTCTAGCTTTAGCTTCAAATGTTTACAAACACCCACCAGTTCTTTCCCTAAACCCCAGAGATGTTTTAATCACTTTCTTCTGCTTCCAACTTTATTTCCCTTGGATTCCTTCTATTCTCTCAACAGATGTTTCATGCTGTCCCGTCCTTCTCATGGACATCCCAGTTTTTCCCCTACCCACTGTATTTTCCTTTCTTCATCACACAGAAATCCATACTTCTGGCCATCTGTCTCCATTCACAGATCCTGGACTTTTCACTTTCAGTGCTCTCTGCTGTCTATCTCACACAGACCGTAGGCCATCAATTCTCTCCCCACTTGTCTCCCCCTCCGCTCCCTGTCTCTATAAATCTACACAGAAGGGGTGCTAGTTTTGCCAATAATATTTAGCACACAAAATGTATGTCAGGCAGTATTTCTGATTGCAATGCTCTGCAACTCTTCTTGCCAGAATGTCGTCTGACATAAGTATCACATCCTAAATATTGTGTACAAAAAGCCCCATTGCAGCTAATATCAGGAAATCTGCACAGAAGGAGTGATATTTTGGGGATACTTCTTAGGACACTAATTCAGTGTCAGAAAATATTTCTGATTGCGATGCTCTGAAATAACAAAATAATCTCACATGGAAATTTACCATATAAATCAAATGATTCCACAGACTCTAAATTTCACAACCCACTGCCACTGCCCAATGTTCTCCACCCATGGCGTCATGCTCAGACGTGAGTCCCTTGCTCACTTTGCCACTGGATTCAAGCAAGCCGGGCTGAAGACGGCTGGAATGCCAGAAACCGGTCCTCGGAAGCTTGTTTCCGGTCCAGGAAAGACATGGCTTGGCAGTTCGGGCTGGACTGTTCCCATAAGGCACAGGGTCAGACTGATTTGCATATAGCCATGTCTGAACTGGGGTGGCAGAGTGGGCTAAAGAACGGTGATGGGTTAAACCCAGATCTTTTGACTGGGTGTGAGTGTTTGATTGATTCAGATGCTCCGTCCATCACCACCCCCTTTTGTACCGCTTTTGGCCGCCATAAGTGTGGCAGGGTATGCTCAGACGTGAGTCCCTTGCTCACTTTGCCACTGGATTCAAGCAAGCCGGGCTGAAGACGGCTGGAATGCCAGAAACCGGTGCTCGGAAGCTTGTTTCCGGTCCAGGGAAGACATGGCTTGGCAGTTCGGGCTGGACTGTTCCCATGAGGCACAGGGTCAGACTGATTTGCATACAGCCATGTCTGAACTGGGGTGGCAGAGTGGACTAAAGAACGGTGATGGATTAAACCCAGATCTTTTGACTGGGTGTGAGTGTTTGATTGATTCAGATGCTCCATCCATCACCACCCCCTTTGTACCGCATGCTACCTAACAGTCTTGGGAGTAGTGGTGGCTCCTCCACTAAGGCGGAGGAACATCGTCCCACTGTTTCTTTTCAGCAGTATAAGAAAAATATAATGATAATATCGTAGTTATTATCATTTTATTTTTTCCTTTTTCGTGCACTACAGCTAAGCTTTACGAGGTGGGGTGGGGCGGGGCAGGCTGAGGAGTGGTTTGCCCCACTCCTAAGTGCTCATGACTGTTTGTCAGGCCCTCCCAGGCCGACCATAACAGTGATGCGCACTTTCCCTCTTCTCCACCCAGGCTGTATTACAGCCTGGGTGGAGAACATGCCTAGGCCACCATGCCCCTGCTGAGCACCAAGCTACGGCTCTTAGACATATCGCAACGCTGCATTGCACCTTTGTGATTGACACAGGGGAGCCTGGGTGCTTCCAGGCAGCTTCCTGTTCCTGCTGGCGGGAGGAGGGGAGACGAGACCAGGAGGAGCGGCACAGAGGATGCGGCAAGCAGCTAAGTTGAATTATTTTTTTTATTTAACCTCACCCCCATCCAACCCCACTCCAGGGCTGGCACCCCTCCACGCCCCGATCGGTGCCGGCCGCCGCTGTTTGGAAGTAGGGTGTAGGGAGCTGTCTGGCTAGACAGCGCAGCTTTATGCATACCTAGGGTTATAAATTCTTAAAAGTATGCACACAGAGAAGTATTCCCCTCTCACTCCGTTCTATTGGCTGTTTAGTTTATCACTCCACCTCATATGGAATGTTTGCTTTGCAATGCATGAGGAACTTTTTTGCATTTCAAAAGAATACATAAGTTTGCATATGGGTGGGTCTGGACTGGAGTGGCGAAGTGAGCTAAAGAGCGATGATGGATTCAATCCATATCTGTGACTGAGTGTCTGTAAAGTTTCAGCACTCCGTCCATCATCTCCTTGAGTGTGCTTAGAGTGCTTTAAGTACCACAAACACTCTCCAATGTAGAAGTGTGCTTTCAGGGCACAAGTCCTAAAAAAAGAAGTGGGGGGACGCTGACATCACAACTGGAAGTGACATCACGAAAGGTGGCTTGCACCATCAGACTCATTGCCTCCCCTCGCTTACCCCTAGATGCTATTGCATCAGAGAAGCCAGCGTGTGAGCAGCGTTCTGAATGAGCTCAGATCTCGCCCCAGAGAGGCCAAAGAGTGAATGTGTTGCTCCTTTTGATCCAGTTATCGAGCTCCCTGTAAAATAAGTGGGGGGACGCCGTCCACCCACGTGGTACCCCGACTCGAGCCCTGTGTGCTTTGTATATTTTCAGCACTGCTTTGTTTGGCTTACTTTCTTGCGGCTACTAATGTGTTCGCACTCTCCATACGTAGGTGACGGTTGGTGGCTTGAACCACATAGAGATGAGACACTGTTGTTCACTATGGACAAGCTAGGTAAAAATAGTTGTTCTAGCCTGGTGGTGGTTGATTAGCATAGAAGGACTCCATCCATGTTTCTGTGGGTCTACCAACCTGCAGGGAGTAACTGAAAGCTCGCAGGCAAGGCCCAAATCTCTTCAGTAAGCAGAAGCTTGAAAGGCGAAGGTTCACACGAATGAGTTGATAGTAGGGTAGATAGTGACGCACTCCCTGCCCTGATTCTTATCCACTTGGTTGCTGGGCCTTCTCTTCTAGGCGCTCCTCCCTGCCCACAGTACACCGGAGGGGCTTCCTTGCTCCCTGGCCTGTGGGTTACAAGATCAAATCGTGATCCTAAACTGCCTTCAGAGGCTTTTTTGATTGGGCCCGCCCCCCACTGCGCTCTTATCTCCTAACGACCACAAACCTTTGTCATCACTTGTTTGCTGAATTGGGGTCACGGTTTGCCTTGCCAACCAAGCTGTTTTTTGTAAATTGGTTTATTTATCAGGAGTCAGAGTTGTTGCATGTAAAGTCACTAGCAGACTGCACAGTCCTTCGTTATGCACCCCTCACAAGCTTTAACCTGACCCTGAAAGGCAGGAAGGTGGCCGGGTGTGGTGGGGGAGTTGGCAGAGGTCCTTGACAGAGTAATGGTAGGGTTCAAGCGCATGTCAGGGTGTTTTTTTGCACCTCAGTGCGCTTCAGTTTGATGCATTTCTCTTTTGTCGAGTGTACGTACCTCTTAATTAGTCGTACAACCCTGTACAGATACGGGCGCAGATAAACGTATAGGTCATAAGCAGAAGTATATGTTAGGCTGTGTTGAGGGCGGTTCGATTTTGGGAGCTGTTATTTGAGGCCAGAGGGTCCGACTGGGCAGTATACACCCTACATACGCCTTGCCGCCTTCCGTGTGGCATCAACTCCTATTTTTCTGATGTAGATCTTTGTTACATTTCCACATGCTATTAGCCCGTGTCTTTATGTCATTTACTTCCAACTCTACACATGTTCTTAAGACGGCACATGCCTTGGGTGTGCAGGTGCAATTGTTTTCCATGAACATACATTTATCAAAAACCTTAATGGCTAGACTCTACTCTTCTCTCACTTCTCTTTCCAACATTAAATGCATAGGTGCTGACTGTGACGTGTGACCTAAGACAAGATAAGAGCACCTCTGTGATCTCTCAAGTATGACACCAGAACACTTCTCACAGTGGCAAGCACTGCAATGTAATTCTTTCCATCAAGCACTAGCTCACCCCGCAGTGTGAAACCCATTCATTTATGCACTCGGGGGCTTATTTACAAGGCTCTTGCGCCACTTTTGCGTCACTTTTCCCATGGTAAAAATGACACAAAAGTGGCGCAAGGGCCTTGTAAATCTGCCCCTCGGTGCCTCAAATGAGAAATAAAGCAAATACACATCAACATTTAATACTATACAACAAAGTGAAGAAACCCTGAATCTATACCTGCATGAAATATACGGTTGTCTCCTTCCATTTTTGGCCCTGAAAAGGCACTTAAATCTGGCTTTATGGATAACTACCTGTATAATGGATGTGAATAGCTTTGTAGGGGCTCATTGCATGTTGAATTCAGCTGTTTGTTTCCCCTATAGTACCCGTTTTCTCATCCCATATACTCAGGGCCACTGGAATTATGTGGCAGGAAAGGACTACATCAGGCGGTAGTGTTGAGTAAATTATGCGGCAAAACCCCCCAAAATGTTGCAGTGTAATGCGGCACATTTTATGATTGTAATACTTTATCATACTGTCATGTTTACACTTTTAAACACTACCTGGGCATTGGTTGCACCGTACCAGTTTAACATTCAAACATATCAGTAAGCAATTGGAAAGTGGCCATTAACCTTTGCAAAGGGCCTTCGGCTACTCGGCAGCACATGTCACTGTGCTTTTAGTAACTTTTGAACAGTTTGGCCTAGAAACGATTTTTGGGTTAAAATATGCAGATTATGCAGCAGATGGTGGATTATGTGGCAAATGCGGAAAATCTATAATTATGTTCTTAAAAATGCTGCACAACCGCATAATTTGAGTGGCCCTGCATATATGACTCTAAAAACTGGTGGATTGTATGCCTTTTATGAAATTCATATAATCCTCTTTCAGCAAATCAGGATATTGAAGATCAAATGCCAAATTGATTTTCACAGAGGTAAAAATTACATAGGTGCACTAAATATTTCTTTATTGGACTATTAGTGTTTAAACCAACAGGAATGTTGAGCCACACCGATTGTGGGTCCAAGTCAGGAAAGTATACGACAGGTAAATTATAAAATCAATATTAGAGCATTGGAATATTGAAGACAAAGGAGTAGCTCCGGGCTTATAATGGCTGGTAAAAGTATTTTGCTCCAACATTTCAATATTTTTCTTTCTGTTTCTCCCTTTTTAATTTAGAACATTCTACCTTTAGCTGGTGGCGTGTTCTAATAGCTTTATAGTCCTTCTGCCATAGGCTGTACCTGTTGTTAAAGGCCCTCACCCTCTTTATAAGCCCTCACTGCTCGGGTTCAAGGCTCTTAACAGCCTCGGTAGCTAGCTATAAAGCTTTATTAGAACATTGGAATGTTGGGAGCTCCATTGTAGACAATGGAGTGCTCCATGCTTCTACGGGCCGGTAAAGGCCCGCAGAGCAACATTCCAATGTTCTACAAAGGCTTCTCGAAGCTCGAGGGGATTTATATCCCCTCGAGCTTCGAGAACCCTTGGTTTAATTTGTTAGAACATTCTGCCCTCTAGTGGCAGAATGTTCTGATAGCCTTATAGCCCTTCGTAGCAGGGCTATACCGGCTATTAAAGTCCCGCTGTCTCGTTAAAGTCCCTCGCCTTCGGCTCGGGACTTTAACGATTCAGCGGGCCTTTAATAGCCGGCATAGCCCGCTACGGCGGGCTATAAGGCTACATGAACAACTTTTCTACACATTTTGGTAGCATTTAAGGATAATAAAGCTATACACTTTCCATGCAGTCTGTTGGTGCTTTGATGTCTACTTTGGGAGGGACAGCAGCATGGTGCAAGGGTGTGGGCCGTGAATGCAGGATTGTTTTTGTGCAGGAAGGGGCTCCATTCTGCACAAAACAGTCCTGAGAGTTTTCCTCTTCTATATCTGCTGCATTCTGCAGCCCACATGGAAAGAGGATAAAAACGAGGAGAAATACAAATATTTCTTCTTGTTACGCCTGCTCTACAGAGCCATGAGGTTTTGCCACTGCCCCAGGTTTACGTTATTAAGTAAGTCTGGGGCAGCGTCAAAATTCATGGGTGTTTCATGGGAAAACCTCCCAGCAATGCCCATGGAATGCCTCTCTGACACAGAGTAAGGTGACACATCGGTTTGCCCTGGGTCGCTTAACTCATCATTTATGAGGCCATTCAAATCCAAACCATTTACCACTCCCAAAACAAAGCACCAGGAGCAAATATAGATCATCTTTTACAATGCTTGGAAAAATACAACCCAAATCAGAATTAACTGTAATGGTGGGTGAGATAATTTAGTTTCAGCTACAGTTGTTTGGAGCCCTGTCCAGACAGACACCATAAGCAGGAGAGGGCAAACATGGAACAGACTAGTACATACGCTGTCTTCAACATCAGACGTTCATAGGAGGATATCCACAAGTGGTGAGATGACCTGTGACTCTCCAATGCTGCTCAACCTCATGCCCTGGAAGGAGAAGGTGTTGTTTTCACATGAAAATCCCCGAGAATGTAATTAGCAACTCTAAGCTGGTCAAAGTCCGGCTAGGCTCAAAATCACAAAGGTAAGACCTAGTTTAAGTTTTATAGATCCTCATACACCCTATTGGTGTCATGGCGCCACATACCAGTCCCTATAAACTGAGATGGGCTCAACCATTTTCCAGGGAGCACTTGTGATATTATATCTGGGAGGTTCTCCTAATGTAAAGTCAAGAATAGCTAGAGGAGACCCCGGTATCCCTGTAATATTGGGATCCTCCAGTATTGTTAAAAATGTTAGACAGGTGTTTTGGAAGGAATTTAGTATCCCAACACTTTGATATGTGTTGACATGTTTCAGCCTTCTTGGTTTGGCCGCTATGGGTGTGGAGTTTTTGGCTCAACCTATATGAACGGCCCATTATTGTATTGTCACCGTCTCTGTTGTCCCTGCCCTAAAATTCAGGTCTTTGTCAGATAACTCAAAAACATATAACCCATTGACAGGCATATTTGCCTGTTGTCCAGATGAGCACATATATTTTTTGGGGAGAGTTTCATACAGTGTGAACAAGACCCGAAGGTATCGGAGCGCTTTACATGAGCACCAGTGGCATTACAGATGGATACATAGATTTTTGTTATGCACCGGGAGATGGGTGTTGAGCATCCCTGCCGAGACTCAAAACCAGTTCCCCAGCTTCAAGGTCAACCACCCTAACCGTTAGGCCACATCCTCTCCCAGCATATATTACATTCACTGTGTATCCACCTAATACAACTAACTAAACAAATGGGGGTTTCTAGAGTGAGAAGGAATCAGTTAACACAGATGTCTTTGAATCACACCTGCATATTGTCTTTGAGATATTATTTTAGAATCATGTTTTCATTCTTAATGATATGGCACTGTTATTTGTCCTTCAAATCCAAATGACTCATATTTAAATTGACAACACATTCAATGTTGCAACCGTACTGTGTGACCTCAATAAACTCCATGCCAAGGGTAAGATTGTTCAAACTTTATATTATTGTCATGCGACTATATGAAGGAGTCAACTTCCCAGATTGTTGATAATGCATAGTACAATGGACCATGGGACAGGAGAGTCGGCCAGCTCTAGGTTCAATAGTTCACACACACTATTTCAGCCCTGAACTGTAGAACTCCATTTACCTTTAATTCACTCAGTGTTAAACCTTTTTCTAAAGTTTGTAGATGAACAAAAAGAAGGATACAGTTTGTGAAATTGGATCAATAGTGAATATACATCATGCCTGTGGTGGCCTAACCTGTCCATCCAACTTTAAATCCAGTCCCACATTTTATTGAGTTAATATATTACTTAAAATGATGTAAGCTATTATTGGCTAAATCATTTTATTCTTCTGGTTTCCAAGGTCAAGCATCAAGATTTGGCTACTCTGTCCTAGGAAAGAATATCAGAAACCTTTAGTGTAAGCAGCACTCATTCCATTGAAGAACATCTTGAAGAGCATTTTGCATATCTCCATCTCTTTCATGGCCCTACCCCTACTACATCCAGCAGAGTCCTGTCCTCATTACCTACATCAGTGGCCCCAGGCCCTGTGGCACTACAGCCCCAACAACTGTGGCCATCCCTACCCTGGCTCCTGCAGCAACTATAGCCATAAAATCTACTGTACAGCAGTGGCAGACTACACCTGCGGCCACCCAGTCAAGAATACAGGATGGTTTTGCAAGGGCAGGAGTAGGAACTGCTGCTGGGAGGCGGGTGCAGAGGGGGAGGCTCAAGGTGCAGCCACAATTTTAATCACCATGGGCCGAAACCTGATGGATGCAGCTAGGCAGCAGGAGGACCAGCTGGGCCAGATTGTTGAACTTCTAAGGTACCTGAACCATCTTCTGAGGCAAGAGAATGATATTCAGAAGGCCCAAAGTGATCTCTTGGGGCATTACCTGAGTACCCATTATTAACATTCTCGGGTGGTATACAGGATTATCAGCAACAGTGTCCAATTTAGATGCTGCATTCATCGATATGCACCAGCTTGTTCCCAGATACATCTGCAGCTGGCAGTTCCACGTAAAGTGAGTCACTGTTGCCCATAGACCCACCTATCACCTCCTCCCATGTTAACTCTTAGACCACTTCAGTGGGCTTTAGGAGGGGTCTTTCCTCTTGCCTGATTGAGGACAAACACCAAAACAAACAACCAAGAGGTGGAAAAAATGATTTCCTAGAGTGAGGTTTTGAATTATTCACCTTATCAACTTTTTGTTCATACATTTCCAAACCACACATGGACTGTTGCTTGTCAAAGGACACTAAGGGCATCTAAAGTTCTCAAACATACATAGCTTGTTTTCAGAGTATATCAAATCTGAATTTTGTCTTTTATTTAGATATTGAAAATGTAGACATAAATAATGTGAGTTGTGAACTTATTCACATAAAATAAATGAAATGATACTTAATGTTTTATGAAAATATACATACAACGTAATAAAGTAAAAAAAATAAAACACCTTTATTGGATACCCAATATTTATTCAAAAGTTAAACGACTAATATCTAAGTATATAGAAGTTCATCAACAGATTTGTTACAATTTTTTGTGTAATCCAACTTTTTTATCACACAAAATGCCAGCAAGGGAGAAATACACATCAACAATGTGTATAAACACTTGTCTACATGGAAACGAGGCCAAGAAGAAAGAACATCAGGTAGATGAAACAAGCATTTGCAATGCAATAGGTCTCGCATTAGGAAAGTTTGAGCTGTTGGTATTGTAAATGACAAATTTTTATTTATGTGTTGGCTTTGAAAATAGCGAAATTAATAGCTTTGTCATTTACAAAGACAGTACTTTTAACTTTCGCAAATGTGACACCTATAGCATTTGTAATGCAATATGTGTTGTATTACGTGTCTTAGATGTATTGATATTACAAATAACAATTGCTTTTAATTTTTTTAAATAATTAATACTTAAATAAAAGATATTGTAATTTATAATGGCAATATCTTAAACTTTTGTAAATAACTTTTGTGAAGATTATGTTAAGTGTATTTTATTGTGACGAAAATCCAAGAACAGAAGTGAAATATTAACATTTTTTTGTGACATTTGTAATAAAGCTCGAAACATTGAGAGAACATATTTGAACCAGTTGTTGTTGAATGGTTGCACAGATTGAAGCTGTGGTGGCGCTGAATGATGTTGTGGTGGTGACGAGGGATGCTGTGGCATTCAGTGATGCTGTGGTAGCGTATAGTGATGTTGTGGTGCCCCCGAGTGATGCTGTGGTAGTGCTGTGGTGATGCAATAGAGTGTAATTATGTGGCGTGTAACTATGTGGCACTGAGTGGTGTTTGGAGTGTATGCTGCATTGAGTGCAGTGTAATTATGTGGCGTGTAATTATGTAGCACTGAGTGGTATTTGGAGTGTTTGTAGCATTGAGTGCATTGTTATTATCTAGCATATAATTATGTGGCACTGAGTGGTATTGTGTGGAGTGTGTGTTGCATTCAGTAGTGTAATTATGTGGCGTGTAATTATGTGGCACTGAGTGGTATTTGGAATGTTGCATGGAGTGCAGTGTAATTATGTGGCGTGTAATTATGTGGCACTGAGTGGTATTTGGAGTGTATGTTGCATTTAGCGCGCTGACATTTTGTATCATATAATTATGTGGCACTGAGGGTTATTATGAGGAGTGTATGTTATAAGTGTAATTGTGTGGCGTGTAATTATGTGGCATTGAGTGGTATTGTTTGGAGTGTATGTTGCATTGAGTGTAGTGTAATTATGTAGCCTATAATTATGTGGCACTGAATGGTATTTGGAGTGTATGTTGCATTGAGTGCAGTGTAATTATGTGGTGTGTAATTATGTGGCACTGAGTGGTATTTGGAGTGTATGTCGCGCATTGAGTGCAGTGTAATTATGTGGCGTGTAATTATGTAGCACTGAGTGGTATTTGGAGTGTTTGTAGCATTGAGTGCATTGTTATTATCTAGCATATAATTATGTGGCACTGAGTGGTATTGTGTGGAGTGTGTGTTGCATTCAGTAGTGTAATTATGTGGCGTGTAATTATGTGGCACTGAGTGGTATTTGGAATGTTGCATGGAGTGCAGTGCAATTATGTGGTGTGTAATTATGTGGCATTGAGTGGTATTTGGAGTGTATGTTGCATTTAGCGCGCTGACATTTTGTATCATATAATTATGTGGCACTGAGTGTTATTATGAGGAGTGTATGTTATGAGTGTAATTGTGTGGCGTGTAATTATGTGGCATTGAGTGGTATTGTTTGGAGTGTATGTCGCGCATTGAGTGCAGTGTCATTATGTGGCGTGTAATTATGTGGCACTGAGTGGTATTTGGAGTGTATGTTGTGTTGAGCGCAGTGTAAGTATGTAGCATATAATTATGTGGAACTGAGTGGTATTGTCTGTAGTGTGTGTTGTATTCAGTAGAGTGTAATTATGTGGCACTGAGGGGTATTGTGTGGAGTGTGTGTTGCATTCAGTGGGAGCATTTCTGAGAGCCCCTACTTAATATCTCTGCCAAAGCATTGCTAACACAATGCCTTAGACGAGACCTAAAAATTAAGGACTGGTTATAATAACTACAAGCACTTGAATATATACACCATATAGGGGTTAAAATAGTGAATCCTGCACCAATAATGCACATAAACATGGCAACCAGAGAATGAAAACCCGAGCAGTGACTAAAGGTGCGTGCCTCGGAAATAATCCTAAGAGACAAAACCAAACCGGGAAAACACCATGTGTGTCATGCTCAACACCACCAGAAGTGAGCCAACAACAAAAGAACGCTCAGATTGCATCTCAAGGTAAACACTCAATAATATGAACTCATGCACCACTGTATTGCAGACCAAGTGAAACACAAATGCATGTTAACTGGTAGCTTACGTGCTGAACACCAAGATCTAATGTTGAAGATGTGAACTGAATGTTGCTATCTGAACAGAAGGGGAAAGAAGTATGATTGTTCAAACTGACATAAATGAACAAACGCTGGTACCCATAATACCAAATTAATGAAATACCCTACCTTTCTGAGCATGTACGCAAAGACGCACCACTGAAGTCTCAATACCCCGCGTACAAGGAAACTTCTAATGTCGTGAGGTAAAATGGGAATGGATCCTATTATAAAAAACCAGCAGAGTACTGTATGAATCTACGTATACATTTCCCGTGGAATGACTAAATACACAAAGTGCAACCCGAAATTACCTGGCAAAGTGAATATGCAGCCTCAACTGAAGCGTGGTCCTACGGCAATAAAACAACCTCCAGAAGTGGTGTTTAAACCAGGATGGGGGAATGCCCCAACGTCCAATGTTCATAATAGAACAAGAAGCTGTGAGAACTAAAAAGAAACACAAGTTCCGTCGTTAAGGACATCTGTGGATGTCCCGGGCTCAAGTATATATGCCTAACAAACCCAAATTCTCACCGTTCTGCAACTGACAAGAGTCCCACACTGACTGACATGCACCTAATACTCCGTGACAACCGGAAGACCGGAAAGTCGGTCTCAAATATAGGAGTCTCAAAGACATTGAAAGGTGACTTGACGCAAACATTGCGGGGAGCTTTAATGATTGAACGGTCAAATAGCACACTCTGATGGAAACCCTAAACTGAAATGCGGCTGCTAGAAAACGTTCTTTCTAATACCGAGCATGACAAAACACTACACTAAGGCCATGGTTGAATCAAAAAATGAATACGCGCGTGGCTGTTACCACCATGAACCTCACCCCTTGTACTAAAAGACAAAAAACCCCGAAACTAGTGCCATTCTGACTCCTAGATTATTAACCATGAGGGGCAACGACTAAAACCTTTATCCAACTTTGACCGGACTAAAATAAGTGATGCATGAAGAATGCTCTCAAAGTAAACAAGACAACAATGCGGCGCAGGTAGGATCTTCCAGTTTACCTTCAGCCTCGAGGAGCTGTACACGAGCTACATGGAGCAGCACTGTGGCGGAGTACACCACAGACCTCTACACCTGATTCATCAACCCCTCCTTGGGCCATCTGAGGAAGTATCAGCTGAACTGGAAGTCACAGCACCGCCGTCACTCTGCCGGCCTGCGACCAGGAAGTCAGGCAGGCCGGCGCGACAACAGGAAACAGGAAGTAGGAGGGCGGGAGCCTACCCCGCCTCCCACGGAAGAGCCGCGATTGGAGGGGGCCGTGTTTGGAGCACCGGAGCAGGCAGGAGCCTACCCTGCGCCCCGGTGCCGAAGGAGGGAAGAAGAGTCCTGCTGCCGGGCCCTGCAGCTGAGAAGAGCCGCCGCACAAAGGAAGACGGTGAGTGGGTTGCTGACCGGGGGGGCGGGGGGGGGAAGCATGTGCGCGCGCGAGTGCGGGCGGGCTTTGTATGTATGTGTGCGTGCGTGTGACTGTGGAGGAGGTGTGTGTGTGTGAGCGAGTGTCTGTGTGCCTGTATGTGTGTGCCTGCGTGTGCATGCGCTCGCCTGTGTGTGCGTGCGTGCATGCAGAGGGGTGGGGGCTGCCTGCCTGCGTCTGTGTGAGCAAGGGCTGTGAGTTACTCTGCGCATGCGCGGGTACTCTGCGCATGCGCGGGCCAGACGCGCGCTCCCGCGGTGAAAACTGCGAGGAAAAACGCTCGTAACAGATTGGTGTCCTCATTCCCAATAACGGGCCTAACGGGCCACAATAGGTCTGAAGCAGACACCTTCAATGCTCACGCATTGAGGGTAGGTCTGCTCGACCTAAAAAAAATGGATTAGCGGGCATAATGAAACATAAACAAATAATGACTTTTACAAAAGAATGTATACACTAAATCCACTCACATTTTGTTATTAACTTTTCTCCCAAACCATTATCAATTCAAATTGGGGCTACAATTTGGACTGTCCTCGTGTTTCACGCAGATATTTTGTTCAGACATAGTCAAAAAATACACCCAGTTTCTACAGACAAGCTACAGATGACCTCATCAAGAACAAGTTCTAGACTTGGAGACAAACACAACATGTATCAATCCATGGATGAAACTCAGTTACATTGGCATTACTCCATGGCTGAGAGGAAGTGTATCAATACACTTTTCAAAAACATCTGACATAGGAAAGATTAAGCAGACAGTTCAATAAGTTTGTGAATAAGTCTTTCATTTTTAAGTCAAATGTGTACCTTTTAT